>NC_089979.1:110852430-111479703 GCF_036417845.1 Apteryx mantelli
CTTGGGTTATTCGAAACTGCAAGAGGAATAGTGAGGAAACGAATGCCACTGTTGCTTATTTGCGCATATCAACTGAGGACTGCTATACAACACAGTGCTTCGCTCTGTTTTGAGCAAAGCTTGGTGCTTTGCCTTAGTGGAGTGAGCTCAGCAGAGGTAGCTCACCTGGACTTGACAGGCCCCATCAAAGTAGCATGGTTATTGCTAAAAATGATGTGTCTGCACTAGCAGTTTGGCACACTCCTGTTTTGCTCCAGGACCAGTTTTCCTGATCTCTCACACTACACATGGTAGTTAAGTGTCTGAGCTCTCTTCCACAATAAATCAACTGGTATCCCCAAGGGGAAACCTCAGTGTAGTCAACAGTGTAGTTCACTCCAGGGTCTGTTCCACACAGACAGGATAGATGTGGAGGACATCAGGTGTAGTTCCTTACAACCAGGACAGTCCTTCAGCACTACTCCAGGTTAGGCTAGAGCATTATGTGGGCCCTCCCCCATCATTTTTTCCTAGAGCACACAACAAATATTTATGGCATTGTAATGTTTTTGACCCACCACTGCTCTGCTTGACTGTAGCATACGCCTGTCATTATTCTGTATATTTTGAACTTTTTCAGTTCAAAATTCAGTTCAGAAATCTTTTTTAGAACACCAAGCCCATCCACAGACAATAACAACTGTTGGCCACAGGGTCACCAGAGGAGACCTGAGCTGAGTACTGTGGAGCATGGCTGCAGCCAGTCTGGTCAGTAAGGCGTGAACTCTTAGCAGTATGGATGTGAGCCATTCTACAAAAACTGGCCTGTGGGTAAGGGTCTACACTACAGGCCTTGTGAGAATGACCATGAGGTAAAGAAGGTCTGTTATTACCCCATTTAACAGAAGGGTGAAGACTAAATCAGCAAAAGAACATACAGAGAGGATGTTGAAACCAGATCTCTTAGATCATGGGGAAAAAGCTCTCAGTACAGAACTGTCAGACAAAAACAAGTGGGGAGAGTAGATGGGACTCAAGTGCTATCATTACCACCATCTTCTTGTCTTCTCTCCACTCTTCTGGATGAAACATGATGTGTTAGACATGTTTTTGATAAACCTAGTGGATCAGGCCCTTCTGGTAATGAAGTGACATGCCATTTCTCAATCCCAGGGAGGCAGGCACCAAGCTGTTTAGTGCTATGAGGTCAGAAGTGCTTCTGAGCACACCCAGGAGCAGAACTGGAGGTTCCTGGTGAACGTCAGCATTAGAGAGGATGAATGTCACAATTTGAAGTCTCTTTGGACTCTAGGCTTCAGTGTGTAACTGCAGCTTTAGGACCATCTCAGACATTGCCCTTATGGTCTGTCCTGCGGTCACACAAGCAACCAGCCTCAAGCCTACCAGATCATAAGCTACGTCTCTCACCAGTTGTGTGCTCCCAGGCATGGCCAGCACTGAGGGGTTGAAGCAGTTCCCTGCCCCCATGAGAGAAGAAGCACCTCTGACACCCTACAAAGGTGCTCGCACAGGGCTGTCCCCAACCCGCCAGCAGCGAGGTCAGAAGGCGGAGATGAAAATGGCCAACATCCATTGCTGTTGCAATTGCTCTGTTGGCTTCAGACTGGGGCGTCTGATATGGCAGTGCTGAGTCACAGCAACGTTTAATCTCATGTTGCCACACATTATGAAACAAGCCTGATCTGTTCTTACAGTGTTGATAATTCTAGAATTTCTGTAGAAGTGAAGGAGATAGATGCTCAGAATCACTGCAGTAACTGTCCAACAACTATTGCAAGGCTCTAAAACCACCCTAAGTCTGCATATATCATGTAGCTCTTTCTTTTTCTCTCTTTAATCCAGTAAATGATCTTTACTGGATTTTTTTAAAAGTACTTCCCCCACCTTTCGAAAATCCGCCAGCTTCTCTGACTTTTACCAAAAGAAGAATAAGAAGAGAGGCAAAAAAAACCCCTAGGCAACTGACTGCTAAGTTTTGAATTCAACATTCAGAACAACAAATACGTCCAAATGAACTCTGCTTTACTGTTAGTCATTTGTACTAACCTACAATTAAAAGGCTCAGCATTTGTTCTCATCTCTTTCTGAAATTACATTTTCCAGTTCCTAGGCCCTGGCCTCAGGCAGTGGATTTTTGAAGCAATCATGCCTTGATAATTAATGTTTAAAGATGAATGTTGCAACTTTTAACACAGTGTGTCGCTGAGTAAACATCCAGCAGTCCCTTGCAACGAAAAAAAATATAAAAACTACAGGGCTTTTACTGGAAACCATAGGTCTTGCAGACATTATCCACAGAGCTCCCAGCTGAAATATTTGATTACCCCTTCCTGTATGTTCGTGGATGTGGGATACTGCCGTGCTTTAAAAAAGCCGAAGAAAATAAATACCACATCTAATCTGTCAGTTCTTTGTGCCACTGACTCACCACCCCAGAAGACTTGCTGGGAATGATTAGCTCATACCAACAGGGAGGAGACAAAATTTTGACAAATGATCTCTAGTAATAACACAATCAGTGCCATTTTGGATTTTTGCAAAAGGGCTGGAAGAGGCAGGGGAGAGGGAA
Organism: Apteryx mantelli; assembly: GCF_036417845.1. Taxonomy (NCBI): domain Eukaryota; kingdom Metazoa; phylum Chordata; class Aves; order Apterygiformes; family Apterygidae; genus Apteryx; species Apteryx mantelli. Next base: position 110,855,000 of record NC_089979.1, read on the forward strand.
GAGGGAAGGGGTAAAAATGGAAGAGCAGGGAGAAAAGCATGGTCAGAAGCTCCCTTTCTCCCTCCTGTCCCTTCGTTTGTCCCCAGCCTGCATTTTCTTTGTAGATGTCACGACTTCCTTCCTTCTGTTCCTAACCCCCCTTGGTGGTACCTGTGATCTTGACCTCTCTTCCATGGGGCTTGTGTGTGGTACTGGGTGTTTCTCAACTGCATATCTGACTTCCTTCTGGCTGCACTTTTTGATGCTCTAGAAATTAAAGCACTATATTATCCCTTTCCAAAAGAAATCTTTAACACCAGCAACAGCAAGTGGGAAGTTCTGCAATTTTAGCATTTTGGAGAGGGTAATGGGTGGTCAGGATTGAGATTGCCTGCTTACTTAGGCATCTGACTTGGGCATTGCAATCCTGATTCAGCCCTTTAGGCAGACACACCTTGTACCTAACATTTCCCAATCGGTTGGCGCAAGGCAGCTGCCTGTTCACCTGAGACTCCTGAGCCAGGTGACAAAGAGTGGAAAAGTGCTCACACTGTCCTGTGTGTGGTTTCTGTAAGCAGGGACGAGGAGGGCCACACTGTGACCATGGGAGGAAGCTAGATGTGGCAGGGATCCCATATTGCATCTCCTGGTTCTCTCTAGGTATGTCACCTTCCTCTCTGATCTCCACCTGACCTCTTGAGTGCTGTTTTACCTATGCTGGGGCCTTTCCTGGTCTGTCAGGAGCCAGTGGCAAAATTCTCCAGCCAGATTAATTGGAACATGAACAGAATTCTACTTTCGGCTAGGTTTCCTTGGTTTTTGTTCTTTTCTACCTTCCAGAAAAGAGAAGGAAATTCCTGATCTGACACACAACTGGCAGGTCTGCAAACCAAGTTCAGAGCAGGTGCTTTGGGCTTTGCTACTCATTGATGTTTTTTCTGCTCAAAATAAACCAAAACCCAAAGAGCTCCTGGAAGAGCTCCATATATCTGATTCTGCAATTAAGTGTGAAAATGGAACCTCCCAAATAATCTTGTCTTTCTGGAAGTGAAGTTCAGGCTCTAAGAAAGATTAGTAAGAGAAACATTCAGCACTAGTCATACTCATTTGAGTAACGGGCAAGTTTCTGCCTGTGCTCACTTCTAGTATTCATTATGAGTGTGTGCTGGTGACTTCCTAAGCAGTAATCCCAGCTGAATAATAAATGAAGTATTGCCTTCTGCTTTAATAATTTCCTGCTCTTTTAGCATTTTAGCATTGTTTATATACCATCAACAGCATGCTGTTAACTGGGTGCCCAGTGCTTGGCCATTTTACTATCCATTGCTGTAGTTAGCTGCCCTGATTCTTGATACTAAAAGGATTAAGCTAGCTTTTACATGTTTTTGCTTTTGTACTGCAGTGGTTTTGAATCTTTTCTTGGTTTATGGACCCCCTTAAAAGTTTTCCAGTAAAGGTGCAGATGTATTCGTGCTAAATTTAAGCCTGCTTAGAATAGCTCGCTTTTCTCTGTTGCTTTTCACAGATTCCCTAAAAACCAGCAGTCCACACAGCACTACTGCAGGATACAGAATGCTTTGTTTATGTTTCAAGTTAAACATGACACAAATTGTTCGGCATTTTGCTAAACTGAAGTCTTACTGGGTCCCATGAAATGGAAAATGATCTGGAAGTAAAAACAGTGTGTTTTTCAAGAAGTGCTTAATCCTAAACAGATCATGCAAATAGAATGTAATAGAAAATCTAGTGCAGTTAATGAAAAGATTTTGTTTGACCTTAGTGGGCTTTCAAACAGGCCAAGAATATATGTTTGCCGTTGCTAACAGCATTCATTTAGTAGGGTTTCCCTTACCAGATTGGGAATTTGTTTTCCTTCTCTGTTGTTTGTGTAGAAAGACTGAAACCACTCAAGGAGATCATGTGTGAGCCACTGTATTTAGAAGTGTGGAGTGCTTTTGAATAGAAGATCTCCATGTTCAGCCATTTAGCTTTGGTCAAGAGAAACACCATCACCAGGCTTTCAGCTGCCCTGAAATAGGGTATATTAGTCTCCAGCGCACACTGTCTTCCTGGAGCGAGAGCCTGCAAAGGAATCAACGTAAGCAAACAAAAAGCAGCCGTTTCACATGCCAGCTCACACTGTGTGTGTGTGTGTGTGTGTGTGTGTGTGTGTGTGCGCATGCCAGTGAGCATGTATATTAAGCCTTTCTAAGTTTATATGTCTAAGGTGGCAAGTGTTTGCCTTTCCCTTTCTCCTAGGCTCCACTCCCATCTTCTCAAAATCCTGTCCCCAGATTTAACATGTCATTCTTATACTGCCTACTCTGAAGTCTATGGACTTGGATTGGGCAGACTCCCAACAGCTTCATCTTTGGACTAGATGTGCACTGGTACATTTTATCTAGAGGACACTTTGAAAGACATGCAACTGTTGACTTCTAAGGCCATTTCATAAAGTCCAGGGTTTGTAAAGAAGCAAGCAAAGACACAGAGCTATTTGCTCAGGAGCACGGTTGCCTAAGTATCAGAAATGAGAGTAAAACCTAGGGGTCTGGCTTTCTACTTCCACCAGAGCAAAACAAATTTGCAGTCTTTCTTTTTGTTTTGTCTCTTCCTCTTTCTCCTCCCTATGTCTTCACTGTTGGAGGTAAAACGGCCAATGTGATTTATGCTCCTTTTCTTGTGCTGAAACCAACAACGAGTGCTGTAGGTTTTTCTGAAGGAAAACCTTTCTCTCAAGGTGCCATGTGCTGCAGTTTTCTCTCTGGGAGCATGAGGTGGGGAAAAAAAAAGTTCCAACAGTGACCCTTTTGCTATGTAACCTTTCCTTAAAATGCCAGCAACTGAGTTCCCACAAAGGCAAACAACAAATATTGAAAGAGGAATGTGAAGGACATTATGAAAGGGTAAAGCAAGAAAAAGGGATCTGCTCAGACAAGTTTCGCAGGAAAGGTGATGTAATATGTACTGTAGAAAACACTAGCAGTTGACATAACTTACTCTCTTTCTAAGTAGCTGTTGCTGCCAGCAAACTGGGAGAAATAAAACCTACAGGCAGGAATACAGCTGAGCAGATTGTTTTCTCCAATAGAAATACAGTAGATATAAACCTTGTTTTCAAAAGATGTCACTGAGGTTTAAATGAATAGTCTCCTATTAATTAAGGCATAAAAAAACAATGGATGAAAGTCTCATTTCTCTTGGCACCATTTATGGTGATTATTGTAATGTTAAATCTTATGCTTTGGGAGTGCTCAAGAGGTTGCTGTTGGGATACCATGGTACACAGCTCTGTTACAAGCTTGCAGGGCTGTTCCTGTTTTAGCAAGGACTGAACAAACATTTTAAGAACTATCTTGAAAATTACCTGGTTTTGTATTGCCTACTACCACAGATTTAAGCTGGGTTTCCTAAGGAAATAAGATTGAAATGACTGTTCTGTGTGTGTGTGTGTGTGTGTGTGTACACATCCATGTGTATATGTGGGTTTGGAACCTCCTTGCCTACTATAACCAGATGTGACAGAGAGGCACAGTGTCTTCAAGATAATGAAAATATTACAGATTTTGTGGGAGTAGGTGGCTGGATAATGCAGAGGGTCCCTCCTGATCTTCTCCATAGGGGAGAGGCTGCAGGTAGCTGTGCTCCTGTGCTCTCAGTTGACCATGGAGAACCCATGAGGCCCAAATCTGGAGAATCACTTTTTTTTTTTATTCCATTCCTCACAGAGCCTGCTAGTTTAAAAATCTTGGCTGCAGCATTAAATGTTTTATCTTTAAAAACATTAGCTCCTGTACTGTGTTCCTCCTGCAACATGTACAGCAAAATGCTGTATGTACGGAAATGGATAAATACAAGCTGCCATTAGAAGAATGAACATATTACATTCAGGTAAGCTAGTTCATAAAAAGTAGATGAACTGGCAAACAGGAAGTAACAGCATATGCACTACTGTAGATTTATTCTCTATTGCAAACACAGGAAGCGTTGTACAGGAGAAATGTCTATTATGAAAACTGTATTTAGTTGTAGGACTGAAAAACATAGTTATTTGCTTTTCACAAATATTGCTGTCATTGTTCAGACAGCCCGTAGATGTGGTTCCATGCAAAAGAGTGTATGATTATTTTCATAAAGATGTTGTGAATGAGCTCACCTTGAGGTTGGACAAAGCTGCAGCAGATCATTATGTTGGCAGCTCCCTAATGTTTTTGATGAGATTACTGCTGCATCAAAATGTCACGTGCTAATTTCATGCTTTCCTGTAAATTGATTAGAAGTAAAATACAGGCAGTAGGACTGGCAGCACTACATGTTGTCTTGGAGTGGGAAGGCAAGTAGCTCTGTCAAATCCTTAAAAATTGTTTGAATATGCTTTATTTCCCTCAGTACCTACCTAGTCCTTTGCCTCTTTCCTTTTGGTCTGGGTGAAGTCTGGATAAGAGCTCTCACAACAGCTTTTTAGCTGGATTGAGGCTACCAAGTAATAGCAATTGTGAACTGTTTTACAGGAGTGGCACCAAAAAGCTGGTTGTTACGCCAGGTTGCTGTACAGGACAAATAACGTTCCCAGCTTCTTCAGCTGCCTAAAAATTAAGCTATAGGTATTCAGCTTCAAGCTGAATATGCTAAGTTAGGTCTCAGAAGTCTACTTCCACTGCATAACTGTGTTTAAAATAGTTATAGTTATAACCATCAGCCTGTCATAAAATTATTTTAAATCAGACCAGGAAAAAAATCACTAGAGCACGGTGCCTTGTAGCTGACATTCGTATTGCCAGTTCTCTCCCTGTTGCACTGAAGCTACAGATGATGGGGGTCTTGCTAGGACACCTTCACACTGTGTTGACGTTGGATTGCATTTCCCGAAATCCTTCAGTTACAGCAATGCTGAGGTCAGAAAAGTGCAGTGGATCATTGGAAAAGCCCTGCCCACTGTCAAAAAACCATCTTGCTTCTTGGCCATGACAAAAGCTCAAGACTTTTTTGTGCAACTTCAGTTTACATCATAAACTGGGAAGTGCAAAAGACTTCTCTGAAGCTAGCCAGTTACTTAAGAGAATAAAGTGGCACTCTAGTTTTTTTTTACTAGGAAAGAAAAACAAAGATCAGAAGGAGATACTACCTATCAGAGTGAAAAGTCACATGCACATATGCACCCCTTTCCCATTCCCACATTACCCCCATGCATACTCATGCTTCTTTCTGTAAAAGCCCAGTTGTAGCTTGAAAAGCTCATGTCAAAAACAAAGCTATCTAAAATGCTTGTGATATGTTTCTTCTTTAAGAGCCTGAGTACAGTTGCTAAAAGTCTGAGAATAGTTGCTGCTCTCATTTGAATTTCTTCCACTCCCCGTCCCCAAACAAGGTGGCATTTTTAGCTTCAAATTGTATAGCAGGAAGCACGTTAAACATCAAGTCTGTGAGAAATGGGAAACAACATGATGGGGCTGCAGCTCTAAGGGTTGCAGACAGCACACTTCTTTGTATTAAAATTCAGCCACTTTTTTGATTTAAAGCATGAACGGTCCATCAAAAAGCTACCTGAAATCCATTTTCTGGGTGATGGAATGCACGCCTGCCTAGTTTGCTTCCTTTTAGGTTATTAACACTTTCTGCATCTTTAACTGCTGGTTATTGAAGGAAAGGCTTCTCTTCCTACCAGAACCCTGGGACTAATTAAAACGTTGCCCTTAATGTTTAATGAGCAAGTTGTTACTGACACCAGTAAACCCACTTAAACTCTCAGTCCCATAAAGCACAAATGGCACATTCTGAATCACAGCTAATAAGCTGATTTGAGGAGAAATGCAGTCAGCGGAGCACAGCTTGTTGCCTAACTTAAAAATGAGTGGTTGCTTTCTTTCCCCACCAGTCCGTGATATTACATATGTGAGCTAGTAATCATATCTCAGCAAGGCACCCAGATCTTGTAGGGCCAGTTCTTTCTTCCAGTAAGACTTTTTCATCAGGCCCAGACAAAACATCCCCAGGGTAAAATCCTGTGCTTGTAGGAACTTCCGAGCCAGGCTGTAGCACCATTGCTAGCCCAACTGCTTGTCCTGGGCCCAGGAGAGTGGCCTGGTAGAAAGGAGCCGCCAGCACAAACTGAGAAGAATAGAAAAGACACCTGAGGCTGGAGCTGATGGGTCGGAAAATAGAGGGCAGGAAAAGAGAAAATTTTGCTCCTGTTCTGTGCCATCCTTGGGCAGAGGAGCAGATCTGATAAGTCTTAGCTCTGTGTGTTTCTTAGCCAGGTCTGCTATCTTGTTGATTGTACATCTGCACAGTAAGCTATCTGATCCTGTTGTTGCTGGTACCAATTTATACCTTACTTAAAGTGATTGGATTTACACTGAAAAAGTGTTACATGAGGTGAATAGGGTTGAGAGACTAGATCCCCAGAGCTAATATTTTAAAGGTTAAAATAAAATTATTTCAGGCCATTTCACAGTGGATTTACAGAGGGAATGGTAAGAGAAGTTAGTAGTGCATTTTATTTCAAATATTTTGTATAACTAAGATTAAATGCACATCTGAATGCTATCACTTTGAGGTACCTTCCTAATCTGGTTTTGCTTTTGCTTATAGTGGTATAAATCAAGAATAACTCTACTGAAGTCAGCAAAGTCATTACTTTATACAAAACTCAAAAAAGAGAACAGGTCTTGCTTTCCATCTCTACAACAAGTCCTGTTCAGTTCAGTACAAATACAGCAAACTCTTAAGTGCAGTGCAAAAACAGAGCCAATTGGTAAGTCTCTGCCCCAAATTCAGTACAGTTCTCGAGCTAAATTGTCATCTGAGTAAACTTGAACACTGCAGCACTAAATCTTCTTTTCCTGCAGTGTAATCTAGGTTCTTTTCCCAACAAGGAATTATATTTTCCTTTTTGTAAACAGAGACCACATGAGACTCATGGTTTGACTTCTGAGGAAAAACCTCGAAGACCATGGCTTATATATATTTAAAAAAAAATCTCAAAAACAATAACCCACAAACTTCTGTTCTGAAGTTAAGTGCAGTTTTTAGGTCTATCAGCATTTTTGATTCCCTACCAGTTTTCTGGATACTGGAAAAACACGGCCTTAAAGGGTCAAGACAACTGTGATAAGTCATTAAAAAAAAGTTAGCTAGTAAAGTCATTTTTCCATTATGAACGTGGCTTGTCATACATGAGCAAAATGAATTAGTCACACAGCACACCTTTCACCACCTCAAAAGACTTGGGTTATGGGCTAAACTTTCCCATGTGTAACAGGAGCAGCTCTGCATATTCTTCCAATAAGAGGAATATACACTCCTTTTTGTACGTACACTGCTATCACTTTATGTGCATACACTGCTCTCACTCCACAGTTTCTGATTATGTTTTATTCTTATGCAATCATAAATCACTCACAAATCAGTCCTTGGCCAAAAACTAACCGGACCAGTTCATGTTTCTGGAGTGAGCTATTCGATTTGCACCACTCTCCAGATTAAAACATTTCTTGTTGTGATATGAAAAGAGTCCAGCTACGTGGTGTTCAACAGGGAAAGGTGACATCATGCCATTTTAGGAGGTGTGCATTTGGGGAAGGGAGGGAGGAAGACAGCACGGCAAGGAAGGAAAGACCCATTTGAATGTATTTGCTCTTGACCCACTCAACAGAAGAAGGCGAGCTGAGCAGTAGCTATCCCGTTCACCTTGTGATGTGGCGCTCTGCTTCACCCTCTGCTAGTGAGGAAGAGAGGCTCCTCACTGTTTTGGAGTCTCTCTTTAATCAGGAATAGCAAATTTTAGAGATGCAAAAGGAGCTCTCCAACACCTTGCAGCACTGGAAGGTGCTGCCACCCCAGCAAACAGAGTTTGCAGTGGGAAGGAACAAAATGCGTGTGGGGTCAGGATGGGCATCCTTACATCCAGCAAATTAATAGGAGCAAAGCAGGAGTTCAAAAACTATGTATTGCTTCCGCTTCAGTCACTACAAGTAATGTTCCCATCCCTTTTGTATCAGGGAGGGAGGGTTGTGGCACAACTGATAAATATACTTGAAGTATCACCCGATGACTTCTGTTTTGTGCCGGTGGCATTGGGACCTCGGGAGGGATGCCGAGAACTATCATGAAAGGACTTGTCATGTGCAAAAGCAAACTAGAGAAATTTGGATGCCTGAATTTTATCACATTTATTTTCAGTGCAAACTGTTGAGGCTGTGGTGGTTTCTGGGGTTGTAAACATGTTTTTCAGACTGATTCACCAAGTCATTCTCCTGCACAGGATGAAAATAAGTATGTGAAGGGGTGCTCAGGGCCAGGACCTTTGCAATGCCACTTGCTGGTACTGCAACCTGGAATGCTTAGTTCTGGGCATAGACAAGAGTCCCAAACTCTAGGGTTGCACTGTGATCACACTGGGGGAAAAAAACATGCTAAGAAATGGCCAATATGGACTTAAAGCAGTGTTCGGCAATAGAAAAAGTTAGAAGACTAGTTAAGTACTAGGCTTAACACTGCCTTTTCTCATGACTTTACCTTCTTGGAGCAGTTTCACATCAACAGGAATAGGAAGATGGCAAGGCAAGTTGGTAATTTCTTTTTTAAGTGTATTTAGCAGACGGGCAGTATAGAGGAGGTTGAAACTTGCTTGAAGCAAAGGTGCAGTACTTTCAAACCATACCTGGCACACTAAGACAACTGTAACAAGCAAGATGCAAAAGTGCAACTGCAGCTGTAGTGTAGAAGTGTCAAGTTTGTGCCTCTGCCATACTGAAAATACAGCATCTTGTCAAGTTGTGAAGTTGGCATTTTTTCATACTCTGCAGCAGACAGCCCAATTATCAAACAGTAATGCCTTCATCTTTTGAAGGTGCCCTTAGAAGTGGAGAAGGAGCTCTTTTAACATCTTGCACTATTCTGCCTCTGCTTCTAATAATACAAGTGCGTGCAGCTGGAAAGCTCTATACTAAAGTGCCTGTTTTTTTTAACGTAGACCTCAGAGAAGCCCTGCGAGGGTTAATGTTGTTTTGCCTGAGCATATACAAGTGTACTGCAGAAGGCACTATGCAAATAATGTTCACAGAGTTTATAATTTCCTGTTGAAACAGCAAAGAAAAGAAGGTCATTGATTTAAACCAGAGAATACAAATGATTTCCTGCCCACAAAGCTGCCAAATGCTTGGAGTTATTGATTTTTTTTCCTCCCTGCTGCTAACCAGACACTTCTTGTCCTGTCATGAGCATCATCAGCTTATTGGCTAAGTAAACATAACCCATTAAGCTGAAAATTTTTAAAATAATAGAAAATTTTAGTGACTATAGTAACAAAACATCTACACTCCAAAAAAATAAAAATAAAAAGCAGGGGGAAAACAATTCCTGAAGTTAATTAACTTTTATGTATATTCAAGTTTCTGGAATTTGGGTTTGTATCCAAAAGAGAGAGAAAGGAACAAATTGAAAGACTGAAAAAAACACTTTCCTAAAGATGCCAAAAAGGGGAGGGTGCAGAGAAACAGATACTTGAAATTTTGAGAGCCTGAGAAAAACAAATATTGCAAAATAGAGATTGAAAGGGTGAAAAGATGTGACAGCAGCATGGTAAAGGCATGTGTTTATTTATTTATTTATTTTTAGCAGCAGGAGATCTCTGCTGTTGTCTGAATAATTTTTTTCGAGCCAGTGCTGAGCACAGCTGATGCCTGGCCTTGGAACATGTCATTTTGAAGATCGCACGTACGGTATTAATAAATGTAGAACAATACTTGCTGTCAAGTTGGTTCCATGCAGTAGTTCACTGAAGGGGGTCTGACAATGTCAAAAAGCATTAGACCAGAGCCAGCAAATGCTTTATATGCTACAGCTGAACCCAAAAGATGAATTGATGCCCTGGATCTGACTTTAAGGCATCTGTCTGCTCTAGAGAGTGTGTGTTTGTTTGAAGAAGCAGGGAAACAAGTTGCTTTTTTCTCCTTCAACCATCTGCCATAGCTCCAAAGGCAAGGAGCAAGACGTGGCAGAACAAATTGCAGCACGGTGTAAGCAGATAGAGATGCCTTGCTGATGGAAAAGTCTTCAAAAGTAGGAGAACACACTCAGAACATGCTCAGAAGAAACCTCCTCCAGAGGAGTGTGGCCTCGCTGGCAGAAGGCCAGGCCAGAGGAGGTGGCCCCAACAGGGGACCTCTACCAGACTGGGACACCTGGGGCAGGGCTTCCTTTCCCCAGCTCTCTGTTGCAGATGAGGCTGCCGGCTTCCCCTGCAGAGAGCCTCGTGACCCGGTGTTGAAAAACTGTATGGGAGCTAGCCATTAGAGAAGAGGCACCGGGAGGAAGTAAACAAGCTGATTACAAAGTGATGAAAAATACGCGTATCAGCCTTCGCCAGTGACTTGCAAGAAGGTGGGACTGTTTCCTCCACCCCCTCACTCTCATGCCTGAAGAATACTATTAAGGCAGGTAGTCACAGTTATTAATGACCTGTTAACAGCTTCTTTAATTCTCTAATAAGTGCCAACTGTGGCTGCTATAATTATTCTGCTAGTCCTACAACACACCCTATGCCCAGTTGCAAAGGACATTTTTTTCTGGAACATGTTGTTGTATCTCTTCACATGCGTGTGTCACACCTGGACAATTTCAGATCTAAGTGAAATTACATCTTAGGATGTCAGAGCATTTCACAGCCATTAAATGTCACTGTTTTCCAGCAAAGTAGGAACAAGGAAGTGTTTAGTCACTCATTTTTACACGTGAGAATTGAGACACCCAAAGTTTATGGTTTTAGCCACAGTGACACAGTGAGTCAGTCCCCAAGCAGCTTGTGAAACCTGGGAGCACTGTCTTGCATGTTGCCCACACTGGTGTCACAGGAACTGCAAAAGGCACAGGTAGATCGGAAATCACACAAAGCGGAGGCTTTTTCTATCTCGGCCGAAATCTCTGGTAGTAACATTTTGTAAAAGTGATGGCATCTCTTTATCGCCCTTCCTAATTCCCAGTAAGAGAGAGAGCCAAGTAGCACATGATGGGAAAAGAAAACAAAAACATATGGAAAAATTTGTCTCCTGTGGTCAAAGGCAGTCTTTCCTGTACAGTCTTCAACTTAGGGAGTTTGTGGGCATGGATCCCTTCCAGTATCATTAACACCAGTGATTCCCAGCTAACTGGTCCCATTTTCTTTTCTGATAGATCATAGAAAACCTGTGTCTCATGAATGCTACATTTGTCAAATTTCATTATATTTAGCCCTTGATAATCTAGTGTCTGATGAACAAACATTTATAACCCCACAAATATTAGAAGGTTATTGTAGCCATAAGTTTATGAGGAAATAACAAATGTTATTGGCACTCCTGAAAGCTACTAGTGAGAGTGTGTCTTAAAAATGCCATAAAGCAGCCTAATTTCCAAAGGTCCCAGCACTTCCCTGAAATGCTGGTCCCAAAAAGGTACCACCAGCTGAACATGCACAAATCGTTCGATGTCTTGAAAAATCCTTCAACAAAGTGTGATTTATGCTTTTGTGCTCATCTCTGGGACTGTGGCATCTGATTGTCAGTCAAAGCCCCACATAGTTGCTCCATAGCATAGGCTTGTCCCCGTATACCTCAAGGTGAGTTTGCTGTAGAAAATGGCCCTGGAGACTTGCTGAACCTTCCTAGGCTGGGATGTTTCAGCCCAACAGAGGGGCTGGTCCCGGCACATAGGCAATGGCCCTGGTTTCTGGAGACCAAGCTCTCAGCCTGGCACAGACTTCCTGTGAAGTCAGCCAGTGTTTTTCTGCCACAGTTCTGGAAAAAGAAAAAAAAATGGTATCCCTGACTTCCTGTGGAGTTCAGGGTTTCACAGCACACAGTGACAGGAGTTATAGAAGGAGCTAAGATTCAGTGAATACAATAAAAAGATCATTTAAACCATTAAAAAGGAGAGATTTTTCCCTCTGTTTTTTCCCCACACATGTTCTGCAGAGGAAAATATGGATATGGAAAATATGAAAAATACGCAGTCAGCTGTTCTCTCAAATCCTCTTGCCTTGACTCATCTGTTGGAAGAGAAGCTGATTCACACCCAACTGTCTTGTGAGCATCCAACATACCTTTTTATTTTTTCCTATGAGGGGATGGATAAAGCAATAGACATTCCTTAGACTGAGCTAAAGGTCTGACTCCAGATGCTGCAGGTGCAAACCCTGCCACTTCCGTAACCCTTTTGCTCTCCATATTTGTGTCACACAGCTCAGTGCACAAGTTAACAAGTTGGGTCTGACTGAATGGAAACCTTTAAGTGCTGTGGGAAGTTTTTTTTTTTCTTCCCTTTTTTAAGTGGCTCCCTCCATAACTTTTTTTCTTTTTTCCCCTCAGAATAGAATGTTTCTAGGTCAGAATCCCTGCTGGTCTTGTGCTGTTTTTGATGTTCAACACTTATTAAAAAGTCACAGGTATTTGAGGCTATTTTTCCCCCAGATCTTAATTTACATTAGCAGATTTAGCTGATACTGAACCAGTTCTGCTCATGTAGGTAAGGACCAAGTTCTGGAAACAATCCAGGTGTCCAAGATGTTTGAAAGTAATTAGTTTTTCTCAAAGCCTTATATTTTTGGTGTTGCTCTGATGTATTGCAAAGGGGCTTGACTTTCAGAAGAAGGGCAGGGTCAGTATTTTCTGAAGAGGTGCTTCTAGTGGAGTGTGAAGACGAGCACCTGAAATAAACTTACCACTTCTGAGCATCTTGGGGGGATTGAGGATAGCATTTTATTTGGTTTTGCTTCTCAGTAGGAAGACTGAATAATAGCAAGGTGTTTGTGAAGTGACAAAAATCTGTGCTGCTCTAATACTATGTAATAAATGGCATTACACCAACAGCATGTTTGGACTTAGGGCTGCAAACCTTCCCCTGTCCCCCCAGTGGTTTTTAAAAGCTTTGTAAATCAGACTCCAAGCTGATCACAACAGAGTGGATCACATCTTTTGCTCCCTCTCTTCAGGAAGCAGATGCATTACGAGGGAACAAGCATCATAGGATTTACCCTATGTTCCTGCCTTAAATATTTTTTTCCGGTGACGGCCTCCCCGGGCATTCAGTTCCTTTAGGTTGCTGTCTACTGCATGCCTATTTAATGCATGCATGTGGATCATATTACTGAGGTTAATAAGATTACAAACAGGTGTAAGTCTTACCAGGATTGGAGTTCGAGACTGTAAACTTCCAGGCAGGGACTAACTTTTAATGTAGCTATGTACAGGTCCTAGCCCAATGATGCCTGCAGTACTTCTATGAACTTTTGTGACAATTTCTTTTCTCTTTACAAGGTAAAATTTGACCTTTTTACGAAGAGGGATATTATAGACTCCTTGTACTTTTGAATTTCCTCCTCCACCATCACAGGATTTGCTAAGTTGAATTAAAGCTACATAAGTCGTTGGTTTTAGCTTCGGGAACTTGTCAGTGTCTTTGGCATAATTAATGTAGTGGACACAAATAAATGGCCAGAGACTGGGTCTGACAGCCAAGTAGCTACTGCTGCATACAAGGCATTGCAAATTCTTTGATCTTTTCCTCAGAAAAGTTTTGGTACTCTCCGCTGATGACTTACCTTGCAGGTTGAGTGAACCTATGCTAGGAAACTACGTTCAGAAAATATACACCACACTATGAAGAGGTCTCTGGCTTGACAGTCCACTTCTGCTGAGCTCCTTTAGCACAGGCTGTTCCTCCCTCTCATCCTGGCCGTGTGAGGCAGCTGGAGGAATGCATTTGCTGTTTTCTTTATGGGACTCTTTTGTTTTAATGTGGCAATTGGGAAGTCGGGCCGTGACGCAGGCTGCAGGGAGGCACTGGTACAGAGTGGAGCAACTCTTTTGAACCCTGGATTGCAGCTCCAATGACCTCACTCACAGTGGCAGGGAAGCCAAAAAGCTGTCCCATAGGTTTCTCAGGTAAACCACTCACTGTTAGAAGTATAAATACCCCTGGCTTTTTTTTCCCCCCTCTAACTTGGATGCAGCATTTTCATTTATCCTACTTATGACTTCTTACTCTTTAAATCCTTTGCAGTTCATCTTTCAAACACAAAAAGGTGGTGAATTTTCCACCTCCCCCCGTGGTATCCAATTACAGAAGCATACAATTAGGGATGTTAATGACAGATTGTTTGACATTAGCCTATAATGCCGTACTCTAATAACAGCAAATATGGGTCACACTGTAGGTATAATTATCCTGCTTCTCCAGTAACACACCCAGTTTCATGTCTCTTTTCTGCTATATCCCTTATGTTTCAGTACAAAACATAGGTAGTTACATTTATCCTCAAGGATCACCTGGGATGTACTGTTGAACTGGCTGGTGCATAAACCAAGCCTTTGAAAACACTTAACAAACTGAGATGCAGCATTGATGAGACTTGGGAGAAACACAAGAGGGGCTTAAGTCCCTGCCTTCATTATCTGCAGTTAGGTAGACAAAATTCTTTTTCCAGCCAGCTAAACTGAGGCACGATGACTCCTCGGACGCTGGGACAGGTGCCTCACCATTTCTGTCTGCACAGTGGTGGTTGGCATGGGGGAAACATGGGCGTGGGAGACACACGAGGAGTGAAGGTGGGCAGATAGGAGGAGAGGAAACAAAGTGCAGGCAAGCCCATTGGATGAGACTCCATAGTTGAAGAGCATGTGGGGAGGTAGACCATGACAGTGGCACACAGAAGATGTACAAAGATATGTATAGATACACAAATGTGCAAATGAGAGCACCCAAAAGAGGAGAAAAAGGAAAAGAAAGTAAAAACTCTACAGGCACCATGTTACACTTCTGTACTAACTGAGCAAGGCACCTGCACTGTAGCATGTGGCCCCAGGAGATGTGATACAACTACATGAATAAGGTTGCTGTTAGAGTCCTTAATCACTCTATTGACCACTTTCACTTTCCTTGTTAATTAGCTAGCAGCAAAGGCAGAAAATAAACCTACCGCAGTTTTCTGGCCTACTAGTAATCTTCCTTTCATATGAATATTTGTCCCTTCAAAGCATTTTAACCAGGATAAATTATACCCTTTTAGGAAGCAGTCCACAAGGAGATCCTTGAGCGACCATTTCAAAGCTGGCAAAAAAGATATTTTACCTCCCTAAATATCAAAATCCTCCTTCTGAGTGCAGCTGGGGGAGAATTACTGAGGAAAAAAGCATTACTCCTACTTTTGCTTTTGACTGTAAATTAAGCAAATTTCTATCTTTCCACTTTTCTGCTGAGCTTTTGGTGAAGGCACATAGCACATTCAAAGTCTTGGTATTTCTGGTATTTTGCTGGCAGGAGGCACAACTTATGTTGTTACATCTCAAAAATGTGGTAAATAGTATGCTTAAGCTCCTTCCATGAAAATAATATGCTGAAATGATGATCCTATCAAAAAATTTCTGCTGTACTGCCTTCTCTTTGGTGACAATAACAAAGAATAAGATATTTTATACACAGTGTCAACAAGTTGTCTCTAAAATTTTGTCCTGGCATGTTATTAGTATAGAAATTGGCTCAAACTCAGATGCCTTATGGATCTTAGGAGATCAATGGATGGGTTGTATCTACTCATCTGAGTAAACCAAATAGCAAGAATGTGAAATACGAGTGTGTATTTGTGTGCAGTTTCCCTGGCATTACCCTCATGTTCTGAGGCTTCCACACCTATGTGGGTGGTTTTCACAAAAGCTGAATCTGGTGCCGACTCAAATCCCACCAGCTCGAGTGAGAATTTAGTTGCAGAAAGGTTTTTGGAGGCTCCCAAAACAGTGGTGCCAGTCTTGGAAGTTAGATGCTTAGATCCAAGTTTAGGCATCCCAGTAAGTTATCTGAATTTAATTGTAGTCTTTTGCCACGCATATTTAGTGCACGTGTCAGGCTGACACCTTAGGACTACAGTGGTTTAAAGACCTGTATTAGTGGCCTGTCAATATATTGTTTTGGCCAGGTGGATAGTCAATGGCCTAAATTGAGATAATCAGCAGTGCTCACCCTGGGTTTGCGTTGATCAAGCAGCTTCTCTCTGAATTTGGTGCAATATTACTGTTCACTGCTGGGACTGCGATAGCACCTGGAAGCTGGAGGTGCTGCTGGAATTTGGTAGTGCTGGAAGGAGAAGGAAATGCCTTCCCCAGAGAACCTGTAGCCCTGGGTTTCTTGCTCCAGTGGCTGCAGTCTGAGGCAAATAAAATGAATGCTTGTAGCTTTGGGAAAATGCCTTTTAGTTTACTGCCACCCTGCCTTTGGTGGAGGTGCCCAAGACCAACCTTTAGCGCCAGCGGAAAAATAATGACCTGCATGAACTGTAGAGATCAGAACATAAGATCTGAATTTGCTGAAATCAGGGAGAATCTCCTAAGCCTAGCCTATTTTTAGAAGAACCTCTGTGGAG
Source organism: Apteryx mantelli (assembly GCF_036417845.1). Taxonomy (NCBI): domain Eukaryota; kingdom Metazoa; phylum Chordata; class Aves; order Apterygiformes; family Apterygidae; genus Apteryx; species Apteryx mantelli. The sequence goes on from NC_089979.1 coordinate 110,871,369, forward strand.
AAAACAAAGTCTAATTAAAAGCAGATGTTTTTGTTGCAGTAACCCACCATTTAACATGTGACCCTGGGAGTCTTCCACCTCTCTGGTTTGTTAAATCTCATTTTTAACTGTCTGAGTCTTGCTTAACTTCAAAGCCAGGCCTGAATACTAGCTTTTCCAGTCATATCTTCCTGTTTTCAAGACATTAGATGAACATTGCCCTTATTAGGAAGTTCTGATCTTTAATACTGTCTTTTAGAGAGCATTAGTTATAATGATTCTCTTCTTTTGATAATGAGGCTCTTCTGGTAACTGTAGGATTAGTGGGTTTGTGTCTGTTAATCTCCACCAAGGCTTCTTATGGCTTATGAAAAGCACAGGGAAAAAATTCTTTTTGCAGACCAGTTTAGCTTGGAAATTGTGCTTTTTTTTAGTTATCACTTGTGAAGAAATCTGTTTTTCCACAAGTTGACTTGCATACTTTTTAGTGGTATAACAGGTTCTGAGGAGAGATCTCTGTCCCAGATAGCAATTTGAGCTTCCCTCATTAAGAGGCAATCACATCTTGTATTTTTAAGGTTCTCCTAAATGCATTGTGTTACAATTACTCCCTTTGTAGTAAATAATGTTTTAGGTTTTTTCCCCTTCCCTTTAATACCCTCTAAGCTTTACAAGCTGTCAGTAATTTTCAGAAAGCCTCAGGATGTGAAGGTCTCTTGGCATGTCTTCTCTCCCCTTCCCTAACGTGCCAGGTCCGCAGCATTGCAGCAAAGCAGCAGGTGGGAACAGCACATGCCATCGGCCAGAGGGCAAAGACCCTAATGACGAATCGTTGCAACAATTCCTTACTGCATTTTGGGCTTCAACAAGCTTATGCCATTAGTATCTTCTGTGTCATCACTCAGAAAGTCATCAGCTGTTGCACGCAGAGGGATGTTGAAGGAGTTGAATGCACTATCTGGACAGCCGTGCCACAAGGGACCACGACAGTAGGGCAGAGGAGCTGCAGCCCCCACTGCAAGGGATGCAGTGGGCTCCAAGGACATCTGTACACTTGCTTTCGAAGCTGATAGGAAATTGTGGTAGTAAAGAAAAGGTTTATCAGGTCTTTGGAGACTTGTTAAAATCTATAGCTCTGAACCTCTTCCTGCAACGTGCTGTCATAGGAATAGGTCAGAAAAACAGTGGAGAAACAAGTGGGAGGAGAACACAGAAGTTAAAGGGCTACTCTGGAAATGGGAAAGTCTGGCCCACAGGCTTCCCGGGTTGGCTGAAAGCAAATAATGGAGATATTCTCCCTGTTAAGCCAGTGAGGAAAGGAAGTGAACCCTTCACAAGGGTTCAGTGCGAGTTAGGTGACTAATGACCTTTCTGGCACTGGGTGACTAAATGTGCACTCCAGTCCTCCACTTGGCCACCTCACAGGAGCTTAGGCCGGGCAGGCACACTGGGGAGCCACTGCCACTTGCCATTTCCTGATGGCCAAACTGCAGTTCCGGACATCCCCGTTTTGAGATGTTACCATGAAGGAGCTTGTGGCCGGTGACCCTCTTGCTCTTCCACATTTGCGAAGCAACTTGTCCGTGCTCGTGCGTGCTGGCAGGCTGAGATGTACCACGAGCAAAGCCGGTGATTAAACGGGTGCAGGCACACAATGAACTGGCAAGAAGTTCCTCTTCCTTTCCATCAGGCTTCTTTGAGTGCAGCCAGACCATGAGACCAAGCGAACCTCAAACCTGCTGACAGCCAATTGCACATCCTCTGATTTCAGCCCTTTGTTAGGTAGTTCCCTTCAGCCCCATTGAAAATCTCCTCGCTGGAGCTAGGGCTCCCTATCTTTCCACTTTTACTCAGCCAACTGTCAACAGCAACCCCCTGGGCCCAGACATTTGTGTTCAGTTACCTTGAATTTCATCACAAAAAAAGCAAATTTTGCCTGGCAGTTTTAGGCCGCAGCTTTGAAAGGGGCAGAACAAATGCCTCAGGTCACAGCCTGTTATATCTGATCAGCTTGCCAGATTTACGACCTTTTTTTCTGTTACATGGTGTTGGCATTGGGCACGTTCCTAGCTTTATTCTGCGTTCAGTAGAGCAATCAGCATTGGAGGCTGGTGAGAGCAGTTGGTCAGCACCCCAAGCTAGATGTGTCTTGCTCCTTGCAAGATATATCTTACAAGAAACTCAATTCTTAATCAGATTATGCACTTTGAGAGGGAAAAAAAAGTTGTAGATTGCTTTTTAAAGAAAGTTAAAAATACAAGCCAGCAAAGAGAAAGCTTTAGTGTCCTTGTGAATCAACTATCACCATTGCTCTACAAAAACAGTACTTTTACTTCCTCTGCTGCAGTTTCTCATGCTACTCAAGTTCCCCAGGGGAACAGAAGAAGAAAACCCAGCAGAGAAGCAGATCAGGAGGGAGAAGAGATGGAGGCTGGTTGTACAGATGGCATAATTTGGGGATTTGGGGCATAATGTAGACATAATGTCTGTATTTCTTTAGGTTGTTACCAGTACTAGCTATTGAGAAAATTTCCTAAAAAACAGCAAACCCAAACATTTAGACCTCTTAAATTAAGTGAACTAGGTAACAGAGAAAGCCTTCAACTACACTTTATAATTGAAAACTAGTACCAATGAGGCAATAGATGAAAGTTATATCTGGGTTACATTCATCATTTTCCTTAGGCTAGAGCCTGTACGAGATTAAATATGGACATTTTGGCAAACAGGTGAGCTGAGGTAGGTTGCAAGTACCACACTGACCCAGCACATCACGGGAAGGAGTCCTGACGGTGCCTCTCCACCCTCTCTAAACTGTGGTTTGCAGCTGAGCAATACCTGACTGATGCATAGTTGAGGGATACTAGGGGTGATTTTCACAACAGGACTCAAATGGCCTTGCCTAGCTCATACTTCTGTAACTGGTTAGGTGCTTTGCTTTGTTAAGGAGCTCGTGCTAAGCAGAACACTTGTGTCACATCATGGGGGCACAAAGATTTTGGCTGGAAGCCTTTGGGATCAGAAATCCCGTACGTCTTCCCCAAGTGTTCAGATGTCTGGACTCCTACATCAACAAGTCCTTTGCTGGCTTTTCAGTTTTTTAAAATGCTTTCAAGACCATTGCTGACCGTCATCCCTGTTGTGAGAGAAGTTGAATGTAAGCAAATACTCGGATGCTCAGCCAAGTCCTGTCCTGCCACAGCCAGGCCTGAAGCAACGTCCTGCTCTCACTGTTGGCTCTTACTAACCTGCTACAGGCAGGAGCGTTAGATAGGGCTCTTTTGGCACTATGGCCTCACTCTTACCCCAACCATGGAAGCATTTACTAGATTGACTTTCTTGGAGGCATTTCTTACTCTGCTGTGTCATTCGCTCAGATGCCACAGTGGTGACTCATTAAAAGGGCAAGCTGGGGCGGGGGGTGCGGGAATGAAGAAATTACAGAGAAAAATTAGCTTGCAAGAATCTTCCTGTTTGTCCACGGCTTGGAAAAAAAACAGAAGAGAATACACACACCCTGGCTACATTATCTTTGCTGGCATAGCGCTAGCTTGGCTCCGCAGCTTAGGACTGCAGGCCAGATTCACCCCTGCCGCAAGTGTGTTTACATCAGAGGAGTTTACTCGAGAGCGAAATGCGGCCCCTCAAGCCTGAACACAGGCAGCACGCTCTCGAGCGCACATGGGACGCCCTGGGAGCAATGCGCCCCACCACTGGCTCTTCTGCCACGCCAGCGAGGTCATTTTCTGCTCGGCAATTAGCAAAGTGGCAGAATCGCTACAAGGAGTGAATAAACTTATTCAGCCCCAGTTTGCTCTGTTCTCACCACAGGTCCTTCTGGGGGTGCTGCAGGGCCCGGTGAGAGCAAGCCCGCTAACTGCACCCTGTGCTGTCGTTCAGGCCCGCTTGGCCAGAGCGGTGGAAAGGGCTTTTAGGAAGAGGAGTGTGAGGAAAATAATCCTTTGGTTTTCTTCTTCTACAACAAATGTCTCTCCTTTTTCTTTTCAGGGAAGAAAAATGCCAGCTTCTTTAAGAAAACTGCAGCAAATGGCTATTTTTATGGGAGTGTTCGGCACTGGGGGATGTGTACTTATGTACACTCTTATGCAAAGTAAGTCTCCATGCTGTTGGCAACCTTATTTCTCCTCTGCCCCTTTCATTTGCTTTCATGCAGTGGGAAAAATAAAAATGTTTAAGATCTGAAAAGCTTATGAACCTGAGGGAAGTATGGCTGATCTTCAAGGATCTGCATGTGTAGGCCCTGCTGAATTTAATCCCAGGGCTGATTCTCTCTTAATCACTGCTGCACTCATTTCCCGAGGTGGGTGTTATACAGAGAGCAGACTGCTGTGGTCAGTGGAAAATCTGGCTTCAGGGAGGTTTCCTTGAGGGGGGGGTGGGTGGGAAATAAAACGTTGGGCAGTCATGTAGGTTTAGCTTCTTATTGAGATTTTACAACTGGGCAGGAAAAGAAAACCACATTAAGGAGGTGTCTGTGAGGATGTGTTAAAGCCTAGCAATTTTATCAGCGTATCTCTTTGTGGTGCTGGCCCTGAAACATAACTCACCAATGAGGTGCGAAGGCATCATTAATTTGCCCAGAAACAATGAAAGGTAGTGAAGAGCGACCCACATGGAGGAGAACAGGGCAAAGAGAGACAACCTAGGCAGATAATGTTGCCGTTTATAGACAGATCTAATTGCTACATGTTTTTGGCTGAGAATTCATATTGTTAGTCTAAGTGATAGTTGTTTATTTTTTCTCAAATTATTTCTAGGTGTTAAGCATCAGACCAGAAACAGGCTTTGCCTCTCTTTCTGAGGATACTGTAGGCCTCTTGGCCCTTTGCCTCTCCTTGCTGGTACAATATTGCTTTTCACCTACCCTTATATCAGACGAAGCTGCCAGAAAAGTGTAGCCAAGCCTGTTCCTCAGGCCCTCAGATTAGTTGTGAAACCTCCCCTTCATTTTACACGTATTAATAACAAATCAGACAAGGCTGGAAAGCAGGCTTTAATTTTAGGCAGTTCATGCCCTCAAGCTCTGGAGACAGGTATACGATCCTCTTATGCTTTAAAATATTGAATCTGGCTTTAAGAGGGACATTAGCATTTTTTTTAATTTTCCGTTGCAGCCCTGTGGTCTAGCAATCTCTGAAAATATTTCATCCCCTGTACTAATGAAAGTAAAACAGCTCCTTCCCCAAATTGCTTAGCTGTATAGACAAATGACTCAATGTGATGGTTGATTCATGTTGAAAAATGTCTTGCCCTGCCACAATATTGATGGTGACGCAGTATCTCTCTGGGGACATCGTTCTCTAGCTACCAACAGATCAAGGAGCTGCCAGGCTACACACCAGCGTGGCCTTCTTCCCCTCGCCTTGGAGGCTTCTTCGCCCAAGGGGGTTAAGCACCAGCTCTGTTCATCATGTTTGTGTCTCTGGACACTTGTGCAATTGGGGAAAAGAGGCACATTTCAGAGTAGGAGCGCAGGGGCAGGCAAAGGGCAAGTAGCTGCAGTGCAGGGCTCAGCTCTGGGGGGTCTTAGTTGTACTGGGACTCACGAGGAGCAAGTGCAGTGGTGGGAGTAGGGGCAGAGCGGGACTTCCCGCCCCTTCCTTCAGCCTGAAAGAGTTTGTATGCGCACGGTCCCTTTGAAAGCTGGCACAAACACTCAGGTAGCCATGTTTCTACTCTCCATCTTCACCTCTGCTCCCGCTTTACAGCAACAGCACTATTTTTTCATCTTTCCTACTGAAAACATGCAGACAAACAGATGAACTGGGCGGTTTGCAGTCAATACTTGGGCCAAGACACTAAGAAGGTACCAGTGTCTGCTGGGAACAGCTGAAAAGGGGCAGCAGGAATCTGGCACCGGTTTCCCCACCAGCCTGAAGGACGGGCACAACACACTTTTAACGTGGCCTGGTGGCTACATGCTGCGGTCCGTAGGCGCTGCGGCACCTTGTGATGGCCCCAGAGCACTTCGGCTGAGGAGGACAAGCACCACGGCAGCCCAGCAAAGCTGTTTCTGTGCCAACTGGATGCTGCCTGCTGGCAGGGGAAGCCTCTAAATCAGGAGAGTGGGCAGCTCTGAGAACAACACGAGAGGGGCAAGAGCAGGAAAGGGATCCAACCCCTTGTTTTATAAAACTCTTTGGGAGGCGAGAGCAAAGTTGGCAGAGTCAGATTTTCACGCGTGCACACTCTTAGCCTAACACTGCCCTTCTTGATGTCAGTGGGAGTGAAGTTAGGCTGGGGAGAAACACATCTAAAAATTGCAGCAGGCAAGCCTTGAAACTTTTCAAGCAAACCTCTGCCTCCATATGGAGGGCCGGCTGGTTTCCAGCCTCACAGCTCTGCATTGTGCAGCGGTCCCTGACGGACAGCTTTTCCCAGCTATCCATAACAACCAGACGTTGATAAAGAGCAACTTGCCACAATTGTGCTCCATATGCCAACGCTGCAGTACCCAGTCTGCTGCACTATTGTTGCTGGTTGACCATTAACTTTAATGGCACTTCTTTGTACCTCCCTTTTAGCATCGCCTTCCCTAGAGGTGCAGCTTCATGGCCGCAACTTGAAAAGCTGTATCAAAACCACAGCAAGGGTTTCATAGCAGCAGCAGCTGATGCTGTCCCACATCAATGTCAGTGAAATAGTCTCCATTCTTAAAATATTTTCTGTACCTCCTTTAAAAACATTGAATTACATTCAGAATGTTTCCAAATGTTCATCCTTATGCCTTCTTTTGCCTTTTTTCCTTTTAGATGACCTGCAAACATCTGAAAAGCAGGGACACTCAGCCATAAGCTGAACTGTATGTCAATACGGAACGGACTATACTCGGTGCCCTTTTCACCTAGATACACTGAATAATGTTTTATTTCAGCCCTGCTTCTCTGATGTAAGGGTTGATTTCCTCCTTCGGCCAGATTTCTCCTAGTTAATAGTTTTGAACTGTTTTTCAGGGAGGATGTGGGAGTCTGGAGGAAATGTCTTTTTCTTTTTTTATTTACATTTTGATTCCAAGTGGACTGTTTCCTCACTATCCTGTTGTTCCTCTCATCTAGAAAGTTTTGCCAGGACCCAGTATTATCAGCAGGCTTTGGAGCAACTGAACAACAGCCCTGCTGCCCTGGAAGCCCTGGGTGCTCCCCCTTTTAAGGTTCACAACATCCGACTGATGGATGGGAGTAATCGCGTGAACAGGGAAAGAGCACAGGTAACAGTGGGGAGGCTTTGTCACAGGATGGCTTCCCAAAGAGGCAGCATGGGTGATGAGAGATCAGCAGGGGGATTTCCAGCAGGTCACGAGTGATGCACAAGCACAAGCCCCATAGGGAGGCAGTAGACTGGAGCACCAGCTGATCTGGTAGAGACACAGATGTCCAAAGCAGAGATCTAGCGCGCTAACGTGAGCGACTGGAAACAGCAAGAATGACACCTTCATTTTCTGCTGCACGTGCACATCACAGAATACCAAGGGACCTCCTAAGTCGGTGTACCCATCTCCTGCTGCTGTAGCCCACAAAATCCTTTCCAGAAATGTATCAAGATCCACCTTTAAAATAGTGGATGCCCCCTTCTTCCCCCTCTCCATTTGGTCCCTGTTAGTTTTTAAAGCTTTGTCCAGAACAGAGTTTTAATAGCCACTCACAAGCTGCACTATGGTACAGCCCACATGGTATGTTTTTAAGAGCACCTGCAAGTCTGCAGCATAGAGGCTGACTGCCTTGCGTGGGGCTGAGCCCTGAGATTACACAGTCACTGGAGAATGCTGCCCTGGGTGCTTACACATTGCACAAGGCTGACTTGCGTCAGCACAGGGTTGGGCCAAGATAAACCTCACAAATACAAGCCCACTTCCACTCTGGGCTGCTGTCTAAAAAGGACATCCGTCCTTTACATCAGTGCTGCTGCTCAGAGACTTTAAAAGGAAGTTCTTAGCCAAGGACTGGCTGTTCCTCCCTGGTTTTATTGGAGATCCAAGAGGTCACTAGAGAGCTCTTTGGACAACTCATCGAGGGAGTCTGTCACATTTGAATCATTTAGTTCCTTCTGAATGTGAGTCCTAGTTACCAACCAAGAGCGGTAAGGAATGGGGCAGAGAGTGCAGGTGAAGGATGGGGACTGTCAAGGGCAAGAAAATCAAGCTTTAACCAATTCAAGTCATATTCCACTTTCCAGCTCATGCCACTTAGGCTTTGCCTGCATGATACCCAAGGCCAAAATGTTTCTTAGTTTGCCAGGTTTTTAGAGAATTAACCAGGCAATATTTGTAAAACCAAAACCATGGGGAAAACGCACAGCCTCTTATGTTGATCAAAAAGAACAGAACCTTTTGTACTATTTTTTTCCTATGTCACCTTTTAAGAATGCTAGTCATTCGGGTGACTCAGGGTGAAATCAAAACCCTGCCTTCTATGGACCTCACCAAAGACATAAACTGTCAACTTTCTTTTCCACTTTTCATGCTCTCAGTTGCAATGACCATTTGTGTTCCTCATGAAATAAACTAGTTAATCATCATTACAGATGATTTCATAGATTGATTTACTGACTTGACTCCACAACATACATAGCTCCTGCCTACTGGACCCATTTTAAAAGGCCTGGTGTTTTCCAGTTGTACAAACAGCAAACATTACACCTGGACCATATGTCTTTTATTCAAACATTAGACTGTGTGCAATTAGCTGCGGTCAGTGCTACAGCTCTTTGCCTTGTTTATTAGCTAACTGAATGGTAGAATTTGTGATGTTGACCAAATAATTGAATGTCTCATTGCCTTGATGGATGTTAATGGACCGATCTGTAGAGCATCTCAATCTACAGGCTTATTATGGTTATAGGAAGGTCTAACACAATACAGGTCACCTCTGGATCACCATACATTCTGCTAAGGAAACGTGTTCACTCATAAATATTTCAGAGAGTGAGTGGCTTTCCCTGGGGGTAGCAGCTATAACGCAGAACATTCTTTCAACATAGATTAATGTATGCCAGAACAGATATACCCATATAGCCATGCACACATTAGCCATTATAAAAGCATAGTGAAACTCTGAAGTACATTAAAAAAAAAAATCAGAGTTTAAGTTAGGAAGGAGGTAGTTGTGTTGCTTCATTGGCTGTAGAAGGAGTAAATGTCCATTGCAATAATATGCTTCACTGAGTCTTTAACACTCTTTTACATCTGCAGATAAAGTTACCAGTATCTGGAACAAAATCAGCAGGGTGCCTCTACATTAATTCAGAAATGGACCATTCCCGTCACTGGTATGTACTGGGGGAGAGCCCAAGAAAATCTTATGTAGACGCAGGGATAGAAACAGTAGGAGAAAACAGAGGAGTAGGGCAGGATATTTGGTTTAGTCATCCATGTTGCTGAAATCATGCACACAAAGGAAGAGGAAATTCATGTCTGAAGGTCTTGTGAAAGGTTATTACTATCATTATGACAAAAATGTAAATGACTAGAGAAATACATTGAATGCATCCCTATGAGTACTGATTTAAAAACAACTGGGGCCATTTATTTGTGTGAAGTGTTGTGTCCCACAGATGAAAGCTTAGTGTACATGATAATACCAGGGCCAACATAACGTTTTGTTCCCTCTCAGCCCTCTTCCCCAGGGAGATGCAGAGGCAGTTGAACAGCAGTCCTGATTATAGTCTATCACCATGCACTGCAGTGTGGGAATATTTTGCATATTGTATCAGAGCATATCAAGGTGAGCTAAAAATCTTGCAGTTTTCTTCAAGTTCCTCAATAAACCTGGTCCTTATAGTTAAAAAAAAGTGCTAGAACAGATATATTATAGTAAAAGGGTGCTCTGACTCCATATCGTGTATTAGCAACTTTACATTTTGGCACTACTGAAGCCTGAAAACCTCCCTTTTCAAGGTAAAACTGATTTTTAGAACTGAACAAATAATCAGTACCTGAATTCAAAGTCCAGCTTCTGTTGCAAAAGAGGAATTTTTAATAGAAGAAAACCGCCTCACACTTGCTTGTTCTTGGAGTTTGTTAGACGCTTCTGTTAGCTCTATTTAGAAATCCAAAGCTACAACATTTTGCTCAGCTGCCACCAGCCATATGGTATTGTTTTCTTTTCACAATTAGATAAGCACGACTTACTAGATTTCTGTTCAGAAGGTAAGTAAAGTTTAAAATTATGGGAGGAGGGCACTTGTCTGGGACTTGAGAGACTCAGGGCCAGACCTGGCCTCCTCCCGAGTGACCAGAGACACCATCAGAGGCCTTGGACAGCTTTCTTGGAGCCCTGCACTTTCATGGGGATCTGGGCTCTGATCTCCTTGCTCCTCATTATCCCCCACTGACAGATGGAGGGAAACAACCCCTATCTCCTATTTCAGAGTTACTGCAAGAATAACTGAGGACTGCAAGATGTTAAAATGCAGCAGTAATTGAAGAATATAAATATCTAGCACAGTTTTGTTTTAAAATGAGCTCTCCAAGCATTCCCATATGCAAACTTGAAAAGAAAAAGAAAACATCTTTTGCAGAAAAATTTGTGGAACACAAATCTTTCAAATTCAGCTGTCATAGCTTAGGTACAGGGACCTACACACAGCTCCACTTGGTGATAGACAGGACTTAATGTCCTTGTACCTAGTTAAGGAACTAAAAGTAAAGCGGGTCGTTCCCCACCTGGGTCCACAGAGAGGAGCTCCTGCAATCCCCAAGAGGAATAGCAAGACTGTAAGTGGGCCACCCTGGTGCAGCTCTGCAGAGTGTGCAGGTATTTGCAGCCAGCAGAGACCCAGGAGACAAAAAGACCAATATTCAGACACAGCTAAACGACACTGGGAGGTTAGCTCTCCGTACAAAAGTAATTTGGGCTCCTAAGCCACTTAAATGCTTCAGGCTGTGAGCGAACAGCCTGTCTACTGGGGTCATTCTTCTCCTGTCCTTTTTTTAGAAAGAGGCCACCTGAGATAAGGAAAATTTGGAGGAGGTGAGCTGATGCGGGCCTGACAGAGGGAGCATTTGCTCAGGTGTCGACAGTGCAGGGACTGGGAGGGTGCGGGCACGCGGGGCTGATGCGCTCGATGACACAACGATGCTCGCAGCTCCCTGACCTTAAGGCAGCTGAGAGCCTGGGCTCTGGTCCAAACGAAGGCAGCAGGGGGAAAAGCCGAGAGCCTGGGCTGTGCTGAGGAGCGCGACCGGCTGCTCTTCCAAGCCCCGCGCTTGCCAAGGGCTGGCGAGCGTTGTGGTTACGCCTTGCAGGTCGGATGGAGCCGGAGGCTGTCAAGTGAAGACCCCTGCTGCAGATTCATCGCACCAAGGTGCAGCAGCCTAATTACCTAATTGTATGCACTCAGCATTGACTCCTGTAAAAGCAGAGCTGGGTGAGCGCCAGCAGCTTTTGAAAATCACGTCTTAGTATGCTGAAATAATAGTCTGTCCCAGCTGGAAAACCAGCACAAACAGGCTCACAGAAACAGGTCCGGAGCAGAGCTTTGAGGAAAGCAAAAGGCTCCCCCCCCAGTCTCCAACAAGTGCAGTTTTCCCTCTCCTTTGACTAACCACCATCCTACCCTGTCAGATTTTCAGCAATCACTTTGAGTGATCACACGATCTTTAAACTCTTCCAAGCTAGGATAATTCCTTAGCAACACGGTCCGGCTCCAAGGCTGGAGCGGAGCGAGGCAAGGAATGCACTGACGGGATGAAGAAGAAAGGCGCAGGGTCAGGGGGAGAGAGGAATGTCCTATCTAAAAATAGCTGTCAGGATTTTATTCAAGTTGCAACAAATAGGAACACGCAAATCTGGGCTGTGGGAAGCTATTAAGGAAAATAGCTGTTAGAAACTGACACTTGCAAAACAAGTTTTAAAACACTTGAGAGAATTTTTAAGAGCAGTGAATGCATGGAGAGATTTGTTTCTCCATGCCAGCTGTTTCTAGACCTAACTTTACTACTATATTAAAACTGATTGAAGCAAGTTAAAAGCTCTTTTGGTTTGTGTCAGCTGGTGCCTCCAGGATGTCACCTTGAAGCTCCGGGATGGTCAGAATATTCCAGTTTACCACTCCCCTGTGGAAAGCATCAGCATGCAAGAAAGCTAAAAATCAAAGGCAGCTGCTTCTCCACCTTCCACTGAACCAAAGAAGCCATTAATTGATTGCATCACACTCTGTACGTGGATGTACACCGGTGTCACAAACAGACAATTTCACTTAAGTGGGTGCTCTGAAGACAATTTTCTGACGTTGACCTCATCATTGCTATAATTGTCATTTCTTTGGTTTGTTGGTTTATTTCTGTGTACAGCAGAAGCCTAAAATAAAGATTTTGCAACAAGAGTTGCTGTTCCAGAGAAGTCATGTGTTATGTCTTGTATGTGCTGGTATTGTGAATTGAGTTTGAAATAAATAAACAAACTGCCAGGAAACTGAGGTTTTCTCCAACTGCAGACCTCAGTCTGGACAATTGGATGGCTCTCTCATGACTAGAGAACTAAATCAGCTTCTCAAAGCGATTCCCACGCTCTTCTGTTTTCCACCATTTCTCAACAAGGCATTACCTAAAGCAGAATTACCTAAAGCAGGTAGGGTGAAGCTTGAGCAGGATCCCCCTCCTCTGCACAAGAAAATGTCACGTACCAGGTAGATTTGCACCCTCACAAGTATCATTAAAAAGATCACGAGATAGCAACGACCACTCATCCTAGCTTATGAATTCTAGGAATTTCTCAGTGCTTCAAAGTTGCTCAGGATACGCCAGTGTTTCATATAAGCACTGTCAAACACGGCTTTGGGAGAGCACCTGCATTCCCTCAGTTCTGTTTAGGGAGAAAAGCACTAGATAGGTACAGCACAGGTAGAATACTGACATGGTTCAATCAGACTAAAAGGGATTTTGATTTTGCCATGATTTTGTCAATACAGCAGATCCACCAACAGAGTAAAGAATTGTCCATCACCAGAAGCAACTCAGGGAATGAACAAAAAGGAAAAATAATCCAAGAAACTGCGCAATACAGCAAACTGTAAAACCTAGACAAAGTCTGAAAAAGCGAGGAGACAAGTATCTGGCGTGTCTTCATACCTTAACGTGCAAGGTAAAGGGCAAGCCGCTAAGAACGTCTAGAAAGAGAATTATTACTGTGAACTACTGCAACAGGCAGAGCTTGGTTTTTTACCGGCTTAAACAAGACGTAGCTTGTGAAGGCTTAGAGTTTATACCACTCAACTCCAATTTTACTCCATCTCAACATCCAAACATGAGTCCTAGAAATCCACCAAAGGCACAGGCAGTGCAAGGCCTTTCACAAGTAATGAGCATGAGATGAAGGCAGCAGAGCTGGTGCAAAGGATTGTTAGAGACCAGCAAGCATTCTCCTGCTCTACAGTGACCCACCAAACTAGGTGATGTGACTTTTTGAATAAGTATAAATGATTGCAGAGCCCCTGCCAAAGCAAATGAAGGAAAGAACCAAAGTGTCACAGCAAATGCATCTTTGCAAGAAATTGCTTTTAGAAAGAAAAACCACATGAGATTTAGTCTGGGATTCACAAAATGCTGCCCAGGATGAACATTGCCTGTGCAACCTGATCCGACCTGTGTGTGCCCAACGCACCAGGGGAGGGATTAGGGTGAGTCAAGGAGAGACAGCGCGACCCAGCTTTAAGATGGCAATTGCTGCTATAAGGTTTCACAGCAAAACTCAAAGCTTGAGATTGAAAAATGTTATCCCTGCACTCCTGCAGCCCACCTAGCAAACAAACCGCCTGGGAGCTGAGGCCATCTCTGAGCTGCCTGCTGTCTCAGAGTGTGGGGTACTCTGGCTTTTGGTCACTGAAGGCGTTTGGCAGGGAATCAAACAGCCGAGGAGGAAAAGCCAAAGCAACCACATTACCCATCCATTATCACTTCCCTCACTGCAGCTTTGGCTCTTATCAGACTCCAGAGAAGCAGTGGCTTTTGAGAGCAATGGCTCCACTACAACGCCAGCCTGTTTAGTGCCTTCCTATTTCTGTGCTATGAATTCACATATCCAGCCCATACTGTAGTTCACCTTCAGTTTGTCACCGCTGCACACTTCGTTATCCTGGGATTTCCTGTGGCTGGGAGGTGCACAAATGTCAAGGAAACCCAGTCACAACCATCCAGCCAACAGTAGCGTAAAACTGCCAACACCAACCTATATCTTGAGCAGACACTCGTGATATCCTAAGCCTGGCTTCACAAATCCCTGGGGACTGCACTGCACCACCACTCAGCCTGGCTCTAACTCTTGGTTGTCTTGGGCCTGAAGGAAACATTCCCACACAAACCTTCCTAACAAAAGAGGAAGTTTTATTATCTTGCTTCAGGGAAGCAGAGTTTATGAACAGGCCGTTTCTTTCATTTTCTCCCTTGGAAACCTTGCAGGGCACCCCTTTAACTTCAGCCATTTATGATCATCCCACTTCCTCCATGGGTTCACACAAGCTGTGAGAAAAGGCAGCACCATCATATTTTATCAGCAACCCTACAAATCAAATCTTTAAAAGGAAGAAAGCATTGGATGGAATTGGAGACCAGCAGACCAGTGGAGCAGGGCAAGAGAAAAGTGAAAAGGGGTATTGCTCATTTACGTTAAAATCCCTGCATTTATTTTCTGTATTTAATGGCAAACAAAAATTTTCTTACCTCTTGACCTTGAAGAGCCTCAGCAGCCACTTCCTATCCACATTTGAGCTATATGAAGATGTACATATTCAAAGGGGGAAAAAAGCAGCAAGCTGGTTTGTTCAATGCTGAGCTACTTCAGGCATGTGGCTCCCGTTAGGCACAGCACAGCCCCCAGCTGCTGCTGCTGCTTGCAAAGGGGACACAGGTGCAGCAGGAGCAGCCAAGTGAGTCAGCCCAGGCCAGGAGAGCGGCCAGAGCAAAGGCCTCTAAACCAGCAGCAGCTGATGAAAACCCAAACAGTTTCAAGAGGGCTCCTGTGCACCCTCTTGGCCCTGCAGTCTTTCCCTCTAAGGCATGTCAGAGCAAAGTACCCTGTGTTTGGCTTCTTCATTAGGTCAGTGAAGCTCTAATTTGTCCACTGTAATTACATTGTGTTGCATGTCACTAAAAACCAGTCTGGATAATCATTCCATTGCATTTTGAAAATGTTCCTCTTTTGATAAAAGGCTCTGAAAAGACAGTTAAACTCCTTTAGAAAGCCATTCTTTTCTAATCACAGAATAGCTGGGGCTGGAAGGGACCCCTGGAGACAGTCTGGTCCAACCCCCTGCTCAAGCAGGGTCAGTTAGAGCGGGTTGCTCAGGGCCTTGCCCGCAGTTTGGTTTTGAGTATCTCCAAGGATGGAGACTCCACAGCCTCTCTGGGCAACCTGCTCCAGTGTTTGACCACCCTTAGAGTAAAAAAAGGCTTTTTCTTATGTTTAAACAGAATTTCCTGTTTTTCATTTTGTATCCATTTCCTCTCGTCCTGTCACTGGACCCCACTGAGAGGAGCCTGGCTCTGTCTTCTTTACTAACCCCCATCAGGTACACAGATAGGATCCCCCTGAGCCTTCTCTTCTACAAGCTAAACAAACCCAGCTCTCTCAGTCTCTCCTCATTTGACAGGCACTCCAATCCCTTAATCAGCTTAATCATTTAAGTATGATAATTTATTTCAAGTTCACTTAAAACTTTCCATAGACCCGTTGCATTTGTTGGTGTAGTTAAAACAACCAAAATCTTTGTGGCCTTTGCTGGATTACATATTTGAGTTTCTTACTCTAAAGTTTGATTTTAATAGCTTCTGTCATGCAGTCATCACCCTGAAGAAAGTTATCAAGAAGGCAGACTGATAAGGGCAAGGACTTAATTTACAACACAGGAACAATAAGCAAATAATGCTTAGTAGAGTTATACAATATTTGCACTTACTTTGAGTTGGAGGTGACTAGTGCACAGGAGCTATATAATGCCATGTACTTTAAAAGCAGTAGTTTCATACAGCCTAAGCAGGCGCATGCGTTACTTTTTGCGCATGCTTCTCTAGGCAGCAATATGATTTTGGCAAACTCATTGGCCTGTCAGTTCATTTTCTAGCTTGGACTGATTTTTGTTTTGCACAAGGAACGTTAATTGTTTCGATTCACTTCCCCATTTGGAAGCAAGACTAGAGCCAGTCCTTTCCCACCATTCGCATGCATCTTGTTTGCTTTTCAAAGTGAAATCATTTTCCTACATGCCTTCTGTAAAACTTGCTACAAAGTTCCCAGCAGCTAGGTCCAGGCAGTCCCATAATACCAGTAGTGAAGGAGACATGTCAGTCTTGATATGTTACTTTGAAAGACACAAGACATCACACTTGGCTAAAACACCTTTGGTTCACTTTCTGTAAAACAAAGTATATACAAAAATGACATGAATCCCGTGTTTTATCAATCTAATGCAGTGTCTGTTAACTGGCTTAAAAAAAGAAAAAGCTTTAAAAATGAGCACCTTTATTTAATGACTTGTGTGAGACAGCCTTTCTCTCTCTGCCTGTTAAAGCCCAAGACAAGAGCTTCCATCCAGCAAACAAGCCAGCTGGATTTCACTGGTAGCAATCAGTAAGGTGATATCCCCAATGGTTCAGATTTTCTTTTAAGGGGTTGGTAAAAGGCCCCTGTGTTATTCAGTCAATTTGCCGGGATTACAAATTCATCTAAAAGATGGGGTACATCTGATTTCAGTACATAGCCAGATTTTTGAGATTGCATAAGCAAGCAAGGAATCAACCCAGCCTAATTTCCCCATATTTACAGAAAGGAAGATAATCCCCTCAAGGAATAAGTTCCCTCTCCTATTTTGCAGTAACTGTTGTGGTGCTGATGCTGTTTCACTTTGAAAAATTCTAACCTTTTCTTAAAGCTTCCAGGCTATGTATTTGTAGAACCAAATTATTTTACTATTATAAAGCTATACAGTTGTCAGTTGTCTTATAACAGGAATAATCAATGAAATTAAATAGCATTAGAAAGGGGAATGCCTTTCCATAGAAAAGGAAATACATTTGCACCCAACATCTATTTGATGTTGTGACTTTCCCTACAGGAAGGCACAGAAGCCAAATATACGTATATAGTCCCAGATACAGATTTTGGAAGGGATAGCTTTGGAAGCTTCACTGCTTCAGAGTACACATTTCTGCATGCTTTGTTAAAAATAGATTAATATGCATCTGTTCCAGCATGTCCATCCTGGATACACACTCATCCTAAATTACATACCATTCATTGACATTTAACTGCCATCTTTCCAACCCCACACCTTCAGTCCAAATGGTTTCCTCCTGCCAGACATTTGAAATAATGGTCCTGAATTTAATGGCAATATATTTTTTGGACACACCAAGGAAAAAAACCACCACACACACAAACTAGGAACATTTACGTGAGTAATATGACTATATTTATTAATCCCAATGACAGCTTAATTCAGCATCTGTAAATGTTGTATGATGAAGATCTCTACAATGCAAACAATGAGTATTGCTTTAGAGTGGAAAGGATTATTGGTGCAATTTGTGCAGCCAACACAAAATGGATGAATGCTTAATTCAGAAAACTAAAATATCAGTAATCTTGTTATATGGATGTTGAGAAAAATACAGAAGTTCCTGGAGAGAGGCAAGAAGGGCATTTGAACAAAAGACTCCATATAACACATTACCACCCAGTTCTGGCAATACAAATCTGGTTCTTACTCAAAGCCAAAGGCAAAGTAAGGTGTACAGTCACCAAACAGAAGAGAATCAATTTTAAAGTTGCCATAGTTCACAGTGCAACATTGTACTTGCTTTAGCTTTAATACTGATTCCAGTAACCATTCAGTCATTTTGCATCAGATAAGCAAGCATAACTTTTGGAATTCTGTTTCAAATCAGCAAGTGTTGACTTTAAGCTTTTTTTTTTTTAAAAAAAAACCCTCATTATGTTTTAAAGTATTTTCCCAATGAAGAACTAATAAAAGAAACTTTGCAAAGGCCTGTCTGCTGTTCAAGAAGAAAGTTTGTTATTGTAAAGCTTCTGAAACAGTAAATATATTGACAGACATAGAATGAGCTGGCAGCATTTCTTTAAGCTGTAGAACTGTCTCCCAAGACGAGTTCCTGGAGCATCTTAAGAGAGATCCTGAGCCATGGAATGAAGTGGTCCAAGACCCATCTTCCTCCCTGTCCTCTACCAGCACCACCAGTAGAGGATGGGCAGTTAATTTTTGTTCAGGTTTCCTAACTGACTGATACCAAGATTCATCTTGTAGGTTACAAATTGGAATTCACTGCTTTTGCATTTAGGGACCCTCAGTTGGAGGGGAAAAAAAAAGTAAAGGTAAGTAGCAAGACAAATCACAACAAAAATTCTGCTTTGGACAAAGAACAGGATTTTTTTTATAGAGCTTTTAGTTTAATTACTGTAAGTCTAGAGCCTCTTCCAAAAACAGAAAAAAGAACATAACAGTGACAAGTAGAGGCAAAGCAACAGGCTTTGCTTTCAACTAGATGTGTTTGCTGTTCATGCCAACAAGCGCAAGGGACATGCAGGTCTGCACTTTTCAGCCCCGTTGTACTGTCTCCCACCTCCAAACCTCCACAGCATATAGGGAACCAATAGCTCAGGTCTCTTATGTCAGAGCCCTGGAATTAATAATTCTAGCAATTTCTAAAAACATCTGTACTTCCCTTCCATTCCTTTCATTCTTCCATTCAAGCAAATAGCAGCCTTGCTCCAAACCTCGTGAAGGCAGGCCATGGCACTTGTACACACAGGGCCCCAGCAGGTGCTGGGCATAGTTGACTGAAGATCTGGAAAGTGTGGGCAATGCTATTTCAGTCCCAAAGGGATGAGGGTCAAGGAGTTGATTCCTTCCCTCCCTCCTCCCACCAAGCATAAGCAGCCCTTCCCCCCCCCCCCCAGATAAGTTTTGTGTACAGGCAGTCCTCCACATTCAAGGAACTGCAGAGAATCAGCTGTTCCTCACAAAGTTAGTGATTTGTCCTTACTCTTAATAGGTCAGTTTACTAGTAACTAAACCTCTCAAAAACAGTAACCTCAATAGCTGCTTTCTACAGTGTAGAGAGAATACCTCATTTACAGCTTTACCCACACTTATAGTGGAACAGAAAGAGCTTCAAATGCAAGTGGAACTGGCTGATAGTCCCGCAGTAATACATTATAGAAACTTTTTTGTATTACAGGGCCAATTTAAGATGCCCTGCTTATAACTTATACTATTAAACTTTCACAACTTTATACAAATTCTTAATGACGTTAAAAACACTGTAAAAAACACCTTAAGGCACAAAAAGTTAAATGAAAATACAGCACACTTGAAATCTTAAAACAGCCAATTCAAAAGAAGCTGGCCTTGTAACAAGTACACCATTCATTTATACATGTTAAGCTTCACTATCATATATTACAAACAGTAAATATAGGACAAAATGTATGCTGCTCAGCATCTACTACACTTTTTCATTAGTACCAACCCGCATCCCTAACTATGAGGGCTAATCTGTGGTTACACATAGGAATTAAAATAGCTTACAGATCCATCAAATGATTTGCCATGAGCAGCTATGAACTACCAGTATGTATTTAGGTATCCAGATATAGCAACATAAATTTGTTTTGTAACTGTGGAATGTGGCATGGTTCAGCCTCAGTGCATTTCTCAACTTGTTAAAAGCAAGGAAGTTCAGATGTAAAAAACAAGTCAAAGTTTTCCAGCTTCAATCACTGCAATTTTAATTGAACTTTGAAAGTTTATGTAACCCAAACAGATTGTCTTGGGCAAATGACTGAACAGTAAAAGAAAGATGCCTATGAAGAATACTGGCTTGACTCTAACAGTGGTCAGCACTGTGGGTAGGAAAACGTGTAATGCAGCTACTGTTCCTCACTTCCATAAATGCCCATATAACACAACTACTCTGTGGGCTCAAAGATTCTTGTTTAATTTCTATTAATTGCCAGCCAGTTATCCAAAGAAATCTTTCATGGTATGAGTCTACCAGGTTCCTGTCTACAGGAAGAAAAAAAACAGCAAATGACTAATTTCTCCGGAGTACTAAAGGTATCTCTGGATTACAATATAAAACACATTCAAATTGAATTATTCAAGTACCACTGGATGTTTTATTATATAAAGGTCTTCATGGAGTGAGATGTTGTCCTACCTACATGTATATTCAATATGTAATTCAGTAGGAGAAATGTCTGATGGAACTGTTTAATTTGGGAGCATTTTTTCTGATGTGGCTTCAAATGAAGGCAACCAGATTACTGGCAATGAAGCATTATAGAAAAATGCACATTTCCTCACACAATGTCCCAGTGCTTTTCCTTCAGCTTTTTCTTTACTAATGCTTTCTCCCACCCTTATAGTAATACTAATCAGATCACACCAACACTGTTTGTATTTTATTAATAAGCCATTTACCTTTTGTGTGAAGGAGGAACTGTAATAATAGCACAGAGCACTGAACTCCTGTTCATTAAAAAGAGTAAGAACATTCCTGGTACATGTTTGAAATTAGGAAAGAGTCTGTTGCAACATGGAAAAAAGGAAAAACTAGCTTAAGAATTTCTATTCATTGTTTTATAGCAAGAAAACTTTTGTCAGGGTTTATTATAAAGGAACAGCATAAGGAAACCAAATAAATAGTTGAACAGTTAACAGTATGCAATATAATAGCACTAAACTTCAATTACATAAAAACTAAACTTTGGAACAGCATCAGTATGAAAGATTTCTTAGAAAACTAGGACTCTGTCCAAGAGCCTCAGATCTGTACATTGCAAAAAACAGTTTTGATGCCCAGGTGGTCCCTGCTTTATCCTCTATTGGGGGACCCTGTCCATTGAGAACTATGACCCATCCACGCAGCTCTCTAATCCCACTCTGCCCCATCATACACATACTGTTTTATCAAATGTCTAAGGGAGAGTGATTGGGAAGCATAAGGAATGAGGTGTGCTTCATTACTTGAGAAAGGGGTATCCTTTTCCTCAGCTGATAGCTATATTGAAGAAGGTTATGCAATTTAGCCTAAGGATGCTTCTTTCCTCCTTTCAGCAGCTGTTAGAGGAACAGAAAGAAGTCAGCAATGACCCCATGCTCCCAGTAAAATCCCAGCTAGGTCCAGGGCAGGGGGGGAGGGACTCCCCTCAAGGCCTTATTTATCATTAGTTGGACCAACATTTTGAAGTCAGCGGAGAGAACATCAATAGCTTCAGTAGAGCTACTTTAAGCTCTGTGTCATTTTTCCCTCTCATCAACACACTTCGGGCAGTCATATCAAGCTGGATTGTATTAGGGCATCTAGCCCAACACAGGAGAAGGCAGCAGTCTCTGCTAGTTCTCAGGAGTGCCTTATTTATGCAAACTTGTCACCCAGGACCAGGATTCAGACCAGGATCTTACTGTGCTCCCAAATCATGAAGCATCTCTGCTGTGATCTGGAATTGTTCACTGATGCAGATTTCTTTACCCGTGGGACACGTCTATCTCTTGCTAGATAAACCCAGCCCACAGTTAGCTTGGCTCCAAGCCAGATTAGTCTGGGTCTTTAACTTGATATAAACTCAAAGAAATATATACATGGTATACCTTCACAATCTGTAGGTCAAACCAGTCAAATTCTCTCCTTGTACAATTGTTAAATCAGTAGATAGTTCCACTGAAGTCAGGAGTGATAAAAGGTGTTTGAAGAAAACCCAACATCTTATATTTGCATTAAATGGCAAAATATAACCTAAAAAATACTCCCTTTTTGGCATCTGTCACTGAAACACTTCCTCTCATGTCAACTTCTCCAGAACATTGGAACAATTAACAAAGACTCTGCTATCCAGAGACAAAAATCGGAAATAAAAATGCAAACAAAAATAAGTTTTTATCCTTGTTAAATTCCTGTCAGCCACTTGAAATATTGTTTAACTGTTCCACAAAATTAAAAGCTTGGCACATTTTCCATTTATGAATGTTTTCCTTTATCTAGAACATCTATTGCATATCAGAGATTCCCTTGACTAAGATATTTTTGTTGTTTAGTGGGAACCACTGCCTTTCAGTTACAGCTATGAAGCTCTACACAGTTCAGTAAATGAATTCTCCTGGTAACTCTTGCAGCAATGGTTCCTCAAATTTAAATCGTTTGGAAATGGCTTTCTGCTTAGTTACTTTTTCTTTTTCTGACTGCCTACATTGTCCCAGTGTATATGAAGCCACTACAATTAGTTCTTCTGTCACTATTGATTCTTCCTCTTCAGTTTTCTCAGCATCTACAGATTTTCCAGAGGCAGAATCTGCATCTCTCTGGACAACATCATTGTTCTCCCCTCCTGTATTCTTACTCCAGACCCTGTGAGCAGGATTATCACTTTGTTCTAGCCATGGATGTTGAAGACATTCTTCAGCAGTTGCCCGCTCCCTGCAGAGGAAGGAAAGTGTTAAAAGAAACGTTAAAGTGAACTTGAAATCTAATACTCTGAATATGAAATCCATACAAATTATTCCAAGGATATGACTGGATTAAACACTGACTGATGCAACTATTAAGAGTTGTGCTGATTACTACCTTTTGCCAGAAAAAGTCCAACAGCAATCCAAGGAAATGAATTAGTAAGTTATTATTTTAAATAAAGAAATTAGTAGAACCTCAATAATTTATATATATATACACACACACACACATATATATATACATACATATACATATATATATATATATATATATAAATTATCCAATCCTTGCATTCTTCAAGTATCTCCATTGAGAAACAGCAAGCAATTTCAATAGCTGACAAGTCCCATGAAGAATTGGTTCTACAGATAACGTCTTCTGTTTTGAAAACTGGAATTTCTGATTTGCCTCCCATTGAGAGAAGCACACTAGTGAACCAGAAAAGAGTAAGGTACTTCACCAAATCATCAAGAATAGAAGGCTCAAAGCACAGTTCATTTACAAATGCCACCAGCAAGGTACATATAAAGAAAGTGAGTATACTGCACCACACATTTTACTTCATTTCCAATTTTCCAAAATGAATTAGTTATAATTACTAACACTTGGGTACATTCAGAACATACAAGTTTGGAGGGAAATGGAGAACTTCTTTTCATATACATAAAAATTGATAGTACATAATGAAATGTGAATAAGCAAAGTACCCTTGGTTCTTCTGGTATCAGAAGAAAAATGCAAGCATTAAGTGTATTTAAAAATGAATCCAATCTGACATATTAGCATATACAATTGTATATTTTACTTACTCAGGTTTTTTAACCAGCAGAGTTTTGATGAAATCCACAGCAGACTCCGATATGAGGTCAAAGTCTTCTCCAGAGTAACTTATGTTCATTTGAGATATGTTTAAGAATGTTTCTTGCTTATCATCTCCCAAGAAAGGTGATATCCCTGTTAACATGACATATGCCAGTACTCCAATGCTCCTAAGTTAAAAACGGAAAATGGAAAAGTTGATAATTAAAAAACAAACAAAAAACCCCAAACACTTTTCAATAAAGTTATGATGACCAATAATTTTTTCAACTTACCACATGTCTGTTGCTGTACTGATTGGGTCATAACTCAGAATTTCAGGAGCTGTTCAGGAAAAAAGATGCTTTTTTGTCATATGCAGACATCACATTATGTAGTTACATAGTGCAATAACAGGCACGTGGTATAATTTAATAATACAAGCCATCTGGAGTGTGACAGTCATTTGAAATAAAGATATTTCTATTCAAGTTATTTAAACAGTTACTGTCATTTGTTGGTTGAAAGTGTTCCCCTCCCCCCTCCCTTTCCCTTTACTGTCAACTTCAGAAGGTCAGACCAGTCTCTCTCCCAAATAAGGAAATCCTACCAAAATTTCTTATGGAAAAATAGTTTCAAATATTCCATATTCCAGCACTGAAACCCATAAAGAATATACTACACAACTTCTCAAAGATATCTTCAAGTACTTTTTCAAGGTCTGGCACGATTTGATTTTTTTCCTGGAAAAAATGAAGGGATGCAAACCAACCAGGGCTAAAATATTATCCTTTGTAAAAGGCTGAATACGTGCTTTTCAACCTTTAATCCAAGTAATACTTGTTATCACTGTTGGTCAGAGTTATCTAAAGTGTATACTCATCTGCAACACAGGCACACAATTATCACTCATTAGACTGCCATGGCATGTCACTTCCAGCTTTACAGCAGCACCACATCCAAGTAATACTCGAGTCCTTCAACACAGGAGTAACTCAGCCAGGCTGGCTTTCAGCAAATTTGGAGGTAGTTTTTAATCTTAACTCCCCAAAAGCCTGACTAGTTCAGTCCAAGACATCATTGTTTCAGTAACAACTTACCTACATATTCTGGAGTTCCCATAATTTCTCTTAGTTCCTCACTGCTCTTCATTATTCTGGAAAGGCCAAAGTCTACTATCTTTATGTCACCCAGAGGAGATTTACTGGTTAGTAGAATATTTTGGGGCTGAAAAACAAAACAAGCAGACTTTTGAGATCACTCAAGTCTAATGTCTATGACAACACAATATTGCATAATTAATTTAGACTGTAAGTAGCAACGATGCATTCCATAACAAGTACAATACCCAGGATTTGTTTTTCCAGGATGAACCTGAACAGACATATAGGCTAAAAGGAGTGGCAGGATTTTAAGTTTATGACTGAGAATCAAGCGCCTGCCTTTCTTAGCTTAGAACACAAAAAAAGGCATCCAGTACCTATAGTTTAACATCTGCATATAAAGACCTCCACATCTGTACTTTTACTCCTTCATGCCAACTTTCTCCCTCACCCTTCTTGCTTTCTTCCAATAGGTAGTGTAAAATTCTTCTTGCTGAAGGGTCTTCAAAAACCATTTAATCATGTAAAAACAAAACACCCACAGAACACACGAAACTACTTTGACTACACCTGTTTAAAGAAAGTCTGTTGCAACTGACCTCAATCTTGTTCAAAGTATGAACAATTGTATTATAGAACACTAACTGAAGAACAGTTTAAAAAATACAGCGGCCTGAAAAACAGGTTTAAGAGCATCACCTTTGGATAAACTTGTTTGCTTTGACGTCACTAGATTCTGGCTGTCATTCTTCAAAGATGACTTTGTGGCCATGAAGTGCCTTACCTTTTATTTTGAATGCTACCTCAGTTAAAAAAAAAAAAAATATATATATATATATATCTGAAAGCTACCTTTAGACAGCAAGTTTTACAGATTTTTGCAACGGAAGCATGTCTGGAGGGGGGGCGGGGGAAATCCCTGCCACCCCCAGGCCATTTTTCACATTGGGTTTCATCATTAACTTTTCCAAAAGGTAAGACTGACAGTTTACACTGCCTTCATGCCTCTGGTTAGCCCGAGTTCCATGAAATAGATGAAACCTTTATTTATTTATTGAGACCCTGGATCATCTTGTATCACAGATCGTTGAGAAGGAAGAGGGGCAAAAGTCTAAGAACACAGAAGCAACTGCTGACTGATAACCCAACTGGATTACACCATCCACATTTACTCTGTTTCCCTAATCGCTGGGCCATCCCCTCTTCTTCCCCTAATCAGTCATGATGTCATGATTTCACACTGATAGCTTTGCTTTTGATCATAGAAATGAAACTGTAAAAGAACATTTTAAAAAGCTTGGCCAGTTCTCCTTGCTGCAAGACCTGACTATAATTAAAATGCTTTCATTCCCGAAAAGTTAAGCCATTGGTATTTAAAACTCCACGAAGCTGTCAATCTATTTTCTATTTGTGAATGTATGTAATAAGAACAGCTTATTTTTTGCTTAAAAGCTGGGATCTGGTTGCCATACAAAAGCTTTTGTAACTACACATTACCATATGCTTTACAGTTCACATTTGTTATTCTGTATTTGTATTAGAAAAGCAAACATCCAAAAAAGCTGCTCACACTGCCCTCATTAGCATCTTGGATGTACTTCCCAATGGGAAATTTAGTTACTTTGTGAAAAACAAATAGAAAGTATGAGAAAAGCATTCATTCCCTATATTTGAATGAAAAAAGTTTAGTGAAACATTTCATGAAACCCTTAAGCCCTATGTTGTAATAATATTTCAGTAGATAATATAGTTGCCAAAAGAACTTTTTATTGGGTGCTTTTTTTCTTTAGCTCTCATTACCTACGACACACTTATGTGGAACAAAGCCCATCTATAGTTCAAGCTAAGTCATAATCCTAATCAATTCATATTGAAGCATCAGTCACATTTTCTTTTAAAGAATCATTATGAGATTGAAATGAAATGACAGTCTAAATTTCAGCGTGAAATCTTCATGATACCATAGGCTTTGGAGGAAGGAGGAAGGAGGAAGGAGGAAGGAGGAAGGAGGAAGGAGGAAGGAGGAAGGAGGAAGGAGGAAGGAGGAAGGAGGAAGGAGGAAGGAGGAAGGAGGAAGGAGGAAGGAGGAAGGAGGAAGGAGGAAGGAGGAAGGAGGAAGGAGGAAGGAGGAAGGAGGAAGGAGGAAGGAGGAAGGAGGAAGGAGGAAGGAGGAAGGAGGAAGGAGGAAGGAGGAAGGAGGAAGGAGGAAGGAGGAAGGAGGAAGGAGGAAGGATCCTTGACTGAAAAGACAATCTGAATGGATGTACTTCAGTACAATATTGGTATGTAGAAAAAAAGACTAAAAACAATCAGTGAGTCTAGCCCAATGTCCTGTTAGAATGGCCAGAGCTAGACACCTTGGGAAAAATTATAAAACAAGGCAAATTAAGTTGTATCCCCCCAGGCATACTGTCAAAAGTCAGAAATTTGGGCTTCAGGCTTAGATACATCAGTTGTACTTCTACCATCATTGCTTAAAGGAGTAGCAATGGAAAGCATCGTAAGTGTTTGCAGGTGCTAACCAAGAGTCTTAAATTTTGCACTTAAAAATGGAACTAAACTACCATCACACAAAAGAGCACAGCCTTCCCGATTCTGTGAACTTCTGCACAAAGGCACCTTTCAAAATCTGAAAGGAAGTTACAGCAACAGATACAAAGATCAGTTCTCATCTAGGATTTTATTCTTCAAGTCACAAATTATTTCCAATTAGTATTCTTAATAAAAATGGGACACACAATTCAATCCTACCTTGCAAGCAGAAGTTTTGAAAACTGGTAAACTGACCATATAATGGCAAAATCTGTTGGCAAGTTTGCCATTATTCTAGAAGATTCTATAAACCCTTAGCCCTAATATTTCTTGAAACCAGCTAAAGGTACAAGAAGAGTATGATTAAAGATGTATAACAAAGATGATCTTTTTAAAATGCTCAGTGCCTCACATTAACCTGTAACAGTAATGAAGTTAGATATCTAACTTTATAATACTGTAAATAAATAAATAAGGTATTCAAAACCTTAAAAGACAAGACGACAAGTAATTATCCAAGGAATAATAAACAGAAATAGGAAAAACAGATTAGTTAGAATACTCAGGCTACATTGTGTACAAAGATAAAGTAGGCTCAGTCTGCCTTAAAAAAGAAATATTTAAGGACTCCTATATCTTTAATCCATTAAAACAGAACAACAGTGGAGAAAAAGGTAACAATGTCTCTAAAGAGTAGACATAGGAAGGCGGCATTGTATTTTATTCTGCAAAATAAGCAATAAAAATTCCACAAACTGAGAATTAAGGTTATAAACAAAACAGACTCCACAAACACCTGGACTCTCTATATCTGCTTAAAAACACATAGCTATGCCCTAATGGTTTTAAAATTTGAATTCAATATTAAACTATTTCTCCTTTAAAAATTAAAATGTTAATTTTTAACTCTTAATTTCTTGGATTTTTCCCTTTGATAATACGCAAGTTGCTACATTTCTATGTAATAAGCATTCAGCTGTAATCCACCTGGAATATTCAGCCGAGAAAATTAGTCTGTAATGTACTTCATAGTAGCCACTTCCTTAGTAATTGCGTTAATTTACTTTCTGAATACTGGTGTGAGTGACATCCTTCAAATAATGATTTTGCTAGCTGTCCTCACTGTACCTAACATTTTGAAAACAATACAGAAAGGAAGCTAGCTTGCTGGATAGCCAGAGTAATATATACCACAGGAGAGTGCTACTTGGCACACTCATTCTCCCTGACTCCAGGGCAGTTTAAGGCTCTTTACTTATCCCCATTGTATGGGACAGGCAGCGAGTCCTCCCTTACAGGAGGGAAGTCTGCCCATTCCCCCTTCCCCCCATCTTTTTAAAAATACTTTTCTTCCATTCCTAATCACCTTAAGTTTTTAATCAAACACCAGCTGAAGATCAAGTCAAACAGCCAAAGAAAACAAAGTAAGAAAGTCTCCCTTACTCTGCAGCTTTTACGCACCATTAAGAAGAGATGAAAGACTCCACAATAGAGTCCATGAACACTGTGCAAATTAAACAGAATGAATGCAGCACTGTTGAATGATATTTAATTTGCACTCAGTAGCATTATATTCGCTCCTTCTCCAAATCGAAACTAGATGATTCTATTGTCGTTAAAAATAAGTCAGATTTCAACCATCCTTCAGGAGATCCACCCTTTTGGAAAGAAACAGGTGGCAACTCTGCTAAGCCAAGTCAAAAAACAGTTTTTTTCCCTCCAGTATAGAATATAGTGTTCAGACTCACAGGGAAGATCTTGCAGCTGTTAAGGGGTCAGACAGCAGCCAAAGCAAGCTACCTATTAGTGCCATTGATCCTGTTGATTAGATTTTTAATATAATTCTAAGACAACAAGCTTTGTAAACAGTAACAATTACAATCACATCCTGACAACCATTTTGACTTGAATTCTTCTGGGGTAGAGTCTGACCTTATCTGAAGATTCCACAAAGAACTGAAGGGACCTTTATAAAGGTCTTTGTACAAGACAAATGAAAGGGAAGCCTTTAGAGACCCAAACATAAGAGCAGTATTATAGCACAAGGAAAACATTTTAGCAGGTATTTGTAAGATTTGATATTGGCTAACACATTGCTTGCCAGCAATACACTTTATGCAAGTCTTGCAAATGTTACCCTGCAAAACAAAGTATTTACTAAATTCCGAAGTGTTGTAAGATATTAGGGTAAAGCAACATTAGCCATATTACAAAAAAGAAGATAGTTTGAGGCCAGTGCGTTAATCAGCATGCAACCAAAAACAGCACCAAACTTAAATTTTTGATCCTTTGAAAAATGGGCTATTTTTCATGTCTTCCAAGGCATGCAGGTCAATCAATCCTCAGCAGTCATAGTTGTTAACTCTACAGATTTAATCATCTTTATTTGCCAATATCCTGAAGAGTTCCCTAAATCTTATTTCGCAAAGTCTTATATATCAGAAAGTAAACCACACTGTAAGTAGGACTCATTAAAACCCTTTTACTTTCTAAAAAGCCAAATTGCACACACTGCACTAATGTATAAACGTATGAAAACTCAAGCATATGACAAATTTGCTCTCCTAATTATAAAGTTATGAGCCAGTAAAGTAACACTGGATCTTTCAGTCAGTGAGAACTATAGATGCTCTATTTCATAACATTAATTTTCTGATTTGTCAGTAAGTTTAAGTAAGCTTCTTCTAAACTTTGAAAAAGCTACCTGTATGCAAGTTGTAATCAACATTCCAGTCTACTTTTGCCATTAAGAAAGAGCTGTAGTCAAATAAAGCTCAATGCATTTCTGATTACAGATACCCAGCTGGTGTTATGTTAAGGAACACCACAGATTTAACTACAAAAGCTATGAATATATACTGTCCACAAGAGACATGTTTTAATTTTACATAATTTGCTTCAAGGAAATTTAATGGAAATAGTTTTGGCCAAGTATAGTACATGTACAGGCAAAGTGGAGACACCACATATCTTGTGTAAGCAAATTGGAACCTTAAGGGATTCTAACTCTTGTTTTTAATCCTTTTGAATCCTTATTCTCATATCACTTGCTAGAAGTTTCCCATTAGTTATTTTAGTACAGCTATTAATATTCTATGCATGTGTGAATAAATTAATGGGCCACAGAAAATATTGAAGGATCCCAGAGATAATTTGAATAAATAGTTAGGAAACAGCCATGAGACATTTGTCTGCAAATACTACCCATCATCTGCTTTAGCAAGTAATGAGCCATTTATCAGCTATGCTATACATAAAGTATGTATAGCTTGACTGGAATCTACTTGCAGCTTTGTACTACCACTAAAATACAATGAAGGACTAAAGGATCTCAGGAACAGAAAAAACATAGTACCTTACAACATATTCAGTAATCAATAGGGGGATTAGAAATGTAAGAAAACATTAGAAAATTTTAATGGAAGATTCTTTTTATGTTGCCTTGCTTAGTAATAATAAGGTAGCTCAACCTGAAAACTGAGAAATAGTTGGAAGCTGATGAAAATTAATTACAGTTTGCTACCAAAAGAGGATAATCATCTTCTGGATTCCTGTTACAGCTCTCAACCATACACAATACTCTGAATTTCTTAGGATAATGGCAAATGAACTGTTCCCTTGTTTTTGTCAAAAATATTATTCAGTCAGAAAAAAAAAAGTTTATTCTAGCAACTCATGATAATTTATACACTAATAGGAATTTTGCCAACTGCTTGGCAGTAAGTGACAGCATTTAAATTAATCAAATTCTAAAGCAATTTTTTTAAACAACTACTGAAGTGTTATAAACATACTTAATGCATTAATATACTGCTTACTAATCCTGTAGAGAACACTTTGTTCCGAAACATTAAACTTTATACTGCCAGTGTATCTGCCATCCTTCTGCTTCATTATAACTCAAGTCAATGCAAAAAACAAATCTATTTTTTAAATGGCTATATAAATATTTTTACTGTCCTTTAAAAGCAAGTCCAGGTCTTAACCAAAGTACTCATTCCCAAGTTAAGGAGCAATGAAAATTCACTTTTAAACTCACATTACTTAACCAATATAAGTTTACATCTGATATGCTCATAGAAATATATGAGCATATCATATTCTTCAGTATAACTCATCAACACAAAATCCAAATTTATTTTTAAATAGCTATATAATACCTAGACATTTTTATTGCACTTAAAGTCCAGGTCTTAACCAAAGTACTCAATCCCAAATTAAGGTGCAATGAAAATTCGCTTTCAAATTCATAACATACTATCCAACCAAAGTAAGTTTACATTTGATATGCTCATATCAACCCCTCAAAAGCCCAGCAACTTTAGTACGTACTGCATTCCAAAAGACGGAATTTTATGGTTTCAGGAATAACCGGTATAAAAGTGTTAATAATAAGTTAGCATTAGTACAACACATGATCAATAAGAAAAATCAGCAATTGAGTCAAGAAACTCATGAGAAAAATACAGCAAGAGTCTTACCTTTAAGTCAAGATGAACCACATTGTTTCTGTGCAAGAACGAAACTCCTTCTAAAATTTGCTTCATAAGTCGTTTAACATCTTTTTCTTTGAAGGCTTCCTCCCTTTCAGCCACACACTGGTCAAAAATTTCACCTCCAGCAGCACTATGGAACAATATGCCTTTTGTTATTTCAAAGAATAAGCAATAGCACCCATTTGGTTCTACATACACTTTTATTTAGAATAAACAAATCATGATCAGCAGGTAGTAGTGTCCCATAGAGATTTTTTTCCAGTTAAACATTTGGCAAGCTTTTATAGTCTAGGAAGAAAACTTCTGTGAAGTATGGCAGCCTAGGAGAGAAAAATCTCTCTCGCTTAAGTTAGAGAACATGAATCCTGCAGAAACCTTTGGGGATCTTTTGGAAAGATTAGCGCTCATCTCAAAGCATAGTCATTACATTTCTTTAATGGCAATGTTTACATCAAAGATGTGCCTTTTGCCATTTCTGTGGAAATGCACTGTAATTTGACCAAGATAAGACTTTGTAAATACAAAACAGTCCCCCCTTCCCATCATCCTCCCCACAACACTATTTGCACATACTCAAAAAGACTAATTGTAAAGTTTATAATGTGATTGACATATTTGTCTCTGGTATATAAGGATGCATTAAGTTTCTAAGTGGATTCCATCCAAAAAGTGCTTCTGAGAATTTTTAGCTCTCAAAGCTTGCTTTCTTAGTTTTTATATATTTAAATAAATAATATAAAGAAAAAAAATAAAAATAACTACAAAAAGGAACAAATAGAATATTTTTAAAGTACTCTGAAGCCATATGCAGTACCACCCCTGTACAGCAATGACTCTGGTGAACTGTTTCCTGTGACCATGTAGCATCAGAAGTAAAACGAGTAGATGCTCCATCTTGAAACAAGAAGGGGCATAAGAACATTATAATGGGGCCATTTCGTACATGGATTGCCAAATTATTGCTCATCAAAGTATAAATGAAATTAACATGTACACATTCTGTTTCACATGAAATCCTATAATCATCCCTTAGTGAAAGATGGTAAAAGCCCTGGGGACAGTATCTTCTTCAGTTGCTCCAAACTGTGACATGCCAAACTTGACTTTCCACAAGCATTAATCTTTATTGATGTGTAACCACCTATTCTATGCCTTTGCTTGCTAATTTTTAAATAAATTAGATTAGCTAGATCATCAAGAAAGAAGAGAGGCATATTCAAAGATGCAACAGTAAACATGACAGTTCTACATGAATGGTGCATTTACATTATGTACCTCTAGAAAAGAGCATGTAAATACACTCAGAATTTTCATTATGCCAATACCAACTTTGCTGCTATAGTCTAAGTGCCTTAAAATGCCTCATGGTATACAAAAATTTTCTTTGCTTTAACAAATAGCCTCATTACCATTATTTGAAATTCTCCCTGCAGATCACCTTACAAGAAAAGAAATTTAGAAAAGGGTTAAGTTTCAAGATTTTCTCAGAAAAGTTTTATATTTCTATTCTGTATGCTGGCAAACTGTACAGTAGTATGATTTGCTTTATTAAAAAAGATTTTTTTTTTTAAAAGTCCATTAAGTAATCCCTTTTATGTTGTATCAAAAGGGATAGCTCTGAAGGATAAACTGAGTTTTCATGAAAGGAGTAGCAATACTTTCACTCCTCCTGAAAAATTGCCTATACCAACATTCTTCATCACAGCTTTCTTCAGCATGTTATTATTTAATTCAAGGAAAATGGTAGTAACATTTCAGCTTTGGACAGGATTCAGATATCAATGACCTTTTAAAAAAAATGCACATTGGATACTATATTCTAATATTCTAGAACAAATTCCTTTAAAAAGAAAGGTCACTTGGATCAAGATAGGGGTAGAAAAGTGACTACCGTAATTAATGAAGGAAACAAAAATTAGTCTTTTTCAAGAAAGCCATAATGTGCTATTGGGAAGATGCATTTAATTCCTTGTAGCAGTAAGTTATAGTTCACATACAGTGATAAAATCTACTAGCAAAATTATCAACATAGATCTATTTTACACCAACAAAATGGATTTTTCTGGTATAGCTCTACCACTTAAAATAAGCAAAATAGTACATCTGCTATTTAATTCTATGTGAAATAGGTTATTCCCCCCCAAAAAACAATTAATGTCAACCAAGGATCGTACTTCATTTTTAATAGACCCAGCTGAAAAAAATCAAAGAGGAGACTTAAGCCTTTTGTCTACTGTATGTCTGCTCAGTAGACATATATTATAATTAAGTTATGCTAATGAACAATTAAGAACACTGAGGTTCACTGAAGAACACCAAGCTAAAATGCACACTCTCTAGAATTTTAGTACTACACTTCAAGAACCTTGAATTATATTTGTTAAAAGTCAAGGCAATAAAAGTTGAAGCAGATATTGTCCCATCACTGAAATCAAGAGAGACCTCTAGCATAGGAGAGAAGGGGGGCTGGGGGAATGGATCCAGAAAAGTTTTTTCAAAAGAGGTATTTAAGTAACTTGCAGGATTCTGAAGATGCCTAGGTTCATCAGCATCTTTAAGACGGACAAGGAAATATGGCCCTTGTAGAAATACACACCCACTTAATGACTTATAAAACATGGCCCTTCCCAGCCACCATTGACATCAATATACTTAGCTTTACATAAAAAGTTTCAGTGAATAGATGGTTTGATATGAAATGTTTCATTTTTATATCAAGTTTTTATTTTGGATATAGATATGACAACTTCTTCCAGACAATCTACTCTATCAAAAAGATACCATTTTCAGAGGAATAACTAGCAATCCTTTACACAAATGCAAGAGGATAAATTAATTACTGTAAGACTTTTGTACATCGTGCTGTGGAGTGAGCATAATTGATTCCCTTTAAGCAGAACAGTCAGCTAGCTATGAGCCAGTACAGTCACAAGTGGTTGGAAACACAATGTCAAAATGAACTTGAAAAAGATTCTATTGCATGTCTATGCCAAATTTTACCAGGCTCCTTAACAATACTTTCGACTTGGTTATTCTCTAGCTCTATATAGTTCATAGTTCAGGGGAAAAAAAAACAACAACAAAAAAAAACAAGACAGAGAAGGGATTAAAATACCTGTTAGGAAAGTGTGAAAGTGTTATGGACACGTCATTACTATGATTTCAACACACACAGACCAAGAGTTCTCTGGTGTTTCACATTTATCCGTTTCTCCTCTAAGAACCCATCTTCCATTAAGTTGTATCTTTCTGACTGGTCATTATGAAATAACTGCTTTGCAAACCACTGGACCCACCCCTTCCACAGAGAATGTTCCTAGGATGTAAAAGCAAAGAAATGCAACAACATCTGTAGGAGAACAAGCCTTCTTAATTTGAAAAAAACACATAAGAAACTTTCAGAAATACGGTGTTTACAATACTTGATTTTACTAGTACAGACTCCCTTAGCTAGCTGTAAAAAGAAGTGTGAGAAGTAAGAATTCTTTCCAAACTTAAGAGCTACAGCAACTGGAATTCCTCATCTATTTTAACTTGTTTATGAAAGTACTGCTGTATTAGTAACTTCTCTCTAGTTTCAAGCAAAATCCAGTTGCTCTTCATTGGTGAAAATCATGCTACCTTTTTAGCTTGTTTATGCTGATAAGCAGTAAAAAGTCATTTGAAAAGTCTGGAACATTAATCATGGTTACAATCATGATGTCTTTAAATTCAACTGAGATTGTTCATCTTCTTTCGAAGATATCTGAACAGTGGATTGTACAGAATTCAGCATACTTTTTTCAAGTGCACTTACAACATACTACCATAGTCATTTAGCATATCATCAGAAAAAGACTGAACAAATCTCTATTTCAATGTGTCTGAAAAATTTCATTTCTCCAGCTTTAATGGATCAGGCATTAAGGCAGGTCTGAAAGACTCAAAACTACAAATCCTCAGAGTACAGATATGTGGATAGCAAGTTCAAAGAATCCACTTGACTTCAAATGCTGAGTGAGATCATATATGGATATAGCCTGCAAGGGTCAAAAATTCACTTTCTGAATCTTGTGCTTTGTCAAAACCTTTCTTGAAAGGATTCTTTGGAAGATAATTGGAAATTCATTCATTTTCTGTACACAGAGCTTATATTACAGAAACAGCAAACCAAGGCTGTTGTAACACCATAAGCAAAGTTTCACATTCACTACTACTGACAGTCATACTCTCCTTTTCTTAGCTAGGCATACAATTTGATAGGAAGTAAGCAAGTGAATTTACTGAGAACTTCCTCAAGTGTGAGGCTACCATAGCATACTGATATCCCCAAAGTCAGAAGTAACCGTGTAAATCCATCTCTGATGAGAGGACATATGGAAAGAAAGTACTGAAGATAGTAAAGAGCTAGAGGAAGCAACTAATACTGTATAAGAAGTTTTTTTCCTGCACCTTTCAGAAGAACTCCAGTTTTGATTTGAGACTATCTATAAAACTTTAAATTAAGCTCTAACAGACAAGGTGCTAACACTGGAACAGAACAATTATTTCTGACTGGAGTGTTTTTGCTTCAAATTCCATCTGTTGAATCCTATGCCAAATGAAGTTTCCTGCCAGCAGACCCTTACTTTATCCAGTTGTAGGACAATGAACAACAAATGAAACATTACACATCAAACCATCTATTCACACACAGGACAATAAGTAATGCCCAAGATGACACAAAATAGTAACATTGTCCAGGTCCAAATAGCTAATAGATGGAAAAAGCACTTCATCCAGCATATCAAATATACCCCAATCATCTCTTCAGGACTGCAAAAACTTTTTTTTTAAAGTAAGGATAACAAAAGTCTAGTATATTTACACAAATCTACACAAGTATATCTACACAAATCTGCACGAGACCCTGGCAGTTGGCTCCCCAGTTCAGAAGCTCTTCACAGAACAATACATAGCCTAGATTTTGGAGTTCCATGTACAAGTTTGTTTAAAATCTGACCCACCAGCACAGCATCATCTGTCCCTTCCACAGATGTATAAACATTGTGATGAACACTTACAGATAGAAAAATCAGTTCTTAAACACCAGATGCACTATCGCTCTTTCTTTCAAGAATCAGAAAAAGACAACTCACAAATATTGAGCCCAAAAGTTAGATTAAAGGGGGGAAAAGAAAAAGCAATTTTGAAATATGCCAGGATTTCCAGACTATATCTCTACCTTTTTCAATACATGTCCAGCTTTCTCTTTCATTCATTCCATTTTTACTGAAATGACGACTGACCCACAGATAAATTCCAGGCTTCGCATACTACCCCTTCAGACTAGTTCTTACTCAAATTCTCTAGCTGAGGTTTTGTGCCAATGGAGAGAGGAGTCAGAGAGTGTTGTCAGTTATGGATACAAGCAGATATAGCTTTGCTACTCTACAGATTTAACTAACACTAACACCTCATTGCTTCCTTCCATTGCTCAGAACTTGCATTAACATTTACCAGGCAATTTGAGATTTGCTTCCTGTCAAAACAGATACAGTACTGCTTTAAAGACAGCTCTCCAGATCACATTAATATTTCTCCTCTTCAAGGCAGAGCATGACAGAACCAATATCAAGACACAAAACTTCAAAACCATAGCAGACAAAGTTAGTGGGCAACAGTTAAATATGTTTTTCTCCTTTCCCTGATAAAGATATCCCACACAGACCATCAAGCTTAATAGAAACAGAATAATCTTATGCCCTAAAGAAGCTTGCAGTCTAGATAGGTTCTTTAATCCTTTGTATACAGAATGTCAGAAATTTACTAACATTCATACCTGTTTTGTTGCAACGTGTCTCTGGAACATGCTGACATTAAAGAAGCATTCAGACATATTTGCTGAAGTCAGTGAAAGAGTGTTTTTGTAATTTATAACTCTAACACACAGCTATTTATCTGGAACAAAGTATGACTGTTTGATGCATATAAAAACAATAATGTTGCTAATTACTGAACAACCTGGTTACTAGTTAATACTTTGGATTAAAAATGTATTTTGTAATTGTAATAGAGAATTGAGCTCTTGAAGAAAACTAGCAATTCTGCATTACAAGCATCACAAAGCCCATTGCTCAACTCAAGCTTTCAATTCCAGCACTTGGATTACAGTTTAAATTTCTGAAGGGATGTATTTTATTTAGACCTTGGTTGCTCATGTTTAAGACATATACATGAGTCTCCAATTCCTATAAAACAGCAGTTAGACTCTAGAGGCTCCATCACATTTTTGCGTTATGATTTGTAAAGTTCAAGTGTCTGCTATATTTCATAAATCACCAATACCTTAACTGCACAATGAAGCTTAAAAAGTGTATTCTAGATGTCTCTCTTAGCAGAGTCTCATTCCATTTCACTGGCCTTCAACAATATAGTTTCTTTTGACTTCTAAATAAGATTCAGATTGGAACACAAGATTTTTCACCATTCATTTTATTATCAAGAAAGAAAAGAGTTATATAAACTAGACATATTTGGCAGACAGGTTAAACGACTTCTGAACTGTTAAGCCTCCCTGCTCCTCTCCTAGTTATTAAAAATCCATAAAGCTTGAACAAGATCTTAACTGAGTTTATTAGCAACAAGCATTTAGCTACCTCTCAGTACCTAGATGTCAAAGATCTAAGCCTCTGGAATGCTAGATGAGTATTTGCAGCTGTAGAAACTCCCATCTGAAGAAAATCAATGGGAAGTGGGGGGAAATGGACAAGTGTAGAGTCCCAAGTTAATCATCATTCAAGAGAAACTATTCTAGGTCTGAATTCTATCACTCTTATGGGCCTTCCCCCTTCCCCCCCCCCCAAAAAGACACTGGACCACTATGATGTTAGACACTTGCCTTGAGTTCCTGCCCAAAAGGTCTTCAAAGAAACATTGATACAGTGCTCTTGCCTTTTTCCACAGGGTGAAAGAATTTTTTTGACATACCACATTAAGAAAAAAAACAGTTAAGAACTTCTAAAGTTGGTCTAGTCCTTGAGAAAAGTGGAACTGCAAGTGAACATAGGCATTCAAGCCAGATAGCATGACCGAATAAAGTAGGGTGCAGGTGTTCAGTATTGAGGAGCCCGCTATTCTAAATTTATATATTTCCTGAAAGATCTTGCATTTGGAAGACTTAGTTTAACCAGATACAGCAGCCAAGAGAAGAAGGGTTTCTGCATCAGTTACCCTAATATTAACTGTGATAGGATACCTATGAGTAAACATCTGCTCCAAGTCCTAGCCTTGTACAGTTCATGAA
The DNA here is from genome assembly GCF_036417845.1 of Apteryx mantelli. Taxonomy (NCBI): domain Eukaryota; kingdom Metazoa; phylum Chordata; class Aves; order Apterygiformes; family Apterygidae; genus Apteryx; species Apteryx mantelli. The sequence goes on from NC_089979.1 coordinate 110,910,018, forward strand.
GAGATATATCAATCTGAGAAAAATGAGAATAGATTCCGATACTTGTCAAGTTCCTCAGCTTCAGCTAATTCTTCCCTCAAAAAAAAAAGATCCTCTAAAAGCTAAACATTCTGCTTAGATTTAATTTTGAAGAGATTTCAGAACAGTTCTTCACTGAGACTGAAAAAACACAATGATGTGATCACAACTTAGAGAACTCCTCACTGTCAATCACATTGTAATTTTTTTTTTAAGACAGAGTATGCCTTTCAATAGGAGATTGTTTTTAATGCTTTTTTCAAAACTGGACTTTAGCCAAAAACAGGTTTTACCCCACCTTTGGCACTGTCAATGAAACAAACTTCAGTATTTGAACAGATGATCAGTGTTTCTTTCCCCACCCTCTTTTACAAGTAGGGAGTGTACAGAGTTGATATTTCACTGAAGATTTTTAACTACACAAATTAAGGTTCAGCTTTGAAAGATGCTACATAATTGGAGGAGCTTACTGTATTCTGTAGTAGATACAAGATTGTACATAACCTACTGATTTTCTTAGCAATTCTTTTCAAACTCAGGGAGGATAACTGGCAAGCAATAAAATCTTTTGTCACATTAATCATTGATGCACAATATTTTTACATTATTTGTTTTGAGCAAACACTGCAGAATGTTACTAAAAAAATAGTACTTACTATTCCAGGACTAAAATCATCTCTGTTGCAGTTTCATAAACTTCATGCAAGTTAATGACCCAAAGGTTGCATTGTGCCAACTCAAGGACTGCAATTTCATGGATTATTTCCATCCGACAGTCTTGCCCTTTTCTTCTTTTTCTCATGAATTTTGCTGCAAACTCTCTTTCAGTCCCTTTCTGGATGCACTTCTTTACCACTGCAAATTTTCCTCTGAAATAAAAGAACAATTGCAAGTTCAAACATAAGTTGCTCAGTGAAAACTTAAGTACTGTGGCCCTTATAATTCAGTATTTCAGGAAGCTTGAACAAAATCACTGTTAGTGGGCACATTTAAAATATGTCCTAAATTTAGAAATTAAGAGCACCACAGCCTAGAATGCTCTTCAGTCATTTCCACCAAAAAATAAAGGCTTATCCATCAATTCAGGGAACCTAGGATTTCAGAAATATGGAACAAATAAGCTGTGCTCGTTAGCAAGATTAAGATATCCCCAAACCCTTGATAAAAAAACCCTTTTTTGAAAGCAAGGTGTACAAACAAACAATTCGCTCTTTATGTGAACACCTTACAATAATCTAAGTATTTGATGCTTTACTGCTTTCCAAAGTATCCCACCCTACTCAAGGCAACAACAATTAGCACTCTTACTGAATCATTTCTCAGTATCCTGTTCCACTTACTATGCAATATCCGGATGTTGCTCTGCAGAATGAAAAATAAACTTGTAGACTTTTCTGTGATTGCTGCTCAAACCAAAGCATTTCCCAAACCAATCTCCAGGAAACTACTGATATAAAAGCGTTGCCTCATTTTACAAAAAGCAAATAGAAGCACAAAACTTAGAGCCTCAAATAGCTACCAATTTCAGGTATCCTATTTAAAACACTACGATCTGCATTTTCAAAGGTGGCACATGGTATTTTCACATGCTATGCTTTCAGTGATAACAGCTACAGCTTTGATTGCTTAACAATTCTCAAAATACCTTATTCCTGGTCTCACTGTCTGAGCAAGGAACACAGTTCATCAAAAAAATAAGCAACTTGGCCAACACAAAGCATTCTAACAAGATTTCTGTTACAATGTTAATATGAATGTGAACACACATAGCAGAACTAAGCATAGTGCTTAACACATTAATGAGTATCATCTTGGACAAAACATACGACTTGAGTTACACTGGGCCAGCAACCTAGCTAGAGTCATATTGTAGCGCTCAGCTCAGAACTCCTCTCCTATAACATTTTGGACTGAAGTGTCTGTTCTAAAATTTCTTGTAATAAAGTGCTCAGAGCCATCTGCCCACCTCAGTTCAGTTCATAAAGTATTGAGTATTAGAATGAAAATGTCTATTAATCTATCATTTAATACAGTTATGAATACTCATACTTTTAAGTATAGCAATCATTTTTTAATTCTGCCCATACAGGTATAATGTTTATCAAAACTGTACTTTTCTTTTTATGTGTAAAAGACTCTCATAAAGCTGCAGGAATAGCTTGGAAGGTCTTTATTGTAGTTCTTTTTATTTAACTTATTGTTGGATAGTCAAAACCAAAATAAGAGACCTCATCATGTTTGAAATAAAGCTACATGGGTTTTCCCTCTACTCCCTCCAAGCTGAAGTTTACAGAATTAACTCATTCAGCTCATGTCAAAATTCTTTCACTCTCACAGATCTTAACCCATTGGCAAGCTGCCTCCCATGAAATGTTAAAAAATGATTAAAGAAGTTGTAGTCAGTTGGCTTAAAATAGATATTTGTTTCAAAGTTATCCAGTCAAAACAAATTAAGTCAAATAAGCATTCACAAAGTGGGTATTTGGTATATGATCTCACTAAAATGATCTGACTTGTAACTATTGATATAGACACAGTTATTCCTCTAGGAATAATATGTTGCATAAGCACACATTATGTTCAACATTATAGATATTAGAACGGATCAGAGCCGAGTCCAGATATCTGTGAGGGCAGACACACAGTAACAATATGCTTTAAATGCCTTGAATCTAATTTTTTGGAGAAAGTTCTTAATTAACATTATAGGTGTTATGACAATATTATAGCTTTGCAAATGCAGGAAAATACTATTATGGCTTTGCAGTACCAGGAAGGTTTGGTCAAAAGATCAATAAAAAAATGCTTTAATCAATATGGAAGTTACCACAGAATACCATGAAAGGAAGAGTCACCCAAAGCCTTGAATAAAGGCTAACAAATTACTAGGTACCTGCTACAGATAAATCAAAAACCACATTGGAAGAAATAAAAAATGTGTTCAGGAGGGACAGCTCATCAGGAAACATACAAATAGCCTGAAGACTATATGCTCCAGAGCCCAAAGAAAAAATGCTGTATGGTCAGTGTTTCTTTTAAGTAGAGTTCTGAGAAGCTTGCAGTCGCAACTACAAGTATAAACGCTTCTCCAGTATTGTCATCCTAACTGTGATAAAGAACAATCACGCTTATGTAGCCAGTGAAAAGGATCTTAAGTTACTCCAGATGGAGACCTACATCTGTATGACACATGTACAATACAAATTTATGCATTTATCAAGGTGTTACAATCCCTGCTGAAGCTGCATTTCTTTAGCAACAAAAGCAGATAAACTGCATGGAGAAAAAAGTCACATCTGTGTTGATAGAAAGAAAAAAAAAAAAGAAAGAAAATCCAAGACCCTTTAACAGCAAGTTATTTTAATTCCTGGTGATACTAAACCTTTATACCAAAAATCTAGACCCGTGGGTTCAGCCTTTGTTTTTTTTTCCTTAAGTGGTCTCTGAATGTCTGATTTCCCTCTGAATTTCTCCTTACTCCAGAGTCAAAAGCTTTTAATTCTAGCACCAGTGATGTGTCCACAAAAAGTAGTTTAGAAAAATTTAAAGTCTAAAATTAATACCGGTTTCAAGAAGCACACTTTCAAGTGTGTTTAAATCACAAGATCTACCTGGAAGCAAGTAAGTAGTCTAATGAGTACCATCACTGCTGATTCATCACATGTGAGTCACTATGGAAATAAAACAATATTCATGCAGCAGCAAGAAACAGTAAGAGACAGACACCACTGTGTGTGGCCACGCGTGTACTGTATAGCTGAGCTGGACAGAAGCCCGATACATGACATAATTAAAAGGGCAGGTTACACAAGCGTTCAGCTGGCTGACAAATATTAATTCTTAGTTGTTTAAGACTAAGAATCCTGCCCAGATTCTTGATGGCTACACCTATAATTAGAGCTATTACAGCTACTGTCTGCAGGACTCACCTTTTCTGAATATATCCCCCCATAAGATCAGAACTCGATAAACCTGATAAGCTTTATTAGTTATAAAGCTTATTACTATGCAGCTACCTAGGTTCCTGTCTGAGACAACTTCAGAGCTAAGATCCAAAGGTACCATCCACTGGACAATCAAAGCAGGAAGTTAAGCCAAGGGATACACTTGTAAATTTTTTTTTTAGTACACATAGCATAGTAGACGTAAGAAAACTTTGCATATACTTCATTGCTGCCTTTCTTAAAATACTTTTCTCAATTCCTTATAAAAAAGAAATCTGCTATTAAAAGTAGTATCAGACCACAGCATTGCTCATTTAACTGTATTAAGAACTACAGTGGGAATGTCACATTTAAGGAAGAACAATTTTGAAAAGATATATTTAATGTTCGTTCCCAAAGTTAAAAACTGATTACCGGACACCCAAACAACACAAACAAAATGCTTTCAGACAGGCATGAATAGGAAACCAGAAGTAGTTCTCAGTCTTCACAGCAGTCTTGTTCAAGAATTATGATTTAAGATAAATCATACGGGATTATGAAGAAGCTCAGTGTCATCTTTTTAGATTGTCAATAGAATCAGCATCAATTCATCTGGCATACAACACAGCTTAGAGAAAAAAATCTCAATCCAATCAAATATCGAGTCAGATAAGCAAGAACATTTATATCATACCAGTTAATTTTGGTTGTCATAGGCTCAGAAGGACAGAGAATTAACCTTACTTTAATGATTATTTTTAAAGTGACCTACAAAGCATTTTGTAACCATAGCAAGTACAGAAATAACATCAACTCCTGTGAAGATATTTACTTTTTAGAAAGCTTAGAAGGCTTTTCTGAGATCCACAGAACTACACACAATTTATGACATAATTCATATTGGACATTTTGTCTAAAGTATGATGTCTTCGATTTCTACAAATTGAGATTGCTTCTGATCATCTGTAATTTACTCGCACAAATTTAGTCTCAAATGCTGGAACCAACTACTTGCAGCTCTCTTCATTTCCAACTCTATGCATTTACTTTCACTTTATTCCACAACTCTGTTTTACCCTAGCTGTGCTACTGCAAAGAACAGCTTAGAATAAAAATGGGATAGCGTATACACTCTTAGTGTTGCACAAAATTGTACAAGTATCTAATAGCAAATAAGATGCAAGTTAGAAAACTACTTGAGGAATAAGCAAGTTCATTATAGAGTTGGCAAAAAAAAAAAAAAAAAAAAAAACCCGCATGAGTTATCTGCACATGAAGCTACAGTCAGATCAGTAGTTGAAAAACTTCCTTAATACTCTGTTCAGTTCCTCAGCTGATTTAAATACTTCTAGTTTATAGCTCTGAATAAAGAATGAGATTGTCTGTTATAACCAAAAAAAAAGATGACAATGAACAGAATTGCACTTTGTAGAGCTTGTACATTTTGCCAGGAGTAGATTGCTGCATTCAGAGCTGATCATTTATGTCTGCCATTTATTATTTTCTGTACACAAATTATGAGCACCAATCTGGACACAGCTTGTTTACATCAACACTCTATACAGCAATACTCCATCAATACAATAAATACAATTACACTAGACACTTTATATAAGCTTTAGGTAATATAAATCAGTGATGAAAAATTTTCATTGGGGTTGTGTTTCTGGAAGATGGAGCTTAGGCATACAGAAGGTCCCATAAGTATACTCACAAGTATCCTTCAACTCTGTCACCACAAAAATATTAGAAATATTGTTTCTCATTTTACAGTAAAACTTTTGTTTGAATGCAGATGGTAAGGGGAACAGTCAACCAATCAATGCCTGCCTTGTCCTCTGCAAAGGTTATACTACTTCAATCTAACGTTGCTCAAGCTAGCACTTCTGTAGAAAAAACACAGAAGCCAGAATGAGTTGACCAGCAGCGGCATCCCTAAAATGCCCATCAGACATAAGTTTGATTTTAAACACCATGCAACCTGAAATGAAGATCTGTGCGGGAACATTCCGATTTCTGGACAATAAAGTTAGTAAGGCTGTGAAGACTAGCTCAAAACTTAATTTACTAAAACATTTAATTAAAAAAGCCATTTCCATGTTAGTTTAAGCAGCTTAAAATAATTTTTTCCAGAGTAGCCACTGTAACCAAGGTTTTAGTATTTTTCCTGAATTAATCTGTTTTTGCCTAGCAGTTGTATTTGGATAGACTTACAGATGTCTGTTCAGCTACAGAATCAGGCTGCAGTCTTTTGAAGCACATGAAGCACATAAAGCTTTACATTCTCAAAACAATTTTTTCCTGTGAGCAAAATGAATGAAGCCTGATCTCCTATGGCTTTGCATGCAAGTCTCTCCACTGACTATTATGACTAGGTTGCTCCCATGCTAACCTGTGACTCTTTCAGCAGTACTTCCCCATGACTTTCACCTCAGTATGCCTTCATTGGCCAGTAGCCCCAGTACCTTCCTTCCCCACACTTCTAGGGCTACAATGCCCTCAATGTCTGCCCTCATTCCCTCCCTCTTCCCACCTCTTCCACACGTAAGTGACAAGGGAACACGGGACAAAGGCTCCAACTGCCATGGCCAGTTCCAACATACATAGGTGTTGACTGACTGAACTGGAGGCCAAAGAGCACATACCTGCTGAGTTCATGCAACTGCCTTGCTCTCAGCAACAGTACTAAATCTGCTTTCTTTTCTCTCCCAGCTACCAATTTTAAGCACAATTTATAGGAACAAAATTACTACCCAAAGTTCAACTTTTAAATTATTTCCTCAATTCTGAGAAAAGGGATGGACTACTAGAGACTGTATAAACTATTTCCTCAGCAAACCAGGCTACCAAATAGGAACTAAAATAGAGTATGTTGTGTGCACAAGAGCTGCTTTTTGTCTAAGACCTAACAAAAGTGTCATATCTGGTTGACAATCTGTCCAAGTCCTTTGTAAAGACAAACTCTACTCATAAGTAAAAACTTACGCACTTTACGAACAGATAAAAACAAAACAATTTCTAAGTGTACTTTCTCAATAAAACATGATACAACAAGACACTTAGAAGTGTTAGAGAGACTTTCCATTTCACCACCTTTGCTTTGTCACAATGAGCTAGCAAGAAACTTCTTTCATGGAAGTGCTTGTGCTGAAAAATCCACTGTTCATTACAGAAGTGTAGTAAGAACTCCTAAATATTCCAAATTATTGAGCTAAAAACAAGCACATACATTCAAATGTATAATTTTCTATATTTAAGAGAAGATACTGAAAAACATGTGAAGTTGAGAGAGAAAAAGGCAGTCCGAACCAAAATATATGCAATGATTGCAAAACACAAGGCAAACATTTAGAACAGAAAACTTATTTTAACATAACTGTAGGTACAGAATTGCAACCATCATGTGAAGATCACCTTCACATACAGTTTTGGTCAAGAACAACTCCATACAGAAAGCCATATTAAGATTTCCTTGTTCAACCTACAAAATGAGATTTGCTGTAGTACAAATTGCTGTTCACAGTGTAGAAGCAATCATTTTGGTTGTAGTTTTGTGCACCCAAAGGGACCGCTACCTTCATCTGATATTCATTGGCCTAGTCAAAAAATAACACCCAGCTTGTAATATAAGCTCTCACTCCATGGCAGAGCTACAAAGTATTTTTTGAAAAGTCACCTGAGCTTTGAATTTAAAAAAAAAAAAAAAAAAAGAAAGAAATAATAAAAAAAACACGCACACCACCACTGAGCAGCAGCAATGCTAGCACATCCTGTGTTACATTGCTCCAGTGCTTACTTAACTGTTGCTTAGAATTTACGGTGTTCTCTAGCTTGCATTTATCTAGCTTCAGTTTGCAGGCCCTGGACATTGGGGTTACATCATACTAAAGAAAGCTTTCTCACTCTATGGGTTCTTTCTCCCACCTGTTTCTCAATGTGAATGCTCTAGGCTACTATGTTTAACCAAGTATTATTCTCTTAGTATAGCAGAGTTACTAAAACGAGCATTAGGTTGACACCTAGACACCCCAGAAATTTGTTAGAGGTACTTATAGCAACTACACTTGCTCTGAAACTCTCCTCTTTCTCTCCAAAAGGTTATTTTTGCTGCCGCATAAACTCAGCTATACAGCTACCTTAACCTGCCAAAGAATGTAGATTAAAGAGTATATCTTGCAGTATATCTTGAGGTATATCACCTCATCTTTTTGATCTGAATGCTCTTTATCTAAAGGATATGAGAACCTGAGTAAGAGTACTGTCATTATTGTGAGAAGTGAGACTTTCAAAAAAAATATTGGTTTAGTGGTGCTGAAATTCCATGTACATAGTTTCTGAGATGCAAAATCTTTTAATGAGACTTTCTGCCTCAAACCTGGCTTGCTATCTGTGAGGTGTCTTTTTAAAATTGCACACTGATCAAACCTTAGCCGTGAGGCATTGCAGAATTGACTTTCAGAATTAGAATTCCTTAACTAACTTTTTAATTCTTTGAGAAGTTCCACCATTAAATTAAGCTTCAAGCATATATGACCACGAACTAATCTCTCATATACTTGTTTTTCCCCATGTCAGAGTTTACAAAGTTCATGAAAAAACCTGGCAGGTCTCCACCTCCAATCCAAATCTCGAGCAGTATGCTGTACTCCACACTCGCTCCGGGGAAAGGGTGCAGTCCCTTCCCAGCTAGCTTAACAAGGCTGACAATGACTTGCTCAGTAGAAGTAAGGGCACTCGGCCGCGGCCCACAGGAGTACAGCCGTGCTGACAGCTGGCACCCAGCACCCCGTCTAGCTAAGCCAACTACTGCCCAGCCAGCGCGACGGGCATTTCCCTGGAGCTGACCCACAGCAGGGCGAGGCCAGGAAAGGACGCCGCTAACCATGGCCCTAGCACGGCAGGGACACTTCTCCTCCCCCCCTCCCACTACCATCGAGTTCTGCTCAAGGCTACGGTGACTCAAGCTGGGCAGGGGAGGAAGGGGAAGCAGGTGAAAGCGCTTGGTGACGGCCTGCCTCGCAACTTACCGCGGCAGGCGGTGCGCGTCCGCTGTAGAGCGGCAGCCGGAGCGGGCAGAGAAAGGGAAAGAAACGCAGGGCAGAGCGGAGCGGAGGCACCAACTTCGGCGCCAACTCCCCCCCCTCAGCTGGGCGGCAGGCTTGGGGCGGCACTGCTCCACACGCCGCGGCACGGCCGGCGGCACTCACGGCGCAGACACCGGGACTCAGAGCAGGCGTGGGCAGAGGGGATGGAGCCGGCGGCGGCCACCTCCCCCCAACCCCCTTCCCCACATGCGCTCCACCCCAACAGCGGGGTCGCAGCACACTCACCTGCCGAGCTCCCGGCCGGGGCTGAGGCTGTAGCGCTCCTGGAAGGGCTCGGTGCGGATGGGCGTGCGGATCTCGGTCAGGAGGCCGCCTCGCCGCCGGCCGCGGCCGGGAGCGGGCTGGGGCTGGGGTAGCGGCGGCGGCCGCTGCGGCCGCTCATCGCGGGAGCGGCTCGGCGGCGGCTTCTCCTCGGGGCTCATGGCGCGGAGCTTTCCCCCTTTCGTGGTGGGACAGCTTCCCCTAGTCTTCCTTCTCCCTCCTCCTCCTCCGCTGCCGCCGCCGCCCGAGCCCCGCTCCGCTCCGGCACGAGCTCCCTGCCGCCAGCGGCCGCCGCTGCTCGAGGAAGGCAGCAGGCAGCACGCGCCGCACCGAGCAGGCGGAGGGGCGGGGCCTCGCGCGCCGGCCCCGCCCCTTAGCCCGCCCCTTGGTGGGTGGGAGAGAGGGGGAGGGGGCGGGGCGCCGCGCGGCGCCCGAAGGGACGGTTGGGCAGCGCCACCTGCTGGGGCGGCGCCCGCGCCGCGCCGCGCGGCTGTGACGGTTGGAAGGGAGGAGGACGGCGACCGCGACGGCGGCGGCGGGCGCCGTTTAGCAAGTAAAAGCCGAGGGCTGAGGTTTTCGGGCCACCGTTTCCTCGGTGCTTTCGCCTCGCGCTGGTCAAGCGTCTCGCGCACCTGTGCAGGGAGCGGTCGTGGTGAGGCGAGAGCCCAAAGATTTTGGAGCCCAAAGGTTGGAAGGCGGCCCCCGACTCCAACACGGGAGCGAAATAAACCCCTGCCAAAAAGTCACGAGATTTAAATACTAATGAAGTTGAGATAAGTATTTGACTTCTGGGTTTTTGGCTGGGGAGGCAGCACTGTTTAGAGTTTTCTTCGTATCTGCTCAACTGAGGAACTCAATTTTTAAGCGCTCACGTGTTTTCTGAGGGAAGACACAGGAAGAAGGCGAAGCCTGAGGTAAAACCGCAAGACCTGGTCACAAAGCACCTGCCCTTGTGGGGAAAATGTTCAAACCTGTAGTGGCAGCACTGGAATGCAAGGCTGAAGAAAGGCGAGGACTAAAGGACAGCTGCCTTAGTGCTGCTCACAGGCATAGGGGCAGCTCTGAAAGGGACAGATATATCTAAGCCCGTTGAATGAAATCTTGCTTCCTAGGGGCCTGTGCCTGTACACGGGTTCTGTGGTGCCCAAGGTACAAGCTCCAACTAAAGCCTTTCTCACAGCTGGGGTATACCTAAAACTGCTCTCCTTCATGCATGCTTGAGCTCAATACTAGGGCTTTCTCCTCTGGACAGCCCCCTCTTTTTATGAGATGTGTAGGAGCTGCCTCGCAGTTTGCCCAGTTTGGTTGAAATCTCATGGATTTAGAAGTTCTTTGAGAAACCCACATAGTCACAGAGGCTAGGCCTTATTTCTTCAGGAAACAAAACTTAACAATGACTAGCATAAACAAGTTCACTATGAAGGGCTACTGTTTTAACATTTTATAATATTTGAGCAAGGATGCATCTAATAAGCTGAAAAGCAATACAAAAATAATTGCAAATCCCTTTTCTTTTATAATGAATAATGTACTTTAACAGCTTACCACAAGATACAGTAGTAAACAAATCTAATATATTTTTAAAGGGATTATATATTAATGAGTATTAACATATATCCTTACATTAGCAAGATTAAAAAATTGGGATGTAAAACTTAGCCTCATGAATCAATTGCAAAGTTTTGCCCTGCTTATAGTTATATATAGTGATGTACATAGTCCATAGTTAGAAGTTAATTTTGTATTCCTGTGAAGCTTCTAGTTTTGGTCACTATATAATATATCATAAAATAATGGACAAAATAACAGACTAAAAAGAGGATAGGATCGATCTGGTGTGAGAATTTTTGCGTCTCTAAGCGCATTCAGATCTGGCAGGGCAGACCTATTGTACTGTATAGTTTTACTGTGGATGGAGTTTGTTTCTGTGGTTGTTCAGTTGATAACTGGAAGAGGTTTCGGAAATGGCTGTTTTTACCTCATTTCACAAGTTTCTCACTGTATGGCTTACTTAAATGAGCATTTTTAGGAGAACTGTTCTGTGGGGCACTCATTTATAAAGACAATGCTGCAGAATTTATCTCCATTAAAGGCACAGAATTGCTGCCACTGCCTGCCAATATGCAGAGCATGAAGGAGAAAATAATAAGGAAATAAGCCAACGTACGGGAAAGGATTCAGGCCAAACCCCAGTCATTGATCAAGGATGATTCAAATGTATGTGAGTACAACTGCTGACAAGGCATTTTTCTCAAATTCCACCATTTACTTAATGCCAAATCAGATTTGCTGAAATAAATAATTTAGGGATAAATTCCAGAACCAGTATGTAGAATAATGGAAAGTTCAAGAGTTACAATATCAATGTGTTTTCCACTCAGAATGTTGTTTAAATTGTAGCAAGGCCATATTATTACTGCTGAACAATAAAACTTGGATTAAATAGTATTTTAAAAATTGTTACATCTGGAAGTGCGTATCAGAGACATTTACTAGTATCTGGGAAAAGAGATTGTTTCTTGAAAAATAGTTCTGTATCTTAAAAGCATGTTAATTCTAAATGAATGCTTCAGATACTTCATTCTTGTGATATTTCTACTTTACTTATTTTCACATTTACGTTTTCCTCGAGAAAAAAAGAAACTGCAAAGGAAATTTATGGAAATGACTGCAATTACTGATTCTGGAACATGGAACAGAACTTCCTTGAAATACTTTGGGATCTTTAAGGTCCTCTGGCCAAATTTTAAAAGAAATCATGGGTTTTAGATACTTAAATACCTTAAAAAATCTAGCCCATTGGTTCTGTATAAAACAAAACACAAACAAAACATGGGCTCACATTTTTTATGCATACAGTCATTTTATTTAGATAAATTTAAAATATATCTGCATCTAAATTATGGAAAATTCCGATCATATTGCCTCTTCCTATCTGGGTAAACATTAAGTAAAACTCATATTTTACTGAACTTTTTACTCCCTACAGTTGTAAATTTAAAAACTTCTTAAACTTATAAACTTAAAAACTGACTGAATTAATTTTTTATCCCACTTTACTACACACTAACTGTAGAATAAACTAGGATTGGCTCAGCCATACCAAAATACTATGGAGCTGATATATGCTGTATTCATTTAAATTTTCCCTGTGGAAAGAAGAAACATAAGCTTTATGACTCACTGTAGTTTCACCTATGTATTAAAACAGTGCTTATCTAAGTCTTAAATACTGCAGCATAAGCTTATATGGGCTATCTGCATAGGGAGAAACATGCATATATGAACAATGCTTGATTTATTTAGAGATAAGCAAACAGACATATCTAGGCTGGTTACTCTCATTTATTATGAGAAAATATATGTGCTTTTTTTTTTTTTTTTTGCTGTTTGTGTCTTTGGCTTCAGTCACTGAAATATTAGCTCCTGTATGCTCAACTGCACTCAGCTGGCATAACAAACATTGATTTTTCCTTGAATAGGTAATATCAACTGTTTTATATATTTCAATCTTTTTTTTCTTTTCTGCCAGTAGTGTCCAAGGAATTCATTCTTATGAGCTGTGTTTGGCCTGCAAGCTATGAAGTAGGAGGTGAGGTGGAAGACAACATCACTGGTACTCTGTTTAAAAGAATGTCCTTTTCGATTTATGTCAGCATGCACTGAAGTGAAAGAGTATTTTCAGTTCTGCCCTGAAGAGCTGGATCAAACATGTTGCTTAGGGACATAAGATTTGCTCGATTATATCAGTCTGACTCTAGCTCAAAGGTCTTACAGGACCTTCCTCTTCCCAACATAAATATATTCAGGCAACTTGTACATGAAGTAACAATTCCCTTTATGATCAGCATGTTGGTCAATTTATAACAGAAGCATGAAATCTAAGCATCCTTAGCTCAGTACACTTAAGATTGTTTTTCAGGTGTTAAAATTCATCCTTTAAAATTTTCTTGTGATAGAAAAGCGTGATCTTCTGTGGCTGGAATTTCTGCAGGCTGCTGAAGTCCCATATGAATTTATTTATTTTGCATTGATGAGCTGCTTATTTCTTGATGTGATTGTTTTATATATGAGGCAGCAGGAAAAGCAGAGGTACACTTTCCTCACCTGAGTTGCTTCACCCATGTATTCCTCAAATTTGTCTTGTCATCATGTAAAGCAACTTACAAAAGAGCTCTGAGTACCCAGCACCACTGAGAAACAGTCTCATGTTATGCTTTTTGTACAACATAAATATTTGAGAACTGAGGTTTCTCATGAGCTACAACAGAAAAGTGTTATTAATCTTCACTTTTCCAATTTCAGGAAGGAAAGCACAGATCCACTAAGTGGCAGCACTAGGCATCAGTTTTGCCAGCTTCCTTGAATTATTGTTTTACATATGTGAAAGATTAAATATAAACTGCTACCCACCTGGCAATACTATAGGTCTATTTTTTGCTTGCAGTTCTTGATTTAATGATTTTCAGAACAGATGAATGTACTCGCTGTTGGAGAATCTAAGAATATTCTTTCCAAGACACTTTCCCATGTGAACACAGGTTCACAGAAACCTGTTTGCAAAAATTTCCACTTGAATATGTTTTACATACATTATAATAATATTAATTTACCAGTAGAAAAACACATAATATGGGTCCCCACTCATTATATCAGGTGTTCCTCAGATCAGTTTCACAGCTTCTTCAGTGCACACATTGTCCCACAGACTGATTCATCTTTCCCAGATAAGGTAGATTTTGTATTTTACAAAATCCAGGATGGAATGCTATTTTTTTATGTCTGTGTTCAGAGCATAAAGATAATCTGTTTCAGTTTGTATAGTAGGAGAACTTAAATATGTATCTGAAGCACAGTTAAGATGTTCATAAGCTGCGTTGTGTGCTTTACATACCATAGCAGTGGAGGTTACATTCTAAGAGCACAGTTATATTAATTAATGCATGAATCACTAGAGCTGTCTACTTATATGCCAAAAGCAGGAAGGCTTATGTTCAATTGTCAAAGATGCCAAAGCTGTCAGTAAACATATCCTCACACATTGTAAGTATCATCTTATAGTAATGTGTATTAATAATTTCAATCATTCAAAAAATCAGATTTGTGATTCTGAAGCAGACTTGCTTCAGAAACACAAATACTAAGAAATATGTAAGAGGTACTGAAGTCAAATCACAGCTTGTTCCAAAATTCCCAAGCAGATTCCAGTGCTGCCCCAGCTGCATTCCTGAAAAGTTGTTATCTAAATATGATGACTCCATGAAGCATGCTGCTTAGGTACTTATACTGTTTTTTCTACAAACTGAAGCATATGAAGTGCTGGAAACAGAAAAATCAGAGCATGTGTAGTTTATTTTTGTGTGCTCTTCTGATTCTGGAAAAGCAGCATTAATAAATCATTCACAACAATAATCCTTCAGCTGCTGTCTGTGATCCATTCCTGAAACAGACTGAATGGATCATACTGCAGAGTATTTATGGTATTTTTCACAATTGATTCGCTTCAAAACTGGGAAAGAAAATAACCTATAGTAGTCTTTTATTTTCAGGTCAAAATTTTTCAAAGATAAAGGTATGTCCGTAAAGTATATTACTCTTAACAAAAGGGAAGGCAAGTGACCTTACTATTACTGTTGCTACTGAAAGCTTTCTCACAGAGCTCCAATATTTTTATACCATAGAAGTTTATTATTTGAAATCCTGCATGTTAGCAATTCAGGAAAAAAATCCTTAGTTGCAGTCTTCATGTGTTCTCCAGTGACTTCTATTCACCCTAGAAGAGCAGCAACATAGCACTGTAGGGATGATCTCCATTTGCACTAGAGTTAGAACAATGTGAATGCGCCTTACACCAAAGCCTTATTGGCTTGTGTTTCAGACAGAATAATGTGTCATTTTTTTGGCTTCAAAACTTAATTCCAAGAGGGCAGGGACTAAACAAACAAAACTACACACTCCGTGATGGATATTTTCAGGCAAAACTGGTAAAATTCATTTTGAAGGTTACCAGAATTAAATTAAAAATTAATAAAAGAGAATGCAGCTTTGCAACTCAAGGAGGATTTATGTTTAGAGGAGATATAGCAGATCCTTTATGGATTTGTTCTCTATTATTATCGAGAAAAAACAGCTATTGTCCAATATGTTCTCTTACACAAGAATGAGCATCAGGCCACAAGCTGATTTATTATCTATTTTAGCAAGTAACTATGACTTTGCTACCACAGAGTGGAAGTGACTATTAGTTGTGATACTTATGTGAAATGACTGTATTTGTAATATCCTATAGGTTTATGGAGTTTTGTTAGCATGCCAAGACAGACATCTGATGTAGGTATTGAGGCTTCAGGCAGGCTATAGTTATATTTTAATGGAAATTCAGTAATGTATACCATAGAATGGATTCTGGTAATGGATTCTGCATTGTTCCAGCCACATAAATGGATCAGTGTTACAGAAACATACACCTCTATTGTATTCTCATGATCAGTAGTTCAACTCACTGCTTTTTAGTAAACACTGCTTCTTCCTTCCTTTATTGGTGAAGAGTTCAGAAATGTAGCTTAGTATCACAAATGCCCTTCTTCTCCCCCTCCCCCTGCCTCTGCACATACACACACACACGTGCACAGATGTGTCCTGAACAGAGACTGGGCCGTGCAGGCTGGGTCGTGCTGCTGCTGCCACCGGTGTTCCTGCCGCGGGAGAGCCAGTGCTGGCCTTGAGCTTGTGGACCTGAGCTCTACACATGACCGGAAATGCAGCACCAACTCCAGAAGGCCTCTTAAGAGTTGTCACAGTCACATCGTTTCACATTTGGTACCAATTTGTTTGCCTCATGTAAGATACACTTACCATTTTCCTTGGAGCCTCTTCTATTGTTTTTTATTTTTCCATACAAAAACTGTTCCTCATATTTGATTTAAGCTTCCCCATAGTTCATTTGGTACCGTCATCCTTCATGAAATGCCATTTATGTAAGAAAACAGGTATGGTCAGCAAGGTGTCTGCTGACTGTATCTAAGGCGTGTTAATCTATCCTGGAATGTGCTAATGAAACATGCCTGAGATACTCCAGTGACGAGCAGTAGAGGAATGGGTGTGACATACTAAGAATGCCAGAGCATCTGCTATTTATTTGCTGTCAAAACTTAATGCAGACCCAGCATGTGCTGTTAAGAAATCATCCTTGCACTTGCATTTCTTACCTGCAATGAAGTAATTATACTTAGAAATGAGGTACACACAAGTAGCATATATCTCTTTTGTCCATCTATCTGTCTGGGCATATTCTATAACAAGGAACAAGCTTACATGCTTTCAAGGCAGGCCTGAACTTAGGATAGTCTAGGAGAGCACAGGGGCTTCAGTTATACACATTTATGTGGAGAACCTCAGGTTTTAGACACGTAACCCCGAGAGACTGAACAAAAGCATTGGAATGGCCTGAATGCAATGGTGAGAAAGGATAGGATTGTGCCCTGACAGAGGAAGTGCAATTCCTTAAGTCAATGGACTTCCACTAGTGCCAGTATCCCCCCACTCTAGTAAGATACATCCTCTACAAAATAAATTACTTGTAATAGACAGTACACACAATGCCATAACAAAGTGAGTTTATTGACATTCCTCTATAGTGATATGATTGAATAGAAAGCACAGCCTGAGTATCATGTGACATTGTTCTGTCAATATATGCAAAATCAGTCCAATAATGAGGACCTTTCCTGCCATTGACTTTATGTAGTCTTTAACAAAAACCATAACAGACAATTCTGTTTGTTAGATAAATTGGAAGCTGCAGGGAATTTGGCTAATGGTACAATATTTACTATACCTAGTATCTACTATCTACAGGCATCTGTTTTTCTACTAGAACAAAGGAACTACATGACTCACTAGAGAGAAAGTAACAATCCAATCTTTTGGACCTTGTGATAACTGGAAAACCCAGATTTAGTATATTGCAGTCATTTTTTTTAATAACGAACACTGAGGTACAGCAAGAATAAGAATATAAAAGCACCGCATTTGTTATAGAAAGATCTGTTGGTCTGCATTTGACTGAAAGTGTTCAATCTTTACTGGGAAGCCCTATTAATGTATGGAGACAGGGTGAATAATTACTATTTCAACAGAAATTAAATAAATCTGCAGTCAAATTCATCCTTCTGTAATTCCATAGACTGTCACAGAATTAATAGCAAAGGATGAATTTAGCTCATCCTCTGTGTGGTATATTTTAGCTTATATCTTGTTTCCATGTCCAAATTCTGTGTCCTACTGTTTTCAACTAGAAGTATGTCAGCTATTTGTTACAGTAAAACTAGAACAAACCAGCAAAACACAAAACCAACAAACACCCCTTCCCCCCAAGCTGTCTCTCAGGCTAGACTAAAAACTCAAACCTCAGCTACAGCTCATTGAAAAGTTCGTGGGCACTTGAGCAAAATGGGTGAAAAAAGTCCTGTGTCAGACCTGTACAAAACTCATGATTTCTCTGTTTGGACCACTTTTGTGGTTTAGTTTGGACCACTTACTTTTGGCTTGTGATAGCCATGGAGCTCCCTAGAACATAAAAGTCAAGTTCAGGATATGCACAACCACATGATTGAAACTGAATGCTCATGCAATGTACTCCAAACTGAAGTGACAACATTTGTAAATTTAGACCTAATGCAATCAATGGTGAAGTTATCTTTGTACTGGATTAAATCCTGCATAGCTTATTCATTTGAGCAGTCAGTAAGAATATTTTGAGGTGGAAGACCTACTGATGATTTAGAATATCTATTTTCACTCATGTAACTTCAGCTTAATGCTAGTATAGCATCAGGATTTCATGAACAGAAATCTTCCTTTTCCTTCCCTCTACCATCAATATCATCACAACAGTCACTTTCAGAAAGATAACACCCCTCTGCAACCAAATCTACAAATTATTCATTTTCATTGCTCCTGTTGACAATTGCAATTCACAAAATCTTTCAGATTTCCTATTCTTTCACTTGCATTTTAAAATCTACTGATGTTGATGTCTTCTCTTAGAATAATAAGCCAACACAGGTTTCAAGGGAATGGAGGTGAAAGAACTGAACAGATTACGGTTTTTTGACTTTCATTGCTGATGTATTTCACCAGAAATCTACTCTACAGAAAATCTTACAAGTCTTTCCTGCAGGAAAAAAATGAAACCAGAAATTCTGTAATGAACAATACTTCAGCAATGAAGATGCAGACCTGGGGAGAGCACAAATGATCCTGTATGTGAGTAACAGCATTTGAATTGAAAGGTGAACAAGGAAGGGTATTTGCCTTGTATATGCAGTAATAACAACAACAAAGGCAATTAATTGCATAATGGGCAGGTTAAATAACAGGGCAAGGGAGATGGGTTCCTCCCCCTCTCCTGTTAGCACCATTCACTGCCTCACTTACTCTAACATTACCGTACCACTTAGATGCACAGCTTCCCCTTCGCACCAGACTGGCACTGCATTCAGCCTTGGCATGATATAATGAACGGAGAAATGCACTGTGAGATGTTGATCCTGGTATCCTATGTCGGTGTTTGAAAACCTATTGAGGTAGGTCATTTGGGAAGAGAACTGGAACAGTAGAAAGCAAGAAAAACAGTAGTATGGCATTTTCTTTCTCTTTGTTTTATGGAGAGTCAGCTGTCTTTCCCCATTCTTGGCTTTAGATCCCCCCCTACCCCCAAAAATAAGAAAAAAAACCCTGTGAGGAAAAACCTGCAAAGTAACAAGGATTTTGTTACTTGATGTCATCACAGTCACCTAAGAAAACAGCCTTTAAAAAATATTCTAGACTCTGCACTTGAAAGACAGCTTTTGCCAAAGATTCTGATGGGAAGTAGCTGGCTAATGCTGTTTGTTTCCTAAATCAGGACCACACAAGCTGCCTGAGATGGCATTTGCTAAATATGGAGATGTATGCCACCTAATCTAGCTCTTAGTGTATGGTGAGTGCCAGAACATGATGTGAAGAAGAATTTCAGGAGAAAGCCTTTCTTGTTTCAATCAGTGGGGTTTGATGCTGTCTCTGAAATACAAATATCTTTTATTATGCTACAAAAAATAGTTTCATTTTTTCATAATAAAATATAGCTTTTAAATACTTAAAAAAATCTAACTATACAATATTGTAAAGATTGGAACTTTTTATTTTTTTACTATGTTAATGAGACAGCTCTTGATGCACTATTTTCTTTGGCCGAACTGGGACCAACCAGTTGGATACTTCTTTTCTTTTATTGTTGGAAGACATCCAACTTTTGACATAGTGCAGGTAACTTTGTAACACTACCAGGAATAAAACAGGACCCATACATGAATCACTGGATTTTGGGGCCCAGTGGTGAAGGAGGCAGAAATTACATACATTGATGACTGAGTTGTTCGGTCTCTCCTGGTGTGACTCGCTCTGATGTAATTCACGTGCATGTGACAGATGCTCTCAGAAAAAAGACAAAAAGACAAAAAGAGTTTCATCACTACTGTGCAGAGGGGCTGGGCATGTGCAATAGATGACTCAGAGCTACTCTGTGGAAGTACTAAGCATCATTTACAGTGACTAGTCCAATGGAGCTAGCCTGTAGCTGAGGCCTCCGTAGGCAACTGTAATATGAGTACTCAATATGAAAAATAACATGTACTATATAAAATAGATCCTCAGTAAAAGTCATACAATAAATTAGTATAAAAGTGGCTGAAATGTTTCAGAAACAGAATGAATGGGGCAATTTAAATATCCCAAATATTTTATATCATTAACAAATGCTACTATTTCTGCCTAGAAACATGTCTTTGGGTCCATCACCATTCAAACATCTATTGACCTAAGAATCAATCAAGAAAATGATTTAAAACTCAATGTAGTCAAGCGAGTATGATGAGTTTCTATACACCGTACAAATACATGAGAAAGCTGGGCCCGGATATTTTCTCCAGAGGGAAAATTTATGGGAATAAGATGTGTCTGACACTGAACTGATCTCCTGGTTTGACGGTTTTCTGAAGCACAGCTAACGAATGACTAACAGTAACAAGCCCCCAAGGAGATGTGATATTTCATGTGAGCTGCTAGACACTATGTTACCTTCTCACTTACCTTCAATCCTACTTCACAAGTCTCTTGCTTTGTATTTTATGCACCTTTAACACTCTTATCATCAGAAGTAAAAAGATACTTCATACTTCCTTTTCCCAGTTAAGACAAACACTTTCAATCTGAGATGGGTCTTGGAAAACAAGGGCAGCAAAGTTTAAAAATAGAACACAATCAGAGCTGTGAGGTTGAGCGTCAGCAAAATCCATCCAAAGACAAGTTTACTGCTGTTTTCATTTCATTTCCTGGCTTCAGAGCTGGAATGCAAAGTACACCAAATTGAAGAGGGTTATGTCTGAAGTAACAAGAGCTAGATCTTTAATTTAGTTGTACCTAATATGACTGGAGGGTCTTTGGGCTTACTCCAAGAGGAATTACAACAAATTCTTAACCCAAAGAGAGTTACAATCCCCTTCATCCTTGACAAGCACCCTCATTCACTGCAGCTTCTCATAGCCCCTAGACTAAAACCTTCTGTATACAACCATTCTTGAGGTTATGGAGATTTGCACTGAACAAGAAAAGGAAAATGACATAACCAGAAAAAAAAAAAAGGAACCATGGATTAGCCCAGCCTGACAGAAAGTAAATGACTTCTGATACAGGGGATGGGATTGTCTAAACTTCCCATTTGGAAAGGAGCATTTTAAACATCAGAAAACGAAGATCTGGTAAACAGAACTCAAGGCTTTTCATAAGAGTAGAACATTCTTCTTGTTTCCCCTTTTCCTTATCACATACAGTACTAAGGTAAGGAGCCTTGTCCTTTATGCTACATAATAACACATCCTTTTTGAGTGTGCACAACCTTGTGCTTGTGTGGTAAACATTACAATAGATATGCCCCTCCCAATATCTCTGAAGTGCAAGTTCTCTCCAGTACTTGCAAGAAATAATCATAACAACTGCTGTTATGCTTTGCATTGCATTACAGGTTGTTTTTTTAGTTTTTGAAGGTCTTATCTGCACCATGTATCTGGGCCAGTTCCAGCTGATGCAACTGATGTGGATCATAAGTTCATATATAAAAATTTCAGTTTTGCTCATAGTTGTCTCTCAGATGGACAATATATACAGGGAAAACAAGGATGGATGAAAGATATATTTGACCAGCTCCTAGTACTGGATTCGTCTGTTAAGAAGTAAGATGGACTGTGGATTGATTTAGAAGATGTGGGCATATAAAAGCTTGGAATGCTTGATGAGGGTTTTTTTTATTTTTTAATCAATGTAGGTGGAAGTAAACATTTATTAACATTTGGCCAAGTGTAGCATAACTTGCATTTGTATTTTCATTGTTATTAATGGAGGTATGTAGAGATATACAGAAACCTTGAGACAGTTGTTTTTCTATTGCATACAGACTAGCAGTCCATTGGAAACAGAGGATGAAAGCATGAAGGTTAGATCTTAGCGGCAGTTCTTCATGCACAGCTTTTGTCAATCTTGATTTTTTTTTTGTTTTCAAAAATAAAAACATGGGAAACCAAGATCAAATGATGGCAGAAAGGAAAGGTGACATCATCAACCAGAAAAACACCAGAAGTGCCTGAACTCCCTCATTCAAGTCCAAAGGTACTAGTTTCTTCAACAGCTGTCAACAGCTTTTCATATAGCATAGAATATGAGGGATAAGGTGGAAGATCCAAACGGTTGAAACATGTGTGTGCCCTGCAAAAGGAAAATATGCTGCATGTTAAATTTAATCTAAATAAACACTCTAATGAGAAAAAAAAATCCTGGTGAGACTCAAGACACTCAAGCTCACTTAAGACAGATCAAAATAAATTCTAAGTATTAAAGTAAAACTCTTAAATTGCCAAAAGTCAGAAAGTACTGAAATATATGTGTGCATGCACGTGCATATTTCAAACAGAAGAGACAAGCTATCCCTCCATTAGATGTTGCAGAGATCTGCAGGGATCTTCATGGAGAAGTATGCTGGAGGTCACTGAGGAGCTGTGATATGAGATCAGACAGAGACAAAAATGCCACTGCTCTGATTTTGGTTGCTTTGAGTTTTTCCACAAAATGCAACTCAGCTGTACATCCAACATGAGTAGCTAATAAGTTTTGCACCAGTGGACAGCCATAATGTGATGAACTATAGTGACAGAATGAGCTCAACAAGTGTTTATAATGAGACAGGGCTGACTGAAAAAAGACCATTCAGGGATCTTGAATCCTAGTAACTGAAGAAGGAAGGTTGCTAAAAATGTTCCTGTAAGTCATCTGCAAGCCATCTGCTGCAAATTTGGCCTTTAAATGTTATTATTTATTTGTGGTAGCCAAGGCAGAAGCAAAATATTTCCTTCCCAGAGCAAGCTGCCAACTTGATGACCCTCTTGTCCCCCAATTCTGTCATTACATTTACCCCCAGTTGGCAGCATCTTCACAGGAACCCCTGGAATGGGAACCAATCTTGCCTCCACCTTGTTGCAGCTTTACTGATGGCAGCAATTAGACTCAGATGTGGATCCCACTTCACTATGTGAGGTGCTATGCAAACATGGAACAAAGACACAGTCCCTGCCCCAAACAGCTCATCCATTTAAACTGACTCAGAAACATAGAGCTCATTCAACAGAGGGGACACACTTTGGTTAACATTATTTTTCAGTCAACCTTGAGGTTTACATGATGCAAGGAATATTTCTGTTTCCTTTTGCTCCCTCTGATAAATGTGAATTGACAAAACGCTATGGAAGGAAATACAGCCTCAGTGGCTAACAATGTCTAATCATCTGGTCCTTGGTATTGTTAGAAGCAGGGAAGTTGTTTTACTTCCAGCTCTTCTATCTCCTACCTTAATACAATGCTACTTCTTCAGTACCGAAGCTGAAGAGCTATCTTAGAGTGGACACTATTTGAAATCCTGTTAGTTATCTCTTAGGCCACCCATGATACTGGTAGACTGGCTGGCCTGAGACTTGCGTATTTGAAGGGAAAGAATTATCAAGCACCTATGGTGAATCATTAAAAGCAGTCAGGCAATTGAAATAGCCAGAGGCATGTAATTTTCACAGTTTCATTCTATTTCAATTAGGAGAGCTTTTACCATCTTTTTTTTCCCCCTCCCGAATGAAAATTTGTTAGTGGTAGCTGGTCACTCCGGGAGAGTGTACAATAAACAGAATTTGTTGAAACAGCTGGGAACACATGTGAGTTAGAGGAAAATGTGCATAAATAAGGCAATTATTTAATACATCTCTTGAAATTAAACATGGTAGATCATGTGTGTTATCCATGAGTAGCTCTGCACTGTTTATTGTTTATCTCAGTAATCTTTGGCAATGTAAATTGTTTCTCCAATCCACTGCCAACACGTATCAACTACTGGGAGTTAATTAACTCAAGGATTCTCTTAGTCCATTCAGGACATATTTACCCAAGGCAACAGAGCACCATTTGGAGACACCCAGCTTAGCTGTATAGCTCCAGAACTGGGAGTGGCATAGTCACAACAGCTTTGGTGTGGATTGTGCTAACATAACTACACTGAGCCCAAAGTGACATCTCTGCATGGTATTCAACCGTGGGCACGTTTAACTGTGTGAGAATATGGCATCTCAGACATCTCCGTCTTGCACTGCATTTTGCAGTGCCGAAATATCCACAGCCAGTGGTTCTGCTGTTTATTTTCTTGCAGACATTCATCTAGTAGGAGACCGATCATCATCTTTCTCATTTCATACTGTCTAAGAAACAACCTTGCAATGTTGTTGATTGTTAGTCATTCTTGGTCTGGCTCAAATTCAGACTAAAGATGAATTTGTTTTCCTATTACAAGGTTCACAGAAGTGGGCTCTTCTATAGAAGGTCTAAAGGAGTTTATTGTGGGAAGAAACAATTACAAAGAAAGAAAGAAAAGGTTAACGTGTCTAGAAGCATTTAAGCATCTTGCCAAGCAATGCTCTTGTGTTCTCTAGTCCAACAACTTTATACAAAAAAATCACTTCACTCCAAAAAGTCCCATCAAATCAAAAAGGAAAACTAATTTTCAGGAGTACTATGCAGGTCAACAACTCTACCTTCTCAAGATGCAAAACACAATATATTGCTGGCTAAAGGGCAAAACCTGAGGTCAAATTCTGTTCTGGGAAACAAATGTAGATCTGCTGCAACTCCAGTGAAGCCAATGAAACCCGCTCACGGCTAGGTACTTATGTGCAAAATTGTCGGGTATGCGTTCTGCGATGAGCCCAAGTGGTTCTTTGCTGCAAAGGCCACAGTTGGTGTCTGCTTGTGTAACTGAGCAACATATTCTGCCTTGTCTGAGAGAGAAGGATGATTGGGACCCCCTTGTCATTCAGTGTTCCCTCTCTCCGTGCAGCTGTGCACAGCCTTTGTCTCTTGCAATTAAAAGCTGAAACCTTTCTTTTCTGAGCTGGACCAAAGACACTTAGCTGAACCTCTAGTCTGTTTATATCATATGCTGCATGATGCTGAAGTAAACAGGGCAATTAAGAGGCAAGGATATTTTCTGTAACATCTACTATCACCTAACTCTGTGCCTCGTCCTACAGCAGGGTAAGTTCGTTTGGAACGGTGTTGACCTCCTACTACTGATCCCAGTGGGAATGACTGCAGTAAGCATATTCCAGGAGACACATGCTGTTTTGTAGTACTGGGCTTGCTGTACATATTGGGGTGAAAACATTGCATCAGCAGTAGAAGAAACAGTCATTGCAATCAGAAAAGTCTTTCTTCCTTTAATTAAGTCTCCAGCCATGTGAACCTGCTGATATTTGAGAGGTGTTCAGGAAGTGAGAGGTCTGGAATAAGAATTAGATTGGTAAGGGCTTTCACGGAAAGCATTCTGGCTTCTCCAGAAGAAAATGCAAGATAAAAAGTCATGTAAACCAGTTCTGACCCTCATATGCCCTCATCCTCTGGTAAGTAAAGCAGTAAAAGGACCATTTAAAATTTCATCCTTCCTTGCAGCTTGCTTTTATTGCTCACAGAAATTTTAGTAGGTCTGAATTTTTAATCTGGCTGACAGTTCACAGTGCTATGTCTTTCCTTTTAAGAATTCTCTCTAAAAATTGTGTGTTAAGCTTTTAAGCTTTTTGCATTCTTCTTTCCTTGTCACTTCTGTTAATGCCCATAATGATGAGAGTCCAAAGGCAGTAAAAGAACACAGAATCCCCTCCTATCTAATTTATAGCTTGAACCTGCCAACTAAAGTAAGACTTGCATTTTGATGTAATCATGCCAGTCAGACAGAAACCGTGCATTTCTCCTTTTCACCTTGCTGTCTTTAAACAAACCCACAACCCCCTTTGGGTCAGCCTCAAGGCTCACAGATATCTACTTTTGTTCCTTTGGTTTGTAAGAAGGAACACTTGTATGCTGTCTGGGAACCACTGCTTAATAGATGAATGTGGACTTGTAGATGATAGTTCTGTTATATATGAGAAAAAAGAGGAAAGAGAAGAAGGAAGGGAGATAAGGAAAGATAAAAGACAGCAAAGCACGTGCACACACACACTCCACTGGGAAAGGAGGAAATGATGAGAACAAAGTTCTTCGTAGTCACACACAATCTTTTTTAATTGCTATATGGGATTCTGGGGATTTCTGTTTAAATATTTTATCATCTAATAGGGACAGAACTCTGCTATGAAAGATCAAATATTTACTAGCACTGACAATTTTTATCATACATAACCTGCAGACAGTATGCTGGTAATCACTAATATCACTCTGCCGAATGAAAATCTCTTTTGATGAAAGGGTAGTTACAACTCAGCAATGATGGGGAAAAAAGACCTCATTGTGTCAATTGTGATTTAAATCACTGAGATACATGTTGAGATCCTTATTTAATTGTTACTCAAGCAGAACTACCCTTGGATCTGACATGAGTTCTGTCCACATGTGGAGTGCAACCAGAAGATGGGACAGTGGCAATTGTAGGTATTAAGAACTTTGCAGGCTGAAATTTTAAGAAAAGGAACTGCTTCCTCCTATACCTCGAGTAGAAAATACTGCTGGTTCTTTGAATATGCATGTTTGAGGCCAGAAGTTCTGTTCCTACAATATCGCATGAAGCTATGTTATTCCAGGTAGAAAATCAGTGTCTGTTCATTAATATTTGGTGGGGAATGAAGGATAAGTTTTTGTAAAACTACTGCTGAAGCTGGTTTAGTGTTAAATATCTACATGACCCAGGAAAGAAGCATAGAGGCTTCCTTCTTCAAAAGAGGCTATAGCTGGAAGAGTTTTCCATAGATCCCTACTCAGGCAACTAGAGAGTAGAAAGCCAGGTCAGTTACAAGAAGTAAATATGTAATTCCTTTATTTCAAGAGAAAGTTTTGCATATTAAAAAGGAAGAGTAAAACTCAACCCTGATGAACAAGTGTTTGACCCTGTTACTTATTCAGTGTTACTTCATCTGATATGCTACAGCAGTTTGGAATAAGTCATACTGACAAATTGTAAATTTGGCAGTCTCTTTGGTACCTGCTTAAGGGTCATGGTCTGGAGATCTGGGATTTGAGCAGCATCTCTGAGATGTGCACTATTTTAACTTTCTAACGTATGTGCACTCAGAGAAGATACAGATAGGAATAATGTGTCTGGTACAAACAGACTCAAGAAATAACCCAATATTGTGATCTAATTCTTATTTGTCCTGCATCAGCATTTTACACCACTGTTACCATCTTCATGTAGCAGAACTGCTCCTGATAAACAAGAGCACCAATAAGCTTAGAATAAACCTTCTGGCTTCTCAACTTTCCTGAAAAAGACTTGATTATCCACAGTGCTTTCAAGAAGCACTCTAGGTGTTACATATTAGTGGTTATGCTATTATGTCATTAGGTGTCATCACATCTTTGCTCACTATAAGCAAATTGCGGTTGCATACTCCATCGCCAAAGCATTAGGACAAGACGTAAGGGAGAGTCTCCTAACCACATCAGCTGTCTGGAGCAGGAGTAAGAGAATATAGGAAGAGTCCTGGGCTCTTCTGACACAACTAAAAGTTATCTCAATACTTTGTAAAAGACCTGAAAATGCAAGGGCCAGACTAACATATCCCCAGTGATCCAGCTTCTACCTGGACTGCAGGAAAGCCAGATGCATCAGGTGTCTGGAACTTTAAGCAAACATCTACTATAACATCTCTTAGCTTATCACATCTACTGTGGGCCTAAGAACTTAGGCCAAAATCCATATCTAAGCACATAAATGACCAAATCTGATGATTGCTAAGGCATATGGGAAAGCTGTTTTTTTTTTTCCCTAGACCTTTGAAAATGTGGAGCAAGGGTAGCTCTCACTGTAAAATTGGAAGAATTGTTAGTGGGAGACAGGAATTTGTTGTGGATTATTTTAAACAGCTAAAGTTAGTGTGTATTATAGGGCCAAAAGGTCTACAGGATATGACATATGACTTTTTTAGCCTCTAAATCTAAATAAATACATAACTAAATCTAAATAAACACAAGGAATCCATGATCAGGCATTTTTTTTTAAAAAAAGTTTAAAATAACATTTATTTAGTTGCTTAACTAAGGATTTAGGGAGCCTCCAGGTTTAGCCTGTGTGTTTTATGTATTTCTTAACACTGTGTATACTTGGCAGCACCCCATAATTTTATAAAAATACAGGTAATAAATTCACAGTGATCAAGCTGTGTTTATTCCCCATGAGCAAGTGCTGTTTCTTTTTCCCCTGGCTAAAATGAACACAGAGCTCTGAGACTTCTAAAAGGGCTAACAACTTTCACCTGGAAAAGAGGCCTCTTTCAGGGAAAGCAACAAGTTCAGTGATCAGCAGACAAACCTAAAGCTGTTAGCGTGAATATCTTGGGGCAAACTGAATCTAGGTCATAAGTAATGCCTAGGTTCACAAAAGAAAGTTAAGCAGAGTAGAAGAAGGCCAATTACCTTTTGAGAACTGGATGAGTCAGTCCAGGGCATCTTCTGTACCTGTTCCAAGGCCCACCCTTCCCTCTTGCCCCTTCCCATCCCAGCAAGGTGTGTAGAGACAGCTCTGCAGAAATGCTGGGCCATCTGCAGCTTGCACTCTTTGAGGTTCTGCCTGTCTACAGGCAGGAATGCCCTCAGTCAGCTCGGAAACCAATATATAGAACCAGACTATATATAAGTTGCAAAGCTAAGATCAAGCCTAATCACAGCAAACCAACTCTTGGGCTTTCTTTCCTCATTCCTGGCTGTTATGCTGGCTGAAGTACAGCGGGCATGAGTTACTTCACTGACCTTACATGTTTTCACTTGCTTTTAAATCTCAATGCCTACATCTAGCTCTCATGTAGGCTCTAGCCTTCTGTATAGTCTTTATAGTTGATGGAAATAAATCAGAACATACCAGGTGTGATTCAGCTGAGCTATTTTAAAAATCTGTGTTAAGGTGGGATGAACCATGCCTTAAAAATGCTCCCTTCCTTTTTCCTGACCTTAAATGGAGTCCACATAAGATATGAGCTCAGAAAGTCTGCTGATGTGGTGTGCAGGCCCAGCTCCAGTGCATCCCCACTGCACAAACATGGGCTTGAACATGCTTGTGCTTGGACTAAGGTGCTGACCATATTTGGATTTTCCTTCTCCAGAGAGCTCTGGAGGTCCTCTCAAGTCTGTTCCTTATAGCATGCTTCTGTTTTAACATAGATGGCAGATAACTGGAAAACTGGATCAGACCCATGGTTAATTGACTGTCTGAATATGTCCACAAGGTCTGGCAGAACAGATTTTGCAGTGTGCCATGAAAGTAGTTAGCCTCCTTTGGATTGCAGCTGCAAGCAAATGATAGAGTCCAAGGGAATCTCTGAAAATGCCTTTTTGCTTGCCTGGTCTGGGAAGATCTATGGAAGATTTGCCCTGATTCTAGCCAACCCTGGCCTGGAGGGAGTCACCAGAGGAACTGAATGCAGGCAGGTAAGCTGCAAAATGCAAGTGGGGTGAGAGTTTCAGGCTCCTTTGGCTTTCAGTTCATTTCCAGGAGGATAATTCAAATGTGAGTAGGCAACGAGGACCTTGGAGTGCAGGAGGAAAGCATCCTTCGGGAGGGTAAATGTTATGTAAAAGGGTCACTTAGCAAAAGTATCCTAGAGGCCCTCAGATGCAGCCCCATGAAGAATGCTCTGCATTGTAATCTCGATGGTGTAGAGCCTCAGGCAGCTGTAAGGGCATTCAAGAAAAGATAACCAAGTTCAGGGGGGAAGGATGAGTGCTGGTCAGAGACAAAGTGCTGGAGCAGAATCCAGAACTGAATGTATCGTTGGCTGTGTCACAACTCTCTTGGGCAGCCTTAGGTAAGTCAGACCACCCCTCTGTGCCCCAGTCCCTTCATTTTAGAAAGGAAGATGATCCCTGCTTTGGGAGGCATTCTGAAGTCTGTTGACTCTGCATGATATTATGGCTCATTTACTCCTAGTTGGTTGACTGAACTAAATGTAACAAATTGGGTATTATTACCACATGGTCTGAAGTCCCTTTACTAAGCCTCCTCATGGTGAAAAAGTGGAACCATCAGAGCAAATGAAAGGATTACACTCAGGTCTCTGGCCAAAACTCAGAAACAGAATTTGGCTTTCATGGCTCTGTAACCTCACAAGTATTTTTACTGGCATTTTGGAGGCAAAGAAAACAGAACAGCTGACAGGCTCCTGCTGGTCTGGATCTCATCCAGAATCAAATATAAGAAGACTAGGTTTAGATCTAGGAAAATTTGTATCTTAACCATTTCCCAAAATTCAAAGTAGTTCAAATTGAGCCTGCAAATCAAAAAGGCAGCAAAAGAAACCGCTTTTCTCTGAATGCAATTACAGAATAAGCTGAAACTTGTCTCTTTGCAGCAGTTTTAGGATGTCCTTATTGTATTCATTATCATTCACTGCAAGAGACACTGCAACCAAGTACCAGGCTCATCTTTCTCACAGCGACTGTTTTTTTTATCCTAGTCTTGACATACCTTGGGAGGGATGTTATTTTTCCCCATTTCTCTATACAGAAGCGCCGTAGCCCATTGCTCCCTCGGAGAGCTGCAAAGCCCTCATATGGCACGCTTGATGTTCCAGTGACAAACTGCAACAACCGGAGTCTCTGTTCATTGTTAAATCTCTCCACTGCTGCCCAGAACCACCGTATTACTATGTGTCCATCATGGTAACCTAAACACAAAAGCAAGAGAGAAAAATTAAATTCACACCCTCTAAGCAGTGAATGTAACATCTAAATACATTCCCACTAACATGGACAGCAGCTCTTCTTACTGGAAAGATCTTGATCAAACAACATATCTTGTTCTTGACAAGTGGTAGGTCACAGCCCCAATCTTATGCAGTATCTCTGGATACTATAAGATGACTAACTCATCTGAAACCCTAAAACTCAAATTAAAATCCAAGGTACCTTGGCCTCTCACAAATCCCTTTGCAAGCATGGGGTTATCTGCATGAAATATAAAGGACCAATAGTGAAATCCCACACAGTGTGCATCCTGATGACTTAACAAGCAAAATTTCTGGTTCCCAAATACATTCTCTTCTGGGTTGTGTTAGTGTCCAACATACGGAGTGGAGTTTGCTGCTGCAAGTCCTTCCCTGGCAGACTTCCCACCTTAGGGGCTCTGTGCCTTCATTCGTGCTAGTGAAAGCCAGCATAAACCCAGGATAAATCTGTCTCAGTAGCACTACTGGGAAAAGGAGGAGGAAAATAACTTGGGGGACCAGTCCTGCTTGTGGTTAGCTGAGTATTTCAAGGTAACACAAAGGTTGGGCAGTCAACACCAAAGACTTATGCCTTGTATTTCAGGGGAGGATATGTGAACCTCAGGGACTTTCCTTTTGTAGTGCAGAACTGGTGGATTTCACATTTATCCATCATCCAAGACAGCCTGGATAAATCATGCTCAGCATTTAAAGCAAAAACAGGCCAAGCATTAGAGGAGAAGGGAAAGAATCCAACCTGACATATTTAAGGTGGAGGGATGGTTAAGAAAGATCTCTATTTTGTTGAAGTGTAATTGGGAGCAGTGGAATTTGGCTTTTCCATCCCCTTCCCTGTTGAAGCCAAGTGCTACTATTTCCAGTGAGGCCAGGAGTTCACTCACAGTCAAAGTAAGTAACGTTTAGACCTAATACTGCAGATTCTTTTCAGTCCTTACTAGTTAAAACTCCTGTTAAGTCAGTAGAAATTGAGACTAAGTAAAATCTGTGAAGAAGCAATTTCAGTATTATTAAACCTGTTGATCAAATCCTGAGGTCTTATTTATTTTGTTCCATGAATTATTCTTCACAAAAACCTTCTGAATGAAATAAGGCATTTCCCTCAGGAAAGGCAGAAGGAAAAAATGGACCAAGTCTTTCATGATTTAGACTGAAAAAAGTTGAGCTATTAGTAAGCATTAGCAGACAGTTTACCTCCACGATATTCTGTGTTGTTACGCCAGTCATTGAGATCTATTTCTGCAGTGCCAGCAATAACCAGCTCCAGTTCTCTGGCATCAAAAACAGAGACAAGTCTGGAGTCTACAACCTAGAACATAAAACACTTGTTAGCACAATTTCAGACTGGAAATAAAGGAGATGTAATGTCTCATAAACCTATGGCTCTGATGGCCAGCTCCCTATTCTGACAAAGGCTGCATGCTGATGGACAACTTCCACTCCTCTGCTGATGTCTTGAGCTGCAAACAATACTGACACATGAGATTTGACCAGAATAAAACAATACAAGTGACAAGACATAGTTTGCGCAGAAGATTCTTCACCATTACATCGGTTCTGACAAGTGATTTTGATGGTCAAATGGGCACTGGATTTGTAATATGGAGAATTTCTTTTATATTTTGTTTACATTGGAATTTGTTTACAGTTGTTCACAGCAGCCTCAGGTCTTCATCCACTGAAGCTGCAGCAGAGGTTCATCTTCTTCATCACATGAAAACAAAAGTTTTAACAGTCTGTAGTATCCACAAGGAGAAAAAGCTAGAGAACCACATGCACAGTTTTGTAAACTGTAAGGAGTCACCTGGCCAATCCCATTCTACAGCAAAAACTCTGACCAGTTCTATTCAGCTACAAAGTCACCCTAACTGGCTCCCACCCCTCGTAAATGTCTGTGCATGACTTCTCAGTGCCATCAGCTACCGGTACTGTTCTGTGTGCTTGTTATCTATCATTTCATTTTCCTGAATTCCCATTCTTTTAGTTTGTTGACTATAAGCCAACTAACCTGCCATTCTTTAGTTTGTTCTTTTAGTTTGTTGTTGCAGGGTTAAGCAAAGTTTTCACACCACCACTTTTCTTACTATGGGATTGGACACTAGTGAACTTTCTTAATGGTGTCTCAGGTCTACCTGTGGCTTCCTTTTCCTCTTCATCATCATGCTTTATCATATTGACAATACACATTTCTTTCCTTTCTCCCTTAATGCTAACATGTCATCTCCAAGGTTGCTGGCTGCTACAGATTTCAGAGCTCCAATCCTTTCCACCTGTGCCTTTTTAGCCATTTCATAGGGTGATGATGCAGCATAATTTAACCATGGGGTCATCAAACTGAGATGATGAATGGAAGATGGTGGGAGCATTGTTTGTTACTTACTTCGTAGAAGCCACGGACCAGGGCCTCTGTTTGCTGAACAACCCCTCGTTCCACTCGCCACTTAACCATTCTCTCTATGTACTCTTTTTTGTTCTTTTCTGTCACTGCCATATTTGCCCCTCCAGATTTCAATTCTCTTTCTGTCACCTACAGAACAAAGAAAAATAATGGGGTAGCAATGTATGGATCACTTTGTGTTTCAAATTTCAAGTTGGGCTTTAAAAGTGTAAGTGGAAAATAAATATAGCAGCCATATTTCTCATTCTGTCCTGGCCCTTCATTGATTTGTAGTACAAACACAAAGGATAATGAGGGGATTTTGCTACCCTCTTCAGTTTTCTGCTGCTATAACAATGATGTTTAGCATAAATAGTAAATGAACTACATGAATACATATTCATTATTTCTACTATTCACATATTATTATTTATCTATTTATTTATTAGCCCAAAAGATGGCATACAGAGCATATTTAGGTCACTCTGCTTGAGGGACCTATAGAAACATCATGAATTAGGAAACACTCAGTGAGTCACCTAATCTGTAGCTTTGTCGAGAAACAGTAAGAACAAGTAAGGCTGGATGGAACGGTTTAGGAATTTGCAGCTGGTTCAGGTTAAATTCCCAACTGTAAATCACTGCATTGCCATTATACCAACAGAGTAACACCTCCAGAGGGGAAGACTCTGGCCAAGCTGCCACACTGCACTCTTCAAGACTGTGCAGCATCAAGATGTAGCTGTTAAGAACCACCACTAAACATTGTCTAGCTTTAAGCACGCCTTCAAGTCCAATTGTTCTGAATCTCCTGCAAGACTTCCCATAAATAGCCAGATGTGTTGGTGACCGATTTCTTCAAATTCTCATTATCTGTATAATTTCAAATACAATTAATGATCTACACTCGGAGGCAGCCAATCAATGACAATGGGTCACTGCTTTTTCTTTTTTGTTCAGATAAGTTTAAATCACAGCTGTGAGCTGGAATTCAGAATTATGTTTAGAGCAGTAAGGAGACATTTTAACTCTAAAAGAAAATGTTCCAGAGTAAATATAACTAATTTTTACTTTAGAACATCCAGATAAAAATGTTTTCCTGAAACCTCCATGTTAGATCTCAATTTCAACAAACCTGATGGAATAATTTTTCCCGTAGACTGCCCTTATGCAGTCTACCAAACTGCAGGCCAGTCTAGCCCACTCCTTCTGCCTGACTGGAGCAATTGCCATGGCATCCACATATAGGGCTTGGAGGTAGTTAATATAGGCCTGGAAGAACACTTTCTAGTGCATAAAAGCATGCAAAAGTACTTAGGGTAACAAGCAACTGCCACCTCTCAGGTCCTGTAAGCAAAGTCTTCATATTGGCATCCAGTCCCCACCAATAAGACTTTGGGACTCTTGGTTCTACATCATATTTTTGGTATTACAGGGGTGCTCTAGGGACCTGTAGGCAATAAGACTCGTGCTCCTCTGTAGTAAATGCTATAAAAAAAATGTATCATGAAAGAGGATTTGGCCCAAAAGGTTTAAAAGCTGAATTCACAAACCAGAGATGAGGCAGGAAAGAAATGATGAAAGCAGTGACTGGTTTATAATAAAGTCATTGTGAAGCAGGAAAAAAGGCCTGTTACCCATCTACAAAATAGCTCCTCAAAGAGCTACTTTTTGTTTCCCTTACCTAACCCTTGAAATGCAGCTTTATAAATATTAGCAGAGCTCCCACTGTGATCTATGCTTGCATATGTACCCAGCAAAGCAGTGTTCAGACAGCATTTAAATGGTCAGATATTCTTGACATGCAAGGATTTCCAACTGGGATCCCTCTGTGAGCAAAAAATGTGATTGTGATTTCTTGGGTATTTTACTGTCAGCACTTAGCAGATTTCAGGAGAGGGGGGAAATCTCACTTTCACTTAGGACGCTTGGATTCTGACACTCTAAATTCATGGTGAGAATCATTTTTTTCCATCACTAATTCTAGCAAGGTTAGTGTCTAGTACTTACAAAGTACTAGACAACATGCAAGCTGGCATCAAAATCTGTCTTGAAGTGTTCTTTTGCTTTAGCATCACAGTATCTACAGCAGATTATTTTTTCTTTTCTCTTTGGAGCCACCTCTTATCTTCCTTAACAGACTCCTATGCAATTGTCTCTCTTCTTTGTGAAGAGTATAATCAGTAATTAGCGTGCCAAATGTTACCTTCAGATGCATCAGGGCAATTCAGACTGAGATTCTTATTCACCTTTGTAGTCTACCAATGCAAACACAAACTTGTCTCATCTGTCTTTGTGAATACATCTGCATGTTTATGTCTGTCTTCATGCATTAGTCTTATATAGCCATACCTTCCAGGGAAAATGCTGCACTGTTAGTTGAATGTCATGTAAACTCTCAGCTCAAAGCCAAGAAAAAACCCCCTGCATTTAGGTCTGTGAAAAACAGTGCTATCTTTCCCACAGAGGCTTCTTACTTCAATTCTTCTTCCTCATCCTTTTGATTTCATCCATCTTGACTCTGCTCATCCCTCACACCCTTTTCTCTTTCCTTTTTCCTTTGCCTCCATTTGCAGTATAAGCAGACTAAATTCAGTTTTGAAAATATCCTCTGAAGTCTTGCTTGTTTTCTGTTACTTTCAAGCTCCTTATTGCTGAGCTGCCCATTTATTCTCAGGGTCACTGTTCCTCCCCTCCGATACTAGTCCAGCTCTCCATTGCCTCTGCAGGCCTTCACTCCGGGCAATCTGCTCCTGTCAACTTTGCTTTTGAGGTACAAGAACCACTGTCCATATATTCCAGCTGATCTCTGCTCCCTTTGACACTATCCATCAGCTAACGCAATGATTAACTTCTATCCTTTGAGCTTCTGTAGTTCATGGCAAGCTTGGTTCTTCAGTCTCTCTAGCTTTTAGCATCTCCTCAGATGTCTGTAAGCTTTCCCTGAATATTGCTTTGGTCCCTTCCAAGGCTTTGCCAGATCTTCCTTATGTCAAGGTGGTCTCACCCACTCCCACATTATTGGAGGCTGTTTTCATGCAGATGCTTCCAAATCTCCCTATGTATTTTTATTTATACATCAAAATCAACTTCACTGAAAATTATCCTTTTTTCCCCCCCCTCCTTTCTTTAAATGTAGAACAGGTTACAATTGTGAAACGGACCAAGGCTTTGGTGCAAGCCAAAAAAATCCACAGGAGACCCTGGTATGTATTCTGGTTCCAGCCTGCACTGAAGCCAGGGTTGCTCCCTCCTTAAAGCCATAGTTATCCAGATCAGCTAGGCTAAAGGGAATCATCTGTCTGACTAATACAGAGGTAAGTGGTAAAAAGTATTATAACTGGATGTACATACCAAGATGTTACCTAGGTGCAAGGCAGGTGAAGAGACACAGAACCTAAAAGGAAAATATCTGACAAAATAGTGATGAGAGTTGCTGCGTCTTTCACCACCTGCCGAATGTTTTTCTTCCGTCCCGACCCCCATCCTTTCAGTCTCATCAGCTTTAAGTTACATTGCTAGCATTCACCGAATGCCACATCTGTGTGAACTACACCCTGGAGAGAAGAGCTCTACTCCACTTCACGGAATTCCTCGTATTCATCAGTGTGTGGCTCAACAGGCCTGCAGGGGAGCTGGGGCTGGTATTTTACATTATAGAAACTAAGAACAGCCATCTGCAATGAAACAGATGGCTTGAAAGAAACAGAAGATAGGAGAAGAAAATGTTATTGAAAGGCTAAAGGATCTGTTCTGACAGAACAATGTTCATCTCTGTCAGCCTCAAATTTGTTTTTCAGATGTTTTGCGTAGGTGTGCTCACCTGTCCAAACACCTCCTCGTTCACTGTGAAGGTGAGATCCAGGATATCTGTGATGTTGTTATCCTTCATCCACTGCAAACTCTGATGGAACTCTTCATCCAGGTACTCCAAGTCACTTAAATCACACGGCCTGATCATGAGGCAAGACAAAAAGATGTAGCTAAAGATGACTCATTACTGGCAGGATGACTTACTAGTCAGAATACGAACAAATTTATGATAAGACCCAACACAAAGCTTGTGTTTTCTTGGCTTTGTTAACATCAAAGCCTGTTCCACAGACCCTCTTAAACAGTTCTGCAAGTGTCTGCTTTGCATGGCTGGGCTTGAGTCCAACTCTGTTGGCTCTCTGCACTGTTTGCTGTCAGAAGGCATCCCTGGGGCTTGATTTTACATGAGTCTTCAGGATGCCCTGCACTTCAGAGCACATGCTTACCTTCAGTGTGGATGGGCCCCACCATGCTGTGCCTGGCTGCTTCCAGGCACCCGTCACCCTCGAGGTGAGCTCACAAGACTGACAGAAGGCAGACCAGGCAGCCTAAATTTTGGAGGAGCTAGCCTTCCTTGCTGAAAGGGCAGGTGGATGTTATGAGTTATCTGGTTTAAAATCCCCCAAAGTGGCATAAGGATGCAGGGAGGACTCTAGTTTCTGGCTATTTCCAGGACTGGCCAGCTCAGGTAAAACCTAGATACAACTGTTTGGATCCCAGTAATACTCATTTAAAAAAAGAAAATGAAATACACATTAAAGAACTCTAAAGATTGTTAACAGAAATATCTTTGCTAGCTTGGATTCATTCTAATTGACAAACTATTTCAACTAAACTTTATTCTGCTATTTGTCATTTAATTGCATTTTGATTTATTGTTCATGTTTTTTCTTTGCTGCAAATTTTACGTGCCTTGTCTTATTGCAATGTGTTAATTAAAGAGAAACAGAGTATCAGTTAAAATATTAACTTTATAAAGTTGACATAAAAAGTAATACATTAGTGGTAACTTCTGGTTGTTAGTGTATAAGACCAATAAAAGACCAACAAGAAACATTAATTCGTTTATATCTACGTTAGCATTCCTAATTAGCCCAATTTGTGTTTAGAATGAAAATTTCTCCCAACAGTGAGGCATGAGAAATTGTGTATTTTTCTTAATATGAGAAAAAATTTGTTTTAAGAGGAAAGAATGATGTTTGTTCCATCAAAGATGCTTTTCAGTTTTCCACAAATAATTTTAATCGCTTTGAAAACTTTTCATCAGTAGTAAACTTTGGGATTATGGGTCAGTACTTTCAAAACCATGTTTCTAAATTTCTTATTAACCACTTCTATCAATGTAGTCAGTATTCATGAAGGGCAAGAGGAGAAAAATCAAGAAAAATTAATAAGTCTTTTGGCCTTTTGTTTTCTACTGCAGGCCAGCCAAGCAACAACGTAAAGAACTGGAAGGTCAGAATGCTCCAAGTGACTCCACAAGGGTCTGTATCCATATAGGACTCACTGCTTAATCACCATTTCTGCTTGGTTGCATGCTTATACTTACAGCCTTAGTAGTGCTTTGTAGAATGGCCTTGTGAAGAAAGCATCAAGAAGGTACTGATGAATGAGAGCAAGGCCAAGAATACGACCACTGAACCTGAACCTGGGATATAAAAACGTAAATGAAGCTTAATTCAGAACACTCAGCACAGGAACTTATACAGGTAGCAACTGTTCTTTGTTTCTGACTCAGTTACTTGCATTTATTCATCTCTTCTATTTTTTATTTTCAGCAGCTAGCACCATCCCTCACATCCCTGACTGATCTGTAATGGGTCTTTTTTTGATCCATCTCCTGCAGTACCCATACTAACTAGTGGCTTTGGAAGCTGGCATGCTGCATGTTCTCATGTGCAAAACCAAGGAACACTCTCAACATTCACTTTCTGTGATCTTTAGTTGAATGCTCTGATACAGATCAGCTCCATCAAACACCATGTTTAGCCAGATCAATACTGTACTCCACCTCATTTCAGCAGAAGATACATTATCTGTTTCACAATAGCTGCAAAGAATATTTGGTGAATCTGTATATCCAGTTTCTAACTGGTTACAACCCTTTCCAAGGTGGAGCTTTAAAGTACTTTAAAAGGGTAATGAGTCATTGTTGTGATCAAGAACACATATAAAAATCAATTAACTAAAGCTCAAGCAAATCATCCCCAGATCACTTTCCTAATTGTGATGCTTAGCTGTCTTCGGTATAACATACTCTTGTATTTGTTTTTGC
Organism: Apteryx mantelli; assembly: GCF_036417845.1. Lineage (NCBI taxonomy): Eukaryota > Metazoa > Chordata > Aves > Apterygiformes > Apterygidae > Apteryx > Apteryx mantelli. The sequence goes on from NC_089979.1 coordinate 110,949,119, forward strand.
TCTCTAAAAATTACAACCCACATTCCCACTTCAAGTACCTTCAAATAATATCTTATTTTCTTTACAGTCTATGACATGTGATAATAATCTGCTGTATTTTTCTACTACTTACTAGATATTCTTCCTTTAAATCTGGTTTTAAATCAATAGTCTCAGCAACTAATCAGAACTTGTACGAGTCCAGGAGAACTTATTTTTTGCAAAAACAAAACCCCCATTGCCCATCCAAAACTTGCTTATTTGTGGATAAGAAAAAACACCACATCCCAAGTGTGAGCACTGCAAGCCTAAGCTGACTGACATCATAGTAAAGTCTTACTGCACAAAAGATGAGAAACAGATCAAAAACCCCAGAAACCATTCCTTCCACTACAGGGAGCAGTGCAAAGACCCCTCCTGCCTATGAATGAAACATGAGTCTTGTTGTAATAAAGGCAGCACAGAATATCTGTTCAGTCAACTTTATGCTCATGGGACAGTACAACAAGTGCTTAGTCTGTCAAATGGGGCACAAAATAGCATGCTGTGGGCCCAATTAGCATTTACATCACCACAGGAGCTGCCTCCATGTCCCTCACATCCAAGAAAGGTGCTTATGGTATGCAGCTGACTTAACAGAAGAGTGATTATATTATCCCCTTACAGCTGTTTCCACATCAGCAACAAAAGGCAGCTGTTGGGTCTAGTTAGGACCTGCTTCACTGCACTTGTGCTCCAGTGCAAGGTTTCCAGCAAAAAAGCAATGAAAAGAGGGGGAGCTGACACAATGAAAAGCACAGTGGAAGCCAGACAGCTAAAATCCCAGAAACACTGAGCCTGTAATCCATCAGTTTTATAGCACCTTCAGGATCTATAATCAAGTCTGTTTGTCCTAAATAATGCATATCGGCTTTTTTGGTTTTGCTCTTCACCTTCCCTGCCCCCCCACCCCCCCACCCCTTCTTTCCCCTTATATGTTTTGAAAGTGAACACTGAATGAAAATACTCTAAGCACTGAGTGTTCCTCACCACAATGACCATCCCATGGCTACTCAACCATGTGGAGCTGGGGAAGCAGCAGCAGCAGCAGCAGCCGCCATTTGGAATAAAGTAAAGCTGAAAGTAAATTGCCAAGAAAAGTTCCACCAGTTTTGGAACTCTGTTTCTGCTAAGAAATTGCCTGAATGTGTGAACAGGATCGGGTTTTCTCCTTGTTACTCACATCACTTTATACCTCTACATGGCTTTGGGGGATTCCAGGCAATAATGCAAAGCTGACGTGAAAGGTAAGCGCATCTGGATCAAGGTGTTTACAATCACAAGCACATGTTATGGTAGCAGTTAACAGGAAGTTTAATTTGAACCAGTGCTTTATGGCAGAATGGTATTAAACCATGCAGACGCCCTGGGCAGAGTTTCTATGTGAGAGGACTAGGTCCAGTGGGTCAGCCTAAGCAAATGTGTGCAGAGCAACTCTATGTTGTATGGTCCATTGGTCTGGCCTTGCACTTTGAGCCCTCTAGGACATGTCAGGGCCAATTCAAACTGGAGGCCTGACTGTGGTTACATGGTCCGAGGCCTTTTGATGGGACTGCACTGAATAGGAAGTCCAGTGCCAACTTGTCTGGTTAAAGGAGATAAAATAATTAAGAAAAAATTGCCACTCCCATCCCCTGGCAATAAAAGGGATTAAAAAAAAGCTATTAAAAAAAAGCAGTATATGACTAATTCTTTACTTGGTGACTCTGTATGACCCCAGCAAACACAGTGCTTCGTGGGCTTGCACACGGCTGCTCTTCCACCCTGAAAGGGACAGGGCAGAGCTCTCCAGCCCCAACCCCCTTCCTCCTCACACCCAGACTTGGTATCTTTGTAGAGACTTACTGCACCTGACTCTGTGACCTGAAGAGTGGTGTAAAAGGAGGTCCCTTGGCCCTCTGTCCATTTTGGACAGGGCCCAGGATCATAGGCTATACCTCTCTGGTCCAGCGGAGCGCTGGACTAAGAGCAGGCTGAGATACATGTACTGTGAAAAGCCAGAGGATACCTGTCAAAGGGAGGCATTTGCTATTATGTTCATGGGATAACTGTACAGTCTATCAAACTACCCCTGCTATTGCCAAGCATAACAGCCCCACTTAAAATGACTCCAAACTTAAGAACACCAACCAGAAACAAATTACCCCCCTCATAAAAGCCAGTTAAAATGAAACCAGACTCTTGTGTTTACTTCTTCCTGAAGGATTTAGACCATGGGTGAGATTTAGAGGTGGGTGAGATGGTCATTTCAGAAAAAAAAAGTTTTCTTGACAGAATAAGCAGCACAGAGGTAAATCCTGACTGGAGGGCACATACCTTCCTTAAACCTGACTTACCATTTATCTTTCCAAGCACATGTAAAGTGCTTCTTCAATTTCTTTCTAGCAGGAAAGGATAACTTTGTAGTGGTAAGGAACGCGAAGACTCATTCTAGCCCTTTCTTTCAACACCCTTCTCTTTCCGAGACAAGGACCAGGTCTGAGTAATGCACTCCCAGCAGAAGGAGAAATGAGGGAAGGGGTTAATGAACAGGAAATGGTGGAATGAGAGACAGAATTAATGAGCAGGAGAGCTGCTCCTGTCTGCCTGCCTATTGACACCACTCGGCCACTCAAAAGGACATTGTGTGCACCTGCTTTCTGCTTTTAATGACGCTACTCTTTGACCCATTTGCAGGAGTTTCCACACTAACCAGCTAACTCCCTTCCTTCTGGAGGCTGCAGGTGCCCCTTAAACAGTGTGTTTTTGCAACAGTCTCTTGCAAAATAACAGGCACATTCTCCTCAGCGGGACACTCTGCATATTTACCACATCTGAGTACACAAATAGACAAATCCATACGCTATAGCAGCAACTAAGCAGTATGTTTTCCTCCAATTGCAGATTACTCACAGGAAATTTAATCTACTCTGGACCTTATCATAGCAGCAGAATAACACAGGACCAAGAACGACCTTTTGTTCCATGGCTCTCTCTTAATGGGGTGGACCAACGCAACTGTACCTTATATGACAATCCTTGCTTGGATTCACATGGAGAACAGTATACCTTGACAAAATTGTAATCTATGCATACAAGGGAAAGATGGGTTTAGTTAGATGCGTTTCATTTTATCGTTCTATAGAGGATACTTTGGTAACCATGCCTTGTGGTATGAGAAAATCTAAACCCTAAGTAAAGGAAGCACCTGATGGGATTAAAAGATTAAAAATCTTGCAAAGCTTATCTCACTCAAACAGATCAGTTGGGCTTAAGTGTACCCTTCTTGAGGCAGTAGCTTGCTGAAAAATCATTCAAAGGGCTTACAAGAGCTGAATATAATATGGTTCATGCTGTATTTGAAAATGGCATTTTCCTTTCACAAGACTACTGAAAACTTATTTTAATTTATAAGACAAATTTACCCACTCTGATGCATCAGTTGCAAAGGTTCTGACTGTTTAATCGCACCGGTGAACTTTTGACTATCCAGAAGAGGAACTGAATAAATGAGGCTGCACTGTGGTACAGGGTTTCTGCCCTTGGCAGTTGTCCTAAGGGAGAATGATGTTTGGCAGGTGGATCCAGCCAGAAATCCTGTTAGTCCTCCACAGAGGGAGAGGCTAGCCCTGATCTTAACCATTATTAGATACCAGAAGATCTGCAAAGGGGAAAGTATTTAAAATGGCCCAGTCATAGGAAAGGCATCACTCCCAACCTGTACCTTTTTAGACACCAGGGAATTCCATCATGAGACACAAATCTATAGGAAACCAGGCTTCATTGGTTCCACAGCTTGTTTTAAAGGACAGTTATAGCATCCATGGTCATGAAGAGTCTCATGAGCAGCCTAACGGCCCAGAAAATGCAGATTAAAAGAACTCAAAATCCATTCTCATAGCCTTTTTGTTTTCAATCTTGTGATGGGGGGCACAGAGGGAAATATGTTGATTTCTAATTTTTGATTCTGGTGTATTCAACATCACTAGCACTTTTTAAATGAAGAACATTTTTTTCCCCTAAAAGATAGACTGTATTTTGGGTTAGGAGTAACGTAAAAAAAGTTCAAAGAACATGCTTTTCACAAAAAAGCAGACCAAATGGTTACTGCAATCCCACCTGGCCCTGTACACTATGAATTTTATGCAAAACTGACAGCGTGCACCAGAGGTGTCTGTTTATATGTTAGCAGCACATATCTGTGTTGGCTCATCGCAGTGATCAACATGTCCTGTGATGAATAGCATCTACAGAGCAATAACCTAGCAATAGATCAGATCATCCTTACAAAACCTTGGCAGCAGATCAAATCCGCACCTTCTAGCAGCCTTCATTAACAAATGTCTTTGTCTAGCTTGGTATGCATATTTAACTTGTGCGCATAGTGACAAAACTTTTGAACAGCCTAGTGCAATGACACCGAGTGATCTACCGTCAGGGAGGTCAGCCACGCAGGCTGTAATAACTGATGCTGTTTTGTTTATCTGACTTGCATCTGCAAAATTTGCGGGCAGCCTCTGTACCACAATGTCATTTGATGTTGTGGCAAATTTGCTGCGCATATCTGCAGGCCTACAGGTGGACGCTGCAGCATTCCAGCATGCCGCCTTTTTGCTTCAGGAATCTGATGAGCTCAGGTTTCGTTAATACAAAAGGAATGGCTCTTACAAAGGCCAGGAGAAAAAAGTTCACAAAGTCTCAGCTAATAAAGAATGAAAATAAAATAATTCCTAAACGAGTCCTGAAGGAGAATTCCACTAGAAGAGGTAACAACCTTTTTCTTTTTTTATATATGTCTCTAATATGAAGAATTCTATGGTGTTAGATTCTTGAGGTGACAAAGACATAATGACAGGTCACCTCTATGGTGCAATTTCTTATGTCACACTAAGGCCTTATCTCACCTCTTCTGCTATCTCATCACATTGGCATTCCACCTGAGAACTTGCTCTGGATCCACACACGTCCTTCTGATATAACGAACCGATTCTTCCCTGTCTTACCAGGGCAGCAAATGAGAAAGCGTACAGTAATGACCCACCAGACCAACTTCTTGTTGTTGTTGTTGTCTTCTTTTTTAACCTCCTTTGAGTTATATGCTAAGTACTGAAGAGTATCTTATTTCATATATGGTCAAAATTAATTCTGGGTTTTCAGACAGTTACAAGTTTTCAAGGGGAGTCTCCAGACTTCTTCACTATGAAATCATAGAAAATTCTGTCACATAAGCTTCATTTTCAGTTTGCCTTCCAAATTAAAACTGAAAGGAAACATTTAGGAGTGCTGACACTGAACAACTGTTTGTCCAGATTTCCAGCCTGGAAACTGATGGATTTTAAACAGTTATAGACTATAGGGATTTATCCCTGCAGCTCCTGCAAATGTTATTGGGACTTACACACATAAATCCCATGCATATCAAGAGGATGCATTCTGTTCAGAGCCAGTGCATTTTGTTCAGGCACTGAAAGATGAAAGACCATATTCCATGAGTCCTTCTTTGATAATATTCTGTCTGCTTATCATTCCTGCAAAACCTATGAAATTCTGTTGTATTTTAAAGGAAATTTGTAACACTCGTTTAAGAAAGCACTGGCCTTTCTGAAGTAGTCCTGATTGGAAAGTCTATGGAAACTGTAACAGTACAGCTCGTCTGCTTACAGATTGTCATAAGACACAAAGAGGGTGTTCAGAGATGTTTAAAATATATGCATATCACCCAAGAACTGAAATTAAACAAGAAGAAAAAATACTGGATGAAAAATGATTCTCAGAGAGAAAACCAAATTGGTGCAGATAAACTTCCATCAAGTTTCAAATCCTGAAATGGTAATGTTTCTCTTCAGGTGAAGGTGTACAGGAGCGAGCTATCTCTTGCCAGCCTTCCTTTGCATAATTTTACTTTTGCTGGGCACCTGAGTTTCAGATGATGACCTGTTACTGTAAGTCAACTTCTCAGTTTATTATCAAACTGGATAAAAATTTTATCCTGCAAAAAGCCAATACAACATTGGCACTTCAGTCAGTGCTTGCCCTATTTTTCTTTTCTGGACCTATCTGCAAATACAACACAATATTTCTCTCAGTACTAAAGAGTAACCACATGAAAAAGAGCTTTGCTTACACATGATGGAAACATGAACTATCTGTGTCCCATTAAATCTTTGGAGCACTCGTACTTGGAGCTAGCAATTAAACCTCAAACCATTCCTGAGGTTTAATTTACCAGTAAGTGAAAAACAATGAGACAATACAAACCTCACTGCTTCTTAATTTAACCTAATCAAATCCTTCAAAAGTCTTTTCCTTGCCTTCAATCTATGTTGTATTTTCACCAAAAATGCCATTTCATCTTCCTTATACCCTGGCTGAACCCACCACAGAGAACCTTCAGGAAAGGTTAAAAGACAAGTTTTGTCACAGAGAAAAAAAATGCTTTTGTCAGGAAGGCTGCAGGCAGTTCTACTTTATCCAGAGAAGTCAGGGGCAAAAATAATGTAGATAATGGAAAAACAGAGCATCACCTCAGTTTTTTTCTGCAACACAATCTATCAAACTTCTCCTTCCAGGATGATTCCTTAGTTTAAACATCCAGTGGCATCCAGTCATTTTACCAATAACAAAGAAGTCCCCTCTTATAAATGTAGTTATTTGGGAAGGAGGAGAGGAGGAGCATGACAGAGTGCCGGGGCAGTTCGCAGAGCTATCAGCCTCTTGGACCGTAACGTACAATTATCCTCCTCTGGGAGAGCCCCAGGGAAATAGGGCAGCACAAACATGACTAACCATCAGTAACCGGGCTGCTTGCAAGGTTTAGCTTCTCTTGCTGCTACAATACATAAAATATGCAGGCCTGTATAGCTGCTGGCAAATTCTGCTCCAATTCTGGCCAATGAGTACAGAATAGATGCAAACTGAGGTATGAACGACTTGAATGATTGAATGGTTGAATGATTACAAATCTCTATGTTTTGTGATTCCCATATCTTAGTATTTTCCACCAGCAGATCTGAATGCAGCTTGCAGAGGAGATCAGTACTAATATGTCATTTGACAAATGAGAAAACTTAAGTACAGAGGCAAAATGACTTGTCTAATGTTATCCAGAAAACAATCAGTAGAGACAGCAATGGAATCACAGTCCTCTAGGTTCCAGCTCCACTTTAGTTGTTTAGCGTATTTGACATTTTTTACTTTCTTACCTTCTGTAAGACAATATGGGGTTGTGTGAATCAGCTCTAGTTTATGATCAGCTCCTTAAGGATGAACTCAGTCTGATGTATCTGGTTTGTTTTTTAAGCCAGCAGAGGAGCATTTTTGTCAAGAGATTTTGATTTCTCAGTGAAACCTTTTGGAAAAGCTGGGTTGGAGGGGGGGGGAGAAGCACACTTTGTAAACCTATGAATTGTTGAAGTTTTATACGCTGCATGATTTTATGTTTGCTTTTCATAGCTTTGCCATGTGTTGAAACAAACTTGTCAAGTTAGAGGAAAATCTGTAGATTTAGTCATCTGCCAGTCAAGAGGGCCATAAAAACACATGCCAAATGACCGCACATTTTCCTACAATGGCTAACTAAGAACTCTGAAGCCACAATAACTGACTTATGGTCAGTCACAAGAGGCCTGTACTTTTTAGTCTGTCTGGGGTATTCAAGCACAAGAGAAACTGCTCATCTTTGTGGCACTGGTAAGCAAGCAGGAATGTTTACACTGTGCAATGAAGCGTGTTGCAGATATCTTTGAGCTGACTGCAAACAGGTAGTCCCCAGTGCGGAGCTGTGTGGACTTGCCACCTCAGGTCCAGAAGCTCTGCACTTGGGTTTATGCTGTGCTGCAATGCAGCGAATAATCCCTGCCTCCTGAAATGAGCTTCTGAGCTGGGTAAGCTCAGAAATGTGTGTGATAAAATTCAGAAATGCTATCAATTGTTTGACCGGTCTGGTTTTACCAACCATTGAGCACCTTCAACTTTTATTAATGCCACTGCAACTGACAGCTCTGATCCTTTGCATTGCTGTTCTGCAGTTTAAGAAACATTTTGATTTTTCTATTATGAATTTTTCCAATACAATTAAATAATTCCAGTTTCTAGTTTGTCTTTTCTGCAATGTAATTCATGAGACGCAATGTAAAAAGCTTCCTTCTGTTGAACACAGATACTGAATTTACCTTACTATATTCCTGTTATTAAATACATAGTTTTTTCACAGAGTGTGGACACACTAGGATTTTCCTCATCCTGCATATTTTTATTGAGATTTTGAAAAATATTCCTGTCCCAAGTTGGGGCAAACTGCCAAACTTGACATTTCCCTCCTACCCATACATGCATTCAGATCAGATCACTTTAAATCTTTCATTTTCACTTTTTCTGCATTTTTAATGTAACATTTAGCTAACATTTTGAAATGAAAAATATTTTTCAATAGACAAAGGCAACTTTTAACTTTCAAAATATCCCAGGAATAGAACTTGACAAAGAGAAATGCCTTTTCTACTTAAAAAAAAAAAAAGTGATTTACCAAAACCAATTCTGCTCTGCAAGCAGTTTTTCTTTTAATGAATGAATTTTTACTAATAAAAAAAGTTAGCCTGGGAATTTCAGCACCTGCTCTTCTTCACCTTCCCAAACCCAGAATAAAATGTACTGAGAAATAAGGAAGGGCAGAAAAGACTGAGTGATACTTCACAGTGACAGCTCAGCCTTGCCATTCCAGTGTGGCTGGAACAAGAGATATGAGGACATTCATCACTTGCTGGGAGTCTTTAACCACTACAAAACACAGAATCAGTGCTCACCCTGATGCTTCCCTGCGGGCCGACATGCTCACAGACAGTGTGGATTTTACCCTTTTCTACTCTACCACATGCAAGGTGGTGACACTGCAGAGATTTTTGTGCAAAGCCTCCCATCACTAGGCAAACTGAATTCACAATGTTGCAAAAGACTGACTGGGCCTTAAGAAAAGAAAAAAAGAAAAGAAAAAAGGTGACTTCTGTAAAAACAAAACAAAACAGAACACCCGACTTTCCCTCAAACCAAGCTCTAATTATGGAAGATGTGCTAGACAATATGAGATCCAGAGAAGGGAAGAGGAAGGGGAACTGTGAGAGATGCATTTCTTCTTTCAACCCTTGTGATATCACCACTGAGATCCTCAAAAGAACTTGAAAAAATCTTCCAGTAAAAGATAGAAAGCCAAGATTAAGGTAAATATAAAGCAGAAACTTTTGTTAAAAAAAAAAAAAAGAAAAGGTTGCTGTAGAAGCTCAGTTAGGGAGAATGTTTTTTTTCTCCTTCACTTCAGTTTGCCTTTAATCTTCTAGTTCCTCCCAACCCTTAATAAATAATTAACCAGTTGTTTAGGCAGGCTTCTATATGATATAGTCATACATCAAATTTAATAGGAAAATCAAAGTTTACTTAAGTACAGAAGGCATCAAGAGAGATCACAGTACAGCAGCAAGAAAGCATTTCAGTAACACAGCCTTTTCACATAGTGAAATGGTCTTATAAAATGATTTCAGCCACATATTTATTTTAATATCATTCTTGTCCAGAAGATTTACAATAGTGTTTGAAAATTTCTCATGCAAACATAATTTATTTAAAGTAAGATATTGCTAGTAATTAAATTTTATAGTGTAATGTAACATTAAATGCTTTGGTTTTCTATGGTGCCTTTCATCTTAGAATTTCAAAGTGGTTCAGGGCATTAGTATACATCAAATGGATTTCAAGTTGATTACATACAAGAACTCTTCTCTTCGGATGGAAACTGAGGCAAAGAGGTTATGATCCAAATTTCAAAAGCAACTGGATGCTGCTTGAAGCCCACTCTAAGGTGCTCTACCCGATCTCATTTTTTCAGAGGATGACTATTCAGTGTTTAGCAACAATCAGGGCCCTTCAAGACAGTTTTCCAAATGGTTTCCTAAATTCCTTCCTCTCCAAGTGCAGAGAAATGGCAGACCCACACGACTGGCCCATTTGGGGCAGCAGCAAGGACAGAACCAAACTCAGTGCTTCTGACTCCCTTTAATAAAACAGACACCGGGCCATATGCAGGTTACCTGCTACAGCAGTTGAAACATTTAAATTCAAGAGATAAATGAGTAATTCAAGCCATGTATTCCCCAGCGCTAAAATCTGTCAGTGGAGAGGAGTAATGGCTATTTGCAGACCTCCTGCTTAGATGCTGTGACTACTTGTCTCCACTGCTTCTATAAAGACCCACAGAGTGTGCCTAAATCCATGTTAGGAGCTGGTCAGCATCCAAATGCAACTCATTAAATCACAAGGCAATTTGTCACATTCTGCAAAAAAACTTTAATTAAAACAAGTTATTCTATGTGTAGCAGAATTAATGAAGCTTTGTTTCCTATAGATCTGTGTCTGATGATCCTACATCACTCCACTGCAATAACTCTAGTTCCTCCTACACATCTCTCTCGGCACTTCTCACCCTTTGGAGTATCTCCAGTTTCTCCCTTCTGCCTCCCCTGAGCATTCACAGCTCTCTCACACATCCTCTAGCTCCTGAGCAAGATGTTAGAGCTGGTTCATAGCATGTGTCTGTGATGGACCTACCAGCTCACTCATGTTAACTGGCCAGTCGACAGGCCAAGCAGAACAGGTAACCGTTGAGCTCACCAGCCCGCCCTCACTGAGGCACTCATCTGCGTATCTGTCCTTTATCCAACCACAGGTTTCACAAAGCTTTTATGAACTTAATATCTTGGAGACATTTACCTTCCTGTCAAATAGGTTCTAAACTGATTAGGAAACTGCCTGATGGATAGACAGGGCAATTGCCCAAGGCACAGCTCCCAAGGAAGCCAGGCTAGGAAAACCAACCAAGCTCTCTAAGGAGGAAAGGATAGCTGAGGTTGTGAAATTCTTAGTTCTTCTTGAGTTTATTAAAACAAAAAATGGAAAAAAACAAAACCCTGCATTCTCTGACATGCTTGAGTTAACACATGGATGGTGATGGCTATGTGATTTCTAGTTTACACTAAATAAATAGAAGGGAAGGTCAGAGTTTGCCATACCCACACAGTATTGTGTAGGCAAAGGGAGCTTGTTGCTCTATCCATGGTCAAGCTTGCCAGAGCATGTAAAAGCAATCAAGGCAATGCCAAGTCTGAACTAATCAGCCCTGATGGTAGGCAGTGTGTATTTGCTCAGCTCAGTGTTGCAGTAATCACATCAGTTGGCTTGGAGCACAGGGAAAGCAAGTTCATGTCTGCATGGAGAGTGGGCACAATGGGCTTGCGTCTGCTTGCACAATACAATGTAGAAATACATGCAAGTTTTCTATCTGGCTCTGTTCAGCAGTACAGGCTAGAGTATGAGGGGTATTGGAGAGCAGAAAGAAAGGTTAATTATGAGACTTGAAGGAGGACACCCCTGCCCCAAAGCTGCAGTTCTAAATAAGCGCTAAATTAATGAAATTCATTGTGACAGCCAGGAATCAATTCACATCTTCTGAAGACCTGGGCCATTAGGTCCAACATTTTCTTTGTGGTCTCAGTAGGGTTCTGCACAAAAGCATTCTACTCACAGCTCTTCAACTTTCTGATAAGCTTCTGCTAAATAAATGAATGTATTTAGCTTCTATTTAAGAGAAAACAGGACTTTTTGAGATGAATACAGAAATCTGATTATGATTAGCAAGCTGTAAATATCTCTAAGGTAACCATGACACTGTGGTACTTCTCTCTGCATGAATGTCACGGCAAGGTCCACGAATGCCTAATTGTTAGAAAAACTGTGCTGTCACTAATTCACTACGAAAACACAAAAAAAGATGTTTCAAGTTAGCATCTCTCAGATCTCCAAACAAATGTCTGTGACTGATTTCATCTGTTTAGGCCATCTAGCTTTCTGTGCAAAGACTGGGCTTTCTTTCACATTTCTGCCTTTGGCTCTACATTTACAAACAGGCAATGAACTAAAAACTCAAAAGCAGAAGGTGTGAAAAGGATTGCCGAGGCAAGTTAGATAAAAGAACAGGCAAGTGATCTAGTGTCAAGAAGCCTGGTGTGGGTGACCATGCCGTAACTACAGCGCAGTCTCTAGAAGAAGGTTGCATTACATTATCCTACTGGATTACTCCTGGGGCTAGGACTAGTATGAAGAAAAGCTCTGTCCCACTCAGAAGACGTGAAGAGAGAGACAGGATTTCCATCTGACAGCAGTTTGTGAACACAGTGTTTTTTGAACTGAAAAGACAAAGGTACTTTTGTTATCCTTGTCAGATTAACTGCTCATAGCAGGGAGGGAAAGTTCACAAGAAAAAAAGACATTGCTTTATACTGAGAAGTAGAACTTTTAAACAGACAAATATTAAACATCTGAAATTGGAAGCCACATGAACAATGAAATACTACAGAGATATCACTCTTTGGGATTGGTGAGAATGATTAAAAAATCATCACAGAACCTGATGTCCAGTTTACCATGCTGTTTAGCTGGAGCAGAGTAGGGAAATAGATATGATGGAAGATGGCAGACAAAATGAAACCCTGAGGAAAATCACTTTATATCACAGCCTGGTTAGACAAATCATTCTATTACAATACTGACTGAATGAGATGCAGTGAACAGATGCTAACAATTTTCTAGACCCATTAAAAAGCACCATGAAGAAGACAGGGAGTGTAACCAGTGACCCATGTGAGGATTTGAGACTACGCAAAGTCTGGAACTAGCTTTTGTTTTCCCAGAATTTAGAAACACATTTCCTCCATCTACTATGCTGTTTAGATGCAGGATTCTTTTTCTCTCAAGGCTGATTTATCCATCCAATCATTCATTCATGTACTTATTTTTGGTGAAAAGGGGGACCACAATATTCAACCAAATCTTCAGTTTTCAGTCAGGGTAAGAACCCTGCCCCAATCCCTGTCAATAGGACTGGATGCCCTATTTACATTATCTCCAAGAGAAAAGTGCCCTATCTCCTCTTTCCATCTACAGAAGCCAAATTAAGAAGCATCACTGCCCATTGCAAACTTAAATCTGAAGTGTCTGAGGGAGCTAGAAGTTTATTCCTCAAAAGTCTTTCCATCCCTAGAACAGAGATAGTTCTTACCTACCTTTTTCAGAGGTTTGCTGACACGTCAACATCTATCATCTCCTTACACCCTAAGAGCCCTCTGTAGAGTTCTATGTAAAATTAATCTGACAGATTTCATCATCCTGAATGTCGTAAGAGGAAGAAGGCATCAGAAACAACATCAGAGCACAAGTATCTTTGTATATCCAATAATACTGGGATCCTGGACCCCAGTGCTTCAATGCTGCAGACAACTGAAAGCCACTCTAAAATCTTTCAAAGGACTGTTTGCAGGGAGGAAAGTGAGAAACTAATGTGGCAGGCTACTGGGAACCTTTATTAGTATATAAGAACTCAGGAATATGGTAATGACTGGGAACTTTACTGAATATTACCTCTAACTTTGTTGGAGGTTGTTAAAGAAATGTTTAATATTCCCCACTGCTCTGTCTCTCAGCATGCACTAGACCTTGAATAAAACTTGAGATGGATTCTTTAGTCACTCACCCCATTTCTGTTGCCCGAAACACCTGACCAAGAACAAAGAGAAGAATATTCTGTTTAGTGAAATAATACGTCTGCCACCACATCTTGCCCACTTATTTGGGAAGGTAAGACTACCTTAAGTAGCGGGGGTACACAGTATTTTAGAAGATGCTTTCAAATATTCAGGCAAAGAGCTAGACATGTTAACTAGATTAAACAGAATGGTTCATTACCGGCATGGATTAAAAGAAACTGTTCTGACTATGAATTTGAGGTACATCCTGTAGCAGGCAGTTAAAAATGTGTATCATCAAACTTTTTAGATCCAGAGAGATGTAAATGTGTCCTTTGAGATAAAGGAGTTTTTAAAATATTTTTTTAAGTTTGAAAATGTGTGATATTTTATATTTTGTCTTCAGCATGCACATACATGAACTGAAGGAAAAAGTCTTATTCAATGGACGCTTGCAGGAAAGGTGTTAAATCTCAGTTTCTCCATAAATGAGAAATATTTTCCAGTCATCATGTCTCTTTTTTTCACTTGGCAAACATACAACTGCTCTGTGCTTTGATGTGCTCATTTTGGGCTCAGAATGTTGTTTGTGCAAAGAGCAAGGCATGAAATAAGCTATTAACAGGGGCAGAGCTGTAACTTTTAAGGCCAGGGGAAATAGAATAGCGAATTTCTCAATTCTGCCAGTATGAACAATGCTTCACATCTTCTCATATTCATAGATGTGTTCTATCTCAAACTCACCACTGCTCACTTAAAAGAAAATGTAAAATAATTTTGTGGGAATTTCTGTTATTTCTTTTCTTTCTAGAGCTGTTTCTTGCTATATCCATGTCTTGATAGATCTTGCAGAATTACTACACAGAAAAACATTTCAAGGACAAGTTCCACATAAATGATAAACGTCACAGTACTGAAAGGCATACAGTTCAAGAAGTCTATAAATCTGAAACAACTGTGATTGTGTGCTTTTAGTGACTGACACAAAACTTTAAGCTTTGAAAAAGACTACGAATATTAATACTCTGTGACACTAAGACTCTCAGAACTGATTCATCCACATATGTTAACTGATGTCTCATAACAGAGTTGGAAATGGGAAAAAATTGTCCATTTCTTGCATGTTAGAGAGCAAGGAGGCTCTGCTGGAACCCTATCAACAGGTAAATTTTAGCAACAGAAGTTTTAGTGCTGACTTGGATGACAACAAAGTTAGAAGAATGCTGAGAACTTTAGAAAACCCCATTTCTTATGGACAAATGATCACAAGCAAGTTAGTACACCATCCTCAGAGAAGTCAGCCTATATATCCTTACTAGAAGAATCATATTCATTGAGTTTTAACAACCTTGGTCCAATTCTATCTTAGCTGACTGCACAGACTTCTGAATAAAGTGCTCTAGGGTTACACATGTATAGCTGTGATCAGTCAACACATACAGCATGAAAAAACATTTGGAATGTCTAGATATCTAAAAGCCAATTGTGAAACCTATCAGACTAATTATAAACTGTTGGTCTCAGACAGTTATTTCCATAACAGGTTCAAGAAGTATTACTTAGCGCTTACCGGATTGCCTATCTTTCCCTTGGGTTCTGCAATCTTGCCCTATTTACACTGCTTTATGTACAAACCTCTTTGTTTGCATCATTTATTTCACTCTGCAAGCCAAGAGACTTCATTTCTCTGTTCTTAAAACAAAAACAAACAAAAAAAACCCTCCAAATGTCCAAATGCCAAATAACATTCTGAAAACAAGAAGGGCCAGTATAGATAAATATATCTGGAGGAATACTATCCAAGGTGTCTAAGTCCTACTGATTTCTGAGTTAGGTGCTAACTGCTATAGAAAATCCTATTAGGTGTCTTTCTGCCTTTTTATATGCCCAGGATACCTTTAAAATCTGCCTCTTCCCAGCTGAAATCTCTCGGTGAAGAGAAGGACAAAGCAAGGAGACAGTGCCAAGTATATGCTTCTTGCAGCAGAGTTTATCACTTTTGATGAGAAAACTGCAGCTGAACTCTGGTCACAAAGGCAGTATTTATAATGGAGAAGAGGCAGGGCCTATTTCAAACACTGCTGGGTTAACATGGCAACACCTCCTGGAGAAGCAGGCCTGTGTCCAGTTAGCTCACAGTGTGGGCTAAACGATCTTAGGTTTGCATCTCCCTGAGTGGTCCTGTAGCCTGGAACCAAAATGCATCTTCACAAACACAGCCTCCAAAATCAGGAGTCTATCAATACTGCCTGTGAAGCCAAACAAAGGATAAGCTGAATTTCCTATTGAAAACTGGGACAGCCATTGCCCAATGCTTAACCAATGGACTGCAGTGGGAGACAGAAGAGCTATAAGATCCAAGCCACTCTCTTCCTGCTAATGTCAGCATAGAAGCAGCCTAATTCAAGGATCATTGTCAGCATGGTGCTCCACTGCTGGGAGTGATAATATAAAAAACATTTCAGAGACCACTGCTAGGTCCCAGCAACACCTCTTTCTTCCACTGCAACCTTATGAGAGGTGATGGTGCGCATAACCATTTAGTTGTTCTTGATCTTCTGCCCGCTGTTAGCCAAAGCAAAAGGGGAACGGTTTACAAGAACAGATGGACATGTGCTATTTGCAATTCAGAAGGGGCCTAAACTGTCTTCCAAAAAAGGATCTCTGAGGGGTGCCAGTGAGATTGGTTAGACAAAGAAAAACATCACAGGAAACCCATGTGTCAGTGTTTCTTTGACACAATGAAATCCCACAAGGGATCAAACGAAGCCCAGGGTTGGCAGCCCACGGTTCACTGAACCACATCTTAAACTATCAAAGGGAAAACAACTCCCAAAGACAGAGCGATCTGGAGGCAGAGAAAAAATAAAGAGATCACAATGCACTCTCAGAATTTTTGATAAAAACAAAGATCAGCAATTTGTCTGTATCCATGCACATACAGTAAACTGAAGAGCCTGATATCTCTACCGGCCTTGCCATACAGAAGTAGAGACACTGTCGGGGGAGAAAAGAGGGAGTGCTTTCACCACTTCTTTTTTAAGGCTTGTAGTAGGTACAGAAAGGCAGCGTGGTTCCTGGAGGGCACTGCACAGCTTCCAAGCACAATGCTCCTTGATGTATAGAAAGATCACACATGTTATTCTTAGAAAGGGACTAAAGAGCGGAGGCCTGGATTAACTAAAACTCTTCTCCCCATCCTTTTCACGTGCACCCAGAGGCATGCAAACATCACATCTCAAGTACTGAGAACAGGATGTTTTAATAATTGTACCTAATCACACCTTCTTCAGGGCCTGCTGTTGTATTTATATTTACTACCTCTCTTTCTTCTCGCAATCTACTTCTCATTTCTTCCCCAAAGCAGCAATAATATTTATGTGTAGTCTAGTCTAAACCGAGAGCCTTTGCGCTTTGCATCTCCATGTCTGTATGACTGTGAAAGGATTGTTCAATTCTGCATAAAATGTTCTTACCATTCCAGGTGATTTTCAACAAAGGCAGACATGGGGCTGATCTGTACAGTGTAAGTGTCATTGGCTGAATACTCAAACAGCCCATAATAGGGATTGAAGAGCTCCTGAGACAGTAGGAAGAAGAATTCTCGGGATGGGCCACTGTAGTCCAACCTAGAAAGGAACAGGATATAAAATGAGTCCAACTCCTATTTAAGTGAATTTCTTGATTTTTGCCTACATTGTCTGCTGTCTAACACCTACCCCTGCACAGTCAGGCACTGCAAACATGTTATATCTCCTCTCACAAAATTTGGACCTGGTTGATAGGACAGAGTGCACCCTCAGCAAGTTCGCTGATGGTACAAAATGGGGAGAAGTGGCTGATACACCAGAGGGCTGTGCTGCCATTCAGAGGGACCTTGACAGGCCAGAGAGATGGGCAGAGGGGAACCTCATGAAGTGCAGCCTCCTGCATCTAGGAAGAAATAATCCCATGCACCTGTACAGGTTGGGGCTAACCTGCTGGAAAGCAGCTCTGTGGAGAAGGACCTGGGAGTCCTGGTGGACAAGCTGACCATGAGCCAACAATGTGCCCTTGTGGCCAAGAAGGCCAATGGTATTGTGGGCTGCATTAGGAAGAGCATTGCCAGGAAGTCAAGGGAGGTGACCCTTCCCCTCTACTCAGCCCTGGTGAGGCTGCATCTGGAGTGCTGTGTCCAGTTCTGGGCTCCCCAGTACAAGAGAGAGATGGAGACTCTTTTCAGTGGTGCCCAGTGATAGGATGAGAGGCAACAGGCACAAACTGAAACACAGGAAGGTCCATCTGAACACGAGAAAAAGACTTTTTTACTGTGAGAATGACTGAGCACTGGAACAGGTTGCCCAGAGAGGTTGTGCAGTCTCCATCCTTAGAGATATCCAAAAGCTGTCTGGATAGAGTCCTGGGCAATCTGCTCCAGGTGGCCCTGCTTGAGCAGGGGGGCTGGAAAAGATGTTTTTAAAAAGTCTCATCCAAATTCAACTGTTCTGTGATTTTGTGAAACTGGAGGTACAAAGCTCAGCCTTGCCTTAGTGCAATGGCTATCCAAGGGCAAAAGCTCTGCCCACTTTTTGCTTTTCAGTGAGTGGGTCTGAACTGCCTATGAACACCTGGCTTCACAGCCCAGACAGCCCAGAGAGAAGAGTAGAAATGATTCGTATTCTCCTACACTTAGATGCAACCAAAGATGCAGTCTAGCCCCAAGAATACTTTCTTACAGTGTATAACCTAAGCTCCAAGCTCAGCAAGACCAACTCCCAACAGAACTATGTCTTTTAAGATGGACTGGCAATTCCTCAATTGTTCCAGCCATGCTCTTCTAGTTTTCTGATTGTTTCAAATATGTGTGGTACACCTTAAGTTGTGCTTTGCTGTTCATTTGCATGATTTTAATCTGTAGAGGGTCACCTTCTTTTCCTTTTTTTTAAACCCCAACTTTTAAATCAAGCTGTTTCCAATTATCTCAACTTAAAAAAAAAACAACAAAAAAGTTTCATGAATACATTAATCCTAACTGTGATGGATTTATTAAAAACAGATTGTCCTGTAATAATGGCAGGTAGGTTTTTCAATCTAATGTAAATCTCCATGTAGCAATAAGAATGAATGATTTGTAGCCATATATCATGTGTGCCAAACAGTTTCTGAGGCAGGCACTACTTCTACTTAACAGACACAAAGTAAATGGAAAACTCTGCAGCTGGATCAGAATGCTCTATAATATGCTTAAAGTTATGAAAGCATAATCGCAAGGGGCAGAATGACTGATTTCCGCAACTAGAAGGAAGATAAAGGGCAGGCTGGCACATCTTTTTCCTGTTTTACTTTTGGAGATTGGGTACTTTTAGCAGCTTTAACCCTAGAAGCATGTGATGAGACTAAAGCCACAACAGCAAAAGAGGATGGTAATAAACCCACTTGAACCACTAGTGTAAAACGTGTAACAAATCTGGCTCAAGAGACATTAAGATGCTAGGATAAGACTCATGATGGCTGGAGTAAAGAAGTGCAAACGCCACCTCTCTATATTCAAAAACATCCAAGGAAAGACTAGATACTACATTTCTGAGCAACACATTAACTCATAAATCCTTCACAGTTCATTTTCAACATCATTTTGACTTTAAAGCATGGTGGAAGCTGTGGCCATACAGCATCAGGTAGCCATAGAGCATCACCTCTTCTTTTCAGTAGGAAATTGCTATCTTGGAGTCCCTCCAGCAGAATATATATTAGCGTTAAACAGCAAAAACCCTGGGGGAATGTATCTTCAGATGTAAATGAATCAGTGAAGAATGAATGAAACTGCAAATCAAACTGGTTTGTAACTTCTCCTGAGGATACTGTACTACACACAGTAAAAGTTATTAGAGATGTGTGGAAAACAACATGACTTTGGGCAGTGTTAGCATACTAGAATGCTACTCCAAAACACAAACGGAGCTACGCTGCATGTTTATGCCTTACTTGCAAGCCAGTGGCAAAACCAGCTGTAAAAGAAGGCCTTTATTAGATGATACTGAATCCAGGGAGTATAAAAAGTAGAGTTAAGAAATCCCCTTTTACTGATGTCACGGGGAGCAACTCACACTGAGATTGGTGACTTTTATTTTCCACTGCACCTAACAGGACTCCAGCCAAATTCAGCTATGCAGAAGTTCTTCACTTGACAAGTTACTTTAGAGCTGATAGTGTCAGTGGCTTCTGGACCCTCTGATGGCTGCCCCAGAGTTTTACTGTTCTAGTACGTTTGGAACTGAAACTGTTTCAGCGTCCTGAAATCCTATCCGTTTTATTTATTTATTTTTTTTTAAAGAAGCTTTAAATACAAAGCTATTGAAATAGAATTTGAAGGCTTTGTTATATGAAACACCGGAAATAAGCACAATGGTCTTTCCATTATAAAAGCATATGGATTAAGCCTCAAATATAATGTAGCTCTTGAAATGAGCAAGGGTGACTTTGAAAGGTTCTGTTTAGATATGGAAACAAAAGGTCAGTGATTTACTTAAACATACATGAATGGCTCTTGGGTTTGTAGATCAGCAGAAAGTCTCCTGAGAAAAGGCCTATCTGAGAGAATTCTATTGCTTTCAGCTTCCAGTTGGGTGAACTGAACTGCAAGGACTGATTTTTTTAACAGCATTCATGCTTCTCACTTCACCAGAAACAAGAAGTCCACATATGGATAACAAATGATCATCAGATGGCATGCAAAGCAAAAATTTTTGAACCAAAAGAGATCCATTCTGAAGAGGTACAGTAGTAAAATGGATAAAGGCCTGGTCTCTAATTTTAGTCCTGAGAGTGATTCAGTGTGTAACCATGGGTCTGCAGTTTGTTTCACCTTCCATACAATAAAAATATCTATGGCACCAGGATGACATTAGATTTAATCACTTAAAGGGTCACTTTGAGGCATCTAGATGGAAGGTACTATAGGAACATGAAGCATTTTTGCTATTTGGATTTTCAACAGACGTTTGAGCTAACTGAGATGGATCACTTACTCAGACATAAAACAAAAATTAAAATAAAGAAACAACACATAACAAGAGAGGCCAGTTCTTGCCATGTTTTGCAATGTAACAGTTACTTCACAGCTGATAATAGATAGCAGTTCCCTACCCTTCCTCTCCAACAAATGTGACGTAGAGTTTGTTCCGCTGGAGCTCCTTGCGTGAATAGGCCATTACCTGATTGAAGGTGCCTTCAAGCAAGTGATCACGTCGTATAATTAACCTGCAAAGGGAGGCAGAAATAGAGATCTAATGATTGAGTCTTGTGTGAGTAGGTGAGGTTGAAGGTAAACAAGAGCTGGTAAAGAGATTCATTCTCAGAGAAGTTGATAAATTTGTGTGCACTGGTCAAAAGCTAGTTGACCATTATTGGTTTTCAGTGAGTTGTTTCATTCTGCTTTTCTATATGCCTCACAGGTGAATTTCTTCATAATGCTGTGATTAGGTTCAAAGTGTAGCTATACTGCTAAAAGGTTCTCTGTAACACCCTCTATATATAGAAATCAGTTCTGTAGAGGGGGCTGAGTCTTCTGCGTGTATGAAGTGACACTGTTCTGGGATTGGCCCCAAACTCTCCCTGGATTTAATCCAGTGAATGACCATGGAATTACTGCTTCTGTAGCAGGGTAAGCAAAGGGAGTATCAGACTCTGTTTATACAACACACCTCTCACTCCTCTGCCAGCCTTTAAAACAACTTAATGATTACTGCATTTAAACACCATCTGTGCAAGAAATCCTGCTTGTTCATATAACATGGACATTTTAAGATAGACATTTTGGAATTTATTTTGTGTCTGCCTTGGATCCACTTAACAGGACTCTGAAAAGGGATAACCAATGACTAGGACTCTCCAAGCTCTGTAGGAATATTTTGTTGATGACGTTTGCCTGGAATAAATTGCCTGGTTTCAGACTTTTTTTTTTTTACACAACAGATGTGATTTGGTAGGAAGCCAATCTGATGCATAAATTCAACCAGATGCCCAGGAAATACCTCAGAAACATATAGTCCTTTAGCCAAAGTAGGATAACTAGCACAAGCACAAGTAGGTACAGAGTCACAAGCCAACTACCAGGCTGTCTGGGAAGCAAACTCAAAACCCAGTGACAGAGTGCCTCAGAGACAGATCCCCAGAATACGTGAACAGAGGCAAGAAATGCTGCTGGTTCAAATCCAGGAAGGCTACCAACACAAAGAGCTACTGAAAGTCAAACCCACATGGACAAGCTAAAATCTGTACAGTCAGATTCTGGTCCTGAGTTACACTGATATGTAGATTCATAGGATTTGGAGTTATTCCATCATTACAATGATGCAGTAATGTTGGTAGTAATGTCTAGTTCATTACCATGAACATTTTTCTGAATGGATGATTTTCCTACTGGGAAATTGTAGGTAAGAATACCAATATCTCTGTTAAATAGAAAGCCTCTTGAAGGTCACTCTTTTGCAGGATAGACTAAGGTCTTGTCTTGTCTGGATGACTGATTTATGAACTGCACTCTCTGGTGTGCTTCCTACTCCCTATCAGTGATTCATGGGTAATGATAAAAGATCAAGTTATGCCATGCTAGACTATTTGAAAGACTTGTCATAATACTCACTTAATTTTACCTGGACCTTGCCCATATCCTTTGGCTTCAAGTTTTCGATAGAAATTACGTAGCTTGGCTTCGAAGTCTCTCCTGTATGGAGAGGGTGCTCTTGCACTTGCTCGCTGTAGTCCTGGTGGGAAAAAGAACAGCTTCCTAAAGTGTAATAGGCTTTAAATCATTTCAAATCATGCAGCTGTTGTTTCCACACACTACTGGCTATCAAATGCAATAGGAACTTTTTATAGGCATACAAAGGATTTTTGTGCACAAATCATTTTATGTCCTACCTGACATTAATGGAGTTGTTCCTATAATTCAGTGATTCCAATGAATTCCAGGGGCTATATCTGCTCACTAATGGAATGGTTAAACTGGCTTTATGTGTGCCCTTCTGTTGCCTGAGCCTTCAACTGTGATTGATCTGAATGGAAATTCAGGGATCAGAAAGACATGAGAAAGATTGATGTGTGTAATTCCCGGTGATGGTCACTGGTTTTAGGTTTTCTCTCCCTTTCGCACTTTTAAGAGATCTCTCTCCTCTGCATTGTATAGGAGATCTCATTACTTGGCAGGATTAAACCTCTGCAGCTCAGAGTAATGCCTCTATCTTGAGGCTAGTGCCGTGGCCAAGCTGGGAATTGGGTTTCCCAGAGTTAATCTGACTGTATATTAAAGACTTCCAGCCATCAACACAAAAACCCTTTGTGGCTTCAAGAAGGACTTCTGTCAGGAAGAAATGCTACATTTTCCTATTATGATTCACACATACAGCAGATTTTCAGCAATTTTGGACCTGTTTTGTTTTGAAATCTGCATTCTCAAAGTAGCTGATTAGTCCTTTTGTATAAACAAGTGTCATGCCATAAAGGGTCAAAGAATGGATCCATGAAATCCCATTTCCCTATCTCATTAGAGAAGACAATAAAAACAAGTCCTTTTATGAGAAATCTGGCAGAAAATCCTCCATAGGAAGTCAAAAAAAAAAAAAATCACATCTAGTGGGAGCATGGTCTTGGTTGCCAGGAGGGAAGGACATTACTAATTGTTTCTGCTGGTAAAACAGAAAGGTGTATTTACATGCTGCGCAAAGAGAATCCCTTGTGACACTTCTTTTCTTCTGTTAGATGATTTTCCCCATGACATAAGAGAATGGTTCTCAGGGGCTATGTAACCAGCAGCAGAAATAAGGAAGCGGACAGTATGTTGTCTGAAATTAATATTTGCCCTTCTCATCTTTTCACAAGAGGTAAAAGCTCCCGCAGTTCTTTTAACACCCTCCTGACTAATGTACTGGTCAAATATTTCTATTTTTGTCTTGCAGGAGACTTATTTCTGACCTATCCTGATGCAGAGGAGGGGAATGCATTTACAATTGTGTTCAAACTCAGTAGTGACAATAGGACATTCTCACAAAATATCGTTGTTCTTTAGACAAGGGTTCAGCATTTAAATTCTGCACGTTAAAAAAAGATACCCAATTTTCTAAGCCACCTCTGAGATTTGGACATCTCTTGCCCATAAATTTTGTTTGAAACCAGATAATTTAAATGGACTTTTAAAAAGCTCAGCCAAAAACGGATTTCTTAAGATTACATTTCTATCCATTCTCTCAAAATGGCCACTGTACATAGTCATGCAGTGAGGTTGCAGTAGGGGTTGTATGCCTTGGCAAAAGGGAGACGTTTGCTCCTCAAATTTCTATAGCATAAACAACAACTACAGAGACATATCACAGCTGGAAATAACCTTCTTAGACAGCATATCTTTCTGGAAAATTTGTTTCCCTTCAAACCAAAGTTAATGGGCTCAACACAGGAGGTCAGACTAGATGATCAAGATGATCCCCTCAAGTCTTAAAACAGATGAGTCTTGGAAAGAAGCAAAGTCTTCAGAACACAGTGTGGAGGAGAGTTAACTTCATAGGAGCATTTTATAGGAGTTAACTTTACTGGAAGTATTGCAATACACCTGTGATTTTGAAGTTGGTCTTTGCTCCTGTCACCTAATGTCAGTATGCATGAATGTATTTCCATGTCAGTGAGTTACGTTTGGAAATCACCATTCTTTTCTTATCCTAATCCTTCCCTTCTTACCCTAATCCTTCCCAACTATTTGAAAAGCAGGACAATACTTTCTTCTATATGGACAATTCCTAATCTTTGTCTTCCAGCCATTTTAACATTTCAACAAACGTATAACAGCAATGGCAACGGATCCAGCACAAAACAGTTTGGGTCAGATTCAAAGTGGGCACTGAAATCAGCAGAGTGACAATTTACGTTGGCTCTCAATTTGACCCTTTGTAATTATTAGGTGGAGAAATACCAGAAATGCAAGATTTTGTATTATCTTCCCCTCCCCTTACCTGGAGAATTTTGAGGTGATGAGCAGGGTGAACAGCGAGGAGAGAAACTGTAACCAGGATGGAAGGCAGCCTGCAGTGGTATGTAGGACATAATATCCTCTTCAAAAAGGCTGTGTGGAAAAACGATAGAGAGAGGTTTGGTTCGCATTCATCAGATGAAGGAATATAAATATGCAGTATGGTGCAAGACCGCTGGAGTGATAAGTTTGGGTAGCTCTCTGAATTCATGGATTAGTAAAACCCACAAATTTCCTAAATCAGGCATGGTCACCAGCAACAAAGAACAACAAAGTCAATTTTATTAGACATTTCATGCTAAGGCAGTGCCTCAGTCTACTGATAGAGAGTTAAGCCCTGAGAATATGTGGTACACAGGGACAACTTCAGTACGTTGGAAATGAGTAAAGAGGAGACACACATCTGTCTTGCAGGTTGTTTTTCTTTGGTCATGTATTTTCATACAGGCACCTGCACAGCACTTTGACCATTCATATGAAGGTGGTAGGAATAAGCTGCAAAGTTCTTGCATTAGGTAGTGCTGTACTGCATATTTTCTGTGTAAGCCCAAGACAACAAAAAAGTCCTTATCTGTGTTAAACAAAAGTAGCTATGACCCAAAGTAAAAGCTTTATCTACATTACCCAGAAAACACTCATTGTACTGTACTTCAGGGTTTCATTAATGTGACACGGCCCAGCTTGTGTGGGCAATGCTGTAGTGGTAGAACTAGCAGTTTCATGAACAGTTACATTCTTTACTCATACAGAGAAAGACAAGATTTTTTCCTCTTTTTTTGAAAATAGGAAACAAGAATGTTTCTGTTAAAAGGAAACATTTTGATCTGATCCTTCTTCATCTGCTACTTCATGGTAAGAACCATATTGATCGAGTTGCTGGCTGGTGATGGAATTCACTGCATCACTGGAAGCTGGCTTCCACAAAATAAGATTTGACTGATGTACTCCAGCGGAATTATTTTGTGCGGCTATCAGTAACAATGAAATCCTATTCTAATGACAAACGACCTGGAAGATTTAACAAAATCTTTTCAATTATGTTGAAAAAAAGCCAGCCAGATTCTTTGGCACCATAAGTAACAATATTACGCTTTTGATCAAATTGATTACCTCAAGAGAATTACTAAATCTGCATCACAGGACAACTTTTCAAGCCCATGTGTACCCTCTGTCCGAATGTAATGGATCTTCTCCCTGAAACATAAATTATATTATTGACAAGAGGAGAAAGGAAAAAAAGAAGTAAACATGCCATTATCAAGGCATGGACTATGGATAAAGTTATTATTCCTTAGTATTTTGTCAGTTCCTCTTTTTCTCCTTACAAAAACGGCAAACATCCTAACTGCCCTGATTCATTTTCTAATCTCATTAAACAAACTTTTAAAAAAGAATCTATTTATATCACTCCATTTCCTGACCCTAAAGCAAGAGATTTTATATTATATTTTAGAAAACAGAATGATTCCTAGTCCTCTGAGCTCATGTGTAGCACTGTAGCTTATGCCACTGATGGACAGACGTTCCCTTAGTTAAGGCTACAACTCGCACACCAGTTTTCTGTAGTAGTTTCACATAATATCCCTTCCTTTATCTCTGTCAGTCCTAGCTGGCAAATGACAACTCTAACAAATACTTGATATCAATAGGTCACAGACAGGTTATACAGCATATGTATAAAATTATATACTTTGTCATATAATGAATGCCAGTAAGAGTGGGAAGCATAGGATAGGATTCTATCAGCAGGGTAGGGCCATGCAAGATACAGAGCTGCACTCCAGTCTATCACTGTGCTTTTCAAACATTAGAGTATCCAAGAATATTTATTCTAATATCAAGTCAAAGGTTTCTACTTCAAGTCAAGCATGTGCCGTAGGACCTTGCTGGGTGGGGCTACAATGCTTTGCAGAATCAAGCCCTGTAAAAGATGTACATTTTTCTCCTAAGAGTTTGTGCAAGACCAACAAGCCCATATCACAAAGGCTACTGAACAGGCATCAGATGGTAGCTTTGAATCACTCCTGACCTAAGCTATAATCAAAGCAATGACCTGGAGGTGAAGGGCTCAATATCCTGTTACAAATCTTATTACGCACTGGCTAAGCTGTCTTAGTCCCTATCACTAGTCAATTTTGTTCTCTGCTCCAAAGGAGATAAAAGCATCATCTGTTCTCTGAGGAATGAGAATTCAAATTACAGCCGTTAAAAAATAATAGTCTGGAATAATTTGATGGTGAAGATAAAAAATTCTCAGTTACAGAAATCTTGAATACTGGAAGCATTTTTCATTCTCATTTTATTTGCATGTATTCATTCCCCCAGGAAGCAAGCCTAATCCTTACGCCCAAAGAACTCTTTGTCTGGCCCTCATGGGTAAATGACAAGCCAGGAGGGCTATCAGCAGAAAATACACTGAAGAAACTTGAAGGTTCTTCTTCTTCCCTCATTTAGCTCCCCCTCGCCCTCCCCAGCAACCACAGCTGTACTTTTTGCTGCACAGCACATACTAAATGCTTGGGTCAAAGTCTTAGCTGATGCACACTGGCACTGCTAACCGGGACTGACTAACACCAGTTCAGTTTCTAGGCCCAAACAATTAATTTAACCTTTGGAATCACAATGCATTCAAAATTGTACTGGCTTTTGGTTCCATGTTTTCTTTTTTTTTTAAACCTACTAGGTTAAAAACCATAAGAGAGGTGAAGATATAATTTGATTACTTTGGAAAGGACTGTTACTAAGTTATCAGTGAAGAGTGAAGACAAGCAAAACCTCCTTCATAATATTCCTATTTCTTCACAAAATCTACGGTGACTATGTTCATGGTATGGTGAAATCTTGGTTCCACTGAAGTAACTGGGAGCTTTTGCTGTTGACTTCCATTGAGCCACAATTTTACCCCTATCTTCTGAAAAGCAAAGTGATAATTATAGGTGAAGCCTGGTTATCCACAGATTTTCTGCTATTCAGTAATATTTAGTGTGGATATTAGATTTGTCATTATTTGCCCACAGGTACTTATATTCTTCTTACTTCTTGGGTGGCTGTAGAAAATAAGCATAATAACTGCTTAGGTTCTGGTGGTCCATGCCTACTCTTTAATGGTGACAGTTTTATCTGGGGCCTGAGTTCATCCTTTTTATTACAGCAACTAGAATTTGTTTTTTCCACTACAAAAGTCACTCTCAGAACTTGGTTTCAGCAGTCTGGAAGAAAGACTACCTGAGTGCATGATTTCTGGCCAAGCTGGGCTGACGCTCCTGCAGCATCTCAAAAATGTTGGGTTGGCGTAGAAACGCAACAATCTTGTCATTGTAAGCTGGAAAAGGAAAAAAAAACACACAGAGGCTTTTCTTTACCATCGAGGGGCCCTTCTGGAGTTCACGATGACTGTGCTGGGGCATGATGACTGCATTGCTAGTGAGGCACAGGGCAATATGAAGCAGTGGATGTGGTTGATGAGTAGTCTTAGAAAGCATCTTTGTGAGCACTGCTTCAAAAAGAAAACACAAAGCTGGCTTACCCAGAGGTAATGTCTCATGATGGTGCTGGTTTCGAATAGCTGTTACGAGACTATTGCCTGGCCTGGCCAGGAGAGTAACTCCTCTGTTCCGTGAGACTTCAGAGGCCTACAACAATGGAGGAAAGGAGGAGAATGAGAAAACTGGACCATTAGCAGTGCATTAGTCAGTAATCTGATCTTTACTTCTGTGACTTTCAGAATGGTTCATGATGCTGACTGAAGGACAGAAAGCTTGCACAGAAATTATAGCTTTATGCTTCAGCCAGCTTAAAAAAAGACAGGTAATTCCATGCTTCCAAATGGAGGGATGCAATTATCCATAGCTGTTACAACTCTTTTATACTGCCGTGAAGGCAACAGAATCCAGAAGTAAATGCAAGTTAATACAGGGCTTATGGTGATGGAGTTCTCTGGTTCAATAAAATAAAATTTCTATATTATAAAATATCTTGTTGCAGCTTGACTCTGTTTACCTCAAAAATTTTACAGCAATATTAATTTGAAAAAAAGCAACGAAGAACTGCAACATGTTCACTCAGCATTGCTGAAGGGAAATTTAATATTAGAATAACATGGGAAAGATACACCTCTGTAGATGACAGCAAAGAAAAGGACTATATTATCCCAAAGGGGGTGGGGTGTGCCTAACTTGCATTATTAGAAACAGAAGTTGAAGTGTATACACTGAAAAAAGAACATGATCTTAAGAGTAGATAAAAAGAGCAGTAAGAAAGAAATTTATGACTACTACTTACCTGAAGTACTTAATTTAAAGAATGCTGTTGTCCTAAACACTCCGTCTAGTTAAGGGAATCATGTCAGGAAGGGAGATACATTAAATGGTGGGAAAATGCTTAGACAGGAGGATAATAAGAGACATATAATGAGGTCTGGAAACCTATCTTCAGTAAGTCATCATTTGTTGGTAACTGTACGAGGACTTCCACAAGTTTAGGGGAACTCACTTCTCTCATATATATGTTCCTTAAGGATATGGCCATAACGAAGCCAACAGAGGTGCGCTGATATAAAATCAGTGCAAGTAAACTCTGTATCAGGACAAGATGCAAGGACAAGATGCATATAAACTCCAATTGCCATTCTACTGGGCTGGCGTCTGCTTCTTTCTCACTGAACAAATTGTAGTACTTGGCAACCACTTCAGGAAAAAATTGCCCATACTCCAGTATTTTAAATGCTCAGAATCCAAGCAAATAGTGCCAATCCATTTTCAGTGCTACAGCCAAATGCCAGGTCTTCCAACTGGATAGAAATGAAAACTGAGAAGCTAAATGTGACTGACATGTTTCCTTGGAACATGTAAAGTATAAAATGTTTATATGTAACAAGATACCAGTCAATGCACTTGATACTAGTCAATACACAGGTTAAACAATGAAAAATTCTAATGATTCTAATTAAATATACTGTAACTGAAAACACAAAACTGCTGTGAAAGTGCATGGTGAACTTTTTGCTCCATCATGCAATTATGATTTCACCTGCACCCATTTTATATTCATATGTATCTGCTGACTGTAAGAGACTTATGCCAGTGTCAGGGAGAACAGAGTCAAGCCTGCAGTATTTAAAAGACTGAAGTGCTAATCTTGGCCCAACCCTTCTTGCCTTTAAAAACAAGCAGTTTATGACTGAACTTTCAAGGAGGTCATATACAATGTACTAACTGCAACAGCAACTAATGCCACAGGGATTGGTGGAATTTTAACAACATCTACATTTTGGTCAAAAGCTGCACAGGTGCAGTGAAAACCTTGGCTGTGAAACTAGCCGTCCTCCCTCTCAAATAATCTTCATCTAGCCCTGTTAAGCAACAGATTTGAGGTATACCCTTTCTGCTCTCACTGGCTTCCTCTCTAAGTCTTGTCCCAAAGCCTTTGTAGGACACAAGTCCTTTCTGTGCTGTGCTAAAACTTCCCCCTCTCTTTTGTCTCCTTGTCACATTGTCATGGGCCTACTGGCACTGTGAACTGTAGCTCAGGAACAGGCTTAGGCAGCTCTAATCCTGTGACCCCAGCATCCACTGTGATGGGCAGCATGTGGCCTTTACGGCATCTACTTTGTGCGATGGAAGAAGAATGAAGCTTAGGTGCAAGAGGAACACTATAAGCCATTGCCATAGCGGACATGAAGCCCTTCTGAGAATAGCTGCTTTCTTCTGGACTGTCTTGTGGGCAGCTGAAGACCATGCTCTGGCCCACCTGCATCTGATCAGTTGTGTTAGTGGGTATGCTTGGCATTGCTCTAAGGCACAGTGTGTGCTCAGTTTCTCCACTTCCACTGAGCTCTGAAGATCAGGCGAGGATGTCTTTCCCCAACTCCCTGCAGAATGGGCTTGTGTGCTATTGTGGATGTGGATGATGGGTGAGCTTGTTTTTGAGGGCAGACTCTGACTCATGCTTAACTGACAAAGAAAAACCATGGGCCCTTGTTGCAACCAAAGACTTACTGACCAGAAGACAGGAAGGGGGAAAGGGAGGAGCAACAGAGGAGTTAAACTCCTCTCCCACAAAAATTAGCACTGGCTGGTGTTTCCTTGTCACATGGAAACCACACAGTCCTTCAGTCCAGCTTGGGGCTGAATCCCCACCTCACTCAGGCAATCTGATTTTTTTTTTCTTTTGGTTAGCTTTCCAGTGCTGCAAGGTTATATGCCTGAACATATTCTCCTGAAGCAGGAAAGTCTAAAAGTAAATGTGGATACAGCTCATAAAGGGAGAGGAAGCCTTCACACTCCCCCTCCCTTCTTCCCTCCCCTGGATTAAAAGTTAAAGTCAACTAGAACATAAGCATCCAGTTCTGTCTGCAGCTTAGCAGAATAAATCCCACACACTGTGTAGCGGTGTACTTCTCTTCATCACCATCAGTAGGCATCACTAACACTATGTTTGGATTGTGGTCTTTGCACATTTATGCCTCTAAACAATTTTTCTCTGGCAACACAACACGAAAATTCCCAGATGTCTAATTAACTTCTACTTTGCTAATATTCCTCTTTCCAATATTTTAGCTAACACAGTACAATTGATTGCTCCAATTCACTGTTTAATTACAATTGTCTTGTCTGCATTGACATTCTAATTTAATCATTTAATTTAGATTAGTACATTATTTTCTAATTTAAAAAAAAAGTGACCCTGCTAATGATTTAGTGACCTAACTCATCTAGTACAGGGCAATCTGACAGACAGACAGGGTTTAACAGCTTTGCCATTGATCCTGGGATGTTGCAACCAGAGTGGACAGTACAAACCAACAGCCTTTCAATGACATAATACCCTTTTCTGGGTTTTACATCATTGCTGGATTTGAAAGGTTCCTGCCTGTCTGAGTCCTGCTACTTGCTCATGGTTTTGGTCAGTAAGGAGAGTAAGGAGATTGTACATCCCTGTACCTCTGCATTTCATGCTCTCCAGGGTCTCCTGCCTCTCCATTATGGATGGCTACTTCTTCCTTCTTTTTGTCTTTAAAATCTATACACTGTCATCATACATGGTAACTTCCACTGCAGAAAGGATTTTTCCTAGAGGGAATGGAAAGTGCTCCTCACCGCTTTGTTTACAGCAGTGGCAGAGGGTATTGAAGCACATACTGTCCTTTGCTCTTTAGGTACTGATGCCAGTACAGCTAGCTCAGCTTTTTTTCAAAAATCAGGTAACTAAGAGCAGCATCAATGACTTTTTATCTGTAAGATTAATTCCTTCACTTGAAGAAAAAGAAAGTGTCTACTGAATCATCTGTAGCATTTTTGTCAAATTATTATGTAGTACCACTTAATACCAAGAATCTACACAGATGGACGTCAAAAGCTTTAACAGAGGTCCTTCATTTAGGAGAATACTTCAACATAGAGAAGAGCGTAAATATTACAGAATCATTTATGAAATGGATGCTTTCTTTCTTGGAAGAGGGAACTGGAGTACTGTTATATGCACAAATCATTTTTTTAAACACAGTCCACAACACACACATTAAGGGGAAAAAGGGCATTCTGAATTTCTGCTGGGCCTATTAATAATTGGGGTAAGCCTTGAATAAAAGTCCTTTGAAGCAACAGACAGCCTTCTGTAAAAGCTGCATGACTGTTATCTCCATTTTCTACTGAGAAAAAATTTTAAATGTCATGAAGAAAACTACTATATTTGAGAAAGTATATTTATATGATCCAATTTCATGAGGGAGACTTAAAAGTATATTTGAAATATGAAAAATGAATTCTTTATTAGTGGTACAGGGGTATTCTATTCAACAACAGAGTTTATATTAGGCAGGAATCAAGGACACATTTTGATGAGCCAAAAGGATTTAGTAGATTCTTGGATGTCACAGAACAGAGAGCAGGAGATCACCATTCCTTAGTTGAACACCACAACCCATTCATTCCCCTGCCTCTACTAGGGGAACTCAGAAGCTTGTAGGTGACTACAATGGAACCTGCTTTTGCTCAAAATATATCCTCCAGAAAATCACTATTTCTTGATCTGAAAGTATGAAGAAATGGGGACCCAATACTCATGTAAATCATTAGTTCCTATGGTCAACGATTCTCACTGAATTTCAACCCTACCTTCTTTTCAGGTGAACTGACTTGGCTTTCACTTGCAACATTTAGTTCTTGTAACACCTGTCCTCTCCTAGATTAAATAGCCCTTTCTATTCATTTTCTAAGAATTCCAGACATTACTTTTGCTTTTTTATCCACAGTTGAGTACTGAGATCAGTTTCCTAGAACCATAACCACTCCTGCATGTGACTCAGCTCAGGAGCCATCCATGAGCATGTGAGGCTGGAGTATTTCTTTTTACAACTTCAGGCTCATCTGCCTATGATTTTTATCTGCTATTTCCTCAAATGATCATGCAGCGCCACAAAGCCCTTGGGAAGTCCGCACAATGCTCTGGTGAGTCATTTTCACCTGGGTAGGATGTCAGCTGTGTGTGCAAGATGTGTGGGGGTGTTTTGCTTCTCAGCACCCTGGCTCCTTTCTGTGCTCTCACTGACAACTAAAGATGCACTGTTTCATTCTCCTTCATGCTCATTTGGCACCTGTACGTAATGCTCAAGACTGGTGGTTGTCTTTCTTGGTCCTTCATACAATCCTGGTGACAGATTCCAGAGGCCACACCACCTGCTCAGCAAAGAAACCAGCAGGATTGTAGATAGCTGACACATGGCCAGGACAAAGCCTTAAGTGTGTTCATACAAGCATGATTTACAGGACAAAAGCACATCCAAATATGCTTGGAAGAAACAGCATGGAACACATGGCTCTTGATAAACGGGCCAAGTTGCAATGGGTTGAATCTTTTCCTTGCAAATGGTGGGCTTTTAAACAATCATCCAAAGCCTGCGGAAATCAATGGAAGTCCTTCCGGTAGAGCAGCAGATGCTCCCAGAAGGGAAGCTAGTGCCTATGACAAGGGTGCAGAAACTGGTTCCAGCATGGGATACAGCCTGGGCCCTGGGCCCTGGGCCCCATGAGTAGTGAGGGAAAGGTGCCAGCACTGATGGCTGACCTGACAGAAGGCCCCGTTTCACTCCTTGCACTGGGGCCTAGGCTGATTGTGCCAAATCAGTGGACTTGACGAACAATTTGCAATTTCTCCAGAGTCATCACTCAAAAATATTCAACTCTTTTCACTCCCTTTCCTGTAAATGACATTTTGGGTTTATTGCAAATTGTTCTTTGCCAGCCCTACTACCAGCATAAAGTGTATTTTTTATGCTAGGTTTGCTGAGTCACTCAGCAGTGTTTCTGTCCCTGACCAGGTGAATACCTAAGCAAGCCGTGGGCAAACAGGGACCCAAATCTGAATCATCATGAGGGTGATTTTCATATTTGCATCACTTGAATCAGTCACACTAGCAACACTAAACTGTAGGATATTGCCAAAAGGAAGTTGCTAAGTAGAGGGAAGATGTGATGGAAACAGATTCATTAATACACTTCTATCTGTGGTAAATATTTTCCTGTATTTATCCAAGATGGTGAAAACCCATCCAAGCTGCTTATGCCTGGTCTGCCTTTGGTCCTGAAGTACTGACCTCAAACCCTATCCAGCTCCCAATCCCAAGTGCATTTGGCAGTAGGAAGTATTCAAACTGAACCTGCTACAGTGAATTTTAATAATCATTAAAATTTACTCCCTTACAAATCCTTGCCTGTATTAATTTGCTACAGGAACAATCTGACTGCTGGTACTTTTGCCTCCTAAAACAGCAATTGGATTTATGCTTCTGTCATCCTGCCCATGCTGCTCAGTGGTGAAAATCATCCCTGTGAAATATAGGAAAGCTTGTTTAGCCTGACTGGAAGGCTATGGAAGCAAACCTCAACATGCTTTACTATACTTGTAGGGAGCATATCTCTTCAGAGAACAAGGTCACAGTGGGGAATGAAGAAAGACAAGAGGCTGCTGAAGTATCAGGCTATAAAAATAATGAATAACTTGCCTTTACTAAAACAAGGCTAGGATATAAAAAAAGAATCTGAATCAAAAATCTATTTTGTCATAATTTCACTTCAGTTATTTAGCTTTATTGATTTATTATTTTATTCTGAAAAGGGTGAAAATATAAACCTTCATTACCAGCAGGCTCTTAGATAAACCCTTTAGAAAGAAAAGACCCCTCACTTCCTTTGGAAGATAAAAATCCACAAGATAATCTGTTTAAACACTTCAAAATAAGAAGCATCTGTAATTCTACAGAAGATTAATGTCAAAAAGACCTGTAACAATACTATCACTGTTACCTCTCCAGCACTGTAGCTACGAAGTCGCTGAAGATGTTGCCTGTGCGTCAGGTGATTAGGGAGACGACCATTCTGCAGTGGGATCCTGGGATCTATGAAAGTGGTAGCACGACTGTTGTGGTCAACGAAGAAAGACTGTAACACATAAGAAAAATGCTTTTTTTTTGTAAGAAGATAGCCAACACTGTGACAGTAGTGTGGGATTATAAAGTGTAAACCACTGGTGACTGGGTGCCTGAAATCTCCTCTTTAGGCACAATCTGTGGAGGATATTTGCAAAGAACGGGGCTTTTCAGACTAAGCTAGAACAGCTCATGGGAAATACTTGATGCTACAAGGCTAAAAACCATATGTAATGACCACAAGATAAATGTGACAGAAGAGCATAAAATTATCAAGGAACACTGCTTTGATCTATGTGATGGTTCCAGAAGTGACCCAGCAAAGTGTCATGGAGGCAGAGACACTGATCCAAATTCTGCAGTCACGATAGATCTAAACTCTGGCTTAAATTTTTTTCTTAGTCCAACATTGCCCTGGCCTCGTGTGATAGTCCACAGAAAGCTAGAGAGTCACCACTATGATCTGAAACATTTGTTCTTGAAGCTTTTTTCTGCTCTTAAAATAATTTTGCTTGCTGCTTGTGTTTAAACCAAACCATCACCAATTTTGAGTCAAGAAAGAACCCTGAGTGATCACATAGTCTGATGTGTTGTGTAAAACGTGATTAGTTTTGCTGACGCTCTTACCTTGCCCTGTTGGTCAGTTTTGATCTCCCAGCCACGAGGAAGTTCCAGTCTGGTATCAGCAAACATGTTGATAAAATTTACCAGGTCTCTGTTGTGCTGATAGCGCTCAAAATTACGAGCATCTCTACGGATCTTCAGAATCATGTGCTTCAAGCAGGTACTGTTAGTGAAGACTCGATAGGCACTCTATAAGATGGGAAACAAAGGTGAGAAAAATCAGTTCCAATGTCAAAAGAACATACTTGGTTGTTTCATGGGATGTATATCAAAAGAACTGAAGCAAATCCCATTAAAGTCAAGAACAATTTCCATTTCATTTCAATGATTTCAATGACTATTTTATATGAACACCTAGAAGTAAGAAATATATTCTGGAAGCACAAACATCCCACACACTATGCACAGCAAGCTTGCAAACTGCCTCCTACTTCACTGCTAAAAGACAGTCAGCTGAGACACCACTCACTCCCTATGCATGTAGTTGTGTTTATTACATTGCTTTCATAGTCCAAGCAAAACACTGCTTGTGTGACTAGATGATTCCAGAAAGATGGAAGGGCAGCTGTGAAAATGTATGTAGGCTATAATTCAAATCAAGGTGCTTGTGATAGGATTCATCAGCTCTGGAGAACTGCAGTACAGATGTCTACATCTGAGCTTGTCACCTTAGGGTCACTTCATAGAAATAGGACAGAAATGGATAGTTAAAATTTTCTGTCTTGGAAGATATAAATAGTTCCCTGGAATTGCATGTTTTTTTCTGCACTGACTACAAAGCGTGTCAGATGGATATGTTTTCATGAGTCAGATGAACACCATCCTTGGGGCATCCTTGAACACCATCACTGTATCTTATAATGGACATTAACTATACTCTTGCAGGAATATGCACTGATGCAGAGCTGAGTGAGTTTGTGCTGATCTGGTTGCAGAATAGGGGCCAAAATGAGTCATATTTGTTGCCATAGTGTATTCAGTGATACAGTGCCACAAAATACACGTGATGACAATATTTTTTCTTATCTACAGTCTACTCTTTGGACCTTTTACTTTAGGGGAAATGTTCCTCAAGACAGGGCATAAAACTTTTAAAAAATCTGCGCCCCTTATGAGCTTTTTACTGAAGAGAAAACAAGTGCATTGGTTCTACTGGTCAGCCCAAAGAATTTAATTAATCACTAGAGCTTTGGTTACACTATACAAAGCATTTCAGGCAGTCTCTGTCTTCTGGAGCACTAAGGGGTCACTGAAGGACTTGACTCCAGGGAAGTTAGCTCCAGTGTGTATACCTGTCCAGAGAATCTGACCTAACAACTTTGAATTCTCAATTTGTGTGTATTTTTAATCCATTCTAACCAGTATAATGCAAGAAAACATTTACAAGTATTATTTTTATTACATAAGGATCTATACTGGGGTAGTATTGAAAAGAGAATACCCCTTGCAGCAGAGGGTCCCTAACTATGATAAGTACTGGTAAATGTTGTGAAGAGATGTGATCTCTGCCTTGAAGATATAACCTAAGTTATAACCTAGGAAAGCTCCATGGTCACAAATTGCTGAGGTCCTAGTCTACTCCATAACAGAAGTTATATTTTGATCTAATGTTTGATCAATGACTGAATATCTCTTAGCTGCACTGAGGAAACCAAAAATGTAATGTAGTTTTAGCCCTCCATGGAAATAAATTATCTGCAGAATGACAGCTTTTTCATTTTAATTCTAACTGCTGGATAATATTTTCCACTCTCAACTTCATTGGCATAATTAATAGCTCTAAATTTTAATAGGAGCTTGTGGTTAAAATATTACAACCATGTTAAGCCAAAAGTAATGTGGGCCATTATTTCTGTACAAGTGGCATCTGTATGAGTATTTGACAGATGTTTCAACAGATTCTGGCTCCCATGTCAGAGACAACTTTATAAGTTTGAACTGAAAGACTCCTTTGGCTTTTTCTATTTTAGTGAGAAATGAAGCTGGGATTCAGCCTCTTGTGAGCTGTTTGTGTACCACTATGGAATCAGTTGCTCATTTCTCCAACAACTATGCCAAATGAAAATGATATTGTTTCTAGCTATAAATCATGATATATCACTCTGTCAATGGAAGACATTAGGTGCACTCCATAACCTACTTCAGCTGAAGTCAGATGAGTTAATATATCCCTTCCTCTGCAAGGTTTCAGAGGCAAAAATCTCTGGCAGAGAATTGGAGATGAACAGCTGGCATCAACCTGCACAGTATCAGAGCCAGAATAGGATGTCTGTCTTTAGTGAAAGACCTGTGCTGAGACAATTCTTAAAGTTTTAATTTCTTTTCCTTTCAAAAAGAAAGCCTATTCTATCCAGGAAAGGAGGATTTTCCAAAGATTCAGAAGTCATGTGTGTATGCCTAGCTGAACTACCTCCAAGACGCAGAAAACTAGGACTGAAACCTGGTAGCTACATCTCCCTGTGAGATTTCCCTAACTGCTGTCTTCTGATCGATCTACCATTAAACTTTTTCTAGTGCACATGAGGTTTGCAAGAAGACATGCGGATTTGTTGCATTTATAGAAAAAGAAATCTATATTTTTGAAGATTCATTTTGATTCTTGTTTTTTCCAAAATAGTTACACTGACTCAAATGAGTATTGCCTTCACTGCATGACGGATTATG
Source organism: Apteryx mantelli (assembly GCF_036417845.1). NCBI lineage: Eukaryota > Metazoa > Chordata > Aves > Apterygiformes > Apterygidae > Apteryx > Apteryx mantelli. The sequence goes on from NC_089979.1 coordinate 110,987,385, forward strand.
GCCACCTGTTTCTTGGGAGTGTGAACTGCAGGAGTCAATAATAAGTTTGCCCTCTCTCTATTTTCCTGAGATTTGGTAGCATCTGAATAAGATTTCTCAAGAACATGGCTCCAAAGGCAATAACATCAAATCTTGCAGCAAAAGAAAACAGAATCAACCAAGCACAAACCAAGGTTTCCTGCATATTCTGGAGGGATAATATTAATGAGGCAAGAGCTTCTGCTATGCCAGGGAATTACTAGTATGAAGCAGAATCTCAGCAAAAGTTTCTTTGGAGCAGCCCGCCTGTGCCATGCTCAACCTCATCTGGTGCTCAGAAAGGACAACTGAGCCCTGAGTCAGGCAATTTAAATTCACTGTTCATTCTCACAGAAGGCCTGGGGCTCAGCCTTTGAACTCAGAAAGCAGTAGTGTGAGAGAGCAAATCATAATTACTCACATAGTTTGCATGGAGCACAGTGAAGAACTCAGGATTGGTGATGAACTTTACAGCTGGAGACTGCAGCAACAATGTGATTTTTTGAGAATTCACAGGAGAAAGGGAACCTTCCCTCCTAATTTCTGGGGGGGGGGGGGGGGGGGAAACAAAGCAAAATCTTATTAACATAGCAGACAACGCAGTCTATTATTTAACTTTTATTGTGTGGCCACAGAAGCAACTGTATAAGAATGTCACCACCCTGCCCAATGCACCTTTGTGTTTTCAAGACAAAACTGCTGGCAAAATAGCAGATGTTCTCCTTATGGTAAATGCTGCAGAGCTAAGAGTGGCAGGGCAGGACCTGGATGTTTTCCTGCACTGCATATTATAAAACTCTGGGTCATATCCACTGCCGTTTGCATTGACGCTGCATGTCAATGTGACCACAACAGTTTTTACCAGCTGAGGGCTTGTTTCAATATTGTTAGTCAAATCCTGAGCGTGGTTCTCCCCATGGTTGATTTCAGAGGATAGAGCTGATTTCCAAACCAGTCCGAGGGGTTCACCAGCACAAAGCATTTGGTAGCAAGGCAGGGTTAAGGAAGTCCGCTGCTCAGCTACTCACTTCCATGTTGGTGATGCAAAGCATCATGCAGTGACATGACTGTTTGCAAGTCCATGGTTTTGGGGACTTACGTGATAAGAAGAAAAAAAAACAGATGCAAAGGGATTATTTTTAATCTGTATCAATTCAAGAATCTTTCTGTCAACAAGCTGATGCAGAAGCACAGGAGCAGAACTGAATATTTGAGAATGAGATCTCTGCAGAGGTGGGAATTTCTTAACCTCCACTAAATGCTTTCCTTCTTAGAATTATGGCTTGAGTGTGCAGTCCTGGTATTTTCTAACACAAGCCAACTTTCATTTGCAGTCCAAAGAAACTGAATTTAGACATCGTCAAGAGAATAAATATAGATTCCTTTTTTTTTCTTATCAACTTTTTTTTTTTTTTACTCTAGACACATCATATTATTCCATCCACTTAAGACTGCAGGCCAGATCCATTGCTGGAGTTAAACTGATTTACACTGGCTTAGAATGTAAATAAATGTGCATAAATGGTATTCCTTCTGATATTTTCCTTTTAAATTTTCCTTTTAAATTTTCTTTTAAATTGAAAGGCAAATGTATCATACTGCAGTCTTCTCTTATTCTAGTGTGATTTGCATCTCCCCTTAATCTTTTAATTCTTGGCATTATATACAATATTGACTTTTTCTCCTAAAAAAGAAAATAATAAGTATAGCAAGGGCCATTTACTAATTACTTAAGATCACATATAGTATAGTATACTCATTAGCTCTTTGGGGTTAAAATAAAAAAGGGATTGTTACATAATAAACTGACCTAAATACTTACTGGTAGCAATTCCTATTAAATTACTTTCTTATTACGTAGGTTATGATAGTAAATGATGTAACTGATGTAATACATTACTTGTAATATAAATAATAATAATAATAATACGTGTACCTCATTTCCATCTCAGCTGCTAAGAGAGAGGACTGGGTTCTCCCCATAGGTTTCAATGTAGGTAAAAGGCTCCCATAAGTTGCAGTATAAAGGATTGCAAAGAGGGTTTGAATATCAAATATTAAACATTCTTGGTCAAAACTGATTTTCAAGCTAAAAGCACCTAAAGAATCAGGCTAACAAATAGACATAAGTGAATATTTTACCAAACTGTTGTTTACCATTCATTTTGGTGGCACAAGTTCTCCAACAAAGCAGATACCTATTTCTGGGTGTCCATAAGTTGTCTAGTGGGCACTAGTCTGATTGTTGTTTTTGTTTTTCTTTTTATTTCCAACAGAATACTTGGGCTCTGTTTCCAGAATTTTTAAGAAAATTTAAGTATGACTACCACCAAGAAGAGTGGAACAGCTCTCTGCCCATCCTGTCCTGCTCCTAGGTACACGTTCTCCTCTTCTCCTTTGTACTGTCACTAGTTCTTGTCTGGTCATGTAAAGAGCCAGATAAGAGAATCTGGCTGTAAACTGCAGTAGCCACAAGACAAAAGGTTTATTTTCAGCCAGATCTGTTCTCTGCTCTGCTATAGCATGTTGTCATACGAGTTAGTGATGAGCAAAGAGACAGCTGTGCCTCCTTCAGTGGCAGCCCACACTTGGATCAGCTCATAGCTACCACAAAACTGCAGCCTTAAAAATACAAGTATTCCATACTTGATGCCAGGGCCACTGCAGGTGCGACCACATGGGCAAATGCTGCAGTGAAAAAGCCATGCCCAGGGAGAACAAACTGTCCTTAGAAGGCAAGCCCCCGAGATCAAAATCACACTGCAGTAAAAATAAAACAGTGAAGGTTTTGCAACAGCTGAGCTGAAAAAAATTGGTGCGTTCTCTATTTTCATTTCAAATAACCCTTTACTAAAGTAAAAATACTTTGTCTGTGTTAGCAGTTGTTAAAAATACTGAGGCCTTTTGTATCTGGCTTTGTAACTGTAGCTTCAGGGTTACACCTCTTTCAAGTAGCTTCTGCACCATGCTATAATGAAGTTCCAGTCCTCAGCAGAAAAGCAGAGTTCCCCAGAACCAAATACCATCGTTCAGTGGTGCCAAACATGCCACTGAATGGCTTTTTTCCCCATACCTGAGCTTGGCTGGGAAGGCTCTGCCTCAGAGTCACTTCCTCCTCCAGTGGGAACTCTTTCCACTCTGTTGTTAACTACAGCATCATCCTCAGTCCGCTCTGTTGCAATAGTTCGCTGGATATTTTGGTATCTGCATATTTTCAGAGAAAGGAACAATGTACTTTAGTTAACAGAAGAGCTTTCTGGTGCTTTCTACCTTAACAATGAAAATTGTTTTTGAACAATTCCATACTTATATCTGCAGCATGCAACATAATAAGAATATGCCTGACTCTTTTCTTCTTCAGCTGATGCAGCTTTTCGCACCCGGACCAACCATTACATTGCAAATGAGGCATTTTGCACTGATTAACAAACGGCTGCAACAGAGAGTGCAAGGCAAGAAGAGTCAAAGGTCAAATCTACACCGGTATTTAAGACTACCAGTTCCTATTAGGCTTCCATTTCAATCATTTGGACGTCTGGCACCTAAAAATATCGATGGATCATGGGTCCCCCTCTCAATTAGTCTTACGGTAACATAACCAATCAAGTAAGGATCAATCCTGTGATGCACTGAGTACCCTTCAGTCTTGCTTATTACAATATTGGATGCACATGTCAACCCTAAAAAGGCAAAGGCTATTATGAGTGCTGACAGTGTGTTTATCATGACACTGCATAGCCACCGATTGAGAATACTTCCATTGTGCTAGGTGATGTGGCACCCAGACTAGCAGGTAGTGTAAGCTAAAAGAGCTTACAGTCTAATTGATATGACACATACAGAAAAGGAGAATAGGATGTAACACATGAGCTGAGTGAACCGGGTGAGGATGCAAGTGTTATGCTATTTCTGGAAATTAGCGGGATGGGGTATTTAGCTTGAGTTGGGTGATATCTAGTTGCAGAGCAAGGAAAAAGAAACAATATAGAGATAAGCAAACAGCTGTGAGGAGGACAGAAATAAATGCTGAACTAAAACCTGCAAGTAGCTTTAAAACTCTATAATGTCATTTGCATATTAATTATGGAACTAATTTCCATATTAATTGATGACAACAGGACTAATCATGGCCTTAGAAAAGAGCTCAATCTTAAACACTCTACCAGATCAGGATCAAAGTATCTACAAGGCTGTGGGAATAACCTGGAATGTTTCAAATAGGCACTACAAAAAACAAATTCTAGTTAACATGTTCACCCACATAAACAGATGAATAAGATGGGAAATCAAGATTCTTTGGTTTTACTAGCAACCTATGAATATAACAAGTCTTTTTACATATTGAAAGATAAAAACATAGAGAGAGAGAGTGAGAAAGAAAAGAAGGAAAGAAAAAGAGAAGAGAAAGGAAAGAAAGAAAAAAGAAGGAAAGAGAAAAAGAAGGAAAGAGAGAGAAAAAGAAGGAAAGAAAGAAAAGAAAGAAGGAAAGAAAAAAAGGAAAGAGGGAAAGAAAGGAAAAAGGCTCTCTGAATTATTTTAATTAGCTTTAACTCCACCCTGATATTTTTAATCCTTATTTCTGGATTGCATTCCTGTACTGATATAAACTGGGATAGCTCTACTGGCTGCATTTAATCTGATCCAGCATTATTTGTCTCTCATTTTAATGACTTACACTTTCTTTTCTTTCATCAGCTCATCTTCTGACTTCTACATTTTCCTTTCTTCCTCTCTCTCTCTGTTTGTTAATGTGTACTTTATTCCAAATTAGGAGTTGGTCAGGAATGAGTTCCTCAAAGTGACATGGGATCATTAAAGACAAGCAGTTACAATTTAGCTTTTATATATCTCTCAACTGACAGCAATGTCAATAGTTCACTCCAACCTGACCTCGGGCAGAGGGGTTGGAGATAATTAAGAAAAATAACTAAAGTTTTAAGAGATATATGCTAAACTTACACAGTACAATGTATTTTCCCCCAGTAATCAAAGTCATTTAAAGCTACATTTAATATATGCTTTGATAGCTCAATAAACAGCATTTTTAGAAGATTTTTTAAAAAGACTGGGCGTTTTGTTTTTAAGTAAACAGGTAAAATTCAAAAAGCAGATTTCACAACAGCATAAATTTACCTCAGCTGTTCTGCCCCTCTGTTTTAGACCCATGTTTCACATTTTTATTCACTTGACTGCAGGCTAATTGAATGAACTTTCCATTCCAATACTGGAAGAGTTTTACGACACCAATAACAGGGGGAAAAAAAAGGAGTTCATATATTCAAGGGATATAAGCAGCACATAGAAAAAAAAAAACAACTGTAGCTTCAATTTAATTAGATGGCAGAAAATCCCTACTGGCAAATTTTAAACAGTAACGTTAGCTGTATGCCAACAAAAGGCTACTTTTTTTTTTTTTTTGGTCTCAATATTATAAAATTGTCTTATATAAATACTACAAAAAGACAAAATAATTGGAGAAAACATTGAAAAGGTAAAAGCTATGGGAATGCCTCTGGAAATTTAAGTCTCCTTTCAAAGTGATTTGTCAAAGAAATAGAGGTTTAGAAATATCACACAGAGGCTGTCTTAACCATATGATTATAATTTGCTATTTATTACTGCTTAAAATAATGCAAGGACAAGTCTAGCTGCACATGCACATATGCTGTATAGGATCTTCCCAACAGAGTTTGAACAGCAATGGCTGTTATCTACTTTGCTAACAAGCAAGCAAGTTCAGGTAATGCTGTAGAAAATGAGCAAGGCTCTTTAAAATAAAAAGTAGGGATGTTTCTTTGGAGCTTGCCCAAAGCCTGGATTTCAATTTTGCATTCCCTGTATCCCCAAATGGCCAGTACAGCTAATAGGAAGCTTTGAGTACAGAAGTAATGCGGGACTAGGCTCTTGGATTTGAACAATCACAGCTATGAGGTTTTTTCAAGATGAATTTCCAAAGCTTTGTGGTTTTGGCTGGGCTGGAAATACCAAGCTCTCTTGTAATATTTTGGTCTTTCCATTCCCTTCCCCGTATGAAACCAGGAAGCTGAAAAGTGAGTAGATTGGTTTAAAAAGAAAAGTGGCCAAGTTTTTTCAAATTGCCAAGAGGATTTGAGTCCCATTTTGTTTGAGCTTGGAGCAAAAGTTCAGGCTGCTGTTAAGTCTATCAGCAAGGTCTGTGTTTGCTATTACTTTGTCTAAAATGATTTTCTGGTGTGTCTGCTGAAGAAGATTGTTTCAAAGAATGAAGCTTGAAATACAACAGAAGAGTATTTGTAAAATGAATGCTTAAACAAAGCCTGATCCTCTGTAGTGCTTTTCAATAACTATTCTGGAAAAGTTGTTTTCCTCATAAGCCCCAAATCTGGAGAACTTGAAATATCTGAAATCAGCTTTAGGACAATGACAAATTTTAAATTTATAAAAATCAGGTTGAAAATACAGAAATGGCTTTCCACTTCAGAAATACTCAGGTTGGTTGAAATCATTGCAATGTTCTGTACAAATCTTTCAGTGGATTCTTAAGAAATGTTTCTATTCAACTACCCAAACTTGGCAACAATAGGAGACATCCCATTTCCATCTGAACATGAGGAAATACTTTTTCACTGTGAGGGTGACAGCGCACTGGAACAGGTTGCCCAGAGAGGTTGTGGAGTCTCCTTCTCTGGAGATATTCAAACCCGCCTGGACGCGATCCTGTGCAATGTGCTCTAGGTGACCCTGCTTGAGCAGGGGGGTTGGACTAGATGATCTCCAGAGGTCCCTTCCAACCTCAACCATTCTGTGATTCTGTGATTCTGTGATCCCTATTCTAAAAAAAGTATTTTTTGATTTTAATTTTAGAAGCTCTTTGGCAGAGAATACAGAATCATCATTTATTTTCCATCTGTCCCAAGAAGCCACAGCAGTCCACATTTATTAATTTATAAAGTGTTTAGTTTCTACTGTGGCTTAGGTGAGGTGAGCTATGCCACTGCTGAACATCTCCTGTGCTTCTCACTCTGTAACTGGATATCTGAATACTAAAAATATCAAGAGATAGAAAAAACATCATATCAACAGTCAATTCTCAAACCAAACCAGTGATAAACGAGTCATATTCAAAAAAGCTAGGCAGTCTACATGAAAATATAGAAGAATAAAGTTTGAATCAAGGAGGTCACAAAGGCAATGCCTACCCTGCTGTTTCTGCTGAGATCTGAGATAGCTGGTTTACTGATTAACCCGTGTCAGCTAACAGAATGGTAAGTTCCTATGCAGACACTCACAAACATTTATTAGTGGCTGTGTTGGGCTTGCATGAGAGTTCAACCTCAAAAAAAAACCCCCAAAAAAACCAAAAAACCCCCTAAGCTCTGAATTACATCCACAACAGAGCTTTCTGTGTCAGATAACTTGCTTAAGTGGCAATCAAATTGTGAAGTTTTGACATGACCCAAACCTTTCTTAAAGATAAACCCTAAATAGCAGAGAAGAACCATGTAAATCCCTTCAAAGAGTCTACTAGAAATATCCACTTTTCTTTGTTTCTTTAATGTTAACATGGCAGGTTGACACATTCTGAGAAAAGCTATAATGGAAACAAATACTGAGCAGGTTCTTTCACCTCTACAAGAAATAATACATGGTGTGAAATACCATCCAGAACAATGAATTTGGAAAAAAAAAAAAAAAAGAAAAAGAAAGAAAATCTTCAAGTGTGTGTTGATGGTGTCAACTTACTGTGCGCAATAATCACTTCCAGAAGGCTGTTTGCTCTCAAAAAGTTACATAACTTTCTAGTCAATGTCATTCAGGACTCAGTTCTCCTTACAAAGGATGTAGTAACTCCCAAACTATTCTGCACCATGGAAAGAATACTCTGAAACTCTGTACCCTTCTCTTAGCTCCTGATCTTTCTTTTAATACAGAGAAAAAAACCCAAACTTCTGTGGCATTTTACATACTATGATTAGAATATAATTTCAGTCTTCCTTGTCTAGAAAAGAAACCATATCATTACAGTAAGCAGGGAATAAAAACAAAACAAAACAAAACCTTTTCTCAAGTAAAAAGGGAGGATTTTTGCCCAGCTGTTTATTTTTTCTCTTTCGTCCTAAATCCAGTCTGAAAAACAACCATGAGTAGGAAATGATAAACAAATGTATGTGTGGAGTAGTCAAACTAAGTGGAAAATGCATGCCATGTTAGAGATATCTGAGCTAGCTCTGAACAAACTGACAGATTTACAGGGCCCAGTGCAACACTAAGCAGGTCTGTCTAGGTCTAGAAGGTTTACAGTCCTGTTAGTTCAGTACTCTGCCCTGGAAAAGGAGACAGGTCTTTCAGCGGGCCAGATTTGCTTGGGTAATGTCACACTGATATGGCAACACTATTTCAATACAATTCAGCTCAGAAATCTCTGCAGATACTGCACTGTGGTGCTGGAGGCCGACCCATAGATGCTACTCTTAGAGCTGAATAGCAAAAACGACTTCATCCCTTCTCTTCTGGGAGTCATTTCAAAAAGGTTTTCCAAAAGCCTCTTCTTGATGTTTGAAATGCTTTGCAACATCTCCCACTCAACAACCCTCCTCGTGGGCAAGTCTGGGTACAGAATGCTCACAGCAGGCAGCAAGGTAGAGAGTGATCAGCAGCCAGGACAGGAACAGGTAGGTTGGACGAGGGGAAAAGATAAATCCTTAAGGAGCAGATACTATGCGATAGGGAAGGAAGGAAGCCACTGGGGCCATGAGGAAAAGGGGGAGCATGAATCTCTAGGGAATATAGGGTGCAACTACTCACCGCCGATTTAGCTGCTCCATTTGCTGGACAGAGCCAGACCTGTGGATTCCATCTGGCGTTGCCGCGGCTGTGGGACGCTGCCACGTTGTGGTTCGGTTGATGTGATCGACGTAGAACACCCTGCCGTGGCTGTCTATCCGAGCTTCCCAATCTAGGGTTACAAAAAGAGGAAGATGATGCAATCAGTATGATGCCTTCCCTAAAGCCTAAATGCTGGAGATATATATACACACACATACATATACACAGACAGTGGATAAACATACATGAGATAAATACTACATATGTGTGTATATGTATGTAATATATATTATAATGTGTATATATTCAAACTGAAATGCTATGTGCATGTCTACATATATGTATATGCAGTATATTCATATACATAAATATTACTTCACTCACAACACATAGGCAGTCTATGGAATTCACTACTGTAGACTATGAAAAACAAGTGACACAGTGGCTCTACTTTTAAAGGGCTGGATAATTTTACAATCAGTTATACTTGTTGGCTGGATTTATTGCAGGTCAGGGTAGCCATATAGAACAGGCCCTTAGCAGAGAAAGATTAAATCTCAGCTAATGTTTCAAATCCCATGTTTTCTTTTTTGTTGTGTTTCAGAATAAACATGTTTCATTTCTCTTTTCTTTTATAAAGTGGCTCAGAAGGATACCATATAGAAATTAAAGGCTCCCCACCTAAAACTGATCACAGCCTGGTTGGGCATATTTTTAGAAATCTCTACAAATACAAACAGATGAGTGTCATAAACCTATTGCTCTGATGAATGCCAACTAGGCGGAGAGTTTGCAGCATAATATTGAGCCTTCTATCATTACTATCTCCTGTCAATGTTAGTCTAAGTTGTCCCATGAATGAAAATTAAAAGTTCTTGTATATCTGAAAATATGAAAGTGTGGAAAATGATGATTAAAAGCATGAAAAGCACTGAAAATGTTGATAGAAGAGTTTGTAACAGGAAATTCAGAAGTGAATTAGAAAACTAAGCCATACATTGAACTGCTTGGAATGGATAGCGTGATATAAATTTGACTTGCTAACTTCATATTTCCACATGATTCACCAGCTGATGACATATCTATGCAAATATATGCACATACTTGCTACATATATTATATACAAACCACCACCCACATTCACACACAAATGCACATATAGTAATTACTTTGGGGGGCTCACACTCCCTCTTCTCCCCATACCCTTACTATGACTCCCTCCTCCCTAGTTGAGGTGGGGATGAGTCTACTCCTTCTTCCATGGCTTTTTATGAACAAATTTAGGATCAACTGGGTTTCATTCTTTTTATCCCCTACCCTCTAAGAGTAGGATTGAAGTTGTGCCTCTCCCTGCTGTGTCTGGAAACCAATTCTCAGCTACTAGTTCCCCTCCCCTGAATACTGGCCCTGTCTGAATTCAGTTTCCACACCTGGACTGGTCCCACCCAAGTGTAGGCTCTCTTAAGTCTATGACTGGTTGCTCCTAGCATGTTAATCTCAGGAACCTGAAAACATGGACTTTGGGAGTCCTCAGAGGAATCTTCTGTAAGATTAAAACAACAGGGAGCCACATACACATGCATTATTTCTTTAAAGCTGACTGTAAATACCTCTGTATTTACAGGTGCAAAACATACACTCATACCACAGGTGTATACATACACATGCACACACACAGAGTCTCTCTCACTGTGAACATCACTATATAATCTTAAGGAGAGGGCTCCCTGTTACTCCCACTGGGTTAGGTTTCCCAAGGATGTTGTAGGTGTTTCAAGAACAAGAACACGGCTTAGTGAAAACGATGCCTGAAACATAAGACAGTGAAAAAGGGCACAGCAAGTACAATAGATGCACACTGAAGGAAGTCAGACTGACACCTTTTGATATGCAAGCCAGGCTGAAGGCCAGAACCTTGCTGAGCATACTATCACTGGCAGCAGGTGTGCCAGCTCAGATGGGGAATGGTCCTTCTGGAGCCATGCATCATTTGCAACATCAGCAATACAGAAATAACCTTGGCCAGATCAAAGGTGACATGTTGTACCATAACATCACTAAGAAGAGCTTCATTTTCCTTACTGCTGTCTGGCAAAGGCCAAATACTTGACCTCACACCACACTGTAGTATCATGCAACAAGATGAGAATAATAAAGCTCAGTGGATAATTAGAGACTTGTAGGCAATTATTAGACCCACATTCCAGCCAGCCTACAGAAGACATCAACTAATACTGGTCATATTGGTCTGTAGCTTGCTGATGGACATTCAGTAAGAATAACGCTACCTGATTACACAGTAAAACAAGTGCTTCTCATAACCCAACCCTATGCAATAGTGGCTTAAGAGTGTATCTCTAATTAAACATAACTCAGAGCTCCTAAGTTTAATGCTTAGAAAGCTAGGAGCGCTAAACCTGTCCAGAGCTTGGAGGTCACAGTGAAAACAGCAGGTCTGGATGGTGCTGCATCGCAATTTTTGGAAGACTCTCTCTGCTGGATGTATTGCTTATGTGTGTACATGTGAAATTGTGGGCTGACACTCGCATTGTCATACTAAAATATTAGGAACTATGTGTCACATGGCTTCTGGAGAATTTGCTGCAGTCCTGCATGAGTACTGCTCCTTGCAACTGCATTTCTGATCAGCTGAATAGTTATCAGCTTCTTTTGGTCAGCTGGGAAGGCTGTCAGAAGGTGGCAGGTGCTGATACTTCTGTTGTATGTATGCCTAACTATGCTGTACTTTCTGTCTTCACACAAGACAACCAGTAAGTCATGGAAGTCACTGAAGCTACATACGATACCAGATTTGCAGACAGAGGGATGGATGCCTGCACAGAGAGTTGAACAGGCTGACAGGTGAACTGACAGACAGGACTCTGATTTGGAGCTGTGCTAAAGTTCCTTCAAGCTACTCCAGGGGCATAAATGATCTAGGAAGCAGTCAAATCTCCTCTGGGTTTTTTGTTACTTTGTTTTTTTCAGGCAAATAAAACTGTGACTACCACACAAACTAACCTCCATCTAGCCTTCACAGTAGGAGCACACTGGACCACAGGCTGGGGACAGGACAGTATGGGGTTCTGTACTTCAGTGATCCCCCTCTATCAACCAATTCATATTTCACAGCAGCCTCTGAAACTGCTCTTATTTATACCAGAAGACACAATATTTTCTGGCAGGCCCAGAATCCTGGAGGGGCAAAATAAACATGCTTGCTTTCCCTTTTCAAGCTCAGTCACACCTTCGGCATAAAGCAGCTCTGACCTGGGCACGTGTATTTTTCTTGGCTTCAGTTCTGTAGGGTTTCCAGCAGTATTAGCAAATACATGCATAATAAGAGGTGACTATTAAGGCCGTCATGAGGCCATACAAACTCTGCAAATCTTCTGTCAATCTCAAATGTGCCTTAACTTTCAAACTGGTCATTACGGCATTCCTACATAAATAATAAATCTGCTCTACCTTATGTTGCCAAATAAACTTGTCTGAAATTAAATTTCCTCCCTGGAACCAACTGTTGTGGAGTTATGATGAAACAAAGTTATTTGGAAGACTTATTCAAAAGAGAAGAAAAGACTGTCCAGTGGATTCTCCAGGACAGAGGTAAAACTAGCCAACATTGGTAATGTTTTGGTAATGGTAAACTATCTTCAACCCTACTTCCAGATAGAAGCTAATGCTGCATGTGAGACACAAGCCAGCTGATCATGTAACTCAGATTTAAAATATAAAGTGTCTTCCTCTCACGCAATTCAAGAATTATTTATCTATGGATTAAGCGGCATTAAAGGCACTGAGATGGTGATACTGAATGCTAGAAAAAGAAAAATTTCTAGATTGAGGCAATATTTTTCATTTTGAAATTACTTTAAAATTTCATTGACAGTTTGGGGAAGTGCCTTCCTAGGTGATATTATCTAATTCAGCTTTTTTTCCCCAAAAAAGTTATTCCTATTCCTATTCCTATTAAAATCAATATATTTAAGTCCATAGTCTCAATCTTTATTGCAAATACAACGTTATATGCAAATGCTCAAATACAAAGGCATATCACTTCACTACTGTATTGTTGTACTTTGGATTTAATGTCCTCATACCCTATCATGATAGCCTTTGCGAAAACCAGTGGTAGAAATACTTGCCTTTTGAGGATGATAATCAGAAAGAGGCAAAATGTATTAAATTGGTAACAGCAGAAAATGGGACACAGATTCACAGCATGGTTTTTTTTCACCTGAACTGCTGTCAGTGTCCTCTCATTAAGTCATCTAATTGGGAACGTGCCCTATTCACAAAGTGTTGAGGTAAGAGTGGGAAGAAGAGAAATATTTGCCTGTTACAGAGTTAACCGTTCCCATTTCATCATTCACTGGCAAGCCACAGTGGGACTCTAAAGACTTCATTGGGCTAAAGGCATTTGAATCATTCATTGCTACTGCGTAGCTGACGCCAGCATCGAGGCTATTTTCAGTTTAGGGAATACCGAGAGCATGGTTGGTAAATGATGAATTATTTGTCAAGGGCAGCATGTGGAAAATAAGTGTGTTCCCTACTTAGGCTTTGAAGAAAATAAAGTGCTTTGTTTATACGCCTGGTTGTTTTTCTGAGGCACTGAACATTTTAGGTTGTTAAATCATGTGCTGAAGTTGAAAGGTGATCCCAAATGTTGCAGGGCATAGAGTGCACTCTGCTGGGCATTTCATGCTAATGCAAAAAGCAGGGTAATCATCCAGGATTATACAAGGGAAAGTCTCTAGCGACAAGTGGAAACACCTTCAGCAATTGATATGGAGCTAAAAATCCCATACTATCAGCCTGCTAATCCACTGCTTTGCTTAAAACCCTTTCATTTTTATTCCTGTCAACTGCAGACCCCATTGAGGTCCATAATGAACATAAAATTCATTGATCATCAGATCCAAAGACAGTGCAACAGGACAGGAATGTGAGGTGTCTCTTCCCCAGAGTCTGGGTTTCTAGCCCAGATTTGGGCCTGTTGTCCATGCCAGGAGCATCCTGACTGTGAAAGGGTTCCTGCTGGACCTGCAAGCAGAGCTGACAGGACCCCACAGAGAGCACCATCCCAAATCAGCTTTGAGACTGGTGATGGAAAAACCCGAAGACAAACTTTGTAGAAAAAACAGAGTACTTTGCCATTACAGTACCCAGAGGCTTTTTTGTAAAGCTTCCAGATCACTTTACAAATAGCCACTCATACCAGTCTTACAACAGCGACTGGAGACAAGTGAAAATTATTATTTCCATTTCATGGTAGCTAAGAAAGATGGACCAAGGCAGAAGGAGGTTATGGAGCTTGTCCAAAATAACATGACAACATTTGAAGTCAGGACCAAATACAGGAAACAAAAGAGTGTACTGCTTGAGTTCTGGAGAATGAATATACAGGACAGATGGGGTCATTTAGAAAGACATACTGACCTCTACACTATTTCAGTTAACAGGAAAGGTTGAGAAATACAATAAATTAAAAAACTAAAGCTTACTTGGTGGAAGAGGCTCATCGATAGTTGGGTAGTGATGATGGTCAGGCCTCAGAGAAGGAAGCTGGCTGACTGGCTGAGAATTATGGAGTAAAGGGCAATCACCTATGGACAAGATATTCAAGACATTCACAGTCATTCACTGTTTTCACAACGTGGTTTAAAAAATGTGCTACTGTAAAACGAGATTAATTTTTTAAAAAGGTTAGCCTAGTGTTGTACTAGCAGCTCTTATTATTTCTGTTTCCAGGCACTATTTTAATAACCACTCACATGCCAAGGAATCATTAAAATAATGCAGTCAAGGATCTGGTCTTGGGTTTCAGTCAACGCTAAACTATTATGGGCCAGATTCTGGACTCATTTACTCCAGACACACAAGTGTAAGCGAGAGAAGAATCAGGCTTGATCTCTGAGAAGTACTGTATAAGTGCAACCAAACTCAAGCTTCTGCAGAAATTGGGCAGGAACGTGCAAAATCCATTCCAACTTTTAACTCACCCCATCAGAGGAATGTGAGGCTAAAAGTTGCCTTTGAAGCTTTCTCTGCTTTTTAAAAAAGGCCTTATTTTAAAACAGATGAACAGATGTATATGTGAACTGAAGTGGCAGGATTTTGCAGTCCCTGCAGAGCAGAAGATCATTCCCTTCTATAGTCATTTTTCAAAATTCAACTGTCCATCTTGAGTGGGAAGAAGGAGAACGAGAGAAAGACCAGAAACAGGTAGGAGACAGGTGGTAGAAGAGGAGGATAAAAGATAGCGAGACAGAGTCAGGACCTGAGATAAAGAGGGAAGACCTGAAACAGAGAAGTGGGAAAAAAGAAGAGAAGGAGACACACAATAGACAGGGCAGAGGAAGTTTTTAAACACCAATATTGTATATATGCCTGTATATCCAAATATGAAATAATGGAACCTAAGCAAATTTCCAATCTGATGTTCTGTTGATGGCAACAAGTAATGTAAGATTCAGTCAATGTTTACAGAATCCTTTAAGAAACTAAGAAGTTTACTGTAAGGATGAAAAACTATTCTTAATCCTAGAATTAACCATGAGAATGAGGAACCTGCAAGTTAACACTCCACAGGTTTCAGAATTCAGATCTCTTCCTGATCTTCTTTAAAACCTTAGAAATCAGGACTATTTATCCTACTAATGGACATATTTTCATGTTGTATGATAACAGTTGTTCACTACAATCTCCAGCTCCAGATGAATCTGTATTATAGAGATACAATCTAAGTTACATAAATATAACATTTATATGCATCAAAAAGATGCGAGTTAGGGAAAAACTGTTTAATGTTTCTGATATCACCAGAAAATTACAGAAAGATACTTTAAAATTCAGAACAGACTATTCAGCTGAGGCAAACTCACTGTATGCTGGCTGGTTTAGCTATCTTTAATGTCAGGATCTTAACATCCTAAGAATAAGCATTCTATAAAAAATAACATCTAGCTATCAAACGGTAAAATAAACAGTTACCTAAAATGTATATCTGTTTTTCCGAGGCCTTTGCGAATAGCTAGAGGGCAGAAGCCAATTTTGAGTACAACTGTAAAAAAAATCTCACACCATCTAAAAGTGAGAAAAATCACTTACATAAAAACACTCCCTCTTCTAGGTGTTCTGACGATACCATTTGGCCTCTTAAATATCTTCATTAAACTACTTGTGTATAGGCATATCTCACAGTCATATGTGCTGCATGTTTTGAACAGACAGCAGAATTACATACGTTATTACTCAGTGCTAGAAGCCCATCTCTGATATCCTTAGAGATCGTGCTTTTACTACAGGTGTTGTAGCACCAACTACCACATCATCTATCTGTGTTTCTTTACTTACCTCACCATAATTGACTCTCCCCTAGTCAAGATAGTTACGCCAAGCCAGCGGAAGCATGGTAGTATCAGTCACCTGGAGCGGATGGAGGTGACCACATCTACTGTATTTGTAATAGCCACCAAAAAACAATGTGAACATTTACTAAAGCACCCAGATGATATCAAGAGTACTAAGCAGCTGTGCTGCCCTTCAGATATATTCTCTCTCGGCTAATCAAAGCGAAGCCACTGTGAACCCTGCAGAGCCCTTTATACGAGCTCAAGGGACAAAACCTGGAGCTGCACAGAATTCATATGCAGAACATACCCTCCCTCCAAATCCCCTCTCACAAGTACACACATCCCAAAATAACCATTAAATCTGTAAGCACAGTCTCATGCACACACACACACACACTTGTGCCCCCCATAGGCATACATGCAAATAAATGCTGTCCACACACAAAGAAAGAACCTCGCCTGCAAGAAAGAAGGTCCATCTCACTGTGGCTTTCTCTGCCTCTGTGTAGTTCTGAGAATTTGATTCTTTGGGCTCAATTCCGCTCTGCAGAGCAAACAATTGTCTAGACATCGCCATCTAGAAAGTCCTTACACGGTCTAGTGTAAGGACACCCTACAACCTTTCTGTTTCTGCCAGAGTAGGGCCTGTGACAGTGGAAGGTGAGCAGAAATGAAGTGGGAATGGAGGAGGAAAAGGTGGAAAGCTGCTTTGGTTGGGGCTTCCAGTGATCCCCAAATATGTCATCCTCTTGGCGACATTTTAATTTGATGTCACTCTGTCAGGCAACAGATGGTTCAGGATTTAGGAATGCAAAGACTACCTCTTGACCTTGCTGCACACTCCTCAGCTGTAGCTGAGGCTTTTACTTCTTCAGACTGAGAAAAACAGTAAACAAGCTGGAGAAGAGATGAGTGACAAAATCCGACTCTAATGTAACTCCACTGTGTAACATGAGTTACTGAAGGGAGGAATTTAATGTAAGGGTTTGAAACGTTTGGGGAAAAAACAGTACCTAAACTACAAAGACAAACAATGATAATCTTAAATATCTTATATCTCTAGAGAAAGTGAAGGATATGAGAACTTCAGTTGATATAGTTACATTTACCAAGCATCTGAGGAAAAAAAAAAACTCTGCTGAGGTGTCCTGTAGTTTGTGAAATCTGAAGTAGATTTGTTTACTATTCAGGGAATTGGAGAAAACAGGGAGAGAATAGGGTTTGTAAGAGGCAGCTGTTTTCTAACTAGAAAACATTTGCATTTCTCCATGCTTATGACTGTGTATGGCTACCAATCATATACACATCCTGGCTCAGATCTTTAGCTAGAATATATCAGCATGTCTGCCCCTTCACAAGCACAAGTCAGTCCTCTCACTGACTATCAGAGACATGGCAGTACACTGGATATGTGAAATGGAACAATCCCAGGAAATAAGGAATGGGTTGGTGGATGTGAGAATGCTGATCTTCCACATAACTACAGGAACTAATCTCAATTTTATAATGATGCATGTATATCTACAGCAAACTGTATATGCAGAACCCCATCCAAATTATTTGGTTTTGCTGGGATTTTCAAGGACAGGCTCAATTATCCAACTGTCCCTGATATCTGGTCCAGCTCGCAAACCCCAAATTTGTATGAAATAAACTGCGAGCTATCTGAAACCTCAATTATCTGATGCCTTCCGTGACATCCAGATAATTAGGGCTGCTCAGCGCATCGATTCTCAGGATCTAACCTTCTCTTCTGCTGCTTGGCCCTGCTATTGGAGTGTCTAGACCCTCTGTGGCTCTTTGTGGATTCCCACCATGAGCTACTAGTTCATCTGGCCACTGGGAGGAGCCATCCACTTGCTCCCTGTCCAGCTCAGGGCTCTGTACTGAATCTGTCACTGACTCAAAAGCACTGTTCTCCTCTTCCTCATCATCCTGTGAGGAAAAGACCGTGCTCTCAGAAATCTTTGCACTGTCGACAGAGGAGAAGCGGGTATGGCTGGAGAAGCGATTGTTACTGTCATAGCAGGAGGTGCTGTAGCAAGAGGTGCTGTAACAGGAGGTGCTATAGCAGGAGGTGCTGTAGCAAGAGGGGCTGTAGCAAGAGGCGTCGCACGCCTCGCATTCATTGTCCCCATTGGGCCTGGAGCTTGACTCGCTCTCGCTCCCTGTCCTGGGGTGTTCCCCATCCAACAGCCCTTCATTTAAGTCAGAGTGTTGCTCGGCCAAAGTCCCAGGAGGCACCGTGTCCTGGCTGAAGTTCTCTTCAGCCTCGTTCTCCAGAGGAGGCTCTGCTGCCACTGTCTCACTCTCACTGACTGTCTCCTTCTCCAACGCCTCCTTGACTGTGGACTCCTCATCATTTTCCCCACTATTACCACCATCTTGCTCTTCTTCCCCATCACTGCTCATCTGTGCTGAGGGCAGGCTGTGGAGCAGGTTGTGGATCCGTATGTAGTGTGTGCGAGGGGTTTCTGGCTCACCACAAGCTGAAGCTATGACTGTCTCAAGTTCAGACACAGGCAGGGAGCAAGGCCTGTTTTTCCTCTTTGCTGTGGTCCTTAGTTGTAGCTTGTTGTCTTCATCCTCCTGGGCTGAAGCCCCTTCTTCTTTCTGACTCTTCTCTAGATCCTTGTCAGCATGTACATCTGCACTCACCTCATCAATATCTAATGTTTCTATGCTGGTCAAGACTCCACCATCTCCCTGAGAACCAAAATTGACTTTATTATTTTCCCTAACTTCAGTCTCAGGAGGAGACATGTAAGCCAGCAGGGCCAGTTGCTCCGTGAGGTCCGTAGCACTCAAAGAAGGCAGCACTTCTCCTGGGTTGGATTCCAAGGGCTCAGGAATTGGCACCGCATCAACCTCCCCATCTCCTGCTAGTTCTTCATTTAAGCTGTTCTGGTTGCCTTCCCCAGGTGGTTTGACAGCCCCTGGGCTATCGATATTGTTCACACTGTATCCATTTAGCTGTTCTGGAGCTGTACTTTTTGAGGTCACTGTGTTGACGCATGGAGGCTCACCGAGGCTTTCCTCTGTGGGGTTGTTCACAGGGCTTTCCTGGAGGTCAGCTGGCTCAGGATCTGCACTAATGGAGACCTCTTCATCATCTGTGTGAGACAGGAAAAGAAATTACTTACTCCTTTAGCAAGAACTGTTGTCTAAACCAGGGGCATAGTTGCAGGGGCACAGGCATCCACAGCAATCCGAGGAAATTAAAAGCATAAATTACAGTGTGAAAGAAGGGACAACTAAGCAACTATCAAGACATGCTTTTTTTTGCTACGCATTCTTTTTACAATAGATTTAACAAATATGAGGTTTAATCCCTGGTGGTAATCTGTATGCATCACCTTGTCCTCCTTGCAACATGACCTGAAGGTAATACCTTCCTGAAACTCTTCTGAGTCAACTGGCATGGGAAAGGATATCATAAGAAGAACAAGAAAACCTTCCGCAAGGTTTTAATGACATTACTCCTGCCATGCTGAAGCTACCAGGATTCCACAACAGAGAACTTAAAAAACAAAAAAACAAAAACAACAACAACAAAAAACCCTTTCACACCTCTGAAAGGTGAAAACCTTTCCAAAACATCCTCGGACATGACCCTCATCTGTCCCACCTCCTCCCAGATGACAGACAACCTGGGCTCTTTTCAGTCCACTCACCAAACAGTCAAAGGACAGGAGATGGGGTTTCCCAGCAAGGGGCAGGTCATATTTTCCAACTACTAACAGAACTGTTGATTTCCAAAGTTCCCCTAAAAGGGCACTACCACAGAGAGGCAAAAGGTCCCTGGGCAACACTATTAGATTTTCACATGAAAATCAAAGTTCAGGCTGACATCATGAGAGTGACTTCCTAATAACTACAAGAGAATATAAATCAAAATCAAACCAAACCAAAAGGGATGGAAGGAGGGAAGGAATAATTTTCTTTTATTTTTACTCTTTTTCAGTAAAAATAATCAAAATAAGAATATTCCAATCATCTCTCCTATGACATTCTCTATTTTTCCTTTACAGAGTGCTTAGATGCAGATGACTCTGCTAGTAGCAGTCTTTCCAGCACTTCCTTGGGAAAAATGATAGAGAAGCAGACGGGACCTTAGTCTTCTACCTTCTTCACTCTAACTTACATGGCAGAACATCTGAAGCAGCCAAGAAGCAAGTGATATGAGACATCAGTAGCTCTGAGACCTAAGGGGAAGCGGGGGAGAAATTGTGACTCACGATGCCTCCTGTGGCAGGGCACTTTATGCATTTTCCCTTGGTCATGACTGTGCCTGAAGTCCCAGAGCAGCCAGGAATGAATTCAGATTTCTATGGAGAAAGGAATGCAAAGCAAAAACCAGATCCGGACAAATAACAGGTTAAAACCAAGAATTACCTGGATGGATGGAAGAAGTTATCTCAAATCGAAACTGCAGCTGGCCACTGACATGATCTGTAGGAAGCCTGCGACCCAGAGTGTAGCTTACAACTCTGTCCCTGAAAGAAAACAAATCTTGTCTCAACAGATTATAACCTACCCAATGTCTACTGTGCATAGATAAAGCTGCTGAATTCTGCAAAAATACATAATGATTTTCAAAGGGTATTCAAACCAGCCATGAGGGCATGTTGACTTGCATACGAGAGAACGAATGGCAGAGAAGGAGAGGACAATGTCTTCAATTACAATGGAAGAGCTGAGTCAGTGAATAAGACAGGCTTTTGCGATACACACGCACATATGTATATATAGAGGGATAACGGTGGGAATGGAACTTCTGCAGTATGGGTATGAAAATATCAATATGGGAAGCAAACAAGTCCCACTGCAGCTACTGTAAGAAGACTTTACTACCCTGCTGATCTGACCATATCTACCCCTCTGCAGAACCTTGCATTTCTGTATTTCCTTCCCTTTGCCTTTTGTATAAAATTCAAGCTTTCCTGTTCTTGCTTTCAAAAGCCTGTACAGGCTAGTTCCCACTTACCATCTTCTCTGTTCAATCTGCTTGAATGACTACTCTTCATCCTTTTCTACCCCTCTTACCTCTATGAAGCTGAAATATCAGGAGAACACCTTCCTGACAAGGTTGATCAATGACTCCATTCTGTCCTTGTGCAGGTCCCTCCCTTTGCCACACTTCATCCACCCCTCAGAACAGAATGAAACTATAGAAGAGATTAACTTCCCAGCTGCCCAAAACGAGGCTGAATCAATGTTTGTAAAGCATTTTTTGAGTGCAGAGGGTTCACTAAACAGTAATATTTATACAACTTTTGAAGAAACATAGTTCACTTTCAGGTGGGCCCATTGTATTTGCTAGGATAGTTTCACATGCATTGGAAACTCGCATAAATGAGACAATCTCAAGATTGTATATTATTCTTCTGAACTTGTGTATAAGCTCTTCATTGAACTTCTCTGCTATTTAAAAGCCACTATGGTATTAAAACTAAGCCAGATCTAGGTGCAGGCTGGAGGCACTGCTCTCAGCCATGTCCTTAGAAAGACAGTGTTTACAACGAGAAAGTAAAATAGGAAAATATAATCAGAAGGGATTCCCTCATGTTAAGGGAAGCCAAAGATACCAGTTATGGGGCTCTACCTTGCCCAAGCTGTTCTTTTCCATCTGCTTTATGAAGAGCCACTCTATCTCCCCTACTTGAGAAACAGGGAGGTAGTTTAGTGGTAAATTCAGCTGTCAAAATCACAGCCAGCTTCTGAACCAGCTGTTAAAAAACACTTCCAACAAGCTCATCTTCCTGCTGCTCTGCGGAATTGAGATCCAATTTTCAGAAATGCTTTCTTGGGATCTGCATTGCCCATGCTCTCCTCAGTAGATGGCTCCTTGGCTCCTTCTCTCCTTGCTCCTCAAGGTCTAAACCTTAAAGTCTGAAGCCACCTTTTTGGCTTTGTCTACACACTACCTGCCCTCCTCAAATTGATTTGTGTCAATTTGGCAGCACACACCTTTCTAGGACATCCATACAAAGGGGAAGCAGGGCAGGGCAGCTGAGCTGAAGTGAACTGGTTATTCCCTGGCAGCAGGGAAGGACAGAAAGATTTAGTTACACATGTGACATATATATTTTTATAGTATTTTCACTGTTCAGAAATTAAAGTAAGAGGGGAGGAACAGATCTGGCATGATTTTAACCCATAGGTAATTCCCTGAAACATGAAAACAGCCTGTTGATAATATTAGAACAATATTCAAATTGAAAATATTGCACTCTCCAGATTCGCGGCCATGATACATACAAAACAATTTATTTCTTAATTGCCAGCTCTCATGTTTCAAAACACAATGGATAACCTTATAGAGTAAATTCATTGGCTGGCCCACAGTCCTATAAATTCTAATTAAGATCACCAATATCATTCATGAGACCACTGTCAGTTTAATAAATCCCACTCAACAACATCATAATATCACTATAACGATATACCAAAACATCATAATATCACTATAATGATATGCCACTAAAGACTTCAATTGCCTTTTCAAAATGGCAGCATACTCCATAAACAATGCAAAGTAGCATGAGCAGGGAATTTACCCTATAGCATGTCTCTCCAAGAGGCGCTGAACCGGCATAGAAAGTTTTCCGAGGAAGCGCTTGATGATCGGTCGGCTCTTTGCAAATTTGTCCTTTACTTCTACTTCCAGGACATCAGTGGGCAGGGAGACAAAGCTGAACTGCTGTAATAAAGGAAGAACACAGAACATGAAGTTGGTAGCTGGGCCATGACAGCATACTGTTGCCAGCACCTGATTGACCTGTGGGACTCTCTGGCTCTTTCTCAGGACAAAAGCAGTCCTTGGCACCCAAGGCATAGGCCTGCAAAATAAAAAGAGTTGGCCTCAAAGCAGGCAAGTGAAAGCACCCTATAGAAGCCATGTAATGCTGCAGCATCAGGCTTGGGGAATGCAGGAATTTTATTTATTCATGCCATATTTGCATCTAAAGACTCTAAACAAGGGTTGCTTGTGGTAAGGACAGTACACCTCTGGAAATCTAACATTCTCTGCCATAGCAATGATTATTGATCTAAATATAATTGGCCAGATACTGGAGATTTTTTTTTAAACAAAATCCTAATAACTTTAATTGCCTTGGAGAAAATAGCTGCATGGAAGTACAAGTGAACTGGCAGACTGGAGAGATGTTTAGTTGGCAATTCCCTCCAAGTGAAATTAGTGGGAGCTTTTCTATTGTCATCTGTAGAAGAATATAAGACTATTATTTCCAAAACTCTGCTTTAGTAAGCATCCAAAAATAATGGTAGCAGCTTGCCCATAAATTATTTTTCACATGCTTTTGACTCTGATTAATGGTGATGAATTCATCATCTAACCCTTACAGCACTCACTTTATCTAAAGAACAGGCACAGTGGCATCATAGCATCTCCCAGCTCTGAGCTGGCAGGCCAGCTGCTAGACATGCCTGATCAGGCTCTCAGCACCGCTTCTGATTTCTACTTTGGCAACATTTTTTGTAAAGGCTCCTCTGTACCACGAATTTCAATGTTGATATCAACTCATTGGCCACAAAAGTCAGTCAGAGGTATTACTATCCTATTATTTTGGTTGACTGACAAAGTCTGCTTGTATAAAACTGAAATTCTGGTGTCTGGCTTTAACTTGCAACACTGCAAGAAAGCCTGGATCACCTAAAACAGCCATCTCAGTTACATCAGCGGTTACTTCAGTCACTTCGTAACAGACAGAGCAAAGTTAGTGGAAATAGTGGAATTTATGCCAAAAAACCACCATCCACAAAAGAACATTTTAAGACTGCAGGTGTTTCTGTGTAAACATTCTAAAACATAATCAAAGCAGTAAGCAAGGCTTTTTTTTTAGTAACCAGAACTGAAATTTATTACACATGCTTTGTGAGCATATGTTATTGAGCTATTTATTTCTACTTACTGCAAGCTAAGGCCGAAGAACACCTCCTTCAACCAGTTAGGAATTATTTGTGCCCTGCCAGAGTCCTCTCTGCATTTGACTGGCTATTTGTGACACTTCAGCTGTGAGGCACACCTTAGCTATTGAGAACTGTGGATCTAGCGAGGTGAAGGGCACACAGCCCACGGTTTACAGATAAAAAGTCTTGAAACCTCTCCCTCTCTTGCTCATACCTGCCCCATTTAGAAAGGAAAAAGCCTGAAAATACTGTTCATCTGGATCAATCTCCTGACCTGGTTTGCAGCATGACCCCACAGAGAGCTAAACCAGAAGGTAAGCCACAGCACAGGCAACTGTAACAAATGATACAGGGGAAGATAGCAATGGGAACACCTAAAATGGCACTGAGCACTTTGAAACATGTAACCACCACCTCAGCTGATCTGCTTTTAAGATCACCTATTTTTATTTGTAAATAATGTTTCAATAAGCTTTTGGAGAATGTATACATGCAAACCTGAGGTAGAAACAAGGAGAATGATATTTCAGTTCTAAGCACAAAGTTGTCCATGTGTAGAGTATAGCTTCCAAGCATAGGAGCATCAGGGCACTTGGAGATTATGGATCTCCCCATAGGTAGACCAAAGCTCTACTTAGGAGTAATAGTGAAAAGCAAATGTATTAGCTAACTTGGACTTGCCTGCTCCTAGATTGGCTAATTTCAATACAGTCTGGGAGCTGGCAGTATGGGTCACTGAATCCTTTTTCCAAGCAGATCTGCTATTATTAGGACATCATCAGTCAGAAAAGGACATCTCTACTACAGTGTGTCTGTAGTGGGATAACTATAAGTCTGCTGTTTGCCTACAGCTGAAAGGTCAGTACTGAACTGGAAGACTTCTGTAGTAAGTGAATCTTGAGATGGATGAAATAATTTTCTAGCTTTCCCAGTGCCAAAGACAATATTCCCAACAGAGTAATGCTCTGGATTATTGAGGCCTGGAGTTAAGCCTTAAATTGTTTGCTCTACTGAATCAAGATTTGATTTTCAGAAATGCTGAGTCCAAACAGCTTCAAATGAAATCACTATGAGTGGGATATGCTACTAATCAGGCCCTGAAAAAATGTAAATAATCAAAGAAAGACAATTAAAGTAACAGCTAAAGCATTATTTTCTTCTCATTTTCTACATCTTCTGCAACAGATTACCAAAAAAGCTAAACCATACTAAGGGGAGAACATTAATTCCCCATGTATATTGAAAGTCACCTTATAAAAATAATTTGTTATTATTATTAACAGCAGTATTTTACCTGCTAACCCCCTTGGGCAACTGCTACTTCATGGCACTTACAAGGCAAGCAGAAGAAAGGAATTAATTTGTAACTCAGTGAGGTTATTGTAATGTATTGCAGTTTGTTATTTAATGAATTCTCCATTACAATGCTGTTGACACCTATCGTGTAAAAAAAACCTGTGCGGGGTAAAACATGAACACACACATGTAAAGACTGAACAGTCCACAAGTAGAAAGTAAAACCTAAGCTAATGATCTGCACCTTCCTACATCATTAATTTTTTGTCATGTGGTGCAACTGGGGTAAATTAGAATCTGCATGGACATTTGTTTCTGTAACGTTGGGGGGAACCAAGCCTGATGATTCCCTTCTTGCATAAGATACTGACATTATGCAAGTATGCGTACCAGCACCTGAGCAGAGAGTTTTGACGCATGGAGGAAGGTGTGTTGGAATCAACCTAGGGAAACACGTCTGTTTCCCAGGACAGCTGTGTCACGCAGACGTAAAAAACTGATGTTCCATATACTCGGCAAAATCAAATTGTGTTCTGAGTGCATCATCTGCCAGTCCTGTTGCATCTCAGGATATGCAAGACTGCCTTATGGCCAGACTCCTGGTCCATGATCACAGATCCCAAATGCTTCTGCTAGCAGCACATTTTGATACTTTAAAACAGTAGTATTTTGAAAGCAAAATTACGCCTTTAAGACCTGAAGCATTCTGTGTAGCAGAGCTCAGAGGATTTGCCATTTGGAAACAACTGCAGTTTGAGACCAAAACTGAAGGCAGCGAAATGGGTTTGGAGACAGCTTGTAAAACAGTGATAATTTTATGCAACTCAGTTTTTCATTATCTAAGCATTTGCTGCTGCTGTTATTCCCACCCAGTTTAATTCTTGATGGACAGGATTTTTCAAAGACAATCCCTGACTGTGGATGCCTCAGGTTTAGGCCATCCAACATGACAAACCCTAAGGAATCCTTGCTTGCAGAACATGCTGGGCACTTGCCTTTAAAAAAATGAATCCTACCAAAACATGTAGGTTTGAGAACTTGAAAATCATTTTCAAAAATCACCAATCATTTTTGAAAACATGTAGGTTCTTGTGATATTCAGAGATAGGACTATCTTCTTTGGATGAAGAAGCTAATCACTATCAAGCCCTAATTTTTCTCTCTTCCTTCACTTCTCTTCTATTCTGACAAGTGCCGCCCCTTTGCCTTAGCCATGAAACACTGGCTGCATTTCCACTGTTCAAGGCTTGGCCTTTAACATCTCATCCATCTGCAACAGAAAGGACCCTGAATTTCATGGTCTTCTCTAATATAATTAATGTAACAGAGCAGTAATGTAATACTGCTGTAATAAATGTTTTGTTCTTTGCCTAATATTTGCTAACTGTCACACAGCAACAGCCAGTTTGTGCACTGAAAATGACAGCATAAACTTCCTATCTGTAAGTTTAAAAAAAAAGACACTGATTATGAATTCTGCAGTACCCTTGGGTTAACACTGAGTGATGTTGTGATGAATAATTCATTCCAAGGAGGGACGAGAAAAAGAGGCTATGTGATCACAACTTGAAATAAAAACTGACTCTCTTCTAGATGAGGAAAGCTGATGTTTGTGTCCACAAACTACACCACTGATAACATCAGCTAGAAGGGAAGCATTTTAAGAATAAGTCCGCTGCCATTTTTTGATGTTACTGTCACTTTTTTACTGCAAGTCTTCCATTATTTGGAAGCTCAATAGATTTTTATGACTGTCAATCCTTACAGCCAGATTCCTGTATTTTTTGCAGCTGGTATTGGCTACCTTCCATTTTCTTTCACCATCTAAGAGAGTAATCTTTAAGTTGTATATTTTCACTAGAGCCATGGCTCATTTTCTGTAATTTTTTTGTTTGGTTGGTTGTCGATCTTTTTTTTCCTTTTCCTGTTCCTTTTTGGCAGCATAATGGCTGCATCTATGTTACTGCATAAGAAAACTCCAAGGTGGAGGCTGTAGCTAAATTGACTGTCAATTTTAATTGCAGGACTACCTGCCGGCCTGGATCTGAGGTAGCCCAGATGCAGTCAGCCCTAGGGGGGCTCGCAGGTGAGCTCTGTGCTCTGCAATGCCCCTCATGGCTCACTCGCCTGCCACCTGGGCACTCTACCTCTCATCTGGCAATTGCTATCCTAGTTGTCCCCCTGTGGTGATCTCAAGAGACTATTGTTGAGCAAACAATAAAGCTAGGGACCTTTCTAGAAGGCCCTTAACACTATCTGTTGTAAGGACAGATGAGATGTGTAAATTTTCTCAAGTCTGAGGCCAGGCTATTTACAGAAGCATTAGATATAGCAAGTTCATGAGTGCCTGGTCTTCAGGCTGCTTTTGTGACTCACAGTCTCCAGACCAAGAAGCCAATTTGCATTTTTCTGTCAGCTATGAAAAGAAGCCTGGAGGATCCTTTTCCCCACTCAAATTCAGAACTGGCAGATATTATGATAATTTGATTAATGGATTTGA
The DNA here is from genome assembly GCF_036417845.1 of Apteryx mantelli. Lineage (NCBI taxonomy): Eukaryota > Metazoa > Chordata > Aves > Apterygiformes > Apterygidae > Apteryx > Apteryx mantelli. Next base: position 111,015,297 of record NC_089979.1, read on the forward strand.
AACAACAAGATCTGGTTCAAAGCACATGGAAGCAAAGGGGAGGAAAAAGGTTTACATGGATGAAGACTTTACAACAGTCCCATAGGATAGCAGAAAATAGTATCTTGCAGGAGCAAGTTTACCCAGTGTAACCACACAGCTCTGAAATCCTCATGATATCTATATCAAATCTGTATCACCCATGACAACACTTATTCCCAATATCTCCTCTGCCAATCACCATGATTCGAATTGTGTCATCCAGGAAAAATATATCTGCATTTTCAAATTCATATTTCTGCTCAGAGCCCCTAGCTAAGGAACTGTGGGCAAAGGCAAATGAGGAAGGATTGCTTTCCCTCATAAGTGGTGGAGCCATGTCAGATATTTGTGTTCCCAGCACTACCTCAAGATTAGGTCCACTGAAGGTGTCTAGAAACTGATTATGAGCATGACGTTCACCTCTCAGAAGGGATGTTTCTATCAAAAAGCTTTTACAAACAGGTTAAGAAAATCAGCTTTTAAAAAAAAAAGTAGGCGCTTGGTCAGAATGTCTGTTGTGAACTGAATCTATCTTAAGCAGTCCATTTTTAGATTCTTGCTAATAAAAGGAAGAACCTACTCTTGCTTTCCTTGATGTTGCTGGAAGCTGAGTTAGACAATAATTGCTGGGAACCTACTGAAGCAGTCAGCTTACAAAACATAAACATGCAAAACAATTAGAAATTCCCCACTGATGTTTTTTTTCCTGGCAACTATGAGCCACAGCACTATTTCAGCTTTTCCAACAGCAAATGCAACCTTTTACAGAATTTTTTTCTTTCTGCTTTTGCCCCCAGCAGGACACTGTATTACACACCTGGAAAAATTCCTTTAATTTCCATCAAAGACATGTCCTATGCACCTATGTAATTCAACTGCTCTGTAACAAATATTTTCATTAAGATTAGAAGATTCCAAATGAGGTCAAGACATTTTATTAGAACACAAAGACTAAAAAGGACTTTTCTTTCTGATAATGTTTCTCAAATACCCCTCCTTTGCTTTAATACCTTACACCATGGCCGTACTTCACAGGACTGTATATCTAGGAAGGGTGAGAAAAATTTTTTTTACAGGTTTTCATACATTTAGAGGATGAATACTATATACGGGCTTTGTGGTTTTTGCTGGAATGTGAAATAAAAGATTTGTAGAGGGTCAGGTATAAAAATGTTACTATCTATGTATCTTTAGGGGACTTACTGGATTTTGAAACGGCAGGAATCTCTTTTTCTGCAAGAGTAGGGGCCTGAGGAGATTCCAAACTGTGCCAAGCTTTTTGCAAAAGTCAAGTTCCCTGAACTGCAACAGCTAGTGCAAACTCTGAAAGACTGGTCAAGAAATTCATGGAACCTGCTGGAATCCAAAGACAGTAAAGTTTACATTGAAACTAACTGTAAAAGGGTGTACTCAAGTTTACAAAAATAGGCTTTTTCTTCAGTCAAAGAACAAAGTGAAAATAACATTTCTGGCAGTTTTTGAAAAAGTTACATCAGAACATCAGGATTCAAAAGAGTTAGGTTCTCCAGCTGTCCAGAGGTCAACCAAACTTGGAATGGCTGCATGGATGTGATCTTTCTGTTGCTGTGGTCAGATTTTGTCTGCTCTCTTTGTACTTCAGTACCAACATACTCAAAGAAAGTCAGAGATTTCAACATAAATGCAAACCTGTCTATAAAAAACAGCTATAGCTTCAAGGCTAAAGCCCCACTCAAGAAAAGGGCTTTGTCTAATGACTGATTATGTATTTGTTTGGATAACAGCAGAAAAGAGGGCACAGGGGAAGGAGAGTCCACAGAAACTTTATGTGATGGCTCAAACCTGATGTTTCTACTGGATTTCTTAAAGAAATTCATGTAAAATGCTTTATAAGAAATGAGTGGTAGATGGATCCTTAAAAGATAACACAGGACCCAAAGTTTATAGTTGATCTGCAGTGGCTAGTGGATGGATGGATAACAAACAAGAAATTAAACTTGTATTCTCTGATTAGCCCAACCCGGTAATTACTCACCATGTTGTTTTAGTCACAGTGCATCACTCTGCATGTGACATCAACTACCACTTGGTACCAAATGGCTCTTAGAACCTGAGATGATACATGACACAGCACACTCCACAGAGGACATGGCAGATTGACTCAACAAAACTACCAAGAAATTATCATTAAGAGCAACCTGTTTCTCACAGGTTTTCTCTACAAACAGTGTCAGACCCCAACTCATCTGCGTGGTGGATCAGCTGTCCCTTTGTCTGAGCCTTACTGGCTAGGGATGAGATGGTTCCTGTTTATAGGTTAGATGCAGATGAATGGAGATCATGGACTTCCCCCATCATGAGGAACCCCACTGGAATAATGGGGTGAGCAACTAGCCACCCCGTGCCTGGCCCTGGAAGACTCCCAGTTTGGAAAACCCACAGAGGTAGTGGCTTTGGAAGAGAGTGCAGGAAAGCTCTAGGTGCTGAGCTCGAGAGAGGGAGAAGACCTTTTCATTGTCCTCTAGATAATTTTAAGTTCTGTTGAAAGAAATGGTTAGCTGTCGGGGTTATTTCTGAAAGGAAACTATGCACTGAAAATCGGAACAAAAGAATGATTAAAGATCCCTGGGATACTGAGGAAAGATAGCATGTGCCATGAGCAGCTGTATGGAAGCCTTATGGAAGCTGATGTTTTCTGATCAGTGGAATATACAGGCTATGTCTACATTAGCAAGTCATGCGGTGCTATAGGAACAGATCTGGACAGCAAAAAAGCTGGTGCTGTGGACCTGATGACCACATCCAGACATGCTGCAAGGGTTTTATTATGCACTAACTCCACTAAATCCAGTCCCCGGGATTGAACTCTCAGTATTGGTTGAAAAATGTTAGGTGCACACCTGGAGCACATCACTTGGCTTAGTTTCATCTGAAAATAATCCAGTCCACGTGTTTTGAGACTGCTTAGTAGCAAGTCATGAAGAGAACCACATCAACATCTGTGAGCTAAACGATGTACCATCAGTTTTGGCTCTAGTCAGTAGTAAGTCATTAGGATTCTCCTCTCATTTGCACAGATTTTACATAGTCAGCTCCTATAGATTAACACTGACAAAGACATAGATCAAAATCAAAGATATGCAGCATCAGCTGACTTGTTCATCCTCTCACACCAACTCAGCAACCTAAATATAGATTTGAATTTACACTGCTGCTGTCATCTTGGAGCTAGATCTGAAAACACTGTTGTAAATGCCACTGAAGAGGTTTCAGACTGTAATCTGCTTTTTAGTCCCTGTTTTCTCCCAGTCCCAAGAATGGTTTTGCATATACAGATGATTCATTTTCTTAACATGAATAGATCACATGGGGATTTTGTACATGACTTACATACGGTGAAGAATGAAGGCACATGCTAATGCTGTCCCAGCAGAATACATATGTATCCATTTATAGGATAATATGACTATTTTCAGAGTTTAAGAATAATTTTCATAGAAAGTCATGTGATAATGAGGATTAATTCCTACTTTTTTATTTTTTACCAGTATTATTTGCATCCCTGAATATGGATTGTTAAAAGCTATCATAGTGATCAGCTCAATAAAACTAAGGAAGCTGTTGAAATGAACAAATATGTCCACTTAGACTGATTAGACAGAGTTAGTACAAGTTCAGTCATTTAAAAACAGTCAATATAACTGGTGGAAGTAGGTAAATCAAAACAGAGGTGACAGAAAGAATTAGGCTCTTGATTTGGAGTTGAATAAGTGATATAATTAAATAGAAATTATATTTGTGATAGCTATCATGCCACAGGGACAATATGAGCAGAAGTAAATCTTAAAAGGCTGTAAATTACTTTTGATGGATGAAGACAGATTTAGTCTTTTAGCTGAATATTTCATTAGTGGGTTTTTCGTTTCAAATGCTCCAGTGAACCAATTACATTCTTAATGCACTCGCCACTCTCCATCTCTATTATTCTGCTCCCCATTCAAAAACCTCCCGTACATGTCACTATTGTCCCATACAACACTACTTGTCTGAATGACTGGATAAGCTCGTGGGGAACTCCAGTTTCTTAAGTTTGCTATGGTATTCATTAATAATAACCCAAAACATTGCAATGTCACTACTATAGGGCACAGGGCTCCACCGCTGCTGAAAGCTGGGGCACACCTACAAATAGTCTGAGAGTCCATTGCCCTGGGATCCAACAGTGACCACAGAGCGCCAGAGCCAACATGGTACCTTATTCAGGCATAGCACAATGTTTCTTACACTGTAATAAAAGGGGTGCACATAAGTATGTGCTGCTGTTCTGAGGTCTGATCCAGCTCTTTCTACTGAATTCCTTAAAAGTTGGATTGGGTCTTCAGTGAGTTGCTTTCCTAGATTTTCCTTCAGAACCGCTCTCTCTCACTCTAATTGAAACAGAGGGGAGAAAAAAGTTCCTTCCTATTTATTTCACGTGTTCTTTAAACTTCAGAGTTACTGATTAATAAGGTCATCATAAATTCTTCTCCAATAGCTTAAAATAGTCCTGCAAGACGTCTTTTTATTAATGGTGAATTTCAGCACTAAGACATTAGAAACTTTTTCAGACTATTTGTAGGGGAAAAGAGACTGGAAAAATCAAGTCCAAACAACTGCTCCAAAGAGCCAGTTAGGATTCTTCCTCCCTCACATATTGTCTAAAAATTTGTTAGTACAGCGTAGAAAATATTCGAAGATTCTCATGAGCACTAAAATACATGACTAGCAAGACTGATACAGTCTTCTAGGTGCAAGCTGCAACTATAATGTATTTCTTCTAGAAGAATATACTAAAATGATCTAGTTTCTTTTTCTCACCTTAATCCATTCTTGAAGGAACTGAAGTTGTCTTGGGCCTTCACATTTCAACCATCACCAGATATTCAAAAAACTGCAGCTTCAAAATCACAGCTTTTCTGTACAGTTGAGCTATATTTAACACTTTGCTTTGATGTATGTGCAGAAATGCTATACAGCAAAGCTACCACTCACAAGGCTTCACCTAGTTCTAAAGAAGCCTTTGGCATAACTCACACTGAATTCAGGATCTGGATTTCACTGGGCCCATGTTGGACTTAGGCTTAGGTGTAAAGGCCTGTTTCTGCAGCTGATTCTTTTGCATTTGCCAGTGAAGGGGGGGGGAAAGGTTACCTAAGTTAAATAATAAAGCAAATAGTTCAATCAGTGAGATACTCCTGTTGCTTTTTTTCAGCTTGAACTTTTGGTGAAATCAGGCAATAATTTTGTGAGACCACAGTGTTATGGTCAGCCCCTAGCACTCTCAGTACTGGATCAAAATCAGACCAAAACCAACCTGCTTCTAGTTTAAATTCACAGTCTTGATCCAAATATATTAAAGCCCCTAGAATGGTTTTTGTTTGTACTGGAAAGATTCATCCTTGAACAAGTATCCTTTGCACCACTCTAGTTTTGTGTGACATCATGTATCACCCATGTTATCTGCAGCCAACATAAAGCCGCAAGAGAAGCATGGAGCTAGCATAAACCCCATATTGTATGCTCTAGCTATTTTGACAAAATGTCCATCAGATCCCATCCTGCTCGGTGATCTGTCACAGGCAGGTCCAGATTTTATGATCACAGAATCAGTGGTTGAGTTATAAATCTGCAGCATAAGAAAAGGAGTCACAAACTGGCACTTAGACTGCCAATTGCATTCATATCATGTTGGCACTCTTGCAGCCAGCATCCAAACCCCATGCTTCTAGTGCTGACAACTGTTTTCACTACAGAAGCCCTCACTCCCCAAATGGCCTCCCTCTGGCCTTCCGATGGCCTGCTCATAGCCCCCGACTCCTTCCTTCTTCTGATTTTGTGTTGAAGAGGCAGATTATGTGAGAATTTATTCAAGTATTTTTGAAAGGTCGCAGGTTGTCTGAGGTGACAAGAGAGCGAGGTGACAGAGAGTAAAGCTATACATGGGAAAATACCATACTTCCATTTATCAGATCTGACACATTAACTAAGATCCGTTAAGTGCTCTTGCAACAGAGTATTGAATGCCTCTGCCTATACAGATCAGTTTGTTCATCAGTGAAATGCAGCTGTCTTCAGAGTGATGAAGCAGCCACCCAAAACATTATTTTGTGCCTCAGCTACAAATTAACAGTATTTGTAACGGGACAGGTAAAGAAAGAAGCAGGAAGCTGAAGGTGCAAAGAGTTGAGATGGTTTGTATCGTAGTGAAGGTCTCACACTTTGAGGAAATCAACTCTTCCAGAACTAGAATTTCCAGAGTCACCTAACAGATAACACTTCCCGCTACTTTAAATACATGGGTAGCTGCAACAGCCAAATTTTATAGTCCTCTCACTGCCTGTTTCTCGAGGCTCTCTCTCCGCTCATTAGTAAATAAACAAAAAATTAAAAAGCAGTTAGCTAAAACAAACTACTACAGTTAAGAGGAATATCATAAGTGTGTCTAAGGGAAAACCCAGATAGCCTGAAGTACTCCACTTGCAAAAATCACTGAGAGAATTTGCTAACCAGCTTGAGGTGCATAAACTACTTAAACCAGTTTGCTTTGTTGCTTATGATCCCTAATTGCTCAAAATCCTTTAAAGAAATAAAAATAAATATCTTGGCACTGAAAATTTTGACACTCAAATAAGCTAACACTTATCAAATTAGGCAGTCGAGGGTCTCTATTACACTCAAATTTTGTAGCCAGATCTGTACTGATTGCCTGAACTATCACTTTACTCCTTGCTGACAAATAAAATCTCGTTAAAGAGAATATGACAAGAAACAATATGCAAATAGTGTCATTATTCTAATAGCAATATTAGAAGAGATATGATCAATATTCACCTTTCCCAATTCTACTAGACAAACAAAATATTTGGGAAAAGAACACTTCCTTCACATATTTTTGTTGCATTTTACCTCAAGTTAACATGGTAGGACAACGGGCCTGTTACACTCTTGCAGTTTTGTGAACTGCCAGAGAGATGTCTGCTTAAGGCATGTATGGGCATTACATGGAACCTTACTCTGACCCCAAAACAGTTCAAATCAGGCAAAGCTCCACTGAAGTCAAATGGTGACCTGCTGGGGCATTTTTGGTCTCTGACACCAGCATGCCTGGATGGGAGGCACAGCAGACACAGCCACTTTCATTTGCCTCACACAGAGCCCTGTTCCACGTGTCAAAATGTCACACACTACTCTTACCTCTTTGTAAGAAATTTCCATTTGCTTACATCCTCTTGTATAAAAAGCACTACAAAACAGATCAACCAAATAGCTCTGATTCAGGATAACTTGTGCTGAACAGTATTTGAATGGCTTGTGAAATGAAGAAGATCATCAATATTACATTTGACATGGATGAAAAAATTGACTGAGGTATCATGGTGCTACTAGAGTGTTATTATAAAGCAGGTGGTTATTATGCAAATAGAACAACCTAGTAAGTATATGAGGGGTAGTATCAGAGTGTATTAACATAAGCAAGTAAATGAATCATTTTCTCTTAGTCTGTAGGATTTTGTTTTGGTGGGGAGTCCCTACAAAACTGAAGCAACTCTTTTACTTCTGAATTTGCTGAAAGGTAATCAAGAGCATAAACAAAAGATTCCAGTGTTCAGATATTTCTATTGAACGAACTGTTTTATTTCCCTATTCCAGACTTTGTCAAGTAAGTTTAGCAGCCATATATCATTCAATTAAAAAAAGACCATCTGGCTTCTACTGACAGGTAGAGATTGTATAGTGACAGAAAATCTTAGGAAAGAATCATCCTTCTGAAATAATTCATTGCCTAAAATATTTTTTGGTGAAAAAACCTAGTGACTGATCCATTTAATAAAATAGCTGTGATTCCTCAATGATTTTCACTTCATAAATTCACATCCATCAGTGTAAAGGGTGGGCAGAAGAATAACTACCACCACAATTCAGCAAGAGTTTGTAGTCTTCCTCCTTCCCTTGCCACATAAAGGGACAAAGCAGAAGAAAACTGCTCTGCAGAAAAGAAACCAACATATGCTTTTCAGTGCTTAAAAAAAAAAAAAAAAAGACTTCAGACCAGCTGATGTATGTAGATCGCAATCCAAGTGCATGCAGTTAACATCCCCATATCAGTTGGAGAGAAAGTAGAAACTGGACATGTGAATAACGACTCTGTTGTTTTAGACTCCTTAGCCACTAACAGGCTAACAACAGAAAAGGAGAAGCAGTGTGCTCACATGCAATCAAGAAAACCACAGGGTTGAACGGAGGAGCTGGAAGCCAGCTGTGCTCTTTTGCTTTCCTATGTCTGTAATTAGGTGATTTCATTGTTTCTCCTTTTCTCACTGCAAAATTCTGTTGGAAAACAAATGTCAGCCCACAAACTCAGCCATCCTGCATGGCTTGAGGAGAAGAGACCCCTGACATTTTATCAGGGTCACATTCTTACTCTTTGACTTTTTATCCTCCAGCAATGCAAAAGGATCCTACAGTGAGAGCAAGCTGCATTGGCTGGGAGTTTTCTTTGTTAAGAGCAGTACTGAGTGCATCTAAAAATCCTGTTCTCCGCCTCCCCCAGTACAGCCCATACGTCCCCCTCTGAATGAGGGCAGCTTGTGTGCCACCTCAGCAGTTAACTTCTGGCTGCTACAGTGTGGTGGGACCATAGCCATATCCTGTGTCCTGCTTTGAGTGTCAACTCCTGGCATCTACACCGTCTGCCAACGCACATGCACTGAATGAGACACACACAGAGCAAGTTTCCCCCTTATGGTTTCTCACCTCTAGGCCTGTGTCTTTTGCACTTTATTGAAACATCTCTGTCAGCTCCCTGCTCCTTCACGTCAGTTCCGGCTCCTCAGCTTGACCTGGGATCCCTCAGCTTGACCTGGGATCCCTCAGCCAAATATATCTGATGCTTGGAGCAAGAGAGAAGTTGCAGCTGGGCAGATGTTTCATGACAGGGCCTTCCACTTAATTAAGTCCTGCTAAAAGGTACATTTCTTGGACTATCTATGAGATGTGCTCCCACTCACCATATAACCTCCTCTGCATTGGCTCACATGTTGCATAACCCCATGTGCTACCTAACTTCTAGACCATCCTCTGCAAGGAAGGAGCATTCAGTGATGTTTCTCCCATCTTTTTCCACTCATGCTTCCACAACTATGCAGTTTGACCTAATTATCCCTAAACTACTTTGCAATTTGCATTTAATTTGAATAATTTTATATAGTCTATTTATTTATTTTTACTCTTTCCTGAAATGGAGATATTGGTCTGACAGGGAACAACAGTAAATCACACCCTTTGTGTCAGTCTCCTTTAATTCTGAAGATACTTCTCATCTTTTGTTGTCTGTTGCCATTTCGGGTGTAATTTAAAAACAGCAGGCAACAATTGAACTCTCAGATCTCATTAATACCTACTAAGCCCTTTCTACAAGGAGCAGCAGACTACAGAGTATATCTTCAAGGTGATAGGCAAACGTGCCAAAGTTGCCTTCAATTTATATTACCACTGGCATTTTTCAATCACACACACAGATTCTTTTTATTTGATGCTGTATTTACTCTGCTTCACCTAATGTCTCCTCTCCTTGTAAAAACACTCTGATAATCTAGCAGCAGCATTTCTAACTATGCGAGTTTATTTTTCAGTTCTGGATTATGCCTACCTTCAACAACTTGATAAATTACATCCCTGAAATAGAACACATACTTCAGGGAAAGAAAGTTTTATCTAAAATTCATCTTTGTAGCAAATTAAGCCTTTTACATTAAAACAAGATGTCATGAACTGCACATCAATTGCAGTTAGGTCAACGACTACTTAGCCAAGAAAGGATTTCACAAGAAACTCATGGGATATTGCTAGAGTCATTTCCATGTTTTAAGAAAAGGTCTCTCACACACACAAACCACTTACCTCTCCTTGCCAGATAGGATTAACAGTATTACACATGATCTTAGATCTCTTCTCCTGTCCATGATGAGGAAGTGCTGGGAAGATGCTATGCTTTCCAGGCTGGATGGAAATCTTCAGATAAGGATCTGGATTGAAAAACATTCCTTTCTTCAGACCAAAAGCCTGGAAATCTGAAAGAAGGTAAATAATCTGATTATTTTTCACATTCCTGTTAGCCCTCTGGAAGGTCAGGAGAACTAGACACGGAACTGGTGAGGAATTCAAACAATGTGGCAGAAATATAAAAAAACCTCATGTTTCTTGTGAGGCAGTTTAAAGCCAAACCATAATAATCCAGTAGTATAGAATTTACAAAGCATTATATAAGGAAATTGCAAATTTTACAACCCAATTGTGCAGGGAAATGTGGCTCTACATCAATATTTATACAACTAAATAAAAGCGATCTGCTGATTTTTCTAAGGAACTGAGCACTTGCTCAGCCTGACTCCAGTGACAGGATTGCTCTGAAAAAGATCCATTCATCTAATCATATAGACATGGCATTAGGTACCCAATGTATGTCACCTAGGTTTTAATTTTCTGTTTCTATGAAATTTAGCTGTTAGACCATTTTCTACAGGGAAAATCATTTTACTTCTTTTTTTTCCCCCACTTTAAAATGTTTCCTTCCCTACATGGGTTAGCTTTGCTGGGACTAACTTTGGAAAACTCATGCATATATTGCCCAAGTTTGAGCAGGCCTTTTTAGCTGCAGAACTCCCAGGGAGCGTAATATGAGTCATGCATACAAAAACTGCAGGCACTTATTTCAAAATTTACCCAAAAGGTCCTGAAGAAAGACACACAGTCCGTTATGATTTGTCCCCGTGAAGACAATGAAATGCAAAACAATCTACAGGTATCTCATTAATTTTGGCTCAACAGAAGCTACAAACTGAAGCCTATGGCTTTCTCTTTTTCCAGATCCATTTCTGAGCTTTCTTTGGTAAATATAAGCACTTGCTTTTATTAGTGAGTTCAGTAGCTAATTTCTTTTCCATGATTTTTTGTATGGAAATTCTGCTCTTCTGTTTAAAGCTTTGTTTCACATAGGGCTAAAAGCACTGAAGTGCATTTGCAACTACCTGCTTTCTCTCGCTGTCTTAAAGACACACAAAATATTAGTCAAAACAATTTCCAAAACTGCTTAGATGTATTTCTAAATATACAAGTTAAATAGGTAATTTTTCTTTTTAGGGAGGATTTCAAAACATTAGTTTTCACAGTACTTTCATTCTCTTTTAACTGATAAAAAAACAATTGTTCTAGCAGGTTACAGGAGACCACATGAAACCCTCTAGGAAGATATTCTGGATGAATCCGAAATTCATAGACTTTCCAAATCAACTTCAGCATTTTTTCAGAAAACAGCTGAATAGGGCTAAGATACACCAAGTTGTATTTTGCTTCCGTAACTTATAGTGAGATCCAATACAATAAAATGGGCAAGCTAAAAAGCAATTGGTTTTGTTCTTGTTGACTTTAATCATATATTCCATCATGCAATTCCTATGACAGAGACTTCAAAAGCTGTAGGACAGATGGGCCTGAAACAGACTGTATTTTAAGAATTCCATTCTTGTGTCTCTGTGATGCTAGCAATTAATAAAAACAGTGAATATCACTATTAATGGCTCATCTGAAAGTACTTTGCTGACAATACGTACTGCCATGGTCCTAGCGACAGCATTACACAAAGAAAATGATCTGGTTCAAACTGATAACATGGATTTTTTTTCTGAGTGGGCAATCTCTGTATAAGCACGTATCTCATCTATCAGCCCTGCTGAAATCCTTTATGTTAAACTGTTTTGCAGTGGAGTTGTACTGTTAGAAGTACATGTCAGAAACTAGAAACCAAGACTGCACAAGAACTATGAATGACAAGGCTCCAGCTGTGTAACAGTGTAAAGCTGCTAACATATGAGAGGAGAGAAATACCTCTGGGATCTTATTTTCTTTTTCTCTGATGTCTCCTCAAAAGATTCTCAAGCTGAAATATTTATTGCTATATACGTTGCTCATTTTTTTTCCTTCAAAGAGGCACTGCACTATCTTTGTGTAATGCTATGCAGAGAAATGAGCTATTGATAGAAATTAAGATTACTAGCACTTTATTATATACACACATATATTATGTATTATAAAGAACATACATATACATATATATTCCTCATAGCTGATAATTATGAAGACCTACCATCCTTTTTCCACTTGTGGGAATTAATCACAGTCATGAAGATGAATGTACTCCTAATTTTAATTAGTACTCTTATTTTTGTATTTGGATGAGAGAAATGATTTAGCCAAGCATACAACAGGAAATTTCTTTATGTCATTTTCTTGCTAAAATTGCATAATACACTAAATTATGTGAAAATGTCACTTAGAAACTTCCATTTTTAATGTCTAACACACTCATAGGAATAGCAGAATTAGCTGTCTCAAGGACAGATATCCCACTGTATCAACAATACAAAAGCTCTGAATAAGGCTACATGGGCATCTGCAGATATCCACGAAAAAAAAAAAATAATAATTTGATGCGGGACCCCAAAATGTTGTAACTTCCCACCAAAAGATGCAGGAAAAATAAAAAGCCCTCAAATTTTCAGATGTGTTTCTGGTGCTCTGTTAAGCACTGCTGGGGCCCCTTGTAACATCCCAACAGATGGATAATACCACCACCTATTCTGCTTCCCCATATGAAAATATTTCTCTCTCATCTTCATTGTCTTCAGAGAAAGGCTCTGAAGATACTCAGTATTTATAAGTGACAGTTTAGGATTAACTGAGTCTAAATCTTTGGTCAAACCAATGAATTCCAGGAGGCTTAAATTTATCTTGCTGTACTCTGTGGTTTTACAGTCTATTTCTTGGAAGCATATTAGGAAATGCTACCAACATAATTCATCCTTGCTTTTCGAAGGTATATTTTCATCCAGTCTATTTAAAAAGTTATTAATATGCCATATGTCAATTTCCCATCTACTCATAAATTACACTTTTGTGTAAAAGGGGTTAGATACCTCAATGTGTTTGATAATGTCAGGCGATCTCTCATGAAAATGACAGAAGGAAGGAATCCAGGTGGAGACACAGTGACCAGCAGCTCTTTCACCGCTGCGGACTTTCAGCAATTGCAAGTGATGTATTCTAAAACACCCAGGCTCACTGCACTGTACACTAAAGGCTATCAGTGGCTATCACCAAGTGAATTATCAATTCATTCCAACTTGAGGGCTTCCGTTTCAGACGTGCAGATATTTGAGTGTCTGGATGAGATCTAGGAAACCTTTGCTCTAGCTCACTTGCATGCATGTAGCCTCTGTCCCTAAATTGGGCCACAGACTCCCCTGTCTATGTTGCAAAGGACCATTCTGCAAATTTTCCACACAGCTTCGCAAACTCTGTGGCACTGCTGAGTGATTAGTAATGGAGACCGTATCTTCGTGACAGTCTGGAAACTGCTGTGTTTTTAGTGGCAAAACGTGGAACTGGGTGGGGATATTAATCCATTCTGACAGACACAACTCAAACACATCTGTGTTTACCTGGTTTCAATTTGCCTCAATACAAGTGACTAAGCTTTCAAAAGGGCATGGCAGAGGTATGGTTTTGGTATGAGAGTCACATTTTGTCATGCACAGCAAGGAGATTCTGAGATGGTAATGGTCAGCAAAACCAAGGATGGTATTCCAGTTCCCTGTGAATGTAGCAGAGATAGTGGACCAGACCCGTGCTTGTAGGAGCATGACAGAAAAGGATGGAAAAATCAGGGTGATAACCAGACTCTGGAGCAGTCTGTTTTCTAAACAAATTATGGTTGGTCTGGTCATTAATTTGTGAGTAGTAAGTTAAAGAAGTTGGAAGCTGTTCTCACAAAAGATGAGAAGTTTTTCCCAACAGCTGTGGAAGAACTTTCTTAGAAATAATATACAAGAATATTCTGCTCAGTTTAAGTGTCCCAAGAAGAGTCTGTCCACCTAGTCTCTCGATGGTGTAAATTTTCCTTTACTGAAGACTGAGTTCACCAACCAGCAGAGGGGTCAAAGGCCACTGAGTAGCAGAGCTATTTGAGAAGCTGATATTAATATTCTAATACAGCTGGCAAACTCCTTCCAACCAAGTACTGAATGTCTTTCATGTCTCCAAGCACCATCCAAGTGATGACAACAATTCTCTTGCAGGGGTCTATATTGATGCTTCTGGGAAAGATCATTAAGCTGCAGCAATTCTATGGTCAACTCACTAAATTCACATTTTTCTTACTTAGTGTACCGGCCATGTGTTCTCAATCTCCCCAGACCCAGGAAATGATACATATTGCTCATGAGTCACTTGAGCCTCTGAGAAGATGAAGACATCTTTGAAATAGGCCAAACTGGTCCAGAACATATCTAAAAACATACCAAATGAAGTACTGCAAAGTTGCTAAGGCACTGGAAAGACCAAAGGGACACTGGAAAGACCACAGTCAAATTCAAACTGCAATTTAGTTTGGTGACTACCCAAATGGAATTTATTCTCTCCATAATCTGCTCATTAATGGCAAAAAGTAAAATTATTCACTATGATCACACTGAGATCCTGACAGTTCACATATCAAGGCACAATGAACCATCTTCATGATCCATCATCACAAAAAAAGAGTTTCTAATTAAGATATCAATGGACAGATCAAACATTTCCCTTCAGTTTTCCTTTGTGAATTCTCAAAGAGCTGTTAACTCAGGTTCTGACACTGAATAAATGTACTTGAACAGAACTGGTATCTGGGTTGACTATCAATGAGGTGATGTAATTGGCAGGGTGCTAATATGTCTGTGTTTCTCTTGTTGAGTGCACTGTGTAGAGCGTGACCAGAGCAAGTATGACCTATTTCAGAAGGCAGCAATCCATATACTGGGCTAAGCTACATAAGACATAGTGGTGATTTCAAAGCAAGGGGCAATAAATCCCTGCTTGTTCAAGATTCAACAGGAGGCATGTAAGTACTGCCTCCCAGCTACGTGCTTATAAAGTAATAGAGAGGACTGTAGCTACCAGTAGTGTAATAATATTTTAACAGTAAGAGATAGCAATATTGTATTGGCTTGGAAATGCCACTTTGACTCACGCAGCAGTTGTTAGTACATGATTCTAGAACTCATAGTAAGGAATGTGAACACAGATTCAGCAGTGTTGCATCTGGTTTAGATTCCAAGACAGCAAATATTACGGAATTTTAGAAACTAAACCAGTAATGTGCAGGGATTGGAGTATTAAAATTCAATCTGGCAAAATAATGAAGGGGATTTGGGAAAGATACTGCATAGTGTGCAATAACTGATTTGATCAGCTACTGAATGAGGTTTTGTAACCAGCAACATGGAAGAGGTTAAACCAGATAACTACAGTGGTCCTTTCTCTTCTAAAAAATCTATAAATAGACTCCAGTTCTCTTCAAAAGAAAGAGAATCCAATAAGTAAGAATTGGCCAGTGTAGTTGCACAAAGAGATGATTAAAGATTTCAGACTTAAAAAAAGGTACTAAATGGTGTAGATAAACACAGAACATTTCTGTCACAATGAGGCTCCCATGCAAAATATTAAAGACAGCGGAAAAAAGGAGAAAAGTTTTTTATCTAGGTGGAAGTGCTAAGGGAATACAAAAGGGATTCTCATTTGTATCAAGAAGGGGCAGAAGAAGTATGAGGAAGAAAACAGGTCTATTAATACATTAATAGGTATGAAGAAATTAGTTATTCAGAAATGGCTGAAGGACAGGCT
This sequence comes from Apteryx mantelli, assembly GCF_036417845.1. Taxonomy (NCBI): domain Eukaryota; kingdom Metazoa; phylum Chordata; class Aves; order Apterygiformes; family Apterygidae; genus Apteryx; species Apteryx mantelli. Next base: position 111,031,050 of record NC_089979.1, read on the forward strand.
ACTTTTTTAATTGTCTTCATTGAGAAGGAAAATACAGGAGAAGTTTGAACTGCCATTATGAACAGTTTTAACAATGAAGGGGGAGTTCTTACAACTGCAAGTGGTTGCTCACTGGAGCAAAGTACCTTCTCTTGTTATCCTCAAATACAGAGTACATGCCTTTCTGTAAGATACGACTGGGCCAAACACAAGCTATTGAGCTCCACACCATGGATCAAGGCACCTCTGTTACACAGGATATTGGACTAGTTGAACTCAAAACCTTTTTAGGCCTTTAAATCTGTTAGTTTAGAGCACCGCAGTATTTTGTAGGCACAGGTCTACTGGAGATAGCAGAAAGAGATCTCATCTTAACACAAGCTCTAAAAGAGTAAGAAAAACTCAAGTGATTAGTAATTCAGGTTTATGAAGAATACAACTAGGCAGGTTAGCTTGATTTGGGGGGGGGTAAAAGAAGGGGTAGGTTTACAGCAATAATAAAAAAAAAATAGTGGCTAGAAGTTGAGTTATAGCCAAAGCTGTCATAAATTTGGACACCCATTTCCTGTTATAAAATCAGTCACTAGAATTTCAGAAAATGGCCGGAAGATACTGTATGTTATAGATCTGGATTTTGGTCAAGCACTTCATGGTGACTATAATTTTCAAAATCACTTTTAGTGGACCTAATACTATTTTCAGTTGCGATTTAGACGCTGATTTCAAAAACTGAAAAGTGATGTTACCTGAATATCTGGTCTAAAGGTTACATAAAAAGAGGATAATAAAACTTTCAGGGCAATGTGATAAGGATGAATTCCTGCTCTTCTGGTCATCTGTGCCACAAGAACACTTGTAAATAAAGAGGGTGCAAATACATAAAATGCGTGAAATATTAAAGCTTGAGAAAAGTTATTTAACACGATATATAGCTAATAACAAGGAGCAGTGGGGTGAAACTAAGAAAGGACAAATCCAGGAGGCATGTCATGCAGACCTCATGATAACACTTTGTATCTATACTAGCCAAAAGAATGGGTTCAAGGGCTTTCAGCAAATGCATTTTACTAGCACTAAACGATGACCTTTCAGTGAAGCGGTTGGTACATCTTGGGAACCTTAGCACATTTCTTCTTTCTGTATTTCATGCGAGAGCGCTCTGACACTTTCAGTCACCTCATCCAAAGTGTGACATTGAATGGTAACAGCAGCAAAGTCATCTGGGAAAGTAAATGCAAAGTAGCTGTATAGTTTTCTTTAAAGCCTATATTAATTCTAACTAAATCACGCTTATAATATTTCTCTTAGCATTTTAAATAATGAAAGCTCTAATAATACAGTCATCATATAAAAGATTAAGAAGCCTAATCATGGGGAAATTATCTTCTTTGCAATCAGTGTTCTTAATGAACCTATTAATCTGAACTAACCTTTCATAGGACCAACTTCCAGTCTCCTAAGAAGCAAATACTCAGAAAACAAACCTCCTACCAAAGTAATAAAAACTCTCATCTTTCTGTTCTCAAGAAGTTAGCGATTTCCTTTTGCCCTGAAGCATTGGTTTATGCTTTTTTCTTTGGTTAACATTTTTATCCAATCTAGCAATCCTTCCTCAGGCAAAACTTCCAATGAAACCAGTGTGATTTTGTCGAAGAAAATTCTGAATAAAATTACAGAAGGAACAAAGAGTTCTGCCACAAACTTTTACAGAGAAAATCTTTTCAAAATAAGGTCTTACTGGAGTGTATAGGCAAGTAAAGCAAACAAGATCATGGACTGATCTCGTTTGGCAGTTTGGGGATTTAGCCTACTTCTAGACTTTCTCTCCCATTCTATCAACTTTGTCTCTTAAAACATTAATATAATAAAAAGCATAGCTCTCCTTGCATTCTTTAGATGAAATACCATTTTGGGGCAGCATGGCTCTGTTGGCGCAGTACCCAACACAATTGTCCCCAGGTGAAAACTAATAGCCTTAAACTTTGTTACAATGAAAAAAACCACCCCATAATTTTGGAACATAAATTTTAATTAATGACAGTGAAAGTGAAAGTATGCTAATACATAAGGACAGATAGTGAGAAGGAGTGGTCAACTCATGACAGTAGGGAGGTTTTTGCTACTATAGTGCATAAACAGAAAGGAATCCTTGTTCCTTCCTATGCCTCTGGAAGGTCTAGCTTGGTCTGAATTTTATTAGCTGGCATAACAGATACAGGAATAGCAATAATTTGCCTTTGACAGAGATAACAATTGTTTTTTGTTGATTAGATAAGAAAACAATAAAAACATCCTTGCGATGTGTTAATCTGTTTAACTGAAATGCCTCAAGTTTAGGCTCTCAGGAAGAAAGACTGAAGTTGAGCTCTTTTGATACCAAAGATTTTTGATAAAATAATTGTGAGCTCAGGGCTCTACAAATACCTGGCCATGATGATGCTGTTAATATGGAAGTGATACAAATGTAAATGAATTGCTGTTTAACCACTAGAATAAGATATCCCAAAGGTATTATGTGGCATGCCCCTTATGTACTTTGAATCAAGCTGTAAATCAGATTGTTTGGTTTATAAAAGGTCACAGTGAAGTAATCTTCCTTAGCAGTCTCACAAATTATTACTCTTAACATGTGCTGGACCACTAGGCCAAAGAATTTGAAAGAATGGAATAGTGTTACAAATTCTGTGCAATATTTTAGATGTAAGAGTAGTTAAGAAATTTTTTTTAAATATTAACTCTACTTCTTAATTCCTGTTGAGCTAAATCTGTGGTTTTCTTTAACAAACGAATGTGACTGGTTGGATGCCCAGTGTCCCACCTAGCACAAATAACTGTTGTGTTAAAAGGGCCCCATCTAATCTGAGTCCAACCTGCCATACAGCATATACAACCTCTTCAGAACCACAGTAGGGCACCTAGTTTGAAAAAGCATTAACATGCAGGCTTCATATGAAAGACGCATAAAAGTTCCAGTTGACTTCAACACAAGTTAGAGGAAAGGTTAAAATAAATCATATTGCCAAGGCAATCATGTAAAGTGGTGCTTGTCTGAATGTAGGTCTTTTTACGGCCTATGCTTGTAAAAATTACAAACTAGGATAACTGGAGCATATCAAAACCACCCTCTTTTCCCTATGCTACTTTCCCAAAGAATTTCCAAGTCAAGTTCAGCACCTTGGTCCTTGTCTTCCAGGAGCTAAAAACACGGAAATCAAATAGCTAGTGCAAAACTCCAAAACGAGAACCTTACTCATAATAACCCTCCTTTGACGAATTGAATTTTTCTACAGTGGTGACTTCCAAACTGTTGTCACCAAAGCCAGACCAAATAATCCACAACTGCTTCATGGAACCATCTTACGCCTTTAAAACCTGTAATGATAAGCCTAGTAATGAGGCTGAACAGCGGCCTTCAGAAATTTAGAGGATTGAGAGCAGTCTATGGGCTCAAGAAGCCTGAGAGTCACAGTTAAGCAATAAAAATAAACTTGCGTGTATGGAATGTGGATCTGTCTCAGGTCCAGACTAAGACTGTGGAAAGTGTTCTCCAAGAAACAGGACTGCCACAAATCAATTACCTTCCACTCCATAAGCAAAGTGCACGTCTTTGACCTTGCTTTCTCTGACCTAAATACACAGCATCACATTTAATCATAAACAGAGGAAGCTTTGCCTAAAGTAAATCTGGCCCCAAAACTCTACTTGAACAAGGCACTTCAGCACATAACTCTTCTTCCTGAAGGAAGAAGATGTGGCCATAATCATAGGACAGATATTAGTTCTCTGTCTCAGTGTCACTGCTAGAGCAACAGTCATAAAAGCATGCCTGTATATGTATATATATATGTGCATACACTACGTATGTAAATAGAAGGGTTTTAATAGTTTGTCTCCTGCTCTCTGGGCTTAAAACCTTCACATCAACACTGACTTACCTGACAGTGAAAAACTGATCAGTCTCCGACTTCCTTGTCCCTGGATTGAATCTTCATTGGTGATGCTTTTAAAAATCTGCTGGAAGAAGAAGAATGGTGAGAGAGAGGAGTCTCCAATATCCCTTGAACAGACAAACTGCTTAGTAACTCTTTTTACAGTGTAATCGAATAAGAATCAATCAGACGACTATTAACGAAGACAATGTTTTTATCCAGGTAATGATTTAGGCCACTAGTAGCCTAGGTGAGCCCTTCCTGGAAGACTTTCTTTAAGAAAACTTAATGATAGAAAAATACTCCTGTAATTTTAAATATAGCAGTTCCTCACCCAAACAGGAATATGTATTAAACAAGGGATGAAAATAGCACATAAGGATGGGGATTTGGCTCTCACCTCTAATAATAACTTCTGCATTTGTAAACTGTTATTACTAGAGTAGAAAATCTTGTTCCAGGAAATTTACTGCATGCATGTGAGAAACACAGCTCTGAGAGCTTACTAATAGCCTGTGCAAACAGCAAGTGTGAATTATGATAATAACAAATACTGAGCGTGAATCCGAAAAGAATATCAATAGATGACTCTGTGCACTCGCTCAAAAGATGGGGGTCAGGTCCCCTCTGTGGGTTTTAATGCTAGGCTTTGGTTCAACGAGTTTATTGATGGGCTGCTGTTGTGTGCAAATTAGGACACAGACTACTTGCTGGCTGAGATCAGAACCTGACAGCAAAAGTGCCCCTTGCTCCAGCATCTGAGGCACCAGGAGGAACCAGCATCAGCTGAGGGACAGTGCTGTTAGCTGCAATTTCCCTGAACACAGCAGAGGAGATGCAGTCATGAGTGGGGCTCCAGTTCAGCAGGGAGTTACTACCTCCCACTGACCTGGGAGCCAGCTTAAATGTTGTTCTGCTCCTGGGAAGCCACAGCTCCTCACTAGTCTTGCTGCTCGGCTTTCAGACAAAAAAGAAAAAAAGAGCACTTAGGCAGTGAAGTTCCACTTTCTGCCAGGGAACCATAACTAAAGTCCCACTCAGCTGTGACTCATTGCTCAGTATATTAAATATTATGTATTAAAGCTTAATGTAGAAAACCGGCTCTTCTTTGCCCCAGAGAGTTCAAAACCTGGGGAAAGGGGTACTGTAGCCCAGTTAAAAGGATTTAAAACCAAGCACAGTTAACAGGTTAGGACACAAGTGAGGCCTGGAGGAAAAAAACAGGGTGGATTTGGGTACCATTTAAAAAAAATGGGCTCTATTGGACTTGACTTTTTATCACAATCAGTTTGTTTCTTACAGACTATTTAAATGGGAAAAGGGCTACTGAATAGAGACGGACCAAGAACAGATATCAACAGAAACACCCCCCTTAGATCACAGCTAATTAATTGCAATTACAGTTTTGGACTTCTCAGCTAACCAGATTTTAATCTATTTAATAAAGCCACCACCAATTTCTGAAAAGAGTTTAAATCTGAATATTATATGTGACTAAGAGATTTGTAAGGTGTTTGATGAATGTTATGATAAGAATACAGTTACCTTTATCAGCCACATCTGTAATCTCACCAAGAAGCAATTACAAATTTCCTTGTCAAAACATATTTTTCACACTACTACACTAACTGGCACTATCCTTTAATACTTACTACTCATGGTCTTTTCATCATTTTGTCCAGGACGATGAATGGGCCAACTTATCTTGTATGCACATATGGCAAAACATGCACTTTTTTTCCAGTCCTTAAACATTTTTCCAAGGTTCCTAGTTCTAACACAAATCAGTATTAATAGTTTAATGGCTGATGTTTTGAACAGACTGGGGTGCAACTGATGGGTCCTGCAAACATCAACATGTCCAAAACTTAAAAATAAGTTGCTATTAAACGTCCCTTCTTGTGCTGCTTCTACATTGATGAAATTGTGCCAGCACAGTTAAACTAGTGTATTACACTGGCAAAGCATTCCCAGTGTGGCTGAAGCTGCACTGGCAAAGCTTGGCATAATACAAAGAGAGTAATAACATGTCCAGCCCCATGAGTGGAGCAAGCTGTAGCGAGGGGGGAAAATGAATTAGATTTGCTCCTAGCAGGCCTAGCTATTCTGTGGAGCAGGCACACTCCACACTGTCCCTTTTAGTGCTCACCCCTCAGTCAGCCAAGACAGAGGGCCTTTGGGAGTGCTTCCCCAATTTCCATTTGCCCCATGCTTTCCCATGGAAATCAAGGCACAGGGAGGTGGGGGTGGAATGAAAAGGGAGGGTATGCCCTAGGTCTCACCCCTACAAGAAGGTGGGATAAGGCTAGTGCACACATCTGTACCCAGGGCCTAGCAAGTGCTCCTGGTTTGCACCGTATAGACACAGCATCCATGAATTACATCAGAGTCAGTTCTTAAACAACTTGGGCGTTTATAAATATTCCCTCTGGCTTTCAATGGGAAACAGCTCTGACATGATTTGATACTTTTAAAATTTTGACCTAATTTTCCTAATCCAAATTTTCCTTATTCCAAGAACTAATATCAGCAATATCAGCCCTAAAACTGGCTATTTGCTCCTTGCTCTTCACTGCAGGCTCTCCTTGAACCACTGGCTTCCCACTCTGTTTTGTGACTTTTCTTCAGCTTCCTCCCCTGAGCAGGCTCTGGTGCTCTCTAAGCCCAGGAGAAACCTCCCTTTTCTCCAGCAGTTCCACCTCACTGGCTTGTCTTTAAAGAACGTAACACAACTGTGAACAAGAAGCAACAATAGCAGCAGCAAATACGGCCAATCTCAACTCCAAATAATTAAAAAAAAAATTCCAGGGATTCCTACCCATAGAAATCAAGTTACTACAAACCCCTCCTATAACATTGACTCTGAGTGAGAATAAAATAGGGCTGATTATCACCTATAAACATCATGATTTCTGTTGTTTCCTAATTTAAAAAAAATCCACAAGGAAAAAATATCAGATCTTTTTCAACTGTGGTCTATTTCAATATAGCATGGCATACGAGATATGCAAGAAACAGTATTTCTTGTCATCTAGCTTGTATTATCCCCAAAGCAACAGATTACATTTGAAAGATTCTTATGGATTTTTTCAAAGGTCAAAAAAGGCCAAACATTATCGTAAAGACAAACCAAGCCTTATATGCATCTCCTGATAAGAGGAATTCTACAGCCAGAATACTCCCACGGATATTGGTGTGATGAGTCAAGTACACAGCTGCTTGCAGCAGCCAACTCTTGCTCTATCAGCAGGGTCTGAAGTTGCAATATGAAAGTAAGACTAAAAAACAGCACTGCTGTGTAACTGAATTATATATTCTTTAGTTTATCCCAGTACAGCTTTCTGAGATACAATGCTAGTCATTTTGATAATGTTTAGCATTTAACCTTAGTAATTTTAAACATACCAGAACACTCTTTTGAAATGTGTCCAATTTTACCACAGTCCAGGCAGTCAACAAAAGGAAAGTGTGGTAGTAAAGCTGGTGGAGATGGAGGCACAACTCAACAGACTGGATAGGTCATTTAAGACTTCAGCATATGAACATCAGGTCACAGTTACCTCCCTGTCCTCTCCTTCCCAGCCCACTTCCCCAAACCAAGATCCTAGTTGTAACACTTCCTAAATGCCTCATAACTCTCCTGAATGCCCACTTATACAGATCTACCACCCCAAACCTGTATGTGTTTTCCTCCAGCATTCCAGCTAAAAACTCACTTGTCCCTCAGCTCCATTCCTTGACTCTGTCTCTCTTACCACACATAGGTTCCACCTTCGCACCTGAAATACAGGTCCCAGGAGTGCCTCAGATGTTGCAGAGCATGTGCCAGAGTGGGCTCAAGAACAGTAACACATCCTCTCTCAAAGGAAGAAATTATTACGCATAATAACACACTGACAAGGATATTATGAAGGTTGGGAGAGTAATTTTACTTTAATATTGATGTTTCAAGAAGTCAAAAAGAATGGTGGGGGAGGGAGGAAAGATATAGCAATAGCATGGCTTGATTTAGTCCACTATGTGAAGAAAGCTGAGTACGCAAGGGTTCTCCTCACAGTTTTTTGACAAGACAAAGTCATTTTGTTTGCACTTCTGTCTAGTTGAAGGTAAGGTTTTCAGGATTAAACCAAACAGCTCAGGAACTTAAAAACAATGAGAAAAGTCCTCCAGTGTAAGTCCAATCTTCTAGGTTAAAAAGAAAAAACTATTTGCTTTTGTTCAGATTCACCATTTTCTAATGTAATAGCCATCTTCTATACAGTAGTGAGGAACAGGCTAAAAGCATTCTGTATGGTATAGGATAAAGTTGAATACACGCTCACTATTAATCGCTAACAACTGCTCTGACTGGGATTTAGAAAGTTTTGAAGCCTGAGATGAAAAAGTGCATGGGTCATAGTCTTTCTTCTTGTCATTTACAGTAAAAGAAATCCAGACTGATTCTGCGACAACAATGCAATTACACCTGCAGTTTTGTCACTGTAATTTGAATTTGGTCACAGACAGGTAAAAAGACCTATCTTCTCAACTGTCAGTGAAAACACAGCTAGCTGACAGAAAAATAGCATTCATCTCACCACTTGGTATTTTAAACTGAAGTCTTTGGATGAAAATGATGAAATGTAATTTGCCCTCTACAACTTCGGTGCTCTTTATACCTTTGAAATGAGAGCTCAGTCTAAATTAGTTTACTAATTTTTTTAAGCAAGAGGGGCTTGAGCTGCAAATTCAAGTCTACGTGAATCTCTCAGAAGACTACAGGTTTCCTGAACTAGATTCAAACCTTCTTTCACTTTCCTTGCTTAATCAGAACTGTCACTGCTATGATAGGAAAGTGTGTGCTCAAATGGTTAAAGGAAGTATCAGTACTTACTCTAAAATATTCTCCAATATACACACCCTAAACAATATTCTTCTGGTCTAGCATAGAGTTTCCCAACTTTTGAAGCATGCACAAGTAGCAATCTCCAGAGCACCTCATGGCTATCTGCAAAATCTGCGTAGGTACTTGAGGCCAGATCCAAGTCTCTCAGGACTTGCTGAATTCTGGAAAAGGTTCATGTTTGGTATTGTTTTTCATTTTTTTCAGGAGAGAGGAAAAAAAGATGACAGAAGGAGATGACAGAAAGCTAAAAATAATATAGTTTTTTCCTAGCATCCCTTTTCCTTGTGAGTAGTTCCTGCAAATGCTAGAATGAAGTTGTGGGACCCTGAATGAGAAGGAATGTAGGCTACACATCTGCAAATGGAGCCCTTGAGACTCCCTCTCTGCCACGGTTAGTGTTATGAAAAAAAAACCAAAAATCTTGAGAAATCGCAGAGTACTATGTCCATCAGCTCTTACTGAGACAAAACTCCACATGCATCAATAGTAATTTGTCTAAGCAGGAGCTAAGAAACCCCAAATATTTCCTAAAATACCTTTCCCATAACTGGTCCATCCAGCTACATAGAGGAGTAACCAGGACAAGATTCCTCCTCCTGAAACTAAACCATGGCCCACCACAGGTGTCTCTGTTCAGCCTCCCCGTACCTCTAGGCTGTGATAAGACAAATGCTTTGGGACACAAGGACAGCATGAACACAGGCCTGGGAGAGGCTGTAACCACGTTTGCCTGGTGCTGCACGAGATAATCTGCTTTTAGGCAGCAGAGTTAACTGTAACAGTGCCAAGTATCCACTAAGGGAAAACCTTGCCACGTGCAGCCCACATGCTGGTAAAGCAGGGTCTGCACGAGTTTCTAAGATCCTTTTAGTATGCTTGTATATTGTGCAGCCCAGCCTAACTATTTAAAAAGTCCTGCTGATATGAAACAGGATTAATATGTTTTTATTGCATGCTCCTACCATATCTAGACATGCAGAGCTGGCAAATACAAGGACACACACAGAAAGAAAAACATAGTTATGCCTTAGTCTTATCATAATGTAACATACATTCCTCTCTGAAAGGGCATTTTTGGCCACTATGACTACACAGACAAAGGAATTAAAATGAAGAAAATTCTCTTCTCTGGTAAGTACAAGAAACCTCTGGTTTAAGAAATTTTATTCCTCACTGATAGCCAGATTCTGCTTCAAATTACTTCAGTAGCTTCTGCTGTAAAACTCAATAACATTTAATGATCATAATTGATGTGGATTATCTCATATAACCCAGTATTTCTTGCATTTAAAACACAGTACACAGCAGTGACATTAGACACTAGCTGTTTGTACATGATGACTTTTCCTATGGTAAATATTCTGAAAGTGATCTAAATCTTAATCCTACACAGTTCCAATTCTAAAGGGTGTTAATTAAAATCCAGAATATTTTAGACTGACAGCACAGATTGTAACTGTAGTAACATTTCATGTAGATTAAATATCCAGATACTGTAAACTGGCACAGCTCAAGCCTAGACCATACTATCTATTAACAAGATGAATCTTTTATTAACTATTTTAACTAAAAGCAGTTCTAAGAACATACTGAAGTATTCAGAGGGACTCACACTTTTAAGCAGTACTATACAATTTGTATGAAAGTTGGAAGTCCACAGTGAAAAAAAGCTAAGAATACAAAAGTAAAGCAGCAAAGTATTTTTTGTTTGTATATGGCAGCTTTAAGGATGAAAAGCAGTAAACAAGATAAAAACGATTTTTGCAAAAAGGGATGCCTGTGGCCTGTTTTGGTTCAAATCACAAGTGAAAAATGGCCTCTACTCAGTCCTAAATCGTGCATCAGCAAAAGATAAAAGCAATAGTGCCAGATGTGTCAGAGCTAAAGATATGTTGTTGCAAAGCTGGGAGGAAAGGCAGGCTGTCCAGTAACTGCCTGCACTATGCTTGGTTCAGGCTCCAGTTCTCTATTCTCCGCTTTTCAAGAGGACTTAATTTGTCTGCAGATTTAAAATAAAATAAACAAAGTTAATGGCCTGAATGCAATAGTCAGGAGCAAAAGAGGAAGCTGATGCTTCGTCCTCTGCCTGCTTCCATCTGTTTGCGTCTTTCAATTTGCCTGAGACATAAGACAGCTCAAAACTCCCTGGCTTAACAGGCACAGAAGAGTGACACAGAGGCAGAGTACCAGTTTCTGCTCTGTGCTGCTTTGCTGATGTGTGTTTAAATCAGCTTTCAGCTCTTGTTTTAACAGAACAATGTACATGACACAAGCACCAAGAAGAGTTCCTCAAAACTTTTTTCTCCTCTAACCTAGTTTTGCTGTCTTTTATTGTTGGCCTCTTGATTTCACTGAACTCTTAATATTAAGATAATCCTCTGAGCAAGCAGAAGACAGCTACACAGCCATTCCACAGCTCAGCAGTGAAGGACCCTTCTACAGTAAAAGAACGTAAGACATCGTCCCAAGTTCATACTTCATTTTATATCAGACTCTTCGGAGAGGAAATTCCCCTCAATAGATCTCCTGAAAATGGATAAATACTCCGATTTCTCCCAGTGCTGACTTTAAAAAGGAATAGTTTTAGGAAAAACCCTGACTAAACAAATATGGACTTAAAAAGTGCTTCCTTTCTCCCCGTTACTTAACTTCCTCTGTATCTCAGACCGCAGAGCGCACTGGGACGCAAGGAGTGAATCATGAAAAGAGCAAACGGAGAGCTGAGCTCCATGACTCGGTCACTGATAGAATTATGGCTATAATCCCTGGCACCACTTTGAAAATCTAGCCCTAATTAGTGGCAGTGCTTCAGCTACAACCCTCGCTTTGTTAAACAGAATTAATCCAGCTCTTGAATGCAATATATTCCACTTATCCTGTTAGCTTGTTAAGCCGCTGTACTGGCACTGCAATATTTTTCTATCAGGTGATTCCAAATAGCAAGCAGCCAATTTCCCTATGAGCAGAGACTAATTCCCCGCTGGGTTCTCTGCAGCCAGCTTGGATCCCTGAAGGACTGCGACCACACACACAGGCAGTTTTCCCTGTGTGTTGTGGTCAGTCCTGTTCTAGGCTTGAAATACTAGGTTTTGTGAATGCCATTTCCTAATCAGGGGGAGAATTTAGCTTTTGCAGGCATGTGGCAATAGCCCCATATCCACACAGGTTGCTCTTGCTAGACCTTTTAGCAATGCCTATTGATTACTTCATTTTTTTTCAAGGAGATAGAAGCTTTTAGTTCCAAAAGCTTCTCTCCTAGAAACCCTTTAAAAAGCCAGCAAGCAAGCAAGCAAGCAATTTTTTTCCGTTGAAATGTTACGAATTATTTCAGCAGATTCTAGATAATGAACCAGGGAACTCAAACTAAATTACAGACCAAAATTGCTGTTTAGTGTCATCAGTAAAGTCCTCAACTATCAACAGGCTGATGACAACAGGGAATTCAATGACTGTATGCACCAAGGGTACCAGGTCTCTGTGTTGGCATGAAGATATTTCATGTTACCCATCTACCCTATGCAGGTAGAATGCTGTTTCAGCATAACCAGGAGCTACAAAAGTGGGACATTACAAGCAACCACTTTCAAGTAAAACAAAATTGAGACAACAAATAAGTACTTCCCACAGAGTCCCAACAATTTTTTCTTTCTAGGTTTTATTAGATTCATCTTTTTCATTGTTTCAACAGTTCTGCCTAATAGACTTCAGCTATCCTTTGGCAGCAGAGGAAAAGCTTTGATTAGAGATGTCGATCTTCCTTCATTTTTTGAAAGTACATGTAAGTAAATTCTTAGTCTCAGGTACTTGGATACAATCACACATGCATGTTAATAGGGTTTGGCTTGATCTTTCTGAGTTGATTGCTGGCTTATATCTAAGCAGCAGTAATTTTTCCTGGATATGTAGCAAACTTCTGGGAGGACTGCTTTCTGCAGTATATTTCACCAGATGCTCAGACTGGCTATGCTATTTGATGTTCATGGGCCTTTGAGCATTAACAAGTCTCAGCAAGTTTAAAGCAGTCCAAAGGATGATAGTTGTTTACAGCCTCAGTGTGCAAACCAAACTTTTACTTAAACACTGCCCTTGCCTCTGTTCTGGTTAGGAGGGAAAAAGGTTCCTTGCAGTTACTAAACAGCTCTCTGCTCCCCAGAGATACCATTATCCAGAAAAAAAGATTCTAATGAAATCCTAAGTTAAGAGCAGATTTGCACCAAACAAACTGCCTTAATGCAGGACAAGACCAGCCCTGTAAATTTGACAGGTCCATACACAGAGCATTAATGTGCTTAAGCACTCTGACAGCAAAAACTGCTTGTTAATATATTATCCTCCCAGAAACAGCTAACCCAAGTCCCTACACCCACTGAAATAACTGGGAGCTCTACCTTGACAAGCAAGACAGGCCCAGTGGGCACTGTTCACATCCTATAATTCTGCATAAAATCTGCCTCTGCAGATGATAAATTCAAACTCTTCAAGAAAATATTTTTCTTCTATTAAGAATTAAAAAATTACCACTAACATCTTTTTTCTCTGAACTGCAAAGTGATGAGAGCAATCAAAATGTAGGGCATATATTGTGGAAATACTCGATACTGTGACATATCCATATCATCTTCAGAAGGCGGGAAACTGCATTAGACAGCACATTGAGCTTCCAGGCAGTCTTTATTAGAGTTTTAAAGACTCCTCACTCTTCTAATGTAGTTTGGTTGGGACAAGGATGCAGATGAGTAATGCTCATGGACTGTGAGAGACTACCATATTCTTCAGGTGAGCTGTTTTTGAGGAATGGCTCAGTGCATTAATCTTGCTGTCAAAGAGCCTGGCTGAGGGAATCTAGCCAATGACCCTTTACGCCATAAAGGAAGAAGCAAGCCAGTGAACAAGCCCATTCTTCTAAAAGAATGCCCCAAATATCAATTCACTATGAATGCCATTTTTTCCAGAGGTGAGTTACAGACCCTTTACTTTCAACCTTGGATCCTACTTTAGGCAGAAATGAGGTGACTGCAGAGACTTATAGCCTGATTTAATAAACAGAGAAATATCCCTGCTACTTCAAATGTCCCTCAATCTTGCCAAATTACTAATAAAACATTTACGCTTCACAGAACACTTTCCCAGCTATGATGGCATAGAAAAGGTAAAAGAAAATCTCTTTCATTTATAGTATATATGGTTTTCTAGTTAATGCAGTCTCATTCATACTCAGTGTTTCTCCTGTTTATCTTTTGGGAGATGCATCAAACCCATTAGAAAATGCTTATCCTATCTCAGTAAACCCATGGAGTTTCTTTTTTTGTAAAAATATGCCTTTGCTTTCCTGTTTGGCCATTGCAGCTGAGCATCCATGGTTTTGTTTTTCTTAGTTATCTTGTTATCTCGTACAGCAGCAGGCTTTAAAAATTCAACAGTTCTCCGGTGAAGTGGACTTGTGGGAATATTCATTAAATCACGTTGCCATAGAATAACCTAGGTTGGAAGGGATCTCTGGAGGTCATCTGGTCCAACTCCTCAGTCAAAGCAGGGCCAATTTTAGAGCAGGTTACTCAGGGCTCTGTGCAGTCAAATTTTGAATATCTCCAAGGATGGAGACCCCACAACCTCTCTGGGCAACTCATTCTAATGTTTGACTACCCACAAGGCAAAAAAAATAAATAAATCCTAATATCCAATCAGAATTTCCCTTGTTGTAACTTGTGTCTATTGCCTCTCATTTCACCATGAATTGCGAGAAGAGTCTGACTCCTCCATACCCTCCCATTGAAGGCATCAATAACATCCCACCTAAGACCTCTCTTAAACCCAGCGCTCTCATCCACTCCTCATACATAACGGCACAGAACAATCTGTAGAAGGAAAAAACAGGGGCCAAACTCATCCTGACAATGACTGTGGTAGGATATTATAGCAACCTTGAGATATGCTACAGACTTCGGGTGAAAACACTGGGAAATCCAATCTCTGATAACAGTTGAGTTCACTACAGCAATTCAGATATCATGGAAAGCCTCAGGAAGGATTTGACTTGCTGCATATTGGATGCAAAAGACTTCTGAATGTAAAGTCATTAAATATGACAGAAGGGGGAAAGCAATGTCAACTAAATGCAGGAGTGCTGTCACTACAAAGATTGACTACAAATCATTATCTACAGCTTGCATAATGATTTAATTCTTGTATATGTTAATAAATAAATCATGTCCTATGAGTAATAAAAGTGTTTTCTGTTGCTGGTGTCAGTTTCAATGTAAATCTGTGCAAAATTGGTTTCAAACTTTGCAGTTTGTGAAACCTTTCTGGTGGAACAGAGCATGTCATCTCAGAGGTTAATACCCCACACTACCCAAGCCACCCAGATCATCCTCATTCCAGTGGGGATGAATAATACCACTATAGATGAGAAGTGGCTCCCTTGCCCACACGCACCGCATGCTCCCCACTCCTCAGATCCCTCCCTTTGCCAAACACACTCACTTGAAAGCAGGTATCTTCTGTATAAAACATCTCTCCCTTCATCCCCACCAAGAACACTCCTGCCCTCTGCCAGGCAAACAGCTGCTTCCTTCCCTACAGAGGCAGCCACCAAGCTCACTTGTCTGCTGCTGTATGAAGGGAATGGAGAGGGGAAAAGTAGAGGGGCGTAGAGCTGCTGGCATTGCAGGGGCTGGAGGCTGTGGTGACCCGGAGGCTGGGTCCTCTGGGATGAGGCTGCCCTTCCAGCAGCAGGGTTCAACTCTGTTCTTCTCTGCCCTGCACGAGCAGGAACAAAACTTTCTTGGCCAGTGTCCAAAACTTTGGGCTACATGGAATAGGTCTGATCCAGGCCACCTCTTGGACCATGCCCCTTTAACCACTTGGGAAGGGGCTAACAAGAAACACAGCTTTTCCCCTCCCACTTTGGGCAAGTCTGTGCTGCTAGTCAGCCAGCGAGACATGAAGAATGATTGCTGAATCTAGAGGTCAACTCTGACCTGAAAGTGGCAAGAGTTTTGCCACTGACTTCATGGCATTAATATTTTATCTTCTGCTGCTGCAGCAGCACTATACATCCCTGAACTACAGGACACTGGAGCAGCCTGTGCTGCCCTACCTATTCCTCTCTGTCAGTGATACATCACTCACAGCAGCAAATGAGGATGTCATGAAACAGAGATGTGGCAGCTTTCCTCTCCTTTCCTCACCCTCAAAGGCACAACTGAACAATAAACTTGTAAACCCTAAGCAGCCTCTCAGTAGTAACAGCTCCAAAAGGCATGAAGACTCACAGGGTGCTACTGAGTAGGAAGGCAGCTTCATGAGCAGCAGGCCTACAAGCCAAGCCTCAGGCATAACCACAGCTCACCCTTGCAGCAAAATAGGAGATCCTGAATGCCAGGGTACTCCTCACAGCAGCTCAGTCCACCCCACTTCAACGTTTACACAATTACTGCTCTTAGCCACCTGCCTGACAGGCAGCTACATGGTCTCAAGGCTGGCAGGAGCCAGGGCACAGCATGCTCCTCAGGCTGGAGCTCCTAATCACGAGCTCTGCAACACTCTAAAGGGAAGCAGACAACAAAAACATGAAAGGAGTGTACTAGAAAAGAAAGGGGGAAAAAAAAGAGGAAAGGGGGAAAAGAGAAAGGGCAAGGCTCTGTAGAAAGAGATTGGAAAGCAAAGAGCAGAGTAGTGGAGCACGCTACGAGGGAAGAACATGATTAATTTCTAAAATTTCAGATCTTCCACAACCTAAAAATTCCCTCCCCCTCTTTCTCAAAAAAAGTGACCGGTACAGCTTTAAGTCAAAGCTGATGGCAGCAGCTTTCAAACTTGCTGAGTTGCTAGGACAGGTTAGACTCTGTTGAGAACAATGAGAGAAACAAGTAGGTTGCTACTAAAACCAGGGTTTCCTAACAACTGTGGGCACCTCCAGCCCTTTCTGGCAATAGCCTTCGCTGTTCCCAGATAGCTCAGTCAGCCCTATGGTAACAGATATTAGCAGCCCTCAAATATTTTACCTCTGGAATCACCGTCATAGTACTGTTCTGGTCTGCTAGACAAAAGCTCATAAATGCGCTGGTACCTGAAATAATATACTCTGTTAAAAATTTTGTGAACTCACCCCAGGTTTAACAATTGCCCAGGGTTAGTTAGGTAATACAAACAACACTGGTGGCCCTTTGCTAAGACTATCAACGTGCGATTTAATTAAGGTGGTTTATACTTATATTCAGCATAAAGTCCTATTGCATTGCCAGAAGGGTAGAAAAGGCCTCAATGTAAATATGAATCAGATCCACCTAGTTAAAAGGGAGCTGTGCAGAAACAACTTAGTTGCTTTCAATCAGATTTTACAGACACAAGAATTTAAGCCTGCTTTTAAACTGGAGATTTTAAGCAGGGAGGGATGGCATGCTTTCAATATATACAGAAATGTCCCTGTCTGAGAACTCATCTAGCTAGCAGGGAAAAACAGACAGAGGTTCAATGTAAGTGGAAAAGTGTTTCTCAAGAGATTCCAGAATTAAAAATGAACAAAGGATTCAGAACTCTAATTTTTTTAAAAAATTCCTATGCACGTATGCTGAGGTATAACATACTGACCTACATCCCACTTGAGCTTCTTTTGCTCTTAATCTTTCATACAAGTAATAATTGCAGTCAAAATGATTTAGAAAAGTATGCGATATTACATAACGGTATTTCATCATCAAAACTATATTAAGGGAACATGATTATCCTGCCAAGCTCTTAGAAACCAGGAAATGCAAACCTAAAAGATAACTGTGAAGCTTTAACTCTGTCTCTTCATGAATATAAATTATAACCCTTCCTCTTCTTTTTTTTTTTTTTAAGCTGTCTCTGATCAACACTTTTTCCCAAGTAATATAACATTATATATATTTTTTGTATCATCTGAGTTTTGTGAGAACTAAGTACAGGCAAAACAAGATATTCAAGGTTCAAATAAAACATGAACCTAAGACTGAACCATTGGCAGAAAAAATAGGAAATACACATCTGAAAATTAAGAGTAGAAAACATAGGAGAGGCCAAAAAAAGAACTAGATGGAAAGGATGATGTAATTATCATAGGGCTTGCATGCATGTGCAAATAGACATACATACACAAGCAGAATCACAAACTTGCACACTACATTGAAAGGGCAGATATCTGCAGGCACTGATATGAGGTGGGGCTGTTTAACAACTTTTTAGCTTTCTGTCACCTTCTGCTCTTCTTTTTCACCTTCTTACAGTATTTTCACCCAAAGAACCTATGAATTATGTCCAAAAATTTCAGTATGTCACATCCACAAGTTATATATGTGTGCAAGCTAAGTTCACCTCGCAGTCATCTCTGCTGTCTGTAGACAGTTGCTATCCCACTGCCCTTCTTCCCTCCCATCCTGTTCCCTCTCTCCCATTTAGTCACCCTGCAATTCATTCCATTGCCTTGCAGAACTAAAGCCAATGGCATCTATCAGCTCCAGCAGAGATGAAATTTCATTGTAGGACTGTCTGCTCACAGAGTTCAGTGCAGAATACAGATCTAGCTTAGGCAAGTTTAATGACATCTGTCTTTCCCTCTAAATGTGTGGCTGTTTGTCACCTTAGGAGATGTCAGCTGCTGAAATGCATGAGTGAGAGACTGGGCACGGAGTTCCCAACCTCAGCCTAAGTTCATACCTCAATTTGTATTCAGATACAAGTAGTGTCTCGACACAAGAAGAGAACTTGTACCAATTTGGCCATTTTCCTTCCACTATATCAGCTCTCCAGCTGGCCATAGGAATGAAGTACCCTTTAGCTTAGGAATATCTGACTCCATTAAATCTTCTAACTGCTTCAGTCGTGGGTGTTCAGAGACTTTATAATCGGTACTTCTAGCTAAGAATTTCTCAATCTTCTCAACTGCGCATTGAAGCTTTGTAAGATTATACTTTGTTTTTGCACAGCAAATTCATCAGTGATATATTCAGTTCATTTTTCATCTCTGTGTCCTAGACATTTCCCTCACATCTGTAAACCTGCAAGCTACAGCTATGACTGCAAGATAGAGCAGAGGGCAGCTGAGGCAGCGCATCAAGAGTCCCAAGAGACAGAGACTCAAGATAAGTCTCCTTCAATCCTTTCTGCAAAATGTTTAAATTTTACTCAATCTTTTAGATGATTTGCATTATACTCCAAATAACAGTCTAAAGTGTCATGCCTTACAGCAAAATAAGATTAATTAAAAATAGGCAAAGGAACACAATGTAAATGACAAGCAAATTATATCTAGCTTAAATTTCTGCAAAGTTCATCTAGACTTTGAGATAAAGCCCTACAAAATCAGCAAGAAGATCTCTATTAGCTTCAATGGATCTAGCTTTCAGATTGGCATGATCTATACCAATAGACTTAAAAATCTTAACATCTTTTTAAACATCCTCCCTGCAACTGAAGCCTCCTCTTCCCTTCTTTTTTCACTGGGCAGCATATCTGAGACCTAGCAGCAGATACAGTTACACAAATCACCATCACCAAGAAATGAGAAGGGCCTCTGACATCCTAACATTGTTTTAGAAATCACTGATCTCTTACAGACCTCACAGATTTTTTAAAATAAACCCATCAATTGGTAATTCTGCTGTATTTCCCAAGTGTTGCTGATGCTTTATTTTCATATTATCACAGAAGTTTTATATCACTATAGTTTTATAAAACAAGTTCCTTTCACTGCCCCAGATCCATCTGCTTTTGCCTTGTTCTTTGTAAGCTCTTAGAGAGTCATTTGGGATTTTATTCATTACTTTGAATAAGTACTATCTGAATTCATGCCTTTCCCTATACGCTTTTCAAAATTTATACAACTTCTTTAGAAGGCTTATCCACACAATCAGTTGTCACTCCGCTAATATTTGCATTCTTTCCTTAACATGAGTCATTTCCTCTTTATTCTAATCTGATGACCAGGGTTTAGTATGCTAATCGTCCTGGATGGACACATCAGTCAGAAACCAGACCACTCTGCTTTTCAAAATAGCTAATATTTGCTCATATGTCCTCTGCTTTATCTCATCAGCTAATAGGAATTATTAGCAAATTAAAGACTATGACAACAACTTTCATTTTAGAATTTCTAAGCACTTCACAAACCATTAATTCTTAGCATATACCTGAGAGATAAGATATTGCCATGCATATTTGAGATAAAACATAAAGATGTCCAAAACAATGCTATAGAATAGCACACACAGAATGGACAACTAGGGCAAATGCCATGGCCAGCAAAGACATGATGTGGATGGGCGGTTCTGGAAACATAATGGAGCACAGCAAATCAAACCCTGGTCCTTTCCTCTTTATTACACATCAGTCAGTAATGCAGACATAGCCAATGAGACCTAGAGAAAGAAAGTGCTTGTTTCATGCCCATGCACTGCAGGGTTTTTTTTTAGTTTCCACAAACCTGGGATGCTGAACTAGCTGGATCTTGCAGAGAATTCATCCTAGCGGTACTCATGTTCCTTTTTTCCCATTGGAAATTAATTTTTTTTAATCAAAAGCAGGCCAAATATAAATGGTGCTGTCTCTAAATGATAGTCAACCGCACACCAAAAATAGCTAGAATACAATGTGCTTTTTAAAATTCCGTTAGCAGGCCTCCAAACCATCCAGTGAGACTGAGGCCAACGCATACAAAATTGAAAATTACTAATCAAATTGATAAATGCAGGGAGAAAGGGCAGACATCATCTATTTTGTAAAGGATCATCAAATCAAATCTTCTTGCAACTGATGGACTGATACATATTGGAAAGGTATGTTATGTAACCTAGATTACCTCTAGTAATTTAGTTTGTGTCTCACCCACAATCATTTAGACATGACCTGTGGCTCAGCTCAGTAACTCACTCCTAGAAGGGAGGAAGCAGGAGATGCTTCATTCAGAAGTCCATCATCTTCATCTCCAAAGCATACTTCTCAGCTCTAAAACCTTCCTTCCTTCCTTCTTCCCTCAACAAAACTTGAAATAATCTGCCCTCAGCCACACCATATAATTCCAAGAACTGTCCTGTAGATTACAGATGTAATCGGAAGCAGTAGAGAGTACATAAAAATATAAAAGGCCAGAGCAAAACCTATTTTGCTGGTATAAGATAGGAACAACTACACCAAAGTCAGGAGTTTTATGCTGTATTTACAAGGCCTGCATGTAACAGAAATGAGAACACCGCTAGCATTACATACCAGAACAGAAATGATTACACTGGTGCAGCGTGCTGAACAGTCACTGATCTTTCCATAATTTACTAAACTACGGAAGGCAGTAATATGATGTGCAGACTATTAGTATGGCTATTATGTGACCATAACAAGAGACATTTGGAAAGTAAGCGGCTGGGAAATACCAGACACGTATTGAACCCATTAACAAATAAATGGCTTGTGTAATGATCTTCTTGGTGTTGCTGAAATAAAATCACTCCAGTTCCCCATCTGTCATGCTTTTTATTTGTTCATTTCAACTCTGTGCTGCACTGTAAGTCTGCTAATTAAACCACTCTAAATCTACATTTAGAAGTTCAAATTGGATTGGATGCCCAATAAGGATGCCAAATAAGGTGCATCTTCACTAGCTTCTCTTCATGATCAAGCCGAAGTGTTTTCTTAAACTCTGTTTCCGAGTGTGCAGGGAGATGAGGGCAACAGGAAGGAGCCCCAAATTGGAGAGGTTGATCTTCAGAGTGAAGAGAACATGGTGGCCAGTGATCCCTATGGATTGCCCAGCAGCTCCATGGCTAGTTCTGCTTACTTGGAGTCCACGAGAGGGAAAGGAGTTGGCAACATTTTAACAGGAGATGGGCAAATGGTGGCGTTATCTCTGCCTTTTGTTCTGTCCTTGCTAGCTTGACTGCACAACTGCAAGTTCAGGGTAGCACAATAGGAAAAGTTTGATGAATTAACACTTGAAGAACTGTTTTGTTTAATAATTTAACAGATGCCAGCTCTTTCCTATGCAATCTCTTCACCATTTAAATCCTTTGCAGCTATGCCCATGGCAGGGCATGATGTGCAAAATAAAATAATTAGATTATGATGTTATCAGGTGCATAAGCATGCCTGTGCTGATGAAAGAGGGCTAAAGCATTAGGAATGTCAGTACCACACAACTTCCATTTCAGATCTCTCACTCTCCACTGACTTTTTAAGCAAAGAATAGTACACACGCCCCAACTGCCCTGTCTGCATAGGCATACAGCTTACTGTACTTCATGTGTCTGGTACTCTGCCAGAGACACATCTGTTATATAGGATTAGTTTTCTTCATTCTGTAGTGTATTACCATGGGATGCAAAAGGGCACTGGTTTTCAACGTATCAGCAATATTTACAAAGTTGCTGCTTGACCCAGTGCTCTGTGTCAACTGTTTCAAAGCTGCGTGACCAGCGTGCTGTACGTCCCCAGTGACACCTCCGTCATTCTAGAGAAGTAATGTGTCAAGCCATGTTGATCAGTTCCCCTGCATCACCCTCGCACCCACACAGGTGCCTTTGTTTTCCATCTCTCCTAGATATGCAGTCCTTGAAGATACATGTGAAATATGCAGGTGATTCAATGCAGAAAAAGCACTGAAGTGTATTCTGGGTCCGTTTCTTGTGTTAAAGTGTTCTCAAACCAGTTCTGATTTTTGGCACCAATCCTAATCTTAGGTGCTTGTATTTGAAAACCCATTCCTTCATTACACCTCTGTCTTTCATACAGATGGATCAGGAAATTATGAAGACTACAAAATTAAGGGACTTTTAAATATGCAAACAGCTGTGTGCTGGAAAGAACAGTCACAATCTGCTTAGCTTGGAACAACAAAAAGAACATACTCCTGTGCTGTGAATTACAGGTTGCTACTCAGGAAATCATTCACAAAGAATATCGTTTACATCTCCTCTGCTCAATTTGTGCTTGTTAGATAATAAATTCTGAGCACCTCTCTCAAGTGGTGTAAGTCTATCCTAACATATCTGGTGGTGGTAGGAGTTTGAACCACACTGAGTTGAAAAAGTCAACTTCAAGAGAGGGGAAAAAAAGCCACAAGCCACACACAACTGGGTTATCTATCAATCTAGTTACTGACGTATTTTAATTTACAGGAGGAAAATGTTATTCTGAAGTGACTCTACTTGCTAATTCTCTTCTGTTTTGAAAAATTCTGCCAATTTGGAAGAAAATCCCTAAAAATTCCCAGTAAAGGCAGTGGGATTTCAATATGAGCCCCACAGCTTTACTGAATCAGGACCATAAAAGCCAGCATTACTGAAACAGGTATAATCAGAAGAGGCCTTCAGTGCAAATGAATTTTCTTAATCTTTAAAGAAAATCTCTTGCCAACAATCCCAATTTAAAATGTGAGCAGAGGAAAGGAAGAAAAAGGTTATTATTTATAATGCAGTGACTATAGTTACACTGCAGTTGCAGACCAATTACACACCGGTTACGCTTTCTGATTCCACTAATTCATAGAAATGGAACACTCACTACATGACAGAGTAATAGCAGTGTAAATACAATGATGCCCTTTATGTATCTGCAGTCCAAAAAATGCCTGTGTTACTGAGGTGGCTATAAGAAATAATTTGGACATGTCGTTAACCTTCAAATTCTGCAAATCAGTGCTAATTAGGATATAGAAAAGCATAACCAAAAAAATGTAATTATACTGAAATAAGAGCTCAACTGTGCAACTATTAGGGGGCTGCTGATGTGAGTAAGTATGCTTGAACATAACTGAATATTGCCAAATCAGGCTGTAAAACACTACCATGGCTTTATAATGAAACAAAGCGGAAGTGAAAAAATGAATGCATGACACACTTCAGCTGTGACAAATGTGTTGAGTGTTGTTCTCGCACTAAAAATAATTCTCCTATATTTTGCAGCTAATGGGGACAAATTCTGGCAGGAAATTCTGCTCTCAAAGCGCTTGTTAACTGGAGCTCTTGTACTGGCTGGCATACGCATTCGGAGCATAGTGCCCTGGAGCCCACACCCAGATTAGGGCTTTAGGTGCTACTACGAACTGGAGTTCAAAACAATAGACTACTAGTGAAAATCTTTCTGCATTGCTTTCCCTGCTCTCTTTTTTTAACTTCACTTCTCTAGAACATCTCAAGACAAGCACAAAATAAGTGCACATGCAACTCAATAATGTAAAAATGCTAATAAATTTCCTGTGCGCATATTAAAATCTTTGCCAGTTCCCAAATAAGAGGTAACACTACACTTCTTTATTTTACCTCTGATTAGCTTACTTTGAGGCGTTACATCTTCATAACTCCAGACACCATCAGGTCCTTCATACATGAGTGACCAAATTGTTCCTTGAATGTTTACAGAAAACCAATGAAATACAGACCCTTCTGTTAAATGCTGAAGAAACTCTACAGTCATTTAATATTTTTTTAAATTCAAAGATTTATATTCTCACATTATACCACTTCATCATGTTGGACTACAATGGTGGCAAACTATGAGCACATAAGGCAGGTGGGATGCAGAGAACATTGCAACTGTTGTGAAAGAAAAATCACATCAGAAAAAAATCTAAAATGGACAGCTGTTTCCAACAGAGCAGAATCGTATACAGAGATTACCTTCCACCTACAGTTTGTAGATTCAGCTCCTTTTTTTCAGAATTATTCACCTTGAACAGCTAATGAGTAGAATCCACTTATTACAGCAGTTGTTAGAGGCCCTTTTACATTGGTATCCTGGCAGAGAGCATTTTGTACTTGACTGCTGTAGTCTACATGTCTCTTCCTTCCAGCTGAGCAAATATTTCCAGTTTCAGTGATTTCCCCTGCTAGTTCTGCCTTAACTTTCTCATTCCTGAATGACTCCATCTCCTTTGCAGGTAATCAGATTAGGAGGAAACATACAGTGGCAGGTTGAATATAGGTGGTAACTTGATGCCAAGACAGCGGCAAGTTGGGGAGCTCTAACTACTTCTCATCTCCAGATATGGAAAGGGGATTCTCTTGCTGTGCCTTGCCATATGCCCAGTCACCTAAATAGATGCAATAGCCTCCAGGGAAGTGGTGCTTGCCTTCACAGAAATGCTGATCCTTGCAAGGTACACCACTTACACTTGTTAAAGATGTACCTGGCTTGCATTCTTGCTGTGATTAATTGCAACAGCCTGATGTTGTGTTTTCCATAAAATTTTTTTACCTTAACTGCTGAGGTGTGCAGGAATCACTAGAGGCTTCTGCTACCTCTTTATCCTTTGCTTCTCAAACTTTGATTATTCTTACACTTTCAAAATCAGACTGTTAGATCTATTCCAGACATAGTGATGCCTTGGAAACACAGAGGGTTTTAAAAGTCACATATCACAGAATAAGACATGAAGTAAAAGCAAAAATGCAGCTGAGATTTTAGATCCAGTTTTGGGGAAGAATGAAAAATACACCTGCTCATACATGCAAACTCTCTTGTAAAATCCTGTCTTGCAGCACATCCATGGAAATGAGGCAGAATGCTTCATTCTGAAGGCTTCCTTGGCAGCCCACACTCTGATGTGACAGCACGCAATGCAAATATTTACAGCAGGAAGTCCTCAGGAATGATCAGTCCCCTTCAAATGGCAGTAGCTTATCAAGCAGTAATCCCTGCTGTGGGAAATCCAGCTGAGGCAGTGTTTCCACATAAACACAGCATAGGGAAGGTCTCTTCCAATAATTAGCTCCAATTTACAAAGCTTTCCCATGATGCTAAGTGTATTTGATAAGTGCCATAATGATCTGCGAGACAAAAATTGTGGCTCGAAAGCTCCAGAGGTTCAATCAGCCATCGCTATTTGCATCTAATACACAGCTAGAGAATATACACAATTTAGTGGAAACATTTGTCCTAAGGCTAGAACACTGATTCTCCACTTACTGTCTTTTAATTGTGATGTATCCAATTTATCTTTTTAGGCTATAAACTCTTTGGGAAAAAGATTTTTTCTTCATTCAGTATGCTGTTCTTTTGCCTGCTTTACTTTCCTGCCAAAGAGCCACATTCAGATTAAATCAGTTTCACGCTCCCAGCCTTTCCCATTAGGAAGATACAGCTTTCCTATTGCTAGAATTAACTGAAATAATTATAATATAAAATAAACAATTTTTCATTTTTCCACAATGACATCTGATGTAAAGGTGAATTCATGGCTACAACATTATGACTAAATAAAAGAGTAACAAAGTTTTAGATGACATAAAAATGTTCTTTTCTACTGAAGAAATGGTTCAGCTTACCTATACCATGGTAATGCTTATGATTATAAAAGTATAAACTACTGTGCACAAACAAAAATGTTTCATCTATGCCATTAATTAAAAAAAAAAAAAAAAAGCCAAAGCCAGCCAGGATGTTCCTTTCTTCCAGAACTGCAGGTGCTCCGTTTTACTGCAATCACCCGCAGGCCTATATCCTGCCCTAAATTCACATTTACAGCTTCTGCCATGTATGAATTGGGCAAAGTGCACAGCCCTCATTTCCCAGACATTCAGGCTTCTCATGATGATTCACAGGCAATAAAATGTGACAGGACTTTTCACTGACAAATGAACTGCAGGGCATCCTAATCAACATCCAACTAATAGAGCAACTTTTTTTCTCTTCAGAAGTAGGATTCCTTTTAACTGCCAGTTAAATACTCTCTCAGTAGTGTGTGAACAAGGATGGCAACCATTTACAGCCCCCAGCATGACTATTTCCAGTTTCTTTTCCCCGTTCAAAAGTAACAAACCACAGTCAGACAGTGAGGGTTTGCGCTTTTTAATTGTGGTGTTAGGATACTGCTGCTTATTGGCGTTTGCAGGTCTTCTGGCTAAACAGGACGGGACATATCCTGAGGGGCCAACATGCCAGGTGCTGACCCCTCAAGGGAGGTGCTACACGCTGGGAGGCTGAGGATGAATCTGCTTGGGTGGTTCTGCCATCAGCTGCAGACGAGTCTGTGGTAGCAGCAAAAACAGCCTCCAGAAGGTCACCTGTCCCCAAATGCTGCTTCCCGACGGACACCTGCTCCTTATCTTTTTCCCAAGCTGTGCCAGATGAAGAGGCTTGCTTGTGTCAAATACACAGAGCCTCTTTCCCCTGTCCTCTAGCGACAGCCTAAGTTTCAGGGTGAATTTGTGACACCATTACTACAATGGCAAAATTCCCTCTGGTCCAAGGGGAATCAACTTTTCAAAAACCTTCAGCCCCTCTAGCCACAGCAGGAGATTTTCTCCCTGTAAAGCTATTATTTCGGACAACACACTGGGGTCCCTTAGCTGCAGCTAAAACTCCTACTGATTGAAAAGGGGGTAAATTTCTGAGCAAGGACCACAGGATTCCCTCTTCTAGGAGGGAAGAAAAAAACACCGGAACCTGCCCAAGGACCTGAAGAAAGCTCTTTCTGAGAAAAAGCTGCACCTAGGCCAAACAAATCAGAGGACCAGAGCCAGCACTGTGAGAAATGCCATGCCTGGGACCTTGGGGCAGTGCATTGAATCACTGGAGCAATGAAAACAACTGAGGAATTTGATGTGTCAAATTTGCTAACGGAACACTCAGTCTATCAAGTCTCACTAGGATAAGAAGTCTCGAGGACCTCAAACAAGCTATTTGCATCTCAAACAAGCTATATGCATAGAGCTAGACTGTCACCGGCCTTAATTGATCACACAGAGGAAAAGGGAAAATAAAACAATTGCTTCCCTGCTTTGCCACTCTCAGATTATGCTTTGGAGACAGAAAATAAGATGGGGCTGCCCACTCGATGTTCTTCATCAGGGAGTGACTACAAAGGGATGGGGAGGAACCGAGCAACACAGATAAGGAGAGCTGTGCATTCATTGCCTAGCTGATGGTGCAAAAAAGGCATAGCAAAGTAAGAACCAGAATAGCTCCTTTTGGACAAGAACTTTCTGATCATTGTTCAAAACCTTTATTTAGAAGAATTATGCTTTAAAATAGATTTAGCAGATTATTTTTGGATTTCTTTTACATTTTCTCCCTCTCTTCTTCCACTCAAAATATATAAAGATCTGGAATCCTTGAACTCATGGTCTCTTCTGAAAGTATTTTTTCCTTTCTCCAGTGTTGGAAGTCACCTTCAAAGCAGAAGGGCTGGGCTGTAACTTTTCACTCATCTATGAAAACTAAGGGAAAGAAAGACAGACAGAAAGAAAGATGGAAGAAGGGATGGACAGATGGAAAGAAAGAAAGAAAGAAAAAAAAAAACTAACAGCCCCAAAATTTTCTCTCTCCACCAGACCTTCTCAGTTGAATCACTATTAGTGAAATCACACTCAAAAGGCCAGAGCCCCTGAGTGTGCAGCTCTAAGGGTAATGTATGCACTTTGCATGGCTGGTATGTCTTCGTTAGAGCAGCCTCTGGCTCCAGTGGCAGCCAGTGCAGATGCACACAAGAGCCAAGGCAAAGGCTGGAGCTGGGCAAACACCTCATTTTTTACTTCCTCATCTGTGCACTGGGAATAACACCACTTCCCAATGGTGCAGGATGTCACAAAGCATTCAAATACTCTAGTAATAAAGGTTACACACGTACTGCAGAGAGTCAGATGGATGAAGCCATCTGATGGCTTCTGCTGGGATTGGAGTCTGAAGAAACTTAGCTAGCTAAAAACCTTGATATACACAAGAACCAGACTATTATTTTTCTCTATATTCATAAAGGAGCTTTCCAATCTACAGCAATTTTCTCTCTTGCACTCATACAGGAGGGTCATCTAGGCTTATACTGCATAAACTTGTTGCTATTCCTTTGCTTTTGTTGTCTTCATTGCTTAACATTTGTGTTATCATGCACCAAATATTTATGTCATGCAGCAAACAATGAACAGAAAACAACAGAGAAACTGATGATGTATCTACAATATTGCTGGTCTCTCCATGTCTGCAAAGGATACTGGGACAAGCACACATACGATTCTGGGATGTAGAAAGGCAAGAAAAATTAGGAGTAGATGTCTTTGTTATCTGGAAAGGAAGAGAATGCTATTTCCAGGGACACTGTTTTGACCCTCAAATTGAAAACTATTATCTGACATTACTTTTCATAATATTTTGTTTTTCAGTCATGTACAGTATACTCAGTTGACAGTCATAATAGGAGTTTCTTTTGCTCATCCAATCTCAATGAAGATTACAAGTACTAGACAAAGAGGACTTTTCTTTTAAAGGTAAGTCCTTCTATTCCACTAAAAATGAATGACTGCTGAAGGCCGTTTATTTCCCACATATGTACAAATGAAGAACTTTGGGAGATTACAGATTTAAACCAAAGGTGCAGGCTTTCAGACATTTTTGTGTTAACTTAAAATATACTGCTGACATTTAATAAGGAAACAGTTGTCCTTCCACACTAGACCTGTCAAATTTATTTAATCAGTTCAAACTCAAGTCTGAGACATAGATATGAATCATAAAAAGAATCATTCTAATCTCTCAGCCTATTGGTATTTATTGTTTTGGCTGGCTGACTTATCTTGCAGGCAAGACTGGGACTCAAATCAGTGACATAGATGGTCTCCCCAAATTGATGCCAACCAGGAAATGAATGGCAAGCCCCAAGCCAACTCACTCCAAAGTACTTTTCAGTATCCTACAAACTTCAGATTTGCCATAAAATATTCAAGGTCACATCAGGCCTCCGGAGACAGCTGAAGAGAACACTGTATGCCCCCAAACCGGTGAATGGCTCACTTTGAGCATGTGACAAAAGCATATCATTGAGACATGAATGCCTTTTATACCTGAAAGATGCATCATCAGCTCCTACCCAGCATTCAGTTTCTAGCTGCTGCTGAATTCCAGCTCTTCAAAAGAGGGCAAAGAGAACTTTTAAAATTTAAGCTTCAGTGATATCTGCTGAAACCTAGATACACTCACAGAGAAGACAAGCCTTTCCTGAACTCAGTTTCCAGGATAAACAATATCTGAGCTAGTCTTTTTCTAAAGCTGGCTGGACTAAAACTCCTTAGCTTATGCAGGTCTCTGCCAAGATTAGCCGGCAGGCCAGTGAAACTCTCTCAATCAGGCTAGACAATCTTGAAAATCAGCAAATCTCTCATTGGACTTCTAAAAAAAATTTCACTCTTAGGGTGATTATATTTTCCAAAACCAGGCAAGATATATAGCTTTTTAAGAGCCATTTGATCCTTTTGATGTTTTAAGCTCTAGTAAATCAAAATTGCTTTCAATGAAGCTTCAGTCTATCAAAAATGATCTTCAGTATGTGGCTGGATCAGGGCCTAAATGCCCACACCTTACCACTGATGTTAGCATGTCACAGTATAGCTGATTCTGAAACTCAAAGGTGGCAATGAAAATGTTCACTTCTCGATTTTGAAAAACGCACCTTCAAACAGTAAAATAAACTTCCTTCCCCAGACATTTATGGTATTTGCAATCCAAGGAACACAAATCCTTTAGTAATATCAGCTGTGTCTCACAACACCCAGTACAGAGAAGATAATTTAACAGAAGAGGATATAGGTAGGACATGGGACTTGCCCAAAATCACAAAGGTTACCTGTGACAAAGTTGAGAACTGAATCGAAGTTCTTTTGGCCTATAAATCCATGTCCTAACTAAAAAGGCTATCCATTCCTGTGTACTGCAGTTCATTTAAGAGTAAATGTTATGTTCAATTTTAATATAAAGGTATACAGAGCAGGTAGGGAAAGCAGTGCATAGGAGAGTGACAGTAGGGAAGATTTATGAAAAAAATAAAAGGTTGGCATAACTTACAGGAGCCGCATTGTTTTTCACTGTGACACTGGGGGTTGTGGCTCGTAGTGCCCCACTCACGCCATGGTAGTATTTGAAGCAGATCTTTGTTTCAGCTAAAAAAGAGAATTATTCTGGATTAGAAAAACTGCCAGGGAGAAACTATACGATTGGTTGCAGTGGACAGGCAAAATCAGATTTGTTCCAAAGGCTAGCAAGTAGCTGAATTGTGAGTGGTTTGTCTCTGGTTGATTGGCACAACAGAATACCTCCTGTCACCTCTTTCACTTTGCCAGAGTGAAATTTAGAGCTTGGTTCCTATGATTTAAAAGAGTTTAAACTCCAACCTTCTCTGAGCAGCAGTGATCACCATCAGATCTCAGAATATATGATCAACATCCTTTAGTTACAATAGGAAGAAGAAAAAAATTGAGACAGAGAAACCATTACTGTTCAGATACACCGAATACTAACTTACAGAGTTAGAAACTTCTCTTAGGCCTGCATGATCGCATAATTGCTCACTGAAG
The DNA here is from genome assembly GCF_036417845.1 of Apteryx mantelli. Lineage (NCBI taxonomy): Eukaryota > Metazoa > Chordata > Aves > Apterygiformes > Apterygidae > Apteryx > Apteryx mantelli. Next base: position 111,062,132 of record NC_089979.1, read on the forward strand.
GGTGTCACTGAGTCACTTTGTTCTGGCCCTTATCAGAGAAAACAGATTAACTGCTCTGACAATTACTACATTAAAGCATTGTTCGAAAACAGTGTAGTACCACCAGATCTCTTCTTAGACTATTTCTGCTGGCTTCTAAAGATTTGGATCTGAGGAGGAACACAAGCAAAACCATGATTTTGGACTTGCAGCATTACTGTTTGCAAATTAAACTGACATTCAGATAAATACACTAATTATGAGAAATCCATTTGACTGTATCAAAACATGTAAGAAACGCCATCAGCTTCTTGTTCAATAGCGCCCTTACAACTCACAAAATTGTCAGCTGGAAGAAGGAAAGGTATTTTCAGCCAGCTTCTCTGACTTGGTCCCTAATTACAGATGGATATCAATTGCTAATAGGCTCCATAATTCTCCTCTCTTACCTGCCTAGACCTGGTGGAGCACACCCTGGCTTCCTTCCTGCCTGCAGGCTTGAGTTTTCTTCCAGAGAAAACTAGGATGTGAACTGGGTTGGTTTGTACACAGATACAGTCAGGATACAGCAGGTATGCACTGTATATATGTAGTGAATATGTTTGTGGGATCTGAAAAATGCCCATTTAAATGCACACAGCACTCATATCTTGCAGTTTTAAGTGGGGAATGCCATGGAAATTTCCAGAAGCGCCACAGGATATCTGAACATGCCTTTCATAATCAAGTTTTTCCTTAATACCTTGCTACTTCTCCCATGCACAATTACTTTGCACAGTCACTTCTACAATTATACTGTAAAATATGTTCTGTTGTACAGAGTAAGGCCCGATTTCTCTATCACTGAGGTCATTACATTGTTTCAAGCTTTCTAGCACACCAGTAGGCAGGACAGTGCCCACGTCTAGCTCTGCACCACTACCTTCCACCTTTGTGTTTGCTGCCTTGGTACTTTGCAGCTGCTGCCTTCCCTGAGGCCCAGGGGAGCGCAGCAACCTTTGCCTGCAGTACCACTACAATGCTTGCTGCAACTACAGCACCTACATAAGAAAACAGTAAAGGAAAGCCAATGTTTCAGTGCACAAAGCGCATTCATGTTTTAATGCTAGTAACACAGTAGCTGAAATCAGTGCAGTTGTGACAGATGATTATGTAACATCAAGAGCTGGGACCTTGGCCCAGACCTCCATGCTGTGATCTGTCCTTAGGTAGATCCAAGCAACAGCTACTCAGTGCCCCAGGTAGGACCAAAATGTGGGGACATGAAAAACGGTGGGGGCCCTTAAAAATGCAGGCCTAAATTGTTTACCCTGATTCTTACAGATATACAGAAACACAAAAAGGAAAATAAACTCTAATTTATTTTTTAAAAGACAAAACAGTTGAGGAGCTTAGAGTTTTTTCATATTCAAATGTGACTCAGGCACCGATAAGTTTAGTTCTCCCTGAAAACCAAGGAGTTTATGATCCTAAGTAGTTCAACTGCTTCAAATTTCCAGGTCACTTCTTAGCACTCCTCCCTGACATCAGGGACATCCAAACTATTGACTAGAACCAGAGCCAGAACAATTAATTTGCCACCATATTTTCCAACTCCACAGCTCATTCTTCACCAGATGACTGGACTTACATTTCTTCTCACACAATGAAAATATAGGTATCTCCCATTATACATGCAGATGTGTATCCCTTGTACTTCACAAAAAGTGGAGTGGGCTACACAGTCCTTGAGTCCCTCCACAAGGGGCTTTGTGGCTCATCCGTGGTGCAGGGTTGGGTACCACTACATTTAATTAACAACTATCCCCAAAATGCACTCCTGCAAATTCAACAGAATTACTCCAGCACTTGGAGATGACCACATGCATAGTCGCACCCAGGAGAGCAGTAGCTTTAAGAGGACAATTTTGCAGTTTTGAGGGTTAAAGAGCCCAGGGCTGATCATTGAAACAGAAGTTAAACTGGCAGTGAAGCTGAACAAGTGACACCTTTGTTGTATCCAGGGGCAGCAGTTGTTTCCTTTTGGCAGCAGCAAAGCTGGAGGAGCTTTTTGCACTGAAAAACTGCAAGTCCAGATTGAATTTTCATGTTGCAATTTTCTCTACAGGACTTTTAACAGCTCAGCACCTAAACCATTTACTTACTGAGCAGACAGTAAAAGTTGATGATATCAACAATAGCTGTAAAACACAGTTCTCACCAATTATTCAAATTTTAATTTTCTTCTCCCCTGGAGATTTTTCAGCTACAGTTTGTATGGAACATCTAGAGCTAGAATAAAGAAAAGGTTTTTTATTAACTTATGTAGTTAATAAAATATAACTTCTGTTAGTAGCCTGTATGACAATGTTCAGGCATTTAGATTTCAGCAGGAAATCTAGCCTCAGGTTGACAACTAGGAAATCAGTTACCATGTATGTGGGGACACTACATTTTAAAAGAATCTATTAAATTACACCAAAAATATTAAAAAGAGAGGACAGAAAAAGGAAGGAGTATATCTTTATGGAGACATTCTGGACATTAGCATTAATTTCAAGGATAAAAAATTACTAAGATAATAAATAACCACATGAGTATTGAAGATTCCTCTATTCTCAGTTTCACACAATTATTATTATTAACTCAATTTTCAAGCAGATTGTCCAAATACAGATGCAAAGTGAAAAGAAGGCACTCAAGATGCAAGTGCCACATCCAATTCAAAATGGTGGCAGAGGAGGAGTTACTCATAAAACGATATCTGTAATGGTGAGTTACAAATGTCAAAGGTTCATTCAGTCAGCAGGTCTGACGGCAAAAAGGCTATGCTCTAGCTTGAGACATTTCTCTGGAAACATCAGGAGAATACTGCTTTCTTTTTTCCTGATCTTTCTTCCTTTTTCCCAGATTTTTTTCAGATTGGAAATATTAGGAAAATGGCTATTCTCACTGGATTCAAGGATATTCATTCTGGTTTCTAGGTAAAACTTTAACAACTTCCAACATATGGAAAGTTACATATGGCATTTTTATTTACAAAAATATCACCTAAGCCCTAGTCGAGTTTTTTCGGCTGGGAGCCATTCTTTCCAAATAACATGGTTGGTGCCTTCTTTTTCATTTCAGCAGAGTCCTAACATTTTAATCCCTCCAAAGATTGCTCTTGTATTTCTGAAGTATCTCTGAAAGAGGCTTTTCCAAACCAGATGCAGACATTCACTGGCTTGGTACCACTGCCTCTGCAGATGAATTGAAAGCATATAAAATAAATGCAAGGTGATAACATGAATTATCCTGAATATTAGCCAGCTGGCACTAGTACATAATATGCAGGTATAATGGCTGTTTGCTTTATAGTCTTGTAGATTAGCTTGTTCTGGAATAAAGGAGACCATTTAACTCTGTCCTGTCACCCTCACTGCATTGTGCAGTGCACAGGTCAGGAGTAGGTGTCATCCAGTTAATCTCCACTATAAATGAATATTTGCCATCATTATTTTTATCTCAGTAATTATAAGTAACAGTTCACTGGATCAGGTGATGAAGTTGCAATGTTAAAGTAATAATATAACAAAGTTAAATGCTCCTTTCAATTAGCATAAACAGCAGCTAGATTGGTAAATCCTCCAAGAGATATGTCTAAAGATGCTCAGAAATCCTTGTGCCCATGACAACTACCAAACTACCTGGCAGCTTTCATGGGTCAAGAAAAAAACAGTATTGTATTCCCCTTACACTAGGCCTGGTATCTCCATTACGCCATGCCATTGTACTGCCTTCCACTGCACTGATATAAACAAAACAGACTCCAGTTGTACACTTGGATCCGCTGGAGTAATTACCACAGATGCAGGCCTCCAAGACAGGGTACAGCAAGGTAATTAGAGCCAAATGACGGGAGAAGGGATTCTGTTTCCCTCCTTACACCCACACCACAGCCCACAACCACCACTGTATGCTATTAACCTGAAATTCCACATAGACAGAGCAGTCCTGGAGAAGGGTGAAGGAGCGGTGACATAGCCTTTCCCCAGACACCACTGAGATCACACCTGGTTCAAAGAAAAGCCTTGAGAAGTCTGAGTATTGCCAGAGAATTCCTCTGTCATGGAGTTTCATCCCTCTCACAGGAAAAAATATCCAATCCATGGAAAATGCTCTCTCTGTCAAAGGTCTGAATTATCTGAGTTACCAAATCAGTTTTGCAAACTAACTGGAAAATTACCAGCTGAACATTACTCTTCTTGGTAATATTCTACACTGCTTCCACAATCACCAAGCCCTTGCATACTTACCTCCTCTCACTTCAATTTAGTAATAAGGTCTAGTAGGGTCTGCTGATGAATTACAGCTAGAGATACTGAAGACTGAAAGCCTCTAGCTGGTTGCCTAGTTCCCATCACCCACCCATTCCTGCCCTCGGGTCAGAGTTACTCTTCTTTTGGCTTATTTTATACTCTTTCCTTTGAAAATACCTCCATCCCTACTTGTCTTTCTTCATTCCTCTAGATCTGTTTGTCAAAATTACCCTAAATCTCTCCTCTTTCTTTCAAACTTTAACTTGCCCTTATAATCCTCTACTCCTCACTTACTAAGGCTAGTCTGGTCTCAGCAGCTTAGCTTTCACTAAAAAGGTTGATTTATTCTCTCAAATATAAATAGCAGCACTGTTAGCATTAAGCAGTTTTGCTTGTTAGGTTAAAAAACTTCCTAAAGGGTATTTCAAGGAAAGACTAAATGATATTCTTTGGGGAAACAGGGAATACCAGTGCACTTTGCCAGTTGGTGTTTGATAGGAGTATGTTATATACATGAGGCACTTTAACAATCTGGTGGTAATTTACTCCCATGATACTTTCTGTTTCAATTAAATAGCTAAGGTGACTAGGCTTTAGCTAAGCATTTTTGAGCACAGAACAATCGCTTAGGGAAGAAATGTCAGTCTCCAAAACTGAGTCATTTGTGATCAATTTTGTCTATTACTAAAAGAGCTGTTGTTGCTGTTTTGGGGCAAACTTCATGCATAAAAAATGAAAGCTGTCAAAAATTAGTAATTGAAAAGGTAGCTGTCCATGGTAAGCAGGTGGAAACAAGTGAACCAAAACAGAGAAGGGAAGCAATTAAGTTTTGAATCAAAGTCGTTCTTAGAGAAGACCCAGAAGTGGAGAATACAAACATATGATACAGTCTATAATCAGATTGCAACAGCACCATCTTGAATTACAGTAGCAACAGTGATCTCCGAGTGGAGAGAGTAGTGGGGTCAGGGAGTCAGTGCAGGGTAGAACTGTGATTGAATGCAATGGGGAAACCAGGATTGGCATGTGAAAAAGAATAAGACAAGGAACTATTGTGGGAATTCAAGACAGAGAGAGATTAGATGAGAGACAGAGGTAGATCTGATGACAAGTTGCAGAACTGTAATTCAGTAGGCGAGGACACTGGCATAAAAGTTGAGGGAAGAATAGGACTGAGATTAGAAGAGAGGCACTGAGCAAAGAGTGGGACAGGAAGGGGGGGAAGTCTAGGACTAAGTGAGAAAATGGGTAGAAGAAAGCAAGGGAAAAGAGACAAGACAAGAACAGGCAGAGGGGGAGAGAGTAAAAAAGTCAAACCTAAGGAAGAAAGAAGAAGCAGTAATCTCTCATTAAAAGTGTTCCTTCACTGAGCACGGAACAGAACCTAGGAGCTGTATCAGCAGCTACCCATGAAACCCAGCACGCAGGTGTACGTCCTGTCCTCCTCTGGTGCCTGACCACAGCTTCCTCAGCCTGCTACTGCCTGCCTACGGCACCCAAATCCTAGTTTTGAATACTGCTGAAAGTATAGAAAGAGCAGGTAAGCTGTGGAACCCCAGAAGTCCAAATCCAATACTGAATTTGCAGGAGCCTCTCCCTAAACATCAACAGGCTTTAGATAATTTGGATAGTTTCTCATGGGAACGTACATACCCTAACAGCAAAGAGTTAAGATGCATATTGAAGATACAAGGTAAAGTTACTACTAGCAGATCTGGTTTGTATTCAGAGCAGCAATGCACCCTAGGACAGCAATGAGACATGCTACTGCGTCTGTTGCTGCTGTATGCAAACAACCTACTTCAGAAATTTGCTTCCTTGGCTCGTATTCCTTGTGCTGTATCACAAAAACTGCATGTTCCAGGAGTTGCCCATCCCATATGCAATGGTGACATACAGCCTTCAAGCTGGTCTGCTACTCAACAAACTATGGACTGTGTATTTCCTTAGGCTGTAAATTGCACCTGCTCACAAATATGTTTAGTATCACAACTGCCTATGGTCTCTGTAAGGTATGCCAATTTTTAGACAATTAATTGTTTAAAAAAAACAATCAGGTCTGCACAGATGACTGCCTTTAATACCAGTTGCAGAATTTCTTCCAATCTTCTAACAACTTTTTCCCTGCCCTGCTGCCCTGTTCCAGGATGGACATGCACACAAACACACATGAACATGCACACACACAGACTGTCAGAAAAAAAGCTTTTTTTTTTTTTTTGAGAAACTGTAAGATACAAGATTTTAAAATCTCAACTTTCAAATTATTATAATGCTTCCAGGCAAGAAATAAAAAGGTACCTGGAGGCAGAATTAAGATTGAAATATGTATCAATAATTTTAGGCATAAACTTTTGCAAGAAAGCTATAATTATCCCAAAAGCAAGCAGTATAAAAAACCAGAAAACTTACTATCAAGACTAAGTTTAAGCCAAAAAATCCAAACTTGACAAGATACAGAAATACGCAATTAGATCATAAAAATAACCTTACCTCTATCCTGCACTGAAACTCTGCAATAATACATAATGTATTCGAGTACATGTAGTTGTAACTGGTACTTGAAAGACAAATTAACCAACCATAGTTTTGTTTCATCTTCAGAGTTTTCCTTCCTGGTGTCACCACAGACTGCTATGGCTTCAAAAGCGTTGCACGTTCAGAGCTAGAGTTATACCTCCCCTCATAATAAAGTGCTGATTATTATCATTTACTGTATTATTGATTCTTTGTTCTGTTGTTATTTGTGATCTGCGGATGCTCTTTACTATTGACTTTCAGTTTTATTTCCTGTGCTTGATAATTTGATTCAGAAGCTACCTGCCTCCAATAACCAACAGAGTAGTACAGTAAGCGAGTACACTAATGACTAATGGGTAACAACAAACTCCTTGTACACAGCGGGCCAGTCTCCTCTGTCCTAGCTTAAATTGCTTGAGCCCTCAGTGTCACATGCTCCATAGTAGATTCATTCTGGATCTAGCTATATACAACCCACCTCTATTACTATGCTGTTGACGCGCAGTGATACAGATCTGCTTGGTCATGACTGCACTGTGATTAATTGTTGTTATTCAGGAATTTTTCAGCTTTAGACTCCTGAGTGCAAGCAAGGCAAAACCACACTATTTTGCTACCTGCCTCTCATTGTGCCTCATGAACATAAGAGCATCCAGGAGTTCCTATTAACGAAGAAATATAACGAAGTGTCTCTGTAACGTATTTTTCAGGAAGAATGTATAGATCTAATTTTGAGAGGCTATTGCTTATGTACTTCCCTCATAAAAAGCTATCCTGTTGACAAGATTTATTATTGAAGAGTAACCCATGTGAATGCTAGTGGCTGGACTGGATGCATGTTTATACATTCATTTCCAGCACTTGTATGAATTTCTTATTATAGGCAGGACTGCTAGCATTGCTGATTATTAAAGTTGCTTGACATTTTCCATTACAAACCCTAGTTTTGGTTGCTTATACATTTCTCTAGCATTATACACTTGGAACAAAATTTTGCATGCTGGATGTCTGCCTCAAGTCTACATAGATATGCACCAAGAAAATTTCATCCAGAAACTTGTAGCTGTGAGGGTAAGGAAAAACACATATTTTAAAGATTTCTGATGAGCTTTTCTTTCACCGCCCCCCCCCCATGTTAATTTGGAGCAGCAGTCTCTGTACTAAGCACATATCTCTTGCTGTTTCTGTAAAAACACATTAAGATTCAGCTAACTTATAAGCCTCTGCAAAAAATTCAGTTTGATATGCTCGTTTTGAAACTTCTTTGATTTTACCATCTAAACACCCAGGAAATCCTATCTGTGCTGAGCATGTTCCAGACTGGTGCTAAGAAAGACTTTTTCTGCAATGCAGATCTAAGCTCTTTCAGGCTGTGCCACGTCTGGGCATCTCTCTGAAGAGCAGGACAACTGTCTCTCCAGGTATCTCCCCACGGTGCCAAGTAGCATGGCTGAAGAAAATACAGATCCACTGCAGAGCTGCCTTTTTTGAAGGAAGAGATGAAAGCAGCCAGGGGTTTTAGGAGCTTGTAGTGGGGAGGCAGAAACCAGGACAAAAACAGGTAGGATGGGGAAGAGAAAAACTGTGATTTGTAGTGATCACAGGCACTAAGTAGAGCAGGAGCTTGGGAGAACAGGTAGCAGAGTATCTACCATTCCAGGCCTGCCAGCAGAGATGGGCACTGCCAGCTGCCCTCACAGTGGGAACTAAATGTGTGTACTGAGGGACTTGTATTCAAGCTCACAACTAGGCAACCATAGGGCAGTGACAATGGGATTTACTGTCAGGCTGCTGGTTCAGGCTCTCTCCGGACTGGCAGGGTTGGACTCATTCAAATTTCACAACCATCCAGCGGCCCTTGTGAAAGCCCAGTTCGCCACAGACAAGTGTCTGTAGCACCGAAGCTCCTGGTAAGTCTGGCATTTAGATCAGCAACTAGAGTTGAGGCAGAGCTGAGTAAGGCAAAATTTCCACAGCTTCTCACTACAGGAAAGGTCAGTGGAAGAGTGCTACTGCTGAGCCAGTAGCTAAACATGCTAAATATCTTTAATAAAAAAGGTGTTTTAGCCCTTATGTAGATGAAAGAAAACATACGGTTTGCAGTGGGGCATATTTTCAGACTATTACCCACTTCACAAGTTTTATTGTTTAACGTGAGCAATGGGACTGGAAATTAGTTTGTTCAGACAGCTCACGTCCTTGAAAATAACCATTTTCTCCTAAAATTATCTGCAGAAATGTGAGCTGGGGAAAAAAAGACTCAGCCTTTTTTGGCTGGCACTGAGTCATCTCTCATCCTGTTGAAATCAACAGAACTATTTGCTCCATATTCATAAAGATAGCAGAATCCAGCCCAAAACAGGCAAGACTTATATGTAATTACAGTCAAACCCAGCAGTGATATCTATCTGTGCTCCCTTTATGGATTGTTATAAAGAAAGAACTGATAGGCACCAATCTGAGTGAATGAGATTTTTGTGGGTTTTTTTGTAATCACTTACCTGTCTTTCATTAGGGGAAGGAAAAGATGTTTGAGAGAGACATTTTAGTCATTGCAAACACCAAATTATAAGGGCTGCAGTAAAATCAAGAGTTTAATGAAATCCTGGTGCCTGCCGACGCATAATGTTTTTATGTAAATCAGCTTAACGATGAGCTGTTCATCATCAGCATTAGCAAGTGAGCAATTTATCTGAGAAAAACTGGAAATCATCAAAGCATTTGTAAATGTATGATAGTTGAGTCCATCATAACCAGAAACCATGCCTAAAGTTTGTTCTCTGATTGTAAGTACTCACATACATTGCATGAAAAACAATATTGCAGGAGAAATCAAACACATGGTTAATCCATTTACAACAGAGATGATGTAAAATAACTTCTGAAATGCAACAAGATTAAATTTTAAAATAGCATTTCTGTCTTAAAACTGCTTGTTTTCTTAGTTACAAGTCACTCTCAGCATTTTGTTATCAAAATAGATTAGTAGAGGAAAGAAACTCTGCATTCACAGTTCTTTTTTGTTACTTTAACACATTACTCTCAAATAATCTTCTCTACTACTTCTCCTGTCTAGTTGGGTGAATTGAATCCCCCCTTTTTGCTCAACCAGTCAGTTAAATTCATAGGTTATTAGGACTTCATACATGCATGCAACTACTTGTTCTCTGAAAAAAGAGAACAACTAACAGTTAGACTGGCTCTTCCAAGTACACTAGAAATGAGCATCACCTCACACTCAGAAAAGTATTTGCTTCACTATGTTAGAACCAAATTGTCCTCTTAGCTACATTAGAGTTGCCAACAATATTCAGGAGGAGAATTTGTACTAGAGGTATAATGCCTAATTCTGTTCTCAGTTACACCAATGTATATTAAAGCACTATATAAATACACAGAAAAATAAAAAGATAGAAATACTGACATCCCTGAGCTTTGTTCTGAGTGTCAGCAGAGGTGGTGGGTAGGTGGTTCAGAGACTACACATAAAGGTGTAAACTCAAAACTATAAGATAGCTAAAAGCTACCTAAAAAAGGAAGAACAGACAAAGCTAGAGACTCTCCTCTCCTTCCCATTTACAGGCACTGAGATGGACCAGATGACGCAAGCCCTTCTTGCCTGTCCCTGCTGCAATGCAATATTCTTCAGGCTTCCAGGTATTATGTCTGTCTCAAGTTAATTGTCTCCTAGAGCATTAATCTGTGAGCTATCAACTCCTTGCTTTTATCAGGGCACCGGTAGTTTAAAGTCTTAATTAAAACACATATGGCTGGATTATGCCTTTAGGCACAGCCTTGAGCAAGAGATAATGTATAAACTTCAGAAGTAGCCCTGGGAAGCAAAGTGCCTCAAATGCACCCCTCTATGTCACAATACTTTTTTCTTCCTCTTGATCCGGAAACATGGGCGGACTTGGCATTTCTGCTGATTTATACAAGCAGAAAATCACGTCATCCTTGTACTAACTGATTAGTACACTGGAGGGTGTAAGCCATGACTTTATCCTGTTGTCTACTTGGCGAAGGGAGATGGCAGCATAAAAAGGGACATCTTGCAATTCCAAAGCCAGGCTAAGTTCTCTACACTGGAATTAGGGAGGATTCATACTTTTGTTTACATCAGCAACAGTTTTATTCAAGACACTTTCTCCAGTATTTCTTGAGCTGGCCTTTAATCACATATGTCTAACAAGCACAAGTGCATTTGAAGTTAGAAACTGAATAATATTACCATGAGTCAGTTTTATTTTTCCTCCCCAAGAAAATCACCTTTCAAGAGACATCTGTGCCAAAACTAAATAACTGTGGACTTCACCATTCCTCCAGCACGTCACATCCATTCTCTGGTTCCTCTGCAAACTCTCCAGGTCATAAGCCCAATCTTTTCATGTTTTCAAGTGCTAAGCTCTCTCTGGTTGCTATAAGAATGCTTTACAACATTAGTTTCTTTGTGTTTAGCAGCCACAATATGCAATATTAAAACTCACAGTGTAACTCCAACTGGGAGCTAACTACAGTCAGTAAGCATGTGCCATGCAGCTCACTTTCCACAAAGACAGTCTTGCAATTAAGTCCTTGGGCAACAAGGTGTGAATATTACCTACATAAAAACCCTTTGCATTTGGATGCAAAGGAGAATATCAGGAGCTTAGCACTATTACTCACAATATCATAATAGGGGCCGCTTTTCTTTTTTAATACACTTATCGCACTTCAGAATCAGTATGCACACATTCCACTGCACGTCTCAAGATATTTTTAGCCTAATATTTCCATGACAACAAAGCAAGAAGTGGTCAATTTGAGAAGATGGCTGAATGAGAATTCCAAATGCTTGCAGAAGCAGCTTCCTAGTGCTCAAATTCTTTCAGTTACCCACTACGGTAGTACATTATTGTTTGTTGCTGCTGTTTCTAACCATTACATTTAAAAGCAATTTGGGCTGATTAAGAGAATTACACATCATGTTACCATACAACAAAGACTGTTCAAGTGCTGTCATAGTACAAACACCCGAATACAAAAGTAAAAGACAACAGCAAAATGCTACTTTAGATTATATTAAGAGCTCACAGTAGTTCTCAGTAGGCATCTGTTACTAGCCCCAAGCACAGAAAAGAATAAGAGGTGTTGTGATACTCCTTTAGACAACTGATAATATGTTATATATCCCAAGAACACGGAGGCAACTATTACAATTCAAACTCTGGGCTTTCCTGGCTCTACCACAACAGGAACAGAAGAGAATTATTTACAAAATCTGGAAGACAAAAAAGAAGGCAAGTATTCTAGGTACTAGACTTAAAAGGTTAGTGGCAAAGAATGTATGAGGGAGCAGCCCAAAGAAAGGCCTGCACCTCTGCTTTCTCCTCAGGATTGATTGGTCTTATTTGCAGGGCACTTAAGTTTACACGTTATGAGGGGGAAAAAAAGGATAGTTGCACCTGTATTTTGCCACTGTAACTCTTCTGAACACAAAGGCAGGTATAGCACAAAAATGCTGTAGCACAGTGAAGACTGAAATCTTTGGCACATGGGTTCCTGTATTCATGTTACCATCTTGTGAACATTTTGTTCATTTTCATATTACCTTTTTCCTTCTTTGCCACAATGAATAGCAGACAACAATATATAAATTCTATCACTAAATATTTGTTACACTATTAAATACAGGTATGAGATGAACAGCCTTGCACTGTAATTATGCAATGACCAAAATTCCCTGAAGTTCAGTTATTGCAAAAAACTGCATTCTTAGAGATCTAGTCTCTTCTCACTGTACCAAAGATTTACCTGTGTAAGTCCTGTAAGCATTAATTAATCAAAGGAAAACAGACTTCTATGTCTTCACAACAGAGAGACGTTCTCTTGTTTACACATCCAAAACACTTATAATTAATTGGATTTGCCCACTCAGAAGCATTTTTGAATTAAAACTGCATGTCAGCTATACTGCTAAGGTATGTTTTTCCTCTCTTCTTTAGTCTTATAAATCCTTTGTTTAAGAACAGTGGGGCTATGATCCTTCTATTTGCTGAGAAACTGCAGGCAGAGAACAAGTTTTCACAAGGATTCATGAGCCACACTGCAGGCTGGTGAAACCCCATCGGTGTAATGCCTTTGTAAACACAGTGCTACATCTGGGTATAATGGATAAAATGTTGGCCTTACCCTTTTAAAACAGTGTTGCTAAAATTCCTCTCCAGTTTATTGCTAATAAACCCAACAGGGATGCGTGTGGCAGATGCAGGTTTATCCAGATTTACTTTTTCCATTGAGGACTGGTAAATGGAAAAATAAACTCAAAGCCCAGGTTACCTTGGGACACATTGGAGACCCCAGAGTTGTGTACTGACACACAGCCCCTTTGCAGGTCCCTTCTTTCTCTGGGCCTGTGCAATCTCCCCAGATCAGAGGATCTGAAATGCCAATAGCCAGCATACTAAACATCTCGAAGAGAAAAGCCCTTGGCATTCTCGCTTCACGTACTCTAGTCAGCCTCATTATCATGGTTTCTATTTCAATATCAGCTCACATACTGTCTGACTGTGGCCCACGCAGTGCGAGTTTCAGAATCACCACTGCTTTACATGATATTGTGCGTTGCCACCACCTCCTTTTCCAGGGACAAAAAGGAAAGAGGAGCCACAGTAAGCCCCAGGGACAGAAGAATCCTTTAGCAGTGCCTCCATCCCTCCTTGTACGAGTGTCACAGACCATTCTTTCCCCAGCATTGCTCACTTCTGCATTTGGCAGTAAAGGGAAATTTCTTTCCTAGAAACTGTGATTGTGCTCTCTGTACATTTTCATATATTTGCATCTAACCAATGCCAGTGTCTGTCTATTGCTACAGACATTATATGGTCTGTGTATAGTGACAGACTATGTAGAAACAGTGAGCGTGGTCCTACAAGGCTTTACATGAAACTCCTTTATAGGGAAGCAATTCATGGGAATTTCTGCCTACAGAGGTGACATCGAGTTCTGTTCAAGATGTCAAAGAGAAAGAACATCTCATGATGGAAAGTATGGAGGGCTCAGGATCTGAATCAACATAGAAAGATGTAGGGTGAGCATTAACACTGGATTTTAGGTTTGGATTTAAAAATCCATCTGATGTTTTCTGAAGAACGGTAAGAACCTCTTGAAGATATTCATTAGAGCTTTGCTATATTTTAGTAGGAACCATGAACTGGACTTCTGCTTTTGACTGTAGTTGGATTCCAAACCATAGGGAAGATTGGAACATAATACTGAGCCTCTCTGCTCTCTTTTTACAAAGACGAGGAGGGGCCCATCAAACACTGCTGCTCTTCTGATGTTTGCCCCTAAAGTAATCTTCTACAAGAAGCATACTTTGACTTTTGTGATTCACTTTGCAATTTTGATTGTAGAAGCAGAAAGCAGGTAACTTGCTTTTGGTTGAGTCCCATGACAGTGAATGACTACTTACATTCTGGCTTGAGATGGCCCACACGTGGCTGTTCACCCATCCAGAAAACGCTGTTCACAAGGCCATTTTGATTAGCTGCCACTGCTATGGTCCCTACTGTCAATTTCCACAGGAATTTATAATACTTAAAGGACAAGCTATCAAGACAAAAAAGATCAAAAAGCTGCTAAGGAAAAAGTATTATACCTGTTATTACTTCTCACCTTAGCTCTCTCTGCAATCTCCTGTTGTGACTACTTTTTTCTTTTTGAATACTTACTTCTTTTCACCATTTATTTGCAATGTAATAATTAGGGAAGAAAACTGCTGTAGTCTAGTATGAAACGTCACTTTGGAAAACCAACAATTCCAAAGTCACCTACTAGCTCCAAAAGAACAGGCTACACATGGGTCAAATTAAGTTGGGAGGCAAGATAAAATATCCTGACTGTAAAAAGACCAGTGAATCTAATGATGAGAGCTTTGGATGAGTGTACTTTGTTTTTAAGTGCAATAAAGATATCGAACTGTGGGGAGAAATTACTATGAATCAGATGCTCAATTTGAAACTCCATATGACCTTATAGTATGTAAAAATGAACATCTTAGGACACATACTGGAATAATAAGAAATAGATATACTATGTTTAAATAAGCAATGGGACAAAGAATCATAAGCAGCCTGAACAAGGTACTGCCAAGTCAGAAAGGTTTATTCTATAGTAAAATATATCAAAATATACACTTGGGGATTGTAAAAAAAATGGCCTTCACATCATTGTTAGTTCCTATTGAGGAAAAAGTATCCAAATGCCAGTATGTCAGTCATTTGAGGATCTCTGTCAGGTGGCTATTGCATTTTCTCTAGCTTCACACTTTATTGCTTGGACCCACAGTGCAAGTCACAGATGTACGTTCCATTGGCTGGCACTGACATTTGCAAGCCTCCAGAGCTGCTGTCCTGACAAAAGCAACTCTCAACTTGCTCAAGCCCATCCAAGCTGAAACTGTAGCAGTCACACAAAGAAGTTATGGACAGGAAACAACTTTTTTTTTTTTTTTTTCATAAAGGCTCAGGTCTCAAACCTGAGCACTCTCAACCCCCACGGAATTTGCTGTACTGTGAAAAGGAAACCTAATGCAAATCATCAAATAGCTTGAGCAAGATCTAACAGCTGTTATGTGTCAACACACACTGGGATGACTGCACAGTGCAGCTTGCAGATAACCTAGGCTACTTTTAAAATACTGTTTTCCAGAAATAAGTCTGTCTAACCTCTGCCACCGACCTGCTGTAGAAGTAATTTCACCCTTTCCTGACTTACATTCTCCTCTGTAAAATGAGGGGAATGATACTTCCTTCAACCCAAGCTGAAGGAGAGAAGGATATGAGTGTTTGCTGGTCCTTTCATAAACCAGTTTTAATAATAATGGGGTTATTCTGTCACAGAAGAAAACTACTGTCTCTCATAGTGCAATGCTCATGATTACATTCAGAATCAACCCCAACAAAACTAATTAGCATCTGGGAGCAGCATAAAAACCCAGTAATAGTTAAAATCCCAACAGGTATATGTTGGCATTTGGTGAATCTATCTCTGTAGAGGCGAGGCACTCCATGCATACTTCCATGCTGACTTGAAGGGACTGGACTGAGTAGGTTATCAGAGGATTTAAGTTTACTTATTACTTAGGCTGAAATCAATCAGGTCACACTAAAATTGAAACGTACATTCCAGAACTTTTTAAAGCACTTGTTTGGTTAGATATCTCCCACACCTATTTCCCCTTCAATCACAGACAGCTTTGTGCTTTAAAAGTTCCTGGACTGCGACCCTGTCACCCCTGATATTATAAATCCCACTGCCAGAATATGGCATTCAATGAAGCACTGTATTTGGCACCTTGCCCAGCAATCAAGGGAGGACTGGAAAGCAAGACTGAAAGTTACTGGTCTAACTGACTGGCTGTAGATGCCTAGAGCCAACACATGGAGAGCACTGGGATGGAAACGACTGTCAATATGGAAGGGAGCTCTTTTGGAATGTAAATGGTAGTTTACAATTAATGCAATGATAACAGTAACAGGCACACAGCTAGACAAACCCCATCTGTCCTTACTATATAATGTATTGCAGATGCATTAACCAAACACAGGTTTTTTTAGATCATCTGTTTGGGTTTCACCAACTTCAGGGGAACTGTTGCCTGCTTACAATAGCCTTTTGAAATCAGTACCATTTGTTCAGATGCTCAGGCATCCCCTGCACCTCCCATCCAATCGTCATGATTTGTCACCTTATATGTTTCAAGCACAAAACACACTGCCAAGAAGGTGATTTTGCAAAAGTATTTATAGGTAACTTTTTTTAGTTCACTTACCAGGTCAAAAAGCATCTAAAAAAACCCCACTATAAATGATTTTTAAAGTATCTTTCTTATTAACCACCATCAGTAAATCTGTCATTTTCAATATAGTGTTAAGAGCAGAAAAAGAAAGGACAAAAAAACAAACCATGAATGAAGTTTTGAGAGCATAGGAGCAGAACTAGGTGCCCTACTAATTTGATATTTTTTATTTTAAAAGGAGGGATAGTGAATTCCAGAACAGGTTTGAAATAGGTTTATTTGCAGGGCTTTTTCATCTATTTCTTCTGGGAATTTTTAGTCTGAAAACAAAATCCCGAAATTCTTATCTGCTGTGAACTGACATCACCTTACATAAACTAAGGGATCTGTACTAGCTAATACACGCAACACATCCAGCTTCCTGTTTTCAAATAAGCATCCCTTACTGACACATGCATATTCCAGATCTGAAGTCTCAGATGATCTAGGAGGATATACAAAGATCAAATCTACCTCGTAGCAGAAGGAAAGCATAAGACATTCATTTTTACAGTGTCAAGTTGGTCTGTCAGAGAAAGCATATGCAAATATATATTGTCCACTTGTGTAATGCAGTCATGAACATCCAGCTGCTGAATGTCCCATTAAGACTCTAGAAGAGGTAAATGTATCCCCAACATTCCCCTTCTTGTTGGCTTACAGAATACACCTACTGTAACACCAGTGTCACGACCTCAGGGATGGCTGGCAGATGCTCCTTTGAGTCAGATACCAATGTGCAAGAATCTTTATGTCGGCCTTGACAAGTTACAGCTTCTAAAATGAAAGTGTTTTGAAGGAATAAGTAATTTTTAGTCCACAGCATAACAAAAACTGCTTACAAATTTTATGTTTAATTTTTTTTTTAAATGTCTTCTAGGATCTGTTCCATATTAGCTATCCAAAGCCTGATCTATCTCTTGTTAAAGCTAACAGAAAAACTCCCATTGATTTCAATGCACCGAGACCACATGTACCTCTTATTTTCCTTACAAAAGACATAGTCTCCTGAGCTGTAATCCTTTCCTTTCACACCCACACATCACTCAATCCTGCTGCCCTTCTCCAAAATGTTTCTAAAGCTGCTATACTGTTTCTGTTTGAAAATATCTAATTACAGAAAAAAATCTGCTAAATGCACTAGCAATTGGATTTATACTCCACAGCACCTAATACACTTAATTAGCTAAATTATTCGTGCATGTCACAGAGATATTATTCAGCATTTTATTGCATCTAAAATGCAACAAATTTATAAAATTTACAAAAAGAAATAGATCTGCTAAAGCAAGACTGGATTCTATTATCCTAACTGCACAAAACCAAAGTAGGTTAGTTCAGAGGCAGAAACTTCATCTTTGCATGCATTATATATTTAAAAGAAATGAGTCATTTTCTAATAGAAGAAAGCACAATATGAGATTTTTAATCCATCACAGAAGCTCAGCACACTTCGTAGAGAAGCAGTAATTACAGAGGTGCCTGCTAGCAGTGCTACTGTTAAGGCTGTTTTAGGGGGTTCATTATTAACCCCGTTTTCATGGTTACACAGCTCTGTCACAAAACACCCATGTACTAAGCTTTAAATCACTGTAGAAAATTTAAATCCCAGGAGTAATTTATTTAGTTATGTTTTTCCTGTTGTAAAAGTGCAAAGAGAAAAAGGCAATTTTATCAAATTGTCATGCTTTTCTATGAATATGTACAAGAGAGAGAGTTAATAATTTTAGAACACAGCAAATTCTGACACTTTTGGGTGAAATTCTTATCCCGTTTAAATGAACAGCTCGATTCTCTTGACTGCAACAGGTATAGGATTTCAGTCTCTAAATCCTGGAGGAGTTCAGATCATGCTGTCAACAGAGCTGTTCACAAAGGACAAGTGCTTTTTCCCATTTAATTTAAGTCTGTTCCAGTTGCAACATAATGCAAGTTAGCTCAACCCTCACTGAAAAATATGCATGTAAATGATTACACTTATGCACTGTCACACATCTCCCTGCTTTGTGCATTGCTAAGTGGTTTTGATACAACTAGAGATTGGATCTTTTGAAATAGATGCTCTAGAGAACAACTGGGAGCCCCTTCCAGTTGGCTGCTCACATCCCTCAAAAGACGCACTCCACGCTGTAATCACCACTGGTCAAACCATCATGCCTTCCCCAGACACAGCTGCCACCACTGCATAGTATAAAAAGCACAGCTCAGGATACTGGAGTTGTAAGAGCTCTACTCTATTACTGTTCGAGTACAAGCAAGTTGTTACAAGCAGTAATGAGACTTTAATCAATCTCTCTGAAGAAAAACCATACTTTGCAGCAAAGCTAAAGCTCACCAGAGTTTCCAGGAAAAGCTTTAAATTAAGCTTTTGGTTTGAATTAACTCTGCCTACGAATTTGTAAGGTGGAAATCACGGTAAACTTGGTTGACCTACTCTTTAGTCAGGGAAACCAACACTGTTGCAGCTGAGTTTTCCCATGGAAAATCTGATTTTCTTTCCCTCAAGTCAGAGTGAAATTCAAATGAAAAAGCAGCATGAACCCTCATGAAACTGCCTCTGCGCTGGAATATGATAAACAAAAGCAACAGCCAGAGGCTTTTGGGCGAGCTGAATTCCACATCTGAACCCCACACTTCTGGAATCCCCAGATAATCTGAGCTGATCTGAAGCCCAAGTGTTTGCTTACATCAGCTTGCCTGGTAACAAGCGGAAGCTTTCGGGAATAGCATCCAAAGATGATCTAAGCTACTGGAATAATAGCAACTGTTAACAAGGCCAATAGTCAAATGCTCACTCTAAAATTGGTTTGGTGGTGAAATACTATGTCTGGCAGAGAGCCAACACAGACAACTGAGGGGTAATAATGTCTTAAATCACCACAGATGATTCTGCTGCAGCTGGCTCTTAATGGAGCCCCTATAATTTGAAATGTTGTTGTATGCCTTTTCTTTACAAAAAAGGTACTTGATGGACTCACCTAAAGCTAAGGAGGAGCATGGGGGAAAGAAGAAATGAAAGGATAACATCCAACTACACGTGCACTCAAATCTGTTTCTCATTTTCATGCCATGTCATGCACATTTCCTGCATTTCACAAAGAGAAATGAAAAAGGTATACCTACTAACTATGTATATTTTATATACCTCAGAGGCACCTAATAAAATTTGTCATAATATCCTGTAAACAGGTAAATAGCTTAAAGTCTGAATCCAGAAATGTGCTAAATTAAGGAATACCACAGATATGTAAATGAAGAAACCTTAGGCAAGAGAAGAGAAGGAAATAGTTTCATCTTGACTGGTGACCATGAGATGCCACAGTGATCAGCCAGAAGATAAAAGTAATCAATGTTTTATATATGAGCAGTGCCTGCTCATCCCATCTTGGGCTATAGACAGGGTAGACTCTACTCTAGGCAGATGCCTCTAGCAACAGGAACAGGAAAAATGCACCTCCAGGAGTTCTCTAGGTTAACACAGACTGTAGAGGCCAAAAAGTCAAAAATAAATGCTAGCTAATATACTGGAGCAGCTATGGAGAATTCCTTGTTGCAAGGCAAAATCTTAATAGTGCACTTGTATTCTCTTTTGATGAAATATATTCTTTTATCCTTAATTTGTGTGTGGCAATTAAGCAGACTGAATAATCTAATACATTGTTGGCATATCACTTTTTGGTGTGATGAATCTGTTGTTCAAGTGTTGCTTGACAACCTAGGGGTTTTATCACACACCAGCTTGTGTAGGTTCTCTGGGGTAATCCAAGGATGTCAGGTTAGAAAGCAATTTCACTTTCGGGAAGCGCTGTTCAGGAGCTTTGACAAACAGCGAGGTAGTAAGAAGACAAACAAAGACTCTGAAAAGCCCCTGATGCACCTTGATGTGTTCCCAACTGCAGATTGGCTTTAATGGCATACAGAAGGGGAAGCAGAACTGCTGTCAGGTGCTTTAAGTCTGCAAAGCCTCTGCTAGACAACTGCAACTTTTCTGTGTGGAGATTGATTTTTGAAGCCAGAGGCATGCAAGAGACACGCATGAGACGTGCACTTCACCAAAAAGCAATTTCCCCTAAACATCCTGACTGCTGAGTTTAGAGGCACCCTTGGGAACCAAGAGCCCTTACCCATGCGCTGCCTGCAAAAACTCTCTGGTGCTTCTCTACTGCAAAAAGATTATACATTTATACTGAGTACTTTTTCCAGTTTGTGTTTGCACACTCCGATTTCTTTGTTTCATGTTTCTCCAGCCACAAGTCCCTGTCTGAGGGAACACTGCTGGCAAGCTAAACACTCATAGCTTAAATTCTGATACACATGCATCGCTCATAATATTTCTACACCCAGATACACCTCATGTTTGCAACAAAACAGCAATTTATTTTATAGCTGACATCTATTTTGCTTCTTAAAATGCAACAGATTTTTTTTTTTTTTTTAACTCCATTGCTGGTATCTGTGTGTTCTGTTTACAAGATGATCATTTTTTCCCTGATGCTTTAAAAAAAGAAGGCGTTTTTCATGATGTTTCCTTTTTGGATCTTCCAATAAATGGTAATCATACTACAGGACTTGTAAAGCATCCAGCCATGCAAAAGGAATAGGGCAGGAGAAAAAAAAAATTGAGAAGTAGTGGGAAAGACACTATTTAAAAACAAGTTAGACTTGTTACACTTTCATATTTGACATCTGAATCCCATTTACATTTAGATCACACTACTATCATCATTGTTTTTCCTATTAGATATAAGAAAAAAAATTTACTATGAGGGTAGTCAAACACTGGAACAGGTTGCCCAGAGAAAACATCCATCCTTGGAGATATTCAAAACTCGACAGGACAGGGTCCAGAGCAACCTGGTCTGACTGGACCTGCCTGGAGCAGGGGTCAGACCAGACAACCTCCAGCGCTCCCTTCCACCCCAGTTCAGTCTGTGATTCTGTTTTTGCCTTTCTTATGGTGCAAAGGGGCCATCAAGTGGAGGATTATCAGTACATGCAGTCTACTCGTGTAAAGCTGCCTTAAAAGCGACCCCTAAGAAAGATGAAATCTTAGCACTTATTCTCAGGGATGTGTCTAAAGCCACGTGAGCCATGACAGCTCCCCAAGGTTAGTAAACATGTCATCTCTCTACACCGCTGCTTCCTCCTGTCTCAGGAGCGAGCAAATATTTGTCAGATGCACAGGCCCTGCTACCTAGGGAGGAGGAAGGGTTTGGACTAAACACTGCTGTCTACTATTAGCGGTCTCACTGAAGCAGCTACTTATGATAAAGGAGACTTTATCATAAAAAAAAAATCCATAGGCAGGACATCATTTAAAGAGAGAACGCATAATGAAATCAGCATAGATAATTTAATGAAAGGGGAAGGACAAAGAGAAGCATCATTATGGAGATTTAATTAAGAAACAATTACAGCAAAAGTATCTGTTTCGAGATTTTTTTTTTTATAAAAAGCCATCAACATTGAGATATGACAGGAAATTGCAGCTGCTCCTGGTGGGGAGAGGTGAACATCTAGAGTATTGAAAGGGTTGGAGAATGGCTTGAAAGTATAGTACACTATTCTTCTGAGGCTCTCAAGATCCTATTACCAATATTAAAGACCTTGCAGAAAGATGATTCTTCCATGCAAAAGTCTTGGAACCCTGCAGGGAGGTAATTCATTCCTGCTGACCTCTCACTCTCTAAGTCTGTTCTGGATGTTCTTGACATCTGGGAGTCCTACAGCAGGAAACTCCAGACCAAGAGTAAGAAGGCAATAGGGCTAGATTTATTAACTGGTTACCAAGGAAAGCCAAATATCAAAAGGCTCCCTGTGTTATATATCCACTTTTTCAGAAGCAGGATGAGTTACTACAGCACTATGACATAGATATAATTTGTCCCTCCTAAGTCAGGCAAGACCCTCATGGAAGGTCAAGTAAGATTTCTAATAAAATTGTTCAAACACCATGTATGACTTGCATAAATGTTGCCATAACACAGAATCACAGAATTGCTGAGGTTGGAAGGGACCTCTGGAGATCATCTAGTCCAACCCCCCTGCTCAAGCAGGGTCACCTAGAGCACATTGCACAGGATTGCATCCAGGCGCGTTTTGAATATCTCTAGAGAAGGAGACTCCACAACCTCTCTGGGCAACCTGTGCCAGCGCTCTGTCACCCTCACAGTAATTAAGTTTTTCCTCCTATTAAGATGGAACTTCCTGTGTTTCAGTTTGTGCCCGTTGCCTCGCGTCCTGTCGCTCGGCACCACTGAAAAGAGTCTGGTCCCATCCTCTCGACACCCTCCCTTCAGATACTTGTACACGTTGATAAGATCTCCTCTCAGCCTTCTCTTCTCCAGGCTAAACAGGCCCAGCTCTCTCAGCCTTTCCTCATAAGAGAGATGCTCCAGGCCCCTAATCGTCTTTGTAGCCCTTCGCTGGACTTGCTCCAGTAGTGCCACATCCCTCTTGTACTGGGGAGCCCAGAACTGGACGCAGTACTCTAGATGTGGCCTCAGCAGGGCTGAGTAGAGGGGGAGAATCACCTCCCTCGACCTGCTGGCAACACTCTTCCTGATGCACCCCAGGATACCGTTGGCCTTCTTGGCCACAAGGGCACATTGCTGCCTCATGCTTAACTTGGTGTCCACCAGCACTCCCAGGTCCTTCTCTGCAAAGCTGCTTTCCAGCAGGTCAACCCCCAACCTGTACTGGTGCATGGAGTTATTCCTCCCTAGGTGCAGGACCCTGCACTTGCCTTTGTTGAACTTCATGAGGTTCCTCTCTGCCCAGCTCTCCAGCCTGTCCAGGTCTCTCTGAATGGCAGCACAGCCCTCTGGTGTATCAGCCACTCCTCACAGTTTGGTATCGTCAGCAAACTTGCTGAGGGTGCACTCTGTCCCCTCATCCAGGTCACTGATGAAGAAGTTGAACAAGACTGGACCCAGGACTGACCCCTGGGGGACACCGCTAGCTACAGGCCTCCAACTAGACTCTGTGCCACTGATCACAACTCTCTGAGCTCTGCCATTCAGCCAGTTCTCAATCCACCTCACTGTCCACTCATCTAACCCACACTTCCTGAGCTTGTCTATGAGGATGCTATGGGAGACAGTGTCAAAAGCCTTGCTGAAGTCAAGGTAGACAACATCCACTGCTCTCCCCTCATCTACCCAGACAGTCATTCCATCATAGAAGGCTATCAGATTGGTTAGGCATGATTTCCCCTTGGTGAAGCCATGCTGACTACTCCTGATCACCTTCTTGTCCTCCACATGCTTGGAGATAGCCTCCAGGATGAGCTGCTCCATCACCTTTCCAGGGATGCAGGTGAGGCTGACTGGCCTGTAGTTCCCTGGGTCCTCCTTCTTGCCCTTTTGGAAGACTGGGGTGACATAACCACTACAAGCCACAAGCCACAACAACTGGCCAAGACCAAACAACAACATAGCAGGGCTACAGTCAAATTTCTTTATTAAGTGAAGGGATTTATCACCATTTATACTGAGATTTTTCCTATGTCACACTGGATATTTAAAAAGAGCCCTTAAGGTGTTTCACCACTGTAGAGAGGTATAAAAGAACCTTGCAGTAGATGAGAAGCAAATTTATAGCCTCCACAAAGTAAGTAAAATGTTGTGTTTAATACATGCCTTCTACATTCAGTTTTGATCAATTACTTTGATGGTATTTTTTTTTTTTAAACAGGATTACCCCAAAAAAACTATAAATCCCAACAAAATTAGAAATGGTAAATTATTGACACTGATCTATTTTTTAGGATCTTGAAACAATTTATGGACTTGATCATTAAAGCAGCCTTTTGAGTTTCCTTTCTCAGGCAAATCCTTGAAGTGATTTATCCTTTGCTCCAAGACCCCTGTCCCTGGACAGATCTCCATAAACAGAAATGTTCAAGTTTGATGGTGCTGAGATCTCACACTGCCAAAGAAGTCTCCTCATCTCCTGAATTATTTTGCATCTGTGAGCTAAACTTATACCCTTAATTAAAAAAAACCAAAAAACGAATATAGTTTTATTTTTATTTAATTAATAGGAAAACAATTGAAACAAGGCTTGGTATCTTAGCATTCTTTTGGAGTATGGAGTCTTAAGTATGACCTTTTTGATGTGTGTGCTGATACCCCTCCAGGCACAACTGCTTCCCATTTCCACTGCACTTGCCTTCTATGCAAATCTCATCTTCCATTTTACTAGAAAGATAAAATCATTTGGGCCAAAGTCTGCACCTGGGCACCTTGTACCCGGTTGCATATGAAAGGTGCTGGGCCTGATGGCACGCACTTGCTGCATACGAGCAGTTCTTACTGATTTCAGTGGGGATTTACTGGCTTGCAGCAGTATCAGAAACATGCCCAACAGAAGTATCCAAGGGGAGAGTATAGGTTCCCTACATAACAGAGCAAAGACAATGGTCCTATCTTCTAGAGCAATTCCACCAAATCCCTAGACAGCACAGTCCAAAAGAGACTTTCCAGTAGTATTTTGCAGTGGCAAAGATTGATCTGTGAATCAGAGCTGACTTTGTAATCTCTTCCTGTCAACGGTAGAAAAGATTACCAGGCACAAAACAACATTATCTGAATTATACTGATCCATTAAAACAAATTATTACATGATTTCAGCATCCATTGTGCAGAATACTAACATTCAAAAGTTCAAAGAAGTAAAACAATAGATATTTGTTCATGCATCTTTCAAATACTAGGTTAGATAAGAAAAATACAGTTATTAGCCACACTACTGGATTTCAGGAATGTCTCTTCATTTTCTCAGGTGCACCACCTGAATGATATCAAAGGCAAGGTAGAAAACGCATTACATGCACAAGAAAGTTCTGACTCTAAAACAAGTACAACATGCCTGTGGATATGGCTGATGTGATTTGGAAAGCAAAACAAACATGTGTGAGACCCAGCATTTTTGCACTTGGGCACTTACAGTTAGACTCCTAAAGAACTAAAATGAACATATACTGACAGGTATGGAGTGGTCTGATGGCTTCTACTTAAATTCTTCTATTCTGTGGAACAAATGCATAAACAACACAAGCAACTCCAAAAGTCTTGAAGGACGTAGGGCCTACCTCATATTTTCAGTGGGATCTGGAGAAGGGAGAGCAGTGCAAAACAGGGCAGAAATTACAGCTGTCCACAAATTTTAATGCCGGGGCATGGAAAGGCCATGGCATTCCCAACTACTGACGCATTCAAGTGGAATCTGTTGTAAGGAGTGCGTAGCCTCTCTTCAATCCCCTGGCAGTGGCAGCACTACAGGCCGCCTTCCAAACCTTACCTGTTTCTTGTAAAGGGTGTTAAGCAATGAGCTCAGAGCAAGACAAGCAGAGTTCCTGCCTGGAAATAGTATTTGAACCTTTTGTCAATTTTCCCCTTCCCTTATGATCAAACGAGCCCCAAAGACCTGTTCCTTCCAACAGTCACAATTTTCTTGGTGTTCTCCTAAATCTCCCTATGTCAAGTTAGGAACCAGCAGATCTGTGCAAGAAAAAAAAGATAAAGAGAATGAAGAAAACAATGTGATAAATGAAGGAGAGGAGAACAAGAAAGGTCTGTGCTTTTTCTCCCTTTCCACTCAATTTCATATCTTTCCCAAGGTATGAAATCACATGATGTTGCATCTCTCAACAGGTGGAGGTAACACCAGGTGCCTCAGGTACCACTTGCTGCTGGGGGACATCCTCTCCAGGCTGCATCCTTCTCCCTCTCAGGGCCACAACACGCCAGGCACAGCTGGTAGCTGAAACTACAGTCCGCATGTCCAGAACATGGGGTTACCCAGCAGCACTGGATGCTGTTCTGTCTATGTACATAAGACACAAACCTAGCTGCAAGGAAGTAATAAGGCTGGAGCCAGCTGCATCAGCCGTATGTTCAGAGAATGAGACTTGACAAATCTTTGCCTTCCTAGGTAGAGAACCAGCCAGGCAAGAGCCAGGTTGTTGAACTGGGAGGGAAGTTAACACTGTTCCTTGACCTGATGACACCTGGGAAGGAAAACAACAAGCAAATTCGAGATGCCCACAGCTGGCTTAAAAATAAAAGATGAAGCGGAAATATGAAGCAAAATGCCAGTTCATTCAACACCTCTTTTTCTCAGGCTTGCCCAACTTTGATGAAGCCAGAACAGCCCCATGCAAACCCTCTCCTCTTTTCCGAAGCAGAGCTTTCAAAAGTTCTGCTCCTCAAAGAACAAAAGGGAAAGGAACGCATCATGCAGCAAGGTACAACTTTCAAGTAATTCCTAATAGGGCAGACTGCAAGCAGACTAAAGATTACCTAAAATAACAGATGAGACACTAAGCAGGGTTCTGGAAACTAAAGTCCTATTTCCAGTTGTAGCAGTGCACTGGCCAATTCATTTCACTCTGTGCCTCTGTTTTCACCTATCACTTTTTAATCTATCTTCTCTGTTTCAGCTTTGAGGCATAGCTCTCAAACATTTCCATCAAATACAGCACCTTCAAAAACCAGGCCTTAGCTCTTTAGGACAGAAACTATCTTAGTACAGAGAAAAGAATGAGGAATTGTTCTTTATTTGAATCACTATACACTACTAAATAAAAAAAAATGCAAATAATAAAAATTGTCACAATCCTAATTCACTAAGTGTTAAATTAAAGCCTGTCAGCAGAATCAAGACTACACTCAGAGACAACAAGCAAGTAGTTTTTAAAGCAAAATACTTACAAATTGTTTCCACTTTCATTTCTTCTCTTTGGCCCCAACACATGGATCTTCCCCCTTGAAGAGACATTAAGAGGGGTAGGGAGCACAGCTCCCTGCTTCCACATTACATGAGCCATCAGCTATCACAGGCTACGATACTGAATTCTGCTCTTTGAAAAGTAACAAACAAGAACAGACCTATGGGTCAAACCATGATGTCCCCAGATGCCCCGAAGTTCCAATTAGATCTGAAGTTTCAGTTAAATCCTACTATAACTTCCTGATCATTGGCTCCGGATTTAAGAGATGCTCAGTCTCTGATGCTCTGATACAACGGTTATACTTGTTTAGGGTTGTGTGTCTGAGACATTAAGCTGTGGTCCCTGTAATTGGGAACTAAGCTTTGCTCTGACTTTGGCAGGCCTAGGATCAGGCATTATTTCTCTTTTAAAACTTTTCAGCTCATCTTGAAAGAGCTTCCTGAAATTTCTAGTGCCAACACATCAGAGGTCTCACTTCAACCTCAGCCTTGCGCAAGCAGAGATTTTATAATTTTAGGTACTACTATGAAAAGCAGAGAGCAGGTAGTGCGGGGCCCAGCCAGGCCGTCCCAGCATGATGTCACCAAGCACATGTGCTGCCCCCCAAGCACACACTTCTCTGTGGAGGAACAAACCAACACACAGCACTGATCTCCACAGTGCAAACAAAACATGTCCAAGTGTCAAAACAAGTTGTGGAAAGGTAGAGAAAGAGAGAAGAGAAATCTGATTTGCAGACAAGTCTCACAGTTAAGCTACCACAGTGCAATGATGCAGGAAGCTGAGAAATAGCTCTGTGTGTGATGCCTTCTGTGGATTGACCTAGGCTTTCATGTACAGTAGGTTGCTGGCTACAGTCTTGGCACAAAAAGACTTTGTAAGAGAAAAACCAACATGAAAGGAAACAATGGCAAAGATTAAAGGGCTGATTAAAGGATCCAAAACAAAGGGTTCTTGAGGAACTGCAACAGCTCTTAACTGGGAAATGTTTGCATCCAGGCCCACACTGTTTTCCTCTTCCCAAAGCTAAGCCCAGTTCCAAGGTGAATATTAAACTTGTATAGGACCATTGGACTGAGAAAAAAGGAGGAATTTAAAAGTGTCAAGTGTGCATGTGGGGAAGAAGACAACCAAAGAGTGTCAATAAAAACTAGTACGTGTGTAAGGAGATGAAGAGAGGGAACCTCAAAATCTTTTGTTGGGAAAAACACTGACAGTACATGTGCCTTTTTGTGCACAGGTCTCTATTGCTTATCTGTTTTTTCTCTGATGCCTTTAACCATTCTGCTAAATAGTGTTTACACTGTTGAAGAAGATACTTCTGTGTTACAGCAGCTGTTACCATTTGTGGACTCTCGAAAGTTAAATTCATGCAGAATATTCTACTCTGCTCAAAGGCAAGGAAAGATGGACTTGTGATGGCCTTATCTCAGGTTTCTCCCCTCACATATTCTTTGCTCCGTGAAGATGTACGTGATTTAAGAGAAGTTGGGGTAATGAAAACTGAGACGGAATTATTTTAGGATGTTGGACTTGTCAACAGCCTGCCCAGAAAAAGGAAAAATTTGCAAGGACTCCAGCTTCATTAAAGCTTTTGTTGATATGATCCTGCCTCATTCCTTTGGAAACCTTTGAAACTACAACATCTATCAAGTATCTGCACTTTGAAAATGGCCTTTAAATCAGCTTAGTAATGCAAAGGATAGTTTTTCTAGAGGGAGCCCCCAGATGAGGCATTACTGTGTATGAGTTCTGGGAAAGTTTCTGTTTGCATTCCATAAACATGCATATATATGGCATATATTAACCATGGACTATGACATATTGTTCATTTGCTACCAGTCTTTCCAGCAAGTGCACTGACTTGTTTAATTGTGTGATTTCTTTACCATTCTTTCCCTGCTAGTTCTCCAGGTCAACAGGAATAAATTACTATTATTTCTGCTATTTGCAAGGCCTGTCACATGCCCTTGCTATTAATAAAAATGCAAGAGCAACAACAGGAACAAACTTAAACAAAACAACTGCATGCTCAGCTCATAAGCTTCCATGTGAAACTGCTATACAGATGACTGGTTACACTTGTAAAAGGTTTTTAAAAGGTTTTCTTAGCTGTCACACAGTATGATCTACAGAACGCCTAGTAGATTGAGAGGTCTCAAGTATTTGTCTTACCTTCAATGCAATTTCAAATCGTGTAAAAACTTTTCTTATCTTTTTAGGGAGATGCTAGTTTGATAGTGTGCTTATTAGGAAGATGCTGCATCACACCTCAGTGAAATGGTCTGCTGCACTCTCTCTGTATTGCTGCATAAGCTGAAAAACTGTGCCAGAAATTCCAATGAAGCAGAGCATGTTTACTTTCCTGGAAAACCCGTTATAGGCTGGTTCTTTCACTGCAGTGCCCTCCAAGCTTTAACACAGACAAAGTATACATCCCTAGTGGCAAGTAACCTCTCTTTCCTCCTCCTTCCTCCCCCCAAACTCCAACCATTTCATGTTTACAGCGGATAGTTCCTGTTTATCACTGGCTGTCATAAAACCCAAACTGCTAGACTTCTGCAGAAGTGCAAAACTGGCCATAGTGCGACATTGCCTCTGCAGCTGTTAAGGCTTTTTATATGCTGAGCATTAATAGGAGACGAGTTCTGTTCTGCCCGCATTCATGCTGCAATTTGGAA
The DNA here is from genome assembly GCF_036417845.1 of Apteryx mantelli. Classification (NCBI taxonomy): domain Eukaryota; kingdom Metazoa; phylum Chordata; class Aves; order Apterygiformes; family Apterygidae; genus Apteryx; species Apteryx mantelli. The sequence continues at coordinate 111,092,147 of NC_089979.1, forward strand.
GCAATTCCCTCTCTGGCTCACACCAATTACATATCTGTCTGGCAACATTATATTGCAAGTTTGTGATATGCAAAGCAGAAAGGCATATGCCTCTCTAGGAAAGATATTAATCCCTTTCAAAGTGAATAAATAGAAGCCTATAAAACAAACATGAACTTTATATGGCCATGGTATCTGATAATGCTGTAAGGGTATATATTAAGAAATTGTCTTTCTGTTTTGAAAAGTACCAGGGCTGTCTAGGTTGTCTTAAGCCAGACTATCAGCAAATTCAAAAGCAGCATGTGTTTCATCCAAATACCCCAAAATGTAGAAACCTGTAGCAAAAAGAGAAAGCTGTTTTGCACTGCACAATACCAATTTCTTAACTTACCATAATTTTAAATATATCTGAAAAAGTAACCATTAATGACTTAGACTGGGCAACACCCTGAGAATATTGTGAAAGTATAACTTAAACAGAGAAACATTTGAAATCGCAGAATTTCAGTTTCATAAAAGTACAAGCAGTGTAGTTTATACAAAAAATGGTTTCAATTTCTTCCCATACATTTTTTTGTTTTCCACTTCTGATACTTCTATAGATCACTCACAATATTGCTATAGTTTCTTCTGCCCATAGCAACAAGATGTGCACTATTTCGGTCCAGTGGGGTCCTCCAAGTTGCTGGGCTTTGCCAGTAATTATCATTAATAACTCTGTTAGCAGATTTCTGCTGTGATCATCTACCACCACGAAGAAAATAGCCTCCAGCAATTTTTGCCTTTACTTCCTCCTATTTCAGGTTCCAGATCTTTGCATGCAAACTAGCGCCCACCTACAAGGACTAGATGTCAGTTTTCTGTTCCATATCCAAACAGTGCTTTTCTGTACCATCACTGCAGGTTACATAGCTAGAATGTTGTATTTCATTTTCCCGTTAACTTCTAAAACTGATGGAAAGAAAAGATAACTGCATTGGGAAACATTAAGGATTTTGAACAAAACACTCTCGAACACCTTATGTGCCTTATATGCCTATAGATTCAAAATACAGAAAATGGTAATGAGTATGTATTTACTTGGTTTCACTCCTAAAGTTTCTTCTTTTTTTGTATTGATAGGGATCTTACTGTTGCAGATCTGCCAAACTTTAATACCTGTGATGATTTTTCAAGTTCGCTTATATACCTCTTCAATAAGAAATTATTCAAAAATGCCTTTTAAGCTCTTTACTTCAAGTGGCTGGCTGGCAATAGGAAAAGGGCAATTTCCTTGCATGTGATACAGAAATACCTGGTGGGGAGTCCTAAAGTCTAACTCTTGGCAAAAGAAACACTTTTCAACTTCTGAGGTTGGACAGGAGAACCTCAATGATTCCCATAAGCATATTTTACCTCAGACAATAACACTACCAAAAACATTTAACCTTTATAAATTTCAAGAATAGGTACTGAAATTTGTCTTCCTGGGGTGCAATCTTGGGAACTTCACATTTTCTACATAAGACTGATTCTTCATTTGGCCATATCCTGATTTCCCCTTTATCCTTTCTCTCCTGCCAGCTGTGATGGGCCAAACACTGCAGTGTGTAACATAACCTCTTCTGAAGCACTATGCAATTGGTACATTTCCAATATTGAGTAATATTTGGTGAACAGATACCAAGGCACAGGTGTCCGCAAACAAAAGCAAAAGCAGCAATGAAGCTCACCTTTGCAAGTGAGCTACTCTTGTTTTATAGAGAATTAATACTACAATCAGCGAGATGCCAATCAATCACAAGGTAGGGAAGTATAATACAATGCATAGAAAAACAATACAGATACCCTGAAAAATGAATCCACTTACTATAATCCTTGATCAATAGTAAATAAGAAGGCTACCTGGCTCAGGAAGTGCTTGAGATACAGATTAACAGAAATATAGAAAACTCCAGCTGGAGAGTCACTAATGCTTGCTTATCTTTTATATGTTACACCAAGCCTGTATTACTGGCCATTTTTGGAGACAGGGTACTGGGTCAGGTAAACCTTTGACCACTGAACATGCTCTCGTTCTGTCCTCAGGTTGTCTCTGTAACCTTCGGAAATAATAAATGAACTGCAAATGTTCTGTAGTGAATGACAAGAAAAAGAAAATAGATCTCTTAGATGAGTTTGATTGTGACAACCGGTATCTGTCTGATTCCTGTAAACGTCACTGCATTATGTGCTATGCAAACATAAAAGGAAGGAAGGTACAATATCTGTCCAAAAAATGGAAGTCTGAGGGAAGTGGTTTACAATGTTTCTTTAGATAGAAAACACATGAGGTTTTCAAACACTGCAGTGTAACATTTAATCAACTACAAAACTTATGTAATTTCACATATAATTCTCAACAAGGAGCAGGTACCCTCAAATATGCATTTAGACATAACGAATTACATCAACATTTTTTCACTGCTTAACTTCACACTCGATAGTCAAGCAACTCTAAGGGTGCCCATATGCACCATTATTTACTACTCCTCACTTCTTTTTCTCCTCTTTTAAATCTGGACAGGGCAATGACTTGTGAGTGTTGGTACACAGTCTCAGGGCTCAGATTCACAAACAAACGATGGCAGCATAACAAGTTACCATTCTTTAACAGATCAAATATAGGCTGCAACAGATCAAATATAGGCTGCCCAACGACAACATAATATGACTCAGTTCAAAGCATCAGTGAGGGATGGTTAAGCTAAGTTGCATTTTCTCACAGTAGGGCAAGTGAAGAGTGTACACACAATCAGTTAACAACAGCAACCATGTCTTGGCTAACAGGAGCAACTTATTAAGCTGTCAAAATTCACTGTGCTGTTGAGCCCTTAATGAAATGTGAACTACCTAAAGAGGCTTTCTCCCTTCTCACACACATTGTCTCCACCTTTTCTGTTATGGATTGGACAAGAAAGCAACCGGCAACCCAGTTCTACTTCCATCTTTCCTCAGTACACTAAGGTAACAAGGCCTCTTCAAAACCTGGTTCTGGGATATTACCTCTCCGCTCCCATACTTTAACAGATAGAAGAAAGCATCATCAGTCTCACAGATTGGTAACAGCAGTTCAAAGAAGCAGCCACAAACAAGAGCCTTTGCTTTAAAGGTTAGATCCCACAGCGTATATTTGCTCCAAAATCAGGATAACTATAATCAAAGTTCTTAATATTAAAAAATTGCCCCCAAATGCACTTCTCAAAATACAGGATGAAAAAACAGACATTTCAGTAGTTCCTGTTAATTCCTTAGAACAACGTTCTCAATTTAACTTAACACCGGGAATTACAGAACATTAACAACAGTTTCATACTGCAAAGTCATAACTTGTTTCCAGGACTGAATATCTACAGAACATCCGCATTTAGCAGAATGCATTCCTGCTGATACCAGATGCTTGAGGTCAAAATCAGAGGTAAATCTAATCAAGTATAATTCATATCCTTTCTAATTCCTTTGAAATTTAGGTTATATCAAAGATTCCCTTGATTGCCCTCAAATTCAGACATTCTGAGACCAATACCCCTGACTGTCATGCAATTTATATCTGCTTACACATCACTTCTGAATTTTGCCCGGCAGGCTAGAGGAGATCATTGGAAAACTTCAGTACAATTGAAAATTTGAAATTTTTGTATGTTAGATTTCTTTACATTTAACTCCTTCTTAAACATAGCTCTTTCACCACCAGTATTTTGCTACAGACCTCAGGCCATTCTTTTGAATTACATATTTCTGTTATCCAAAGAGTGCAGGTTTACTTTGGGGAAACTGGAAATCATAAATTCCATTCCCACTGGCACATGGTGACTATTTTAAAAGAGGAAGGACGTGAATGGTCATGCTCACTTTGGACAGGGATGTGGGACAAGTGGAAATGCTGCTAACTTGGTGTACAGTAGATACATAGGTATATAGTACTTTGCATAAGAGAATTCAGTATTTGCTTATCTTGCTTACAAAGGGGAGGAAGTGGTGGAAAACATTTACACTACATTGCTTCAGATTCCCTGGGCAATATATGAATACAAGAAGAAACTCCTTTGAAATCAGTGTAGTCATATCAAAGTATACCAACCTGTAGTTACAGCAGTCTAGACAAAGATTAGAACTATACCCTTTTCGCCTCTGAATCCATCCGAATCTGGAGGAAGCTGGACCCACCATAACATTTTCTTTCCAATTAAGAGTCAGCATGAGTCTTCCTGGAGTGAATTATGTCCCCAAATTCAGCTTTTTTAAACTACTATAATTAAAGTTAATACAGCTCACTGCTAACAATATAGTCATAATAGTCAATGGCCTTAATACTTGCTTATAGGAGTATCAAAAAAAGTAAATGATTTAATATCCACAAAATGTATGTGCTGGTAGAAACTGTGATTTACTACTCCATAACACTTTTAAGCTACTCCTAATGCATTCAAAGTTTTTGATAATATTCTTGGCCTTTCCTAAAGGACATACCGGGCATGAAAATATCCTAAGAACAATTTATACAGTTCAATTCTCTTTCTGCAGTGGCTGAATTGTGCTGTAGTAGGATTGGAAAAATACTTACGCTCTACAAAGTAAGAGCTAGCATCAATCTTCCAGATAATCTGACCACGGTGAGAGCCGTTGATGCCACGGTTCTTGTAGTCCAAAAAGTTTTCAGACAAGACCTCATCTACAAACAAAGAAAATAGTTTCATCAACTGCCTGTTAAGACAACATGTATAGCAGAGAGCCAGCCTAAAAATATGCCTTTGGCTCAACAGAACATACTATAGCTGCTCTACAGCTTGCACCACATGCTGAGAAATTAGCTTTTTCCACTCATTTCTATTTTAAAAAAATACAGCTCTTAAAATTAAAGCTTTTCTTGAATGTAATTAAAAATATATATATCCCCGCAAAACTGTCAAAAATGAAAACATCTGGTCTAGTGTGGATCAATCCCTACCTAATTAAAAAATAATCATTTAGCTGGAAGACAGAATGATAGCAAAAAAAAAAATCCCCCTTTGCACCAATTCTTCCCTTAAAAAACATGGAGAATAGATACATTTAGGTATCTGTACTACACTGACTATTGTCCTAACAGATATGTTTATTTCTTGCAGTACACAGTGAAGGATATTTATGTTGGAAGAATTCCACTAACTGGGTCCCTTCACAGAAAGCACACAAACAGCTCCCAGCCCTTAAAACCAAACAACTGATAGTGAAATGCTGTCCACTCTCAGCATTTTGAGAGACCTAGCAGCTGTTAGACTACTAAATTGATTTTTGGAGAAGTCTGCATCAATGAGTAACCTGCAGAAAGCTGCTAAAAGCTTTGAGGTTGAGGGTGAGAAAGTAACTTTCTTGCATGCAAAGGGCTGTGGGTAAATAAAAGAAAGCTGGGCAGTGAGTATGAAGAGTGGCCTTCTGATTGTCCACATAACTACATTTTTAGCTTGTTTCCAGGTTTCATTTTAGACCGCCCCAACTAGCTCTTTCCCAGACAAACCTGCAAGCCCTCTGCAGCACAGATATGAGCAAACACATCCTTCCTGGCCCCAGGCCAAGGGACTGCTCCCTGACCTTCATTTATTCAACAGTGTAGAAAAACTTGCCATGGCCCTCAGAGCCACACTCATTTACTTATGAGCTTACACTGCCTTTTGAACAAAAATGTACATGTTGCCACCATACCAAGCCAGTACTTGTGGTTTTGAGCATCAATAAATAGAAACAGCACAGCAAACATAAAACAGACATTTACCTACTGTTAGAGGGGAACGGGGCTCATGGGCATTGGCCTGTGACACGCTTAAGTGATTGCAAACTCATAGGCTGAGGCAATGATCCAGGACGGGTTGTGCCACTTCGCCCTGCCTCGGCCTCGTTACTCAAGCTTCATGGGAATGAAATGGATTTCACATCAGTGAACTATCAAAGCATTTTGCAAAGTGAAACGCAGCATTCTCTGTCTACAGAGATCAGCGAGAAACCTCCTGGATTTTTCCTTTCAGCGATAAAGACAGTTCTACATTTAATAGAGATTTGTACAAATATCTTTTAACCAAGTCAACCTTGTTGCTGAGAGCTCTGGGTGGCTGCTGAAATTCAGCTCTGAAGACAATGACACTAATTATTGGTCACAGTAAAAGCTAAGAAAAGCGTGAACCACTAAATCCTAGATTAAAATATATTAACTATAAACACTGTGTGAATCACTCCATTATCTCATTGGTCAATGAGGAAACAAAAAAGACACCAGAGAACCAGGGACACTGTGTCTGAGAATGCATTTACACTGTGACAAACTGGAGAGTGGTGCAGATAGTCCAGAGCTAGCTCTAAAAAAGCCACTTAGACACGTGGAGCAGCACACAGTAGTGCAGAGACATGAAATCAGTTCCCATAGCTAACATGGTGAAAGGCCTCCAGTTCCAGAGCTCACAATGCTACGCTACCACTAATGAGGTGTTTCTCACCACACTCCATGGCATGTTATGGGCATATTTGAAGCAGAAATGATCACCACGGAATCACAGAATGGTTGAGGTTGGAAGGGCCTCTGGAGATCATCTAAGTCCAACCCCCCTGCTCAGAGTCACCTACAGCACGTTGCACAGGATCGCATCCAGGCAGGTTTTGAATATCTCTAGAGAAGGAGACTCCACAGCCTCTCTGGGCAACCTGTGCCAGTGCTCTGTCACCCTCACAGTAATTAAGTTTTTCCTCCTATTAAGATGGAACTTCCTGTGTTTCAGTTTGTGCCCGTTGCCTCGCGTCCTGTCGCTCGGCACCACTGAAAAGAGTCTGGCTCCATCCTCTTGACACCCTCCCTTCAGATATTTGTATACATTGATTAGATCCCCCCCTCTCAGCTTTCTCTCCTCCAGGCTAAACAGGCCCAGCTCTCTCAGCCTTTCCACATGAGAGAGATGCTCCAGACCCCTAATCGTCTTCATAGCCCTTCGCTGGACTTGCTCCAGTAGTGCCACATCCCTCTTGTACTGGGGAGCCCAGAACTGGACGTAGTACTCTAGATGTGGCCTCACCAGGGCTGAGGAGAGGGGGAGGATCACCTCCCTCGACCTGCTGGCAACACTCTTCCTGATGCACCCCAGGATACCATTGGCCTTGGCCACAAGGGCACATTGCTGCCTCATGCTTCTCCTCAGAGCTGCTTTCCAGCAGGTCACCCTCCAGCCTGTACTGATGCATGGGGTTATTCCTCCCCAGGTGCAGAGAGGTCTATATCAATGGTCAGGTCCATCTGTCACTGAAAGTGTGCCAAACTGGCAGTTCTGCTGCAAAAGCGTCATCCAGTTTTGGGGAGGCATTCTCTTTGGCTGCAGAGATGCCTGCATATTCCCCTCCCAAATGAGGGCTAGGTACAACAGGCTGCAGGCCTCAGTTCAGCAATTACGGGATTGTCACACAAAACTGAACGTGGCACTTTCCACCCTTCTGTGACTTACTGTTGAGCTTAATGAGTTTTCAAGGTGGAAATTTGGTCATCAAAAGAACAGAGCAGTTGATTCAAGCCACCCAATTCGATGGAGTGCCAGCTGCCTGTAAATCCCAGTCAGAGTCTGCTCAGGATTTCATCAGAGCAGGTCCAAAGAACAGATGTTTTTTCCAGCAGAAGTAAAGAAATAGGAAAGAATAAAGGCATGTGGGTTTTTGAACAGATTTATATACCATGCCTATAAACATGGAAAAAATAAATAGGATAAACTAATATGCTGATAGATTAAGGTACTGCAGAATATAAGCAGATATCTGCATTGTAACTCAGAAAAGTTAATCTCGCTCTCAGAGGGTTGCTAAACGATACATAAAGGAAAAAGGCAAGAAAACCAAAGAGCAATATATCTTTATATATATATATGAAGGTTAAACTGAGATCAGACTTCTAAATGGAAGAAAACTAAACTTTCACTGAAAGAAAAAATCAGCAGCCAGATACCAATGTTATTCCTTTGGTTTTCCATAGCTGTGCCCTCAAAGGAAGATGATAAGCGGGCTACCAACACTAAACTCTTTGGTCCCATTCTCTTGAGGGATTTACAGAGGAATACCTTTTAAAGAGGTCATTAATGATTGCAATGGATAATTATAAATGGCAATGCTATCTACAATACATTTTCCCTTTGCTGACTGACTAATTGTCAGTAATTATTTCACTAGCTGGATTTTATCCTCTTTATAGTAGTGGAATTTTTTCAGCACATTCACATATTATATTTCTATAGTAACCCTTCAACAGTAAAATCCTTTGGTACGATTTCTATTCTTCATCTACATTTTATAGTTGGTTTTGTTTTCTTTTAAATGTAAAATTATATATTAAAAAGGTCAGAAAAGTATACATCTTTCCATAGAGCTTTGGCTTACTAATGACTACTTCAGTAAAGCACCATCATGGATTCAGACTATCCAAAATTAGGAGCACTATTTCTACATCATTCTGTGGAAGCAGAAACACTTATGTACATGATTAGATTTAAACTTGTGAATTGTCCCTTTCGCTTTGGCAGGGAACACACTCTATACTTAAAGGTGAGCCTATATCAAGACGTTGCACTGAGCTGGAGCCTGGGAACCCTGAGCAGCCCCCTCACCCTAACAGGGTGTTCTCAGTTTAGACACACTGCTCTCCAGTTTCATCACTCATTGTATTTGTCATATTTAGCCTCTGTAAAATGCTGGAGATGCCCTAATTTCTGCCATGCTATTAAGGGTAATTACTGTTTCTCAAGATACATTGTTTATAAAATACTGTGCTTGCTTGAAGAGGTTTAGCTGAGCTAAACTGGGTGGCTTTGTTTAGGAAATAGCAGGCATTTGAGGCCACAGTTTAGTGATACTCGGGATCCCAGAATCAGATGAAAAATGCTGTGTTCATGCATATTATTTGTTCAGGCCAGCTGGCACATACACTGGATCAGTTATTGCCCGTCTTCCCACAGCTGGCATAATGGCAGCATGAACTCTGCATCACACACTCTCCAATTTGACAGAAATGTGAGCATGTGCACATACCCAAACCAAATTACATTTGTAGTGCAGCCTGAGCCAGTAGAGATGACTGCAGAAAGCCCTTTCCTCCTTTCTGTAGGAAAGGGGCAGAAACCTGGAAAATCAAGCTAAGAAAGGGACTGCTCTGCATTTGCATGTTCAATGTATAAGAATGGAGGAAAGGGAAAAGCAGGTCTGTCTACAGTCATAACCTGACAGGTGGGAATAAGGGAAAGAACAAGCTGTTCTCACCAAGTAACATTTGCACAGTCTCCTGCCACGGAGAAAAGAAATAGTAGTGAACCAAAAGGAGAGTATCCAAAAGGTCAGGTCACAAAGCATGTTTTGACAGGGAAAGGATGGACACGCATGGACATGGACATGCACTTATTCACACACACACAATTTACAAAGTTTACAGACAGGGGTCACTCGCAGCATACAGGCTCAGGCAGTGGAGAAGATGTCTTAACATGAATTTACAATGCTCCACAATATGCAGATCACCCCAAGCAGAAGCTGTGGAGCCTTTAAGTATCACCTTTCAATGCTATCCACTTATGTATGTTACAAGAAAAAACAATGTCTTGGGGCTGTTTCTTTTAGCTCTTATAAAATGAAGGAACTTGTTGACAGAAGCTTAAATGTTCAGAGCAAGAATGAGACAAATTTGTAATTAATACAAGTAAAACATACATACAAATGTCATGACTTAGAAATCCATTGTGCAGGGCCTTCTCACAGCTAGAGGCAAGCACTGTCTCTTTTGAAAAGCTAGGTATCACCTCTTTGCAAAGAAACAAAACTTATTTTTAGTCCACCAGAAGTGTGAGATATTGGGGATTTTAAGGCCAGACAAATTTTAGCTCTAGAAAAGCACATGCAGGACCAAAAGGGAAACCTTCCTTTTTCAGTTTTTTAAAGGATATATCTTTGGAAGGTGAAAGTTAAGAAAGAAATATTTCCTGGCAGGGAAAAAAAACAGCAGTAGTTGAAACCATTAAGGCATATGGAATGTATGAATCCATCCTATTGGCCTGCTTTAGTTGGCAGGTGATAGAATTCCAGGCGTGCTCTTCCCTGAACAGGGATAATATATATGTAGCACATCAACAAAGAAAATTGACAGGTATATCACCTCTTCCTATGTGAAATATACAGCTGTTTAGCATGCTGTATTTATAAACCAACACTCACACCCCATGTAAGTGAAGAGATGATATGGTATGTTTAAGAGAGAGAAGATATGTGCAAGATAAAACAAATGTTACTTCGTATTTCTACTGAGAACTCCTGTAACGAAGGAACTGACCTTAAAAAAATGTTGCGCATTAATTCCCCAAGGTAAATGGTGAAATGCTTCGCTTCACCTTTACACAAAATGAAGAACAGAGTTAATGCTACTCCCCTTCATACATTTCAACCAGCAGCTAATGGCTTTTGACATTTTTCCACTGAAGCATTTTAAAGCATCTCCCTCCCCTTATTTCTGAAATGAGATTAACCTTTAAACTAGCTCTCCGGGTAGCTGACAATCCCCACTGCTGTTCCTGGATAGTCTGAGTTTTGGCCTGCTTGACCAAAGGGAAACACTTCGCAAAAACCATCAGAACTGGGGCCTCATTTCCCCAGATGGAAAACAGCGGAGCTAATGTAGAAAGCTGCCAAAGGGAGGAGTGGTTGGGACATGCTGTCCTTTGAACATCAGCTGGTTCTGGTGGCGAACACAGGGGTCATCCTGGTGGCCGAGACAGCAGGAAACTGACGCAGGTTATTCTCCAGCTCCCCTGCTTCTCCACACACAGACAGGCAGACCGGCACCCCCAGGCCCCCCCAGGCCCAGCAGGCAAGAGGGAAGAAGGCCGCACACCTGCGGAGCCGGGCCAGGGCCAAGGCAGCCAGGCAACCCACACCTCGCAGGGCCCAGGCCGGACAGGGGAGGCGACGATGAGTGAGCGGGGTGCTGGGCAGCTGGTTATGGGAGAAGAAGCTATAGGGACTGAGGCATGCTAGAAGCAAATTTTTTGTAAGTAATTTGAACCAGCAGCAATTCTGACAGACAGCTTGTCCTCACCAAAGACCTACAGCACAGCCTGCCTTTTACTACTAAAAATATTCTGCACCGTCACTTCCATGCTGAGAGATCCCAACATACTTCACAAGCGCTATACGCAGAGAGATAAAGAACCATCACTACCAAAAAAAGCTATCTTTCAGACAAAAGACAGTAACCAATCGACGAAAAGCATGCTGTTCTTCAGAGGAATTAGGAAAAATGTTGATAAAGGCCACCCATGAAAAAGATCTGTAAAAAAAATGTGATGGAACTTGAAGCGCTGTCAGCAGACTACACTAAACAGACAAAACCTCAGCATTTGAAAGCTTGCCCGAAAACCCCACAGAGAAACAAACAGATCGTCAATATAGCTTTCTGAGAAGGACTGATGTAATACAAATTACAAATAGCAAAGTGACCCTTTTGGTCAGTCTGGCTTTAGTTAAAAGGGAGAAATTAAAAAATGACCCCCTCCATCTTCCCAAACAGTATCTTGCTGATAAATATAATCAACCTATCTTTCCACATTCTCCAAGAATAATAAGGCAACTACAGAATTTAGAATAACATGGGCTACATTCAAAGAAACAAATAATTAACATGAGACCAGAACAGAATGTCAGAAAGGTTCCTGAACTTGGTACACTATCCCAATCTCTTACTCATCATTAACTTCATTTAGCACCATGTATTACAATACTTGCTTTCTATAAACTTAATGTAATTATTGCATAAAAATAGAACCTACGCTTTATGTTTGGATCCCTTATGAGTAAGAAATGCTGTAGTACTGAAATTACAGAAGGATTTACAGTCTTTAGTTGAACAAATTTGCTTTAGCTTCAAATTTAAAAGTGCTTGTGGTCAATATGTATGTCTGTACTATAATGACATACGAATATAGTTAGCAGAATGCTTTTAAAAATCATTTTCTGTACAAATTGGCCTAGCTCTGTTTGATCTGTTTTGCAATTTACATGGTAAGCTATGGGAAAGGGACGCTGCAAAGCATGGAATATCAATAAAATAAAATTACTTTTTGCAAGATAATACAAATGCAAGCCATGGATAATCTTTCTATTTCTGATATTTCTTCTCTTAGTGCCTAGTTCAGCATTCAAAGGAGAACATAAAAGGATGACAACTTCTACAATTTACAAGTGCAGAATGGTAACAAGCTGTATCATGTTATGCCAGTGTTTTTGCCAGTGGTTCCTTTCTGCAACCCACTAACATTGCAAAACCTAATCCTTGGAAACCATGCTACCAAAGAGTTGTATGATAAAAGCGGTCAGCATTCTGTACTAGATGAGCTGGTAGTAAGAAATGCATACAGAAGAATGATACCAATTCCTTGTTTACAAAGATAAAACAGTAGAAATCTATAAATAATGACTATCACTATAGGAGTCAATAGGAATGTTTCCACTGGCTTCTACGAACCAGCTCTAATGTGAATTGAAACTTCACTATGTTAATTCATTTGCCAATTTCTGCTGCCTTTTTATGTAAGGCATGAATGCAACACTGCTTTGGTAGGTACAAAGCTTGCGCAAAACTCATCTGGAAGGAATTGCTCCATTTATTTCAAAATACACATTGCCTTATTCCCAAATCACAGCATCTTCTGGTGAAGGTACGTTATAATCACTATAAGCCACAAAAGGGTAACAAATGCACTGCAGTTTACAGTAAGCATCCATCCTCCCAAAATTTCTTACAGAAAAAAATTTTGGAGAACAGGAGTCTAATCTTTCAAAGACGCTGAAAGCTCAGTCCCTGATCTAAGAGCTAATTAGGTACTTTAAGTACATGAACAGTTCCATTTTAATCCCTCAAAAATTAACCCCCTACCCAGTTAAAGAAGAGTAAGTTGGGAGGGAGAAAACAGGAACAATGAGTGGAGAAGAGCAACAAAAAGAAGACATGACAAGAGAAAGACTTGAGGAAAGTTGAAGTAGGAAGATAAAAGAATATAAACTGTAATTAAGTGGAGAAAATGGAGTTGACAAAATTGCAACAATTCTTGGTCACCAAGGACAGAAGGCACTGTACTAAAGAAAGCCGCTCCAGCTATATCTAAAGACAGGCATGGTAAGTTTAAAACCTGAACTATCTGATCTGAGGTAGAATGAATCGCTCGTAAAACCCAAAAGAACACCTGCTGTCCACTCCCCAAATCAAGGGGTTACAACTTTCAGCAAACCGCAACTCCTTTTGAGCATCGGATTACCTCCAGAGCCATATGTGACATTATCCTTTGTCTCCACAATCTCAGTGGCCTCCAAATTACTGCTGAGAGATATCACTCTGATCTTCCATGACACTAATACCAAGAGAAAAAAGGAACACAAAACTGCCAAGTGTCAAGTCCCTATTAAATCTTTGGAGTGATATGCCTATCGGTTTTCAGAAGGCTCTGAATGAACTATGGGTCCAGCTCTTCCTCACTGTCCTGCCCTCCTTGCTTTGTACTTGATCTAATCTTGCTGAGAGTCTGACCTTCTTCACTTGAGGGACTTCTCTCTCCTTCCCTGCCACAGTGGAGCCTGCAGCAAAAAGTGGAGCTTATAGCAATGAGCTCTCTTTTTCAATGGTATTCCTGTGGTGTTTGCGACTGACTCCAGCACAATCCATTAATCTTTCAGTCCTCTCCAGTAACCCACAAACCATCTGCTGAAAAGGAGGAAAGAGTGAGGAAGGCAAAGAGCTGAGCTGGGGCTCAGCAATACCAGTTTCAGTGGGCTAAAAGGCCCACAGCAGACTTTAGGCTACAGTAGTACTGGTGCCTAGTCACGCTGGTGTCATTTGGCTCTGCATACCATTAGAAGTATAGTACTCCCCTGGTATCCAAAGAGCTCTCATTGCTACCTTGGATATGCCTGTCCCAGCTATAGATTTCTGATTTAGAGCTCCTATACTTCCAGACTTGCTCTCATCACTGTAGCACACAGAACACATCTGTTTTTTTTAGCACAGCAACAGCTGTACTCTAGCTATGCATTATACAAACTTCTCTACAATTAATGACATTCGGCTTGCATGAAGAACTGAAGATGAGAAGGAGGAATCCAAACAAAGATGATCATGACTGCCGCAGTGCACGCTGAAAACAGAAGATATGCAGTGTTTGGTGGGGTACAACATGGAAGAGGTTTTGTTGTTGGTGTTTTTTTGCTTGTTTTTTTTTTTAATAATGCCTGGTCCAAAGTTCTTGCAGTCAGTGGGAACATTCCCATTGATTATGGTGGAATTTAGAAAATAAGGACTAGGAAAAAACAGAGCACTGATGAAATTTGCTGGAGGATATTAAAAGAGATGCTGCAAGCCCAAGACAGTATGAAGGCATGACATAAAGAGACATAGGAAGATTTGAAATCTGAACAAGAATGACAGTCCAGGGTAACAATGGTCATTAAATAACAAGAGGGAATTAATTTGCAATACTTGAAAAATGGGCCTGTAGCAATGTTGAAAGAGGTAACAGCAGACAGCAAATTAGACAGGAGCTTGCCATCTGATAGAGCAGGAAAAAAAAAAAAAAAAGCTACCCACAACTCAGATGTGTATGATGAAGTACCACGGTATAAAGAATCTCTTGAGAATCTAGAGTGATTTATTCGGAAAATGGTATTCAATTATAAGCTTATTACAAAGATGAAGATCTTTGGTGAAGAAAAAACATCTGTAGGGCTAGAGAGATCAACTCATGAGAAAAGATTAAGAAAGCTAAATGTATATACAGTGATTACAGTAGTTTCAAAGGCAGCATGAGAATATTCATATGTTATAAACACTGAGGAGTGAGAAGAATGATTTAGTTTGGTTTAGAAAACTAAGAGGAAAAGAAAAACATACACTGAACCTACAAAAAAACCATGTGGGTAGCTTGACAACCTACATGGAATGCATTTCCTGTGTTAAGCTTTATCCTGCCAAGAGTTATGTGCATGCTGTCCACTGTTTACACTGTGGACCATCAGCCAATGGTCTGAACTTGCTGCACGGGTTAAGCTTTTTTGCAGAACCAAAGCTGTAACTTGGCTTTTGGATCACCAATATCCCCCACTAAGTTCTTCAGAAATATTTTAATGGGTGATCATTATTGACTTCATCACCAGTCTGGTTTATATAGCTATATGGTCCCTTCTTCTACAGCATAGAAGCAGTTTTATGTCAGCATAAAGATCCCGAGGTTCACAGAGAAGGCATGAGGCTGGTGTTCTGCTTGCCTGTATTATTTCCTTTTCCTCCAGTTCACCTGGAAAGAGTTTCGCAATACCATGGCTATTATTTCATGGAGAAACACTAAATGAAAACAGGCATCTTTTGGTGCCCAGTAAACATGTCTCTACTCCATACTTAAGCTATGAAAAGGAAAAGAGCTGGCAGCCTACAGGCTTCTTTGGAATGACTTCCCTAAAAGGCCATGAAGCACAATATCACTGCACTATTCCCTTTACGGGAACTTTTTGGTCCATTGCTACTAACGCTGTTAACAATACACAAACGACAGACGCAAACCTTGGAAGCACTTAAAGAGAGAATGGGTCAAAAGCTATGTGTGTAGGGAATATTCAGAGGCCCTTGCATTTAAGTGTTAACTGTATTTGTAAGGGGTGAAACTGAAGCAAAAGCTGTGTCAGTGTCACGCTAAGGTTGTGTCTGGAAATGGCTTATCCTGGTTTTATTTGGCTAAAGCAGCCCACGAGATGCAGAACTCAGAAATGCAGAAGGAGACCCAGCCTGATAATGAGAAGTGACTCTCACCAGATCCAAGAGCTCCCATGGGAACGCAAGTCAGATGGGAACAAAGAACTGGTATCGCTGCAGTAATGTATCTGCCAAGACCCGTGATAGCTAATACCTCCTCTGTTCAGCATTAGTGTAGGCTCTCTATTGTTTTTATGACAGGTTTGCTCCCCTAACGTTTTTTGTTCCTAAAATAAACAGTGCTGTGCTTTGTGAAAACTGTCTGGCCACCAGGCACCTCTGTCATTGTTTTACAGAGAGAGCAGAATTGCAAGTGTCGAAGGAAGCTTAACTTGCTGAGGTGATCACAGCCACAGCCTCAAACCTTAGCATGGAGCGAGACACAACTACAAAGCCATTTATCAAGGAAGA
Organism: Apteryx mantelli; assembly: GCF_036417845.1. NCBI lineage: Eukaryota > Metazoa > Chordata > Aves > Apterygiformes > Apterygidae > Apteryx > Apteryx mantelli. The sequence goes on from NC_089979.1 coordinate 111,108,330, forward strand.
GACTTAAGACCAGAGTGGGATTCTCTTCCAAAGACCATAAAAGGATCAGAAGAACTGGTAACTCCAGAATATAAATTCCTAACATCAGTAAATTCATCATCCTCTAGGGAGGCACATTATGCAGAGTTGTATTTTACAGGTGGTTATATCTGAGGTGGAGAAACCAGTCCAAATGCAGAGATAGAGCCAAAGTCAGGGATGAGAACTATAATTCAGGCTCCCACAATTCCTAGCCTTATATGCATAGTGCCATTGCTAACATTTTCTTTCTCTGCTGGCCAAGTGTGACACATTTTCTGCTTGTATGTAGTAGACATATGGTAAAATAGCTGTACAAACAAGTTCTGGTCCAACTCTTATTGCAGGAAAAATATGTGCAACTTTCCACTTGCTTCAAAGGGCAATATAATAACACTGGGCCCTCTAAGCCTAAAATCTATCTAAATGTTTGTTAATCAAAGGCTTTTAAAAATAAGATTTGTCAGATTATGGCAAGAATTGCCTTTTTGGCAAAAAAATAAAATCAAAGGCAGAAGATAAAAACATACTGTTTTAAACCTAAAATTTAGTCACTAAGATATTATTTCTTATACAAATTTGAGAAGAAACACTGTCAAAAACAGATATAGTCAGCAAATAGGACCTTAAAGGATTTGTTTATGAAGAAAATTTTATTAATTAGCCTTTAATAATGTTTTGCTTTTCCCATAAGAAAATGCTAAAGAAAAAAAGCCTATTGTATATTGGTAAGAAGAGCATAATGTTAGCACTGATGAATTCTTAGCATCAGTGTGCACAAACACCCAACCAAAAGATTCGTTCAAAGTCTGGTTTAAGCATTTCTCATTAGCTGCTCTACATCAGATATGGAGATGATGACAGAAGTGAAATCTAGTAGCAGCTAAAATGCTACTGCAGTAATTATAAGATAGCTCTTTATCTACAGGCAGCTGCCAGCAGTCGATATTAATTTATCTAAGAAGCTTCATACTGTAGCAAATAGTGACAGTAAATGAGATAACAGAGGAAGAGAAAACTTTGAGATAATAACTGCAAATATTCCATCTGTCATACAGTAGCCATTAAACAACAGTTCTATTAAAATACAAATATGCTATCATTATTCATAACTGTTTTTGGTTTCAACTTTTTTTTAACGTGCATTTTCTTTACAGGTATCTTCTATGCAAAGAAAACTCAAATTCCAGAGATTTTTAAATAGCAACAGAGCTGTGTAATCAGGTTAGAATTTCTTAGAGAACTCTTTGGGTGTTTACCTGTGTTTTTGACTGTGGACACGTTTCTGAAAGAAGGCTGATATTCATAATGCTATAGTTCTCTTGAAGCAAGGCAATAACTCATCTCAGGTAAGTTGTTAAAGAATTTAGCTATTTTCACTGCATAGCTTAGAGCTGATACACACACAGCATATACTGCCAGGGAAAGTTAGAACATCTTTAGTTCCAGCTTAGAAGCAACAGAATGTAATTCCTATTCTTGAAAGCATAATACGTCTTAAACACCTAGAGGGCTTCTTCAAATACTCATGGTTTTTGTTGTCTTACCATTGCCAATCTTAAAACGCATTGAAGCAATAGAGCCTCTATTTCAACAGAGTCCACATTTATTATTAGCCCTTCAGTTAAGGAGCTTTTCTATGGCCCTTCAATAAAATCAGGCTGGTATGTATGGATGTTTTTATGCAGCTACTGAGTGGACATACTTAATACTATTTTTTGGCATGAGATACTTGGCCACCATTCTTTTGCACTGTTTTACATGAGCTCATCTGACTGCCAATCCATTTGCTGAGACCATGAGCAAATTTACTCTGATACCAGTTCTAAATCCAGCTTTAACCAGCTTCTGCAAATAACTGTTTCATGGCTGGTCATCTTTATAAATCTCCAAACAGATTGAAGGGGAGGAAAACAGCAGATACCTACATTTTTGCTAAGAGCAACTGTGGCACTCCTATTCATTGGCCTTGCTTCAATGAGGAGCAAGCTGAGAGGATTTCCATACATGGAGGACTCCTTTAATCTTCCTTCAGGCTACTTTAACCTTTGAATAGCATCCCCAAATGGCCTACGGTTTCTCTGTCTAAATACCTATGATCTACCCCATTTTTGCTCCTCTTCTTCTGGAAACCTTTTACATCAGATATATTTCCCCAGACTTGGAACATCTTTATTTTGAAATCTGCAGTTTATTGGTATTGGTAGTGGTGAGAGCAGATTTTAGTTTTATGTATTTCAAAACCAGCACTCTCATAAGATTATTTGAAGATATTTCCTAGAATACTACAATGGCAATGATTAAACTCCTCTCAGGTGGGAACTGTCTTTTGTTCTGCTTTTGTATAGTCCCGTCCTGGGACTACCAGGAGCTCCCATAAGACAAATAACAAAAAATAATAATAATGCTCCTGCACTGAGTTTTATAGAAAATCAACAGCACACTGCCTGATCCCCCAAGGACAAAAAAATTTCTGTGTTCTCATGACTCACCACCATATTAAAGTATTGACACATTTAAGTCTTTTAGCTCAAATTTCACGAACCCAAACAATCATAAAAAAGGATCTGGCTGTAGCCCTGGCTTCCGAGACAAACACTACAGTGACCGGCAGCAATGAAATAGTTAACAGTGCTGCCATGTAAGTGGTAATAACAGGCTTCATACTTTCTTTGGTTCTCTTGTTCCAGTCTGGCTGGCTGCTAATTCAAAACATAGACATATATCAGTTTACATTGTGAAGGTCATATCCACAAGGCCAGGGACATTTCCTCCTTAAACAGGAGCATAGACTCAGAAAATCTGTATAAATGCAAGGAGAAATCTAGCCCATTCAGATGTCTGGATCTCCCACTCTTACAGATTTATTTTGTCATAAATGTTGTAGATTCTAAAACTTTCTTACTATTACTTATTTAATAGGTGCTGAAACTGCTGCAGAAGAAAAAAACCATGTAATTACATAGTTGTAACTTACTAATATTACAAAGGTAATTATCTGTGCCACAAATATTGTCTATACCATTCCAGGTTTCACAATTAGAGATTCAGAATATATTTCCAACATTATTATGTTTTTAAGATATATAGGATGCATCTACATCAGTGTTTTAATGCAGGTCAGGAGCATGGTTTTTGGAATGAATCTTCCAGTGGTGCCAACTTTGGTTCACACTGTGTGGTGATCTTGAAGCAAAACAACTACTAAAGGGCATTCGGTCTGCCAGACTGAAACTGCACTAAAGTAAAACTCCCTGAAATGCAGTGTACGGTTCTCAACATCAACTGTTTGCTTCTACAGATCTGCTCCTATTGGTTTCCTTGGTTCCCCCTACCTCATCAAGTAGATATAGTCATAGTGCCAGTCACCTGCCTAGACACAGTGTTTTCCACAGCAAACCAATACCAATAACGCTGTATCAAGTGATCTTCACAGAGTCTCTCATATTCTTTAATGGAGCCAAAACACCAAAACTCAGTTTATGTTAGCAGTGAGGACAGGAGGGGGGGAAAGGGAAAGGGAAGAGAAAAAGGAAGGAGGAAGTGCTGTCTCCTTTCAAAAAATGGCTATTTTCTCAGTTATTTAGATCAGGAATCACAGAAACTAGAGACAAAGCATTAGCTGCAAAGACATTCAGGGTCAACTGTTGGTTTCTTGAGGACTGGACATCCTATTCATTTTTCTTTTCGCAGAAGTGTTCCTTGGAAGGAACCGTGCACTATTTCCATTAACATCAGGCATTCAGCCAGCAGGGGCAAGGATCCACTTCACAAATTGTACTTCTAATGTTTATTGGGGTTTCTTGAGCAACATCCTGTTTGACAGGGTAAATTAAGAGTAGCAGCAGAGTGGAATTTTCTTTCCCAGTGAATCCCCTATGTATCCAGGTTATTTACCAAAAAAACATAGTGATGTGTCTTCATAGCACTTGACACTATGTCTGAGCTACGAAACCTGGTCAAATAAATTCAGTCATATTGCAAATGAACCAATAACAACTCTGTGGACTTTGATTCTGTTGACTCCAGTTCAACAGAAGACTTGCTTTGTCTCTTTCTACTGGAACAATATAGTCTTTTACGAGTTGTCCATGCTCCTGCACAATAGGCTTAGAGTATGTCCTAGTGCCTAGTACTGGGAGCTGCCGAGTCTTCTCATCTATTCCAGTAACACACCCAAACGCAAGCTTAATTGTAAGCACAAATAACTCTGTTGAAGCCAACAAACCCAAATGTTTCCAGTGCATCTGTTTTGAATCCTGCCTCTGTTTTTTTCTAGAAGATTTTAAATTTCAGGAGCCTGTTTCTATTTATTTTCAAAGAAGGGTATTTTATGAGGGTACTCATGGGAACTAGTACCGAAGCCTGGTTTCCTGTGCCCTGCACTCCTTTCCCTCATGTCTTAAATAATCCATCCTCATGTTCCCCTTCTCCAAGTCTCTTCAGAACCCTGAACTCCTCCTCTGATGTCCCTCTGCCATCGTACCACCAGGATTTCTCTACATTCCCAGACCTCCCATCTAGTTCCTTCTCACACTCCCTATGCTACCACCTTTCACACTACCTTCTGCTCCCTTCCGTGTCCCCAGCATCCTCAGCATGTAATTTCACATTACGACAACCCCTCTGATCTTATTCACTGAAGCACTTAAACATGAACTTAAGCAACCTCTTAGCTCCCTACAATGCCCCTTATGATTGCCCCAAAGTATCCTAGTCCCCTCCCACATCCCCTAAGCCCAAGTCACCACACATATGCTGTATCTGTTTTTCTTTGGTTTGCTATCTGGGCAAGATGCACTGTTGTTATTGGAACTGTAATACCTGCTTAGTGCTAGACACACTTAACCAAACAGATAAGGGCAGCATTTTACCAACATTTCTCTTTGTGGGGGCACCAATTTGAGTCTCTTCTTTACCCAGCTACTGATTTTCAAGAAACTTTTAGCACTTCACGTCTTTGAGACCTCTAATCCACACAGGAATGTGGCTGAAACTGATTCAACACATTCAAAACTTAGAGTGCAAAGAAATAAACAGACTTCAATATAGGGTGTAGGACTAAACTCTTCCAGAGGAACCAAGCCAGGTTAAAAAGTACTTATTTTATACTGAAAGTTAAACTGCTAGGTAAAAGTCCATTGAAACCATTTCTCATTACTCTTTTGTGGGACTGACTTTACCTGGATGGAGATGCTAAAAATATGCTGATATATATGGCTGAATACAGCTTCCGATATACAAAAAAACCCTCTGGGACACCACTCCAGCCTGCCTCACTCCGTAATTATTATTGTTCATATCAAAACATCATTTGGTTATACAGGAAAAGGCATTCTGTTTCTTTTTCTTTTTTTTCTTTTTTTTTAATGATTCACACTCTTGACTCATAAAACCTCATCTCTTGCAGATTACTCAGGGACTTACAAGAAGAGAGCCTGAAAATATTATGCTTTCTTTATACAGGAGATATTCTCTCACAATCTAGAGCAAAACACCTTGAAATTTCAATAAATTCAATAGAGGGGGTTCTCATATCTCTACTGGAAAAAAAAAAGTCAGGGCCAGGAGTGCTACAGTATCTAGCAACTCAGAAGCAGAAGAAACCTTGTAATACATAAGTTCACTCAAAACCATTACACTCAGCGGAGCTGTATTAGCTAATATCACTGTAATGCTTACAATTAAATTTAAGAGTAGCAAGAAACCCCAAAGGTGAAGGAGTAAGGGGAACTTACCTATGAGATACATGCCAATCCAATCCCCTGCATCCACTTCCTCCTTTATATCCCAGTATATCACTAGGTCTTGTGAGTGCCCGATGGAATAACAGGAGCTGCTGACCATCAGGGTAGATCGGCTGTCTGAAGTGACGAGGTCCGTGTCACTGGTAGACCTAGGAATGGTGACTGCCTCATGGGAATTGTTCCTGATGTCCATGTTATGGAACTGGTCAGGGTTATAGCTATATCTGAGAGGCTCTTTGCACCGGCGCCGATTTTGAGAGTTCCTAGATGGAGATGCCATGGCTGCCAGGCCCAGGAACCTGTTTTGGTACAGATTCTGTGAAGAAAAAAGGTGGACAGTGTTTACAATATGTTTCATATTTCAGTGATGTCAAAGCTTTGTCTAGGAAAAGTACATGAGAACGAGCAAGTAACAAAAGAACAGATCTTTTTCCATTTGGTACTGCAAAAAAGGCACAAAAAGATGTAGCAGGAAACAGATACTGCCAGCCCAACTTTACTCCTTAATTCCTACTATGAAAACAAGTGTAAAAGCAAGCCTTAGCAGCTTTTGCTGAAATTAGCAGTGTGTTAGAAAATCGATAGTAGCTGGCTTTCTCCAGGTTAATATACACATCTAGAAACATGGTGGTGCTGATCGTTCAAACACCATCATGGCTAGCAACATGCTAGAGAGCCATTCTCTTTTAATGTTAGGAGATATTCTTTCCACTTTTGACATGCTGAGCTAAGTTTTCTTCCTAGTGGTTCTAGTTACATTTGCAGAGGAATCTTTTTTAATCCACATTCCATTTTGCAAGATTGGACAACAGTGACAAAGCTTTTCCTCTCAGCTTGAGATCTGAAGATTTACAACCATGAAAAGGGAGTTATCCCCGATACCAAGAGAGAAATCTTCACTGAAGTGTAAACACAAATTAGGTGTTGCAGTGTCACTCATACAGCTGATAGCTCCTGATGCTGTTGCTCTACTCAATTCTTCTCAGAAGATTGTGACAGAACACATTTATCCTTTGCGTTATGTACTGGACAATTAAGGGGAATCAATGAGGCTACTGCAGAGCAGACATCATGTTAAGTAGCTGAAAAATGATTTAAATTTCATCTTACCCAACTGACTTGTATTAAAAGTGCCATGGTGCATGAGTTAAGAGTGCTATGAGTTGGTGGATGGATAATGTTTAAGCTTTGACTTGGGTTAATTCTCATGTGAAGACATGCTCTAATACTGATTGAAATATTGGTTATTGTTTACTTCTCTGCTGTCTGTTGTTTCATTTCCCTTCCTTGCTTTCCCTCTTTTCTTCCTGCAGCTCTATTTCAATCACTCAGCTTTTCATTATTCATTAGCCTTCCATTTTCCACCTGTTGCCAACCATGAGTCAAGTCCATCACATAAAAACAGACAGCTTTCCAGTAAGCTATGAAATGCTTGTCACATGATCAGAAATCAAATCATCCTTTTGAACGCAAACATATTAGGTGGAAGGAAAAATCATAGTTTCTTTATCCAACCAAGCTGTTATTAACCCTGGTATCTACTAAGGCCAAGGTAGTACCGAAGGACAATAAGCCCTAAAAAATAAAATATTTTGATTTTTATTAAATAACACAGATTTCTGTAGAATAATTAAGAGACTTATTATTAGTTATGCCTGGAGATTCCTTTGCACAAGAAGCTGTACAAACAGAGAGCAAAAAATTCAGCTGGAATGCTTGTACACCTAAAATATGCTGTCACTTTACAGACACTGCCCTACAATGCTTACAGTCCAATGACCCAAATCCTCACTTACTGCATTAAACACAGTTTATAGCAAAAATAGCTCCAGTGGGGATGCCACACCTTATAGTAAATGCTAGCAAGATTGAAATGAACAATGCAAAAGGTTACACTAAAAAAACAGCAATAGAAGGAAGAAGGAACTGCGGGGGGGAATGAAGTACATGGTGTTGCTCACATAGGATTAGCATTTGTTTATGCATCTAATCATGTCTTTGCTTTTTCTTTTTTTAATATTTACATTTATTCACTCTCCTGTTTGAAACAGGAAAGAGCTCACTTCATAGTATAAAAAAACCAGCACTCCCTGTCTGAAGAATATCTCCTTCATGCAGAAAAAACACAATTCTATAGATTCTATTTGATTGTGAATATGTAAAGAGAAAATGCATCATTTTTGTATAAAAAGACATCATTTCTCACATGCTGTGAACATATTTTAAACTGGGAAGCACTTGTATGAATGCATGATTACTGGGTTCTAGTCAGTAATTTAAATCTGATGGAAGTTTCTGTCACTTAGCGCAGAAGGCACGTGCTATCACATCAACAGTACCTGAGACAACTATTAGCGGCTTTATAATGGTGAGATATCAATATAAAAAACTCCAAGCCCACTCTTCTGGATTAGTCTGTATTATTAACATGGTTTCCTTAGCCCATAATGCATTACCCAACAGCTACTTCAGTTCAAAGGCAGACATTTTACTTTTAGTGACAAATTACTCCAGGGAACAGTGGTTCTGCAGATACTTTCATTTTTGAGCGTTAATGGATGTAGAGTATTAATTAACTGCACACTTTCAAATTAAATCAGACTTAATAAACATTTAATTTTTTCACCTTCAACATGGTTTTAATCAGTTTCTACTGAAAACACTAATTTCATCACTATGTTCTCATTCTATAAGTTCCATTTTCCTGCATGTTGATGTCAATGGAACAAATAGCAACATGTGAAAGTAACCCTTTCAGGGTTACAAGGCTACATGCTCCAGAAATCTGAGTCTCCCATACCTCTAGCATTGATTCTACAGGCACATGTTAACCTGGAAAAAGAAAAAGCCCCAAGCTGAAAAAAAACCACCACAAACAAATGGCACAATGTATTCGCTCATAATTATCTGGACTAAGTAATGTCATCAGAATACAAGCACAGCTGTGTGAATAAGCAGAAGAAAGGTAAAGAAAAATATTTACTTCACACGTGATATTACCATTTTTGCATCTTTTTTATACAAATTTCTATCAGTATCTGTGTCTGCAAAATATGCACGCAGCCCCTAGATCCTGGTGATAGGATCTTGGCCATAGTGAGATGTCATAAAAATTACAAAGACATCCTCTCTATCCCTTGTGGAAGCCTTTTGATCCTACCATAAATAGCTAGTATAATAAGAATTAACCTTCTTTAGGTGTTTGACATTCATGTTTATTCCCTCTATTCCTTTGCATAGGTGTACACACCAAGCTACAGTCTTGTTCCTGATATACAGCATACAGTATAAGTTACAAGGCAAGAATAATGAATGGCCAAATGTTGAACCAAGAGCACAAGAGATTAAGCTTTGTTGTCAAGAGAAACTTCCTAAGTCAAAACAGTCACTCTGTAGCTGCTTCCACATTCACTCTTTCCTAGGGGTGTTTTCACCCATGGACTCTGTCTAGCAAATAACACTCAGGCTTTACTTTCCCACCCACTTCCCTCACCACCTGTATGATCACTGGCAGTGAGGAGAGCCTTTGCAGATCACTATTTCACTGCATGTAAGAGGAATGGAAATGTGGATTTCTCCTCACAGCTAGGAACCTTCTAGTTTAGAAGAACGTAATATTTTTCTCACAGGTGCTGAAGATGTTGTCCTAAAAGGGCCCCTGCCTTGCCACATTTAGGTCCATCATGCATATGATGCACTCAAGATGTGAATTCAAGCTTGTCCTGAGTTGTGGGTGCCAGTACTGTCTCGGTGACTGAGCTTGGCTACTTCCAATGTCTGATTTTATCTAGGACAGGAGATATGATGTGACAGGGACCTACAATATTTCAGCTCTATCAGTGATGTCCAGTTACATTAGTGATAGGCATCTGAAGTAACAGATGTAAAGGTGCTTCCCTTGTCATTCCTCATTTAGTATCCAGTTACACTCCCTGTATTTACAGGAAATTAGAAGTTTCTCTCCACTAGGCTGTTATATTCATTAGCCCCCTCAAAAGAGTCATGTACAACACAGAGCTCTTGCCCCACCATCTCTGCATCTCCTTAGAGAACTGGCTGCCTGCAGGATGTACAGTCGAGAGCAGAAAGGGCAGAGCGGGGCTTGCCAAAAGCTCTGCTCTACTCCCAGTCTCCGATGAGGGCAATGCCTAAGAAGCAGATAGCTGGCCTCACTACAACTTAAACAGAGCAAAGAAGAGTTTCTGAAAGCACATTTCAACAATATCTGAAGCAATGCCGGACAGCCCAGGTCAACTGCTCTATGCTGTTGTCACCGCTGTTCTAGCACATTTTCTGAGCATGGTGTAGACAATGGTTACCACTCTAAAAGCCAAGCTAAGTTTTGGCTGGAAACTGAACTGTTGAGGAAATCCGTTTCCAAAGGTAGCTCTTCCACAGCTGTTGTCATAGACTTTGAATGAGCTGAGATTATAGCCTGATCCAGAGCCCACTGAAACGAATCAGCTCCAAACGAATTAACTCCATCAGATACCAGATCAAAATTCTGGAGCAGACCAAGTCATTTCAAAACCATTACAAAAGCACACTTCTGACCTGCATACAGAAACAGCTTGCACAACAGAGAGAAAGCAGAGGAAAAACCCTTTATCCACAGTGGTTAGAAAATGGATTGAAGGAAAGCTAGCAACGTCCACTGTTAGCATAGTTCATCTGTGCTGATAAGGAACACCAAAAGTATTATCTGTGAATCTAAAAACAAACAAACAAAAAAACCCCCAAAACTGTAGAGACACAAAACAAGCTCTTTATAATTTTTCCTCTGAAAATAGAAAAAAATCTGTCCAAAAGAATCCAAACATCTCAGTCAAACACAAAATGCATCATAATAGAGTAATTTTCAGTTTCGTGAACTAAAAAAACCCAGACAGTAGAGATATTTTAAATTAACATCCAATCAAGGAATGTAAAGAATATCATTGTTGTTGGACAACACATATACATTTTCTACTGCTATTAGTTATGCTAATGTAAATTAGCGTTTACTCCACTGAACTTAGTAATTAAATGTTTAATATCAGAAACAGCCCTTTTGTGTACTGACAGCTAAAAGTACTTAGTTATAAAATAACACACTAAGCAAAACCAATGGGTGATTTTTCAAAAAAATTATGAAAAAATTTGTCTCTACAGACCAATCAGCCACATAAAAGTCCTACTGGTAATAAGACCTTTGCCAGATTATCTGGGGGCAGAATTATCTCTTATTTACATCCCTTAGCCCATCTGATGAAAACAAACTTCAGATAAAAATGAATTTTAGAGCAGTATTTATTTCATACAAATGCAACTGTCACCCCTAATAAGGGAAAACGTGAAGAAGCAGACAAGAGGAAATGACAGACATAATCCGATTATAAAGAAAACATCTATGTAACACATGGAAAAACCCATAACCAGTAAATACTGAGAAAAACTTTTCATGGGCTTTCTTTCCACATTCTCTCCCTTTCACATTCATCTCCCTCCCTGCCCTATTGCTGTTTGGCACTGGGACAGGGCAGAGCTGTCGTCACCACAACCTTTTCCTTCACTGCCTGACAAAACAGTACCACCTCCCTCTCCGAGATAAGCAGAGTCTTACTAAAAGGCTTCACACGACTCTTGCAAGCTGAATCTCACCAGAGGATTCAGAGCTGCCAAGCGGCAGCTTCTGCTAGAGAGCTGTAGTGCTTAATGTCAGATTTTTATTATTGGTGATTATTTTATATCATGCCAGAGGACAGATGACATCTTTGCAATACAGACAGATTCCAACTCAGGATCTGCAAGGACCAAGCTCAGTCCTCTTTTCAGAGGAGTAAGAACTGCCTTTAAGACACCTGATTGACACCAGTCACTTCCTCTTGCTGCTCTGGCAGAGGAGGTGCATTTGGACAGGTCAGGAAGATGGTGTGATGCAGCAGGGCTCCATAGCACATCGGCCTCCAACAATCCACTGCAAGGTGAGCAGTCACTATGGGTGCGCAGTGCTTCCTACGATGTAGAGAGCAGAGATCCGTTCTCCATGTCATCTCCTTTAAATTTCTTTGAACATAAACCCTTTGAGTGTGCCAAACAGCTCAGCCACACCTGAGTAGAGCCTAGTTATCCCTCACACAGTTCTAGTAATCCTTTTTACACAGCAGTGTTGATACAAAATGCAACTACTTTTCATTGTTAGTTATGTATTGATGAGTGATAATCCCAAATCCCTCATTTCAACATACTGTTCAAATTACTGGGTTGCAAAGATAAGAGAACGTGGGCAAGGACTGCTAGGTGGCTGGATTTTCAGTCCCCTTTTATTCTATTCCAAAGATATTACATGACTGAAACGCAACACATCACTGGCATATTGACAGATGAGGAAATTAAAGGAAACAAGGAGATGATACTAGCCAGCATGTTGGTGGGCTCAAAGAAAGGAATATGCAGTCATTCACATTTCCGCAGGCATCATTGGAACATGAATTTCAAGGGAAAATATTGAGAAATAATTGAGGTAGCTTTGGATGATGGGAAGCTTGGGATACATATTTATTCATCTGAAAATTTAATATGCCAGTAGTTAAGTCTGACATCATAGGCAAATTAGAGGAGGAGTCAGCCTTCTGCTTTCTACATCAGAGATGAAGGTTGTCATGACAATCCTTGCAAATGAAGAATAAAAGCTTGTGGGGGTTTTTTTGTTTGTTTGTTTTGTAAAAGACAAGGAGACAAGACAGAAAAAATTAGGGTAGCCTAGTGAAAGTGATAGAATTATCACAGCAGAAGTCTTCTGAACAGCTTTAAATAAGGTAAGATCACGTGTGTCGAAGAGGATATTGCACTAACAAAAATGTAAGGTAGTGATGGCCTGGATGAGACATTTAGTTGGGTAGAGGGCACAGGAAACAACTGGATTCCTGCAAGATGATATAAAAAGATTTTAAGGACCTATTCTCAGCCCAGGCGTGAGCATCCAGAGCAAGATCTTCAAGCTGGGCCAAAGAGACAAGCAGAAAAATAGCAGTGCCCACAGTCATTGAAAGAAAGGACACAATGAGTCTCTCTACAAGCCAGAGCATTAAGGCAGGCCTTTTACTTAAAGGTGAGCCTACCAAAATGGCTTTTGGTATGTAAAGCTGTTTTACTGGAGCATAAATTACAATCAGGTATCTTCTGAAAGAGAGAAAACTCAGCTCTATTAGGTGGAATAGTAAAAAGGCTGAGTAAAAGCAAAAAGATTCAAAAATGAATCTTGCTGCTGCTCCTTATAGAGCAATCCCTTCCCCTCCAGTCTTGCTCTCAATCTAGCAAAGCTAAGGCCTTCCACGGCTGGAAGGAACTCTCCTGCTTTCCATAACTCTGAAGACTTGGTTCAGGATCTGCTCCCTGTTCTCCCCAGCAAGCTGCTCCTTTCCACTCCTGCTTACTATTCTCTCCCCCATTTGGCCTCCCCCACCCATAGCCCTTAAGGTCCCTTGGCTGCCAGCATGCAGTAGCTTTCAGGGAAATGTACAATCTCCCTCTTTCAAATTCAGAGTTAAGAAAAGGTAAAGTAAATAGCTGTCCTCCTTTTTGCCCAGGCACAGTCCTCTTAAACCATATAGGACCTGCACTGTAAATTGCCAAAAAGAACATTTGCATTCTCCATCACTAAGGGCACAATACAACTGACTATACAAATTGCAAGGTAATGCAGGGTTAAGAAGAAATATAGTTTAAAAGTAAGCTATAATCAAGGTTACAGTTACAGCTTCCACTGTAACTGCCTCCCCCATCCACATACTCCCACCTGTCTCTCACACTGAAGCTTAAATATTTGGGCCTGCAGCTATTTATTTTTCATTATGTGAGGAAAAAATCTTCTTCGTCATTTGAATTACAGAAGACTTGCAAGTTTAACTCCTAGTACAAAAAAAGATTTTTGAAGTAGCTTATAGTATGGCCAAATCCAGCAAGCAGGGTTTGAGAAACTGTACAAAATCTTCTCCAATGCCATCCACCAGAAAAATCATCAAACTTGGGACTGGGGAGTACTATGAAGCCAAAGAATTTGGAGAATGCAGAGAACTTTCCAGGATCAGGCCATTTATTTGAGAGGTACAAGAATGGTTTCTCAGAGCTCCAAAGGAGACACTTAATAGCATGGCGGAGTCACAGGCTTCCACAATCTAGTGAAACCCTTTTTCCTGCAAGATGTTTCAGAGGTTGAAGCTATTTCAGAAACTGCTGCTCTTGGGAAGATTTAAATGAAGGTTGCAGATGTCTCAGAGGGATGCCTGCCATAATAATGGCAAAGAATTTTAAGTGCAGATTTTTAATCTGTCTCAATATTGCACATCCATGGCACACTGTGTGGGTATTTATGCCTATAATAAACACTAATCAGAAATCAAAGCCATTATACATCTGCAGTGGGGCAAATGGATGTTATTAGGTAGTTCATTTTTCCATTTCCTGACCTTTGTGCATTTGAAGTCCAGCTTTACTGCTATGTTAATGTATCCTCTTACATTTAACTTTGCTCCAGTGATGTGTAAATCATTGCACAAATTAGAATCAAAATGAAAGGGTTGGCCTTGAGGTCAAACTGGCACAGTTCTGGGCTGGTGTGCGGGACTGATTCCCAATGCAGTCATATTAGTCAAAAGGCAGAAAAAGCTAGCAGCACAGTAACTAGAGCTACTCTTAGCATCTACAAGGAAAAGGTACATCCAACAACTCTTGCCCCTGAAAATTAAGACCAGTCAACATTTTCTGAGAGCACTCATAAACAATCTCTTGGGCCCAAGCAGATGGAAGCTGGAATATGAGACAATATGATTGATGATGAATTCTTGGAGTTCAGAAAAAGAAAAAAAAAAAATTAACAATGCTTTTTCTCTTCTCCTTCTGAAAGGAAAAAAAAGTGCTGCCTAACAAACCCGCGAGAGCATGCCGAAAGATACACACATCATGCTTCTAATTGCATGATTCCAAGAATTAAATTTCATCTTCATGAAAGTATATAAACTGAAGTTTCTATGAGAAGATGACATTTTATTTGTTTTGGATGAGATCACTCCAAGCTTCCACATTGCAGACTACTTATTTCCAATCAGGAGCAACTAATAATCTTACATTAAACAAGTTTGTAATGACATAGTGATAACCCAATTGCCGTTCACTACATAAAGAACTGGGAAATTTCTGCAACAGAATGCAGCTACAAACAAATTAATTTCTTAATTTCTCTTAAATCAGTAGCATACAAAACAGTATCATCTCAGCAGTTAGGCACAGCAAGGAACGAGAAACAGCCAGACTTACTCATTATAGAGAAAAGATCTGAAAACATTGGAAATATTTTTAAAAGGTGTATTTGGGTAAACAATAACAGGTAAACATGCAATATGGCCTGAATATAAAATCTGGAAAAGATAACAATAAGGAAATAATAGACATGTCAATATAGTAACATTTTATGCACAAAAACAGCAGTGCATAGCTTCATTGCATTTTCCACAGTACAATATGAAAGACTTAACAGCTAGAATCTGCTCATGTGATACTATCAAATACTCTCAAGTTCGAAATCCTTTTAATTTCCACAAATACTAGCCTTTCCTAGTGCTTTATGATGCACATTATAACAGGGAATCTATATTTTTGCTTGGCTGGTTCTAAACATCAGGAACAGACCTCAGAGAAGTGCTGCTATAGTACTAGATAGAGATAGCACAGAGACTGTGTCTGACCAGGAAAGAGGCACAAGATGAATTATTTGGTTGGTAGGGCAACGCATCCTCTCCTAACAACCACCCTCATGTCCATCAAGGCTGGCATGTACCATACTAGCTTCACAGATACACAATCCTAGTGACTAAGATGCTGAAAACTGAACATCTTTCATCATCATTTCAAATCCAAGGACAATATTTACAAACAACAATCACTGCAAGAAAAAAAAATCATTCAGTACCAGGTAGTTTCTTTAATCTGCTGCTTGGAGTAGGGAGGCATCAGTCTTAGCAGAGAGTTGTTCAAGAAAACATCTGTGCACGGTGTTCACAGATTTAAGTCTCATCATTTCATTCACCAGTTTTACAGTACAGCTGGATTTTGCTGGTCTCCCAGGAATATTTTTTACACTGGAGGAGGGAGCAGGTAAGAACAGGGAGGTTCTTTTTTGGCAGGCAGCAAGCATTGCTAATGGTCTGTAAAGTGATTAACTGTTATTTGGACTGAGGGAGCACTGAGAAGCCCTAACCATGACAGATGCAGTGTTGTTTCCGGTTCTGCACAACATACAGTAATAAACATCTCTTACCTGATGGATTTTATAACCAGTGGCTTCAATTCTTCAAGTACTTCAGTGATGTTAATAATACTCAGTGCCCCAGATTCATCCTACTCAAACTTTAAGTACTTAATTGAGTCACATAATTTAGGAATGCAGGCTCCTGAGATTCCCTGTGTAATCAGAGGGGACAGACAGGCTCCTCCTGAAAAAGACTGAGATCCAGATAAAGCTTTCTCAAAGATGACTCAGCTCCATCTCACTCCATCACCTCCACAGAGAGTCTCTGACTCTCAGGATCCTGGATTAGGAATGTTCATTTAGGATAGAGTAAGACCTGTGTGTGAACCTCTCAAGCTATAAGATTTTACAGAAAAAAAACCATAAATAGGCAAAGCACTCCTGAGGGTGGCAGAAAATATGTATAAGTACATTTAGTTATGTGCAATAAAAACAGAGCATGAAACATTAAAAAAGGAAAAAAAAAACATTCAGCTTTACTACCTGATTATTCAGGAACTGTCTGATTTTCAAGCAACAATATAAAGTTACTGCAAGCTGAATGGCACTTCTGGAGAAAGTCAAGGTAGAGAAAAATAACCTAATAAAAGAAATTACTCGATATACTGTATACACTGTATGTACAGGTCTCTTCAAATGCATGATACCGACAGATGTAGCAGAGGTTTACAGGAAAAGCTGTGAATAAGTCTTGCAAAATTTAGGAGATGCCTAAGGAAATGATGTAGGGTAAATATGAGCTGCAGAAACAAAATCCAGTACAACCTTTCCCAGAACTGTCAGCTGCAATCATTTCTCTGCTCAGAAACCACCCCACATTTCCCATCTCCTCCCCAGAGAGTCCAAGGACTCTTCTGAAAACTTTTTGCAAAAAAGCTCTTAATTTCTTATGAAATGTATGAGTAAAAAAAAAAAAAGTCCAATATCCTCTGTTGTTAGGAATGTATTGTACATTCCACCATGACAATCATTTTGCTAAAAAAAATAAACTTCTGTGATTTCTATGGTGCATATTGCTACCAGATAAAAGGAGGAAAAGTTGTCTAATGTGTTACATAGATCTTGGGCATAACTTCTTACAAAACTTGCACACATAAAAAAGGCAACAAAAAGCAATCCAGCACAGATATCAAAAGTTAAGTTTTTAATATTAATTCAACCCCCTTCAGACACAAGCATGAATCTTTGCACACCAAAGGACTGTGCGGGTGTGTATCAAAGGAGGATTTATTCCACACGGCTTAGACCCATCTGTGTAACCCTGCCAGCACCCACACTTCCCTCTGCCCAGACACTCCCAGGTGCAGCACACGCAGATCCCTATACACATGCCATCACGTGTTCACCACTTCTATTAAGTGCAAAATTTTTTGCAGACATCATGAGTGCTATTCCCTCCAAGAACTGTGTACAGCTTTCCTCTTACCTGCCCTCTGTTATAGGCTCCGTTCCTCTCTGCCCTGTCACACGTCACAGCCCGTGCCATGCTCCTGGGTGACTGCGCAGCTCGCTCTCTCCTCCCCATTCCTTTTTCTCCTCAAAACATCTCTCCTTTTCCTCACTCATTCATATTACCATCATCCCCTCACTACTAGATAGGAAGGAATAGAGAACTGGGTATTGCTCGCTGTACCAGCCATAAGACAGGCAATGGATCCCACCTGGGGACAAGAAACATTAAAAAAAGGAGGAAGAAAAACAAAAGGAAAAGAGAGGAAGGGTGGAAGAAAGCTCTCGTCACTCGTGGTTCCTTCTGCTTGCCCATGGTGGTTAAGCAGCCATTCCATAGCACAGAAAGCGTTTTAAATCCACAGTTTCTTTCATTGCCCCCAATCTCTATGCTGCCTCTTACCCCATCTTTATTTCTAAGAGAAGAATGGTTTGGTATCAATATCTTAATCTTCTCAGGCAGACAGGCAGAGCTGAAGCGGGTAGGCCTTGGCACACTGCTGGTTATTAATGCCTGCATCAACCACTTCTTTCATCCATAAACAACAAATCACTGAAACAAGCCAGGCTCTCAATCACACATCAGCTTTGGTGCACACTCTCAGCTCCATCTTCTACCTTTCAGCAAGGCCTGGAATATTGCCTGATGTTTTAAAATTAATTGGATACAGAGCTCCCTTATTATCATACTACCTCCAGATAAATACAGAAATGCCATCGAGATGAGCATGCTTGATCCTGCTTCCAATGAAAGTAAAGGCAAACTCCCACCAACTTCAGTGTGGGACAAAGACTTTGTAAAACAGGAAAATCCATATATAGCTGTCAACAGTCACAGTCAACAAGGTTAATCCAGAAATGGATTAGCAAAACTGGATATTTTAACTAAACCACTTCAAATGTTGTCCTCCATGCTACTAGCTATTCTGTTGGAAAATGCATCAGACAAAAATACAGAGTGGTAATTTACATTTTAGAACACAGATCACAGGACTTGCTCTTAGAATGGGGTCTCAAAATTTACATATAAATCCATTAATTAGTTAATGGTTTAAGATTAATTTAAAATATAATCTTATTTTTAGCACATGTTAGCTGAACGGGTTTTTTCCTAAGCAATTTTAATAATAAAATACAATAGATACTTCACTTTTTTACAAGAAAGGAAAACCCTCATCAGTTTAACCTGGAACAGACACACTGAAGCATATTAATCATCACTGCACATGCCTGTGCGGTGTCACTGAACGGCAGAATGAAAACTGCTTGCAAGCCATAAAAGTGCAACTGTCGTATTTAAACATTCTTTTTCTTAACCCAAGCTATGACTTACTATGTCTGCATACTCTTGGGTAGACTATGACAATGCTTCAATTAATTTTTGTAATTATTATTTTTTTAATATAAATATCCAGTGTTCATTGCAATGTGGTATTTTTTAAAGCAAAAATCTATTATAACATACAACATCAGAGGTTTTGAAAGAATCAAGAGTTCTTAGTCTGCACTGAAAAACAGTAAAGGAAAAATGACTTATGCTTAGTAATTCCTCAAATCCTGTATTTTATTCTTTAAAAGAAAATCCTCACTCATTAAATACTTTTAATATTACTGATAAACTACAGGGCAAAGTTCAGAGCGTGAGATCTCTCTGCTTCTGCATAGGTGAAACTTGCCTCACATACTTATCTCTCAGCCAGTTGCTACCTACTGTTTCATTTTTATTAATAGTTGTTTATGTTTTGATGCTATAAATGATAATAAATTGTTACTATAACTGCAGTCACAAGCAAGCAAAGAAACTGGCCAAACTGTCGCAAAAGGAAGTGAGTCATTCTGGCATTACGGATAATGGTCTCAAGTTTTGGGAACAAGATTCAGATTTTACAAAAAGAAAATGTGATTGCTTTATCCAGGACCCAAAAATCTTCTGAGAGAAAATATGAGCTCTGTTAACAGATTCTGTTTTCTTCTGGATCACTGCAAGGAGACACTCAGCTCCATGTCGACAGTTTTCTGGGGGACTGCTAGCCAAGACTAGAGCAAAAATAGCTGGGCAGTTTCCCCCTGGAAAACAGATGTGGGCATAAAGCAGGTTTTCAAAGTGGAGACTGCCCAGAACTTGGGCAGGACAGATGAGCTGGCTGAAGGCGGGCAAACCAGCACAGACCTCTCCACAGTCAAATAAACATGCAGAAGAGAAAGCACCTGCTGACCACCGTCAACATGTGAAACTGGACCTGCTTGTAGAGGTTAGAAAGGCAAGAGCTGGTGTGAGATTACGAGTTGTGAACCTCATTGCTGACTTTTAGCCGGAGTTACTTTGTAGCTAGTACCCCTCTAAGACAATAATGAGGTATTACTTACTATGCTGTATCACAAAATCATGTGTATGGGCACATATGTCTGCTCACATTATTGTCCAGGTTTCTAATTTGCTTTTTCTTTTTTACTCAAATTCAAAAGGGTTTGTGCTCCTGTGTTCAAAAGGTCTCATGAGAGTTTTCAAATAGGAAGAATATCTGCAAAGGTGACCAGAAAAGTAGTATTTCACTTACCCGCAGACAAAAGCACAAGAATGGCTCTGAATAAAGGATCAAGCCATCATTTCATTTCATTTTAATGAGGACCCTTAGCTAGACTTAACCTGATGCTTTTTTGCTGCTACTAGTCCCTAGCAAAAGAGTTATGACAGTTTTAAATACTACACTTATAAAAGTAAAGGCCAAAGTAGAATTTTTAACCTGGTTTTCTGGTAATACACCCTGTATGGATGAAGTGTCCTAAACCCATTAAGGATTAGCTCCTAATGTATTGCAGCGAAAGCCTAGGGTTTAATTAATTAGTATTTACAAAAGCCTGCAAAAGTAGGCAAGTTAGAAAATTATTCAGTTTTGCAGGTGTTAAACCTGAGTTCTTGAAGACAGATTGAGAAAGTCACACAATGTCACACAGTAAGACTGTGGCTAAAGTAAGAATCATACGATGTTTAAACACATTTCTTGTTTCAGGACTTGGTTCTGTTCTGTTGGGGACAATGGAAACTACCTACAGTGTAATTTTGTGCATGAATCAATGAAGTACACTTAGTCCATGGATGATCCTTTGAAATTAGTGACATTACTTGCCCCGTGAGACGTTATTCATCTTAATCTTAGATAGTAAAACTGAAATGTCAATGAGATTAAAATTCGACTTGTGCACAGGTATTACTCTAGAGGTTCTCAAACACTGCAAGAATACATTTTTGTGAAAAATATGCAAACAAAATATATTAGTTTGACAAATTTATCACTTGTAACACACTAGCTTAATGGCCACATGCTAACGTTTCAATATTTTTTTCTCTATTAATGACAAATTAACTTGCTAATTGCTCTACCTTTCTAACCTCTAATGAGGATGTCTTTTCATTAAATCCATTCAGGTCTGATGCAGAGAACACTCCTGGAAACAAAAACAAACAGCCCTGTGAGCAGTGGAATTAATGAAGCTGCTTTCCTCCAGAACTGTGTCCTTCCCCAGCACCGAATCTCTCCAGACAGCCCAGCTCCCCATCCTCCCCTCTGTGAAAGCCACCCTGAGCAAAGAGAGCAGAGATACGGATCATCTTGGCGACCGGCCTGGCCACTGCAGTGGGTAACAGAGGGGTTCTGCCTCCTTTCCCGCTGCACCCACTGGGGTGTGCCTCTTCCCCCCAGCCACTGAGCCCTGCAGAAATTTAATTATCTCCAAGACATCTACTCCTCTTTCAGTTTGCTTGAAATTAGCCAATAGCTTCACAAGTAATTAGTGGAGGGACTAACAGAGACAAAGTGCAATCACACAAGCTTTATCAGCCTGGGAAGCCAAGCTAAAAAAATTACACATGGCCTCACTGATTTAACTGATTACTCAAACAAGGGAATTTACTCCTGTGTACAAGTTTCCAGAAGTAGGCGTTATGGCATTTTACAAGCCATTACAAAAATGCAATAGGAGTCTAACCAAAGTGACTTCAGTGAGAAAGGATCTGATCTAAAACACAACACAGTAACATATGCTTTCAGCTCGATTCTTCCTAATTAGCAATTTGTCACAGAGTCTAGTGCATTATTCTCACCCTGGTGGGAAAGTTTATCTACATGTGAAACAAAATACATTTATATTTTCTCTATGGAATTTGTGGTAGATTTCCAGCTTACTGGTAAATCAGATTTTTTCTCCTTGATAAAGGAGGCATCAAGTATGTAGTTTTTCTTCAAGAAGCAATGGAAATTCCTACAGATGAAAACTTATGGTGTCACAAAGAACAGAATAATTTAAACTGCTAGGTACAATAGAAAAACCTCATTTATATTTTTCATTTTTAAAATACCAATGCAATTATAGATCATATTCACATAGGAGTCAGAGATAATGTATTTGAAAAGGCTTTCCCAGTGTAATGTAGAATAATTTTTTCACTATGCAACCAGCTCTGTATATGGTTTAATCAAATTAAATATTAATTGATTTTAATTAGTCTTTTATCATATAGAATCTCACAAACTAATGGAATTATTCAATCAGGTTTTCTGTTGGCTTTAAAGAGACGAGCCACATTTTGAGAACAGACTAAAATTTTCTGGTAAAATAAAAATATTTCTGCATATCAAAATCAAAGTATCTGTGCATGTCCTGCAAAGACAAAGCTGCAGAATACTATGGATGCAGTGCAGGTGTTCAGTTTGGAAAACCTAAATATAAATTAAAAGCAGATACACATTTTAACTCCCCAAAATTATGAAATAGTTTATCTCAAATGTAACTTTAAGTGCATAAAATAAAAGGCTCATGAGTTTCTAGCCGATGACAGCTGGTACAACAATAAGAGATTTTAAAGCAGCATCAAAACTTCCAAGGCACACAGTGCTGACCTTGCTTCCAGTGTTGCCAGCATGCCCTTCTCCAATACAGCCAAAAGCTTGTGTACATGGGTATGGAGCCACATAGAGCCTTTCAGTTCCTCGGAACCGAATTCAGTATAGGCCTCATCTAATGTATCCTGAATCTGATGAAAAGATTGCTGTTGATTTCAACAGACTTAGAACCAGATCCTGTCCCACTAGTTCACGTGGGGTTCCTAAATAGGCAATGTTAGATAGAAAGAACCATCAACACAGCCTTCCACTTCTGCAACACCAAGGCAAGAATGGCAAACTTACCCCCAAATTTCCTTGCAAGAGTGAATGATAGCGTTGTTCAGTTATGCTGTTTTTAATGCATGTCTTTGTTCCTGCTGGCACCCCTTATCCCCCTTGTGCTTTACCAAATGTATAGTTATTCCCTTACAAGGCTGGTAGATAATAAGCAAATACAGAGGATTGTTCCTTGAATTAAAGTGTTGCTGGAAATAGGGACTGACGTAAACAGGAAGAGGGAATTGTGCCAAAAATTAATCTGTTTCTTAATTTCTCCATTAAGATATAACTATCATCTTAGCCAATATTTATGTTACTCTAATTAAAAAGAAATTAGGAGAGCAAGGACTCGGTTTCACAGCTCCACCTCTCCTCACACTACTGTCTCCCACTGCAGGTCTGCCCATCTGCTGCTGTTGCCTGGATTGCCAGGTCCTAGCTAAGGGTCTAGAGAAAGTCTGATGGTTTCTTTCATACTTGCAGCTCTACCAGCCACCACCCCTTTTGCAACTGAATGGATTTTGATGGATCTGTTAACTCTTCTGCCTACCAGAAAAATAACAGAAGAGCTACAAAGTTCAAAACACACTCTTGTATACAAGCTTTACATTTTTTATCTTTAGCCAGAAGAAGAGCAATGCTAGTGCATAAAGTACAGTACACAAAGGAGCTGTAAAATGCTGTATTTTTGAACATGGGAAGGCTTTTGGCTGGGAAATAACTTTCAGCTGGGGCTTCTACCTATGTTTGCTGTTTTTTAAAAAGAATTGATACAAGTGATTTAATTTTTTATTGCTCATTTTTGCTTAAGAACCACACTGCAAAAGAAGGTTTGAATATTTCTTGTATACTGAATCTTAAATGAACCACAGGGAACACAATCCTACATTAACAATGTTTGGATTAGGAACACCAATAGATCTTTTTTCTGTAACTAACTTGTCTGATTAAAAGGATGATTCTCCACACATGATGAACTCTCTAATTAAGGTCTTTTTTTTTCTTTAGAAGATATTACCATGCCTTAATATACATTAATATGTATAGTATAGCATACTACAAAGAGCATATGTGCTGTAATGTTCACAGATTGACTGAATGTAATGTAAAGCTTGCACACAAGCTGATTTTACAGGAGATGGTTAAATGAAAACTCCTCCCTAATGAAGGACCAAGCTCAAACCAAAAGGTTAACATGCTGTTCCTTGTTTCTTCTCTAGAAGACCTTTGAAAAAACCAAAAACATCTTGCAGGAGCTAGTCTCAGCCACCCTGTACTAGAGCACTAATACCTCTAAATAACTACAGCTCATTTATCAACAATCAATCAGTAAAATATAAAGTTTTCTAAATGAGATCCATATTTTTATTTTACCATAACAGTTTGCTGTGTTTCCAGCTTTTCATTCCACTCTGCCCATGGTTGCATTGAGATTTGGGTGCCTAATTTAGGTGGCTAACTTCTTGACGTTGCTTATATGGTCACCAGAGAGTAAAGGATGCTCTGAATTACCAACAGAAGGAGCATGATTTTCCTATGTTGACTATACAGGGTATGTAGGGAAACTAAATCAATAAACTAAATTAGGTGCTTAAAAACAGAGGTTGTGAATAGTCTGCAGTTAGGCCTCCCTAAGGATTTGGAATGGTACCCACTGTGTCCAGCAATTCTTCCAACTGCTAACACATACTGGTATTTTTCTCAAATTTCTACATTCAACACAAACAAAAGGCTTTTCTGTAATGTCAACTATATGCCCTTGCAGGTACATACTGTTCATTGCCACAGATGAAATCATTCATCCGTTTTACTTTTCCTGAAGTAGTCCATTCTGAGATTGAGAGGGAAACCATAACTTTTTCCAAAAATGAGAAAAAAGGAGAAACAAGTGTCCAGTAAGAGCTGGAAATATTGTTATAAACTTGGTTCAACATGTTTTCCAAGTAGAAGAGAAGAGGGGCGATGGAGGCGGGGGAGCAGAGAAAGTCGTCTTCCAATTAAAAAATAAATAAAAAAAATACAGTGGCTATTTTCCTCCAGACACAGGGGACAGCAGTAGAACCTGAGCCAAAGCCTGCATTTTCAGTTAATTAATTTTGTCAATAAAAAGCTGGCAATGTATCTATTTGACAGCACTTTGTGACAGGGCACCTACGATTCGCATCACTCTGGTAGGTCTGAGTACAGTTGTCCTCGCAGACTGAGGACCAAAGTAAATTGAAAGAGGAGATTTTCCAGAGAAGATTCTCATCGCAGTCAGTAGAACCTGCTGCAGCAGGTCATTACCTTCTTTCCTACCAGCATGACTTACTAGAACATTATTAGCTACCTGTTTCTGGCAGGATCCTTGCTGGGATGTATTTACTACAGTATCTAGGATTTCCTTTTTGTTGTAAGTCAGGGCCCAAATTTGTTAAGACACTAGCAAGCAGTAAGAGATGCAATTTTGCAACACTTGGGAAACATTATTACCACAAATGACGTTAAAAATGCTGTAAAATAGATCCTTCTGGTTCTAAGCAAAATACTTTTTTTTTCATGATAAGTTACATGGATATAATGCACTAACTGCTTCACCAACAAACCTATCTTCAATCACTTTGGTATCAATTATTTTGATATGCTTTTAAAGGCATCCTTCCCTCTAAGTCTCTCTGCTTGGCGGGGGGGGGAGAAGCCTACAATGAACTCCTCTTCCCTCTTCCCTGTGATTTTGGGGTATACTTCATTTAGGTTTTGGTCTACGGCCTAATTCAATTATGTTTTTTTCAGAGTGATGGAAAGAAACTGCTGAATACCTCTGGAGATGTACTTACCTTCTGCAATAATTGCAAAATTCAAATTATTGTCATGTAAATGTCAGGTTTCAGGAGTGGCAAATGGTTTTCACAGGCAAGAATTTTCAAGAATTACTTTTCACTGACAGTATTTTTCTTCCCATCATTCAACACATTTTGTGATTCTGTGTGCATTACATCATAGCACACACTTCCAGGGAAGTTTCACACTATGTTTAATGTGGAATACCACTGTGTTTACAGTTATGGAGAGCTGAAAGAGGGAGTGCTGTCAGATACAAAAGTCCTCAGTTGTCATCATCAAGTGGCTGCATATATTTCCTCGACAATTATAGCACTGCTTAATCTGCACAAAGGTCCAAAATATCCCCAAGCAAAACAGCCAGTGTCCGAGGCTCTCACTGACTATTACAAAGTGCAAAATTTAAAGCAAAAAGGATACATCCTCATGAAACTGGAAGAATATAATGACCCATTATATACATGGTTGTTCACAAAATTTTTATTTTTCACAGAATTATAGTTATTTGGTGGATTAGTAACAAGGAAAAATGTAGAAGCAAACAAACAAAAAAATCCAACCATGGCAACATTTCAGTGATGGAAATCACACTAGATAAGCATTAATGCACATTCTGGCTCTCTCTGATAATGCATGGCAATTTAGAAAACTAAGTTGTGCAGAAAGATGCATACAGCAGCAGTGTGTTATACATGCACATCAGCTTACAGATTCCCCTATTAAGTGTTAGTGCCAGTCACATTCCTGCACCTCACACATTGGAGCGCCTACTGTGATGGCTGATGTGTGTGTTTTGATTACTCAGAATTAATTCAAAGTTAAAAGCTGCAGGTTTCAGAAAGTGCCTTGTGAAGGTGAGTGGTTGATGCAGTCTGTGCTCTGCCTATGTATGAATGTGTGCAACTGCAACCTTACAGTTGCCTGCTGCTCCCAGGACCTCCTTGCTATGATCTTATCATAATTACCATGTCTTAGTTCAATAAAATTCTTGGGCAGGCCATATTAAACACAAAACAAAAACAACACTGACATTAGATGGATACTTAGCAGGTTCAAAAACAAAACAAAACAGCAACAGAAAAACAAGAAAAGTTCACTTCAAATGAAGCTTGGACTTAGTTGGAAAGGTTCTCAAATTACCTAAACTGTTTTATTTGATCTTAAACATGTACCAGGTGCAGCTGCAACGAGCTCTGAGCTTTGGCGCATTCCATTATGAATGGTAGTGAATTTATAATGGAATGGTATGGATGGTTTTTATAATCAGAAAAACACACTGACCTTAACACTACACAGGTGGAGCAGCATAATGACCCGCCAATTGTAAGCGCATCAATTCCTGGGGAAAAGTTCAATGAGGTTAACTCAGCATGTATCCCAAAACCAACATACACGACATTTAAAAACAGAGCATTGTCTTTTCCACCAAAACCTGTCTTTCCTTTGCCAACATTTTACTGATTTATTTGCTTCACTGTTTGGTACGGAGTATATCTTACCCATTTTAAGAGTGTATTATATTCTGCTCCAGAGGATCTGTACGTTGTCATATGCATTGGTGCTGAAACATGTGTTTAAAAAATAAAAATAGAATTAACTACAATAAACTCTGCAGACTGCACAAGATTAAGAATAATATTCATTTAACTCAGGAAGGAACTAGAAGAAAATAAGAAGACTAGATATGATAAGAGACATCACTAGTGGATCCTTCAGCTTCATCATAAAATCCTCATATTGAATAAGTTTAGATGGGTGGTTTGTGCTAATTTATTTATATCCTTGGATACTCACAGGGACCAGCTGCAAAGGAAGTTAATTTCAATATACTGTACTTGATCTGACCTGGAATCCAACATAATTCTAGTAGTCCAGGATTAAGCCACAAAATGCAGTGCACAAACCTCTATTTCTCTAACTAACCTTGGCCAGTATTTCAAAAACCCACATATCACAAAACTATATAGAGAAAAGTGACAAAACAAAAGAAACTTGAACGTGAATCAGAGAAAGCTGATCAGCAAGAACAGAAGGCTCTCCAGACATGGAATAATACAATTTCAAATTAAAAAGGTGAAAGACATCCATAATTTAGCCACAGCTGCAATGTTTAAATTTGTAATTTCAGTTCATTCTCCCCTGCTTACCTTTCGTGATTGGAGCACTTTGGTATTTTATAGCTTCTCCAGTGTACTAGCAGGGAAAGCTCCTCAGCCAACAAGACAGTATCAATATCCCTTGTCTCCTCACTCTGTGCACCTCTAGAGTCTGTCATCCCACAACCTAAAATTCATTCTCCCCAGTTTCTGCTGCATGCTCAAGAACAACTGAGAAGGCTTGTGTAAGCAGTAGACAAAAAGTCTTTAATAATATGATCAAAAACAGTGCTAAAATTGTCAATTCAACAAAACCACAAAAATGAATACGAGAACCAAAACAGAAGGGAAAGGTAACATTTTAGCAAGCCATTCTACTGTTCAGAAATGTTCTATTAAAAATAACTGATTTATAAAATATAATAATGCCACTTGATCATATTCTATTTAGATTAAAAGGCTTTCAAAATACATAAAAGCGATGAAATTAAAGTAGATATTGCCTGTCATCTCTCCATTCCTTCCAAAAGACGCTAAATCTGATGGACATAATCCATTTCAGCCCCAAATTTTCCAATTGTCTGCAGCTTGCTGTCCCTTTGCTTCTACTGAAAAAGGGCATTCACAATGGAAATGGAGTAACCCCAAAGTTAGTCAAAGAGCCGCAGAAACACTGGAGACAATCTCAGAGAACTTTATCCACATGCACACTTTCTTTTTTCAGCTGCCCTAATTTTCCACAGTTTTCCCCCTCACACGGAGTCCTGCCTAAGGCTTTAGGGGTCAAGGTACACACCACCTTTTCCTTCTGTGGTTTCTCCACCTCTGCAACCTTTCTTCTAACTTCTGTGGTTCAGAAGCTTCCCCCACCCCCCAGCGCCAAAGGAACAGTGTCCAGTGTACTTGGGAAGAATAAGATAACACAAGAAGTGAGCAATGTATGCCTCTGCGCTACTTGGTGACATTCTAGGCTAGTGCAGTGATTCTCACCTGTCGTCCCCCTGGCTGCAGTAACATTAGGTGTGGACACAACATAAAAACTCTTCCAAACAGCCATGACAGTAAAACGAACTCTCTAAAACTATAGTCATTATGAACTTTCTTCAGCCACACAAACTGGTTTCAGAACGACCAGCTTTACCCATAGCAACCAGTAATACACTGTAGCATTTTCCCTAAGGTAGTCCACTAGGTTTGCTTTCCTGACAAGCCCGAAGTGAGGCAAAAACACAGCATGCCACCTAAGGCTGCTCCCCCTTAAAGTACCAAAAGTGGCAGTATGGCAAACTAGTGCAAGGTATGTATAGCGCTTTCCTAATTTCTGCCAGGATGTTCATAATCTGGCCCATAATGACATATTGTTATGGTGACTGATGTTAACCATTGCTGAGAGCACCAGCAGACATATGAACATGGCGTTGCTAGGAAGAGCTGAATGACAGCAGTGGCTGTCGCAAAAACCTCCTGTGCTAAGTCCATTTTCTGCGATTTGGTATAAAGGCACAGTTCTCTTCCTAATCATACTCTGATGAGGCTTTCATTATACACAGAAAATGTGGAAAAAAAAACCACAGTCCCCTCCCTCCTTCAAAGCCACCCAGACTGTACCACCACAGAGCAGCTGACCCTTAAGGTACTGTACCAGAAGCCAGAGATGCTGCACAATGAAACCAGGCTCTGAAGCAAGAGCGAGCTCCCCGACACACGGCTCCCCTCTGCCTCCTGCTGCACGGCTGCGGCAGATAATCCAACCCTGAGGCGTTAAAATGAATTAGTTCTCTCCCCCCTTCCTCAAAGTGTCTCTGCATTAGGAACCTCAAGCCATTTAGCGAACGGGAAATGAGAGTAAATTGATAAACCTATCTGTCTATCTAAACTGCCTGCCTCACACATACTGCAAAACCAGAGGTGAGTCACAGAAAGCATTCTTGGGCTTGCTGAAAGAGGACGTGTTGTGATGCTTTAGCACATTTGAGCCAGAAAGAAAAGCTCCCTCACTGCTTTTAGCAAGACTGAGAGAAGCCCCAGCTCCCAGTGCCCTGCTCAGCTGTACACCGCCCCAGTGCTCCAGGGCCTCCCAGCGTCCTGTCCATCTATGCGTATATTCATGCATGTGCTCCAGAAGAAATGGCACGTGCCTGCACGTACTCAAATTTTAATAGCGATAGATGGGAAAAGTGCTATCTTACATATGAATAGATTTACTCAGGAGTACATTTATGTTGAATAAATGCTTCAGAAATATAATTACAGTTGAAGTGCACTTAAGGTAAATTGGAGAGCCTGTGATCAGATAGATCATCATCATACTGATAAACACTGTTTTCTGGATTTCTTTGTCTGTTCTGTTCACCTGTGAACTCCTGCCTTTATATTTAGATTGCACACTTTCAGACTCTTTTGTTCTGTTTTTCTGCAGCACTTACTAGAGCATTTTTGCCCTCCCCTTCTCAGTCCATGACTGGGTCTGCCAGCTGCTTTTGCAATAAAAATCTATGACGTATTTATTTCAGTAAAAATATATACAAACAGATAATCTCGAGGGCCTGAAAAGCCACTAGTATCATGTTCTGAGCCTGTATCATAAAGAGAAATAAGAAGAGAGAGTGATGACTACAGGAGTGTTGTTGTTTGTGTCAAGCCTACTTTGCAGCCTGAGTACCCATTCAAATTTCTGGTTGAGAACAACAGATTTTCAACCAAATCAGTCCTGCATTCGCAGGTGTATAGTTTCTTCTGAGCTGTCTGTAGAAGACTGGCATGATCCAAGAGAAAAGTGAGAAGTAGGGAGGAGAGTCCCTTAAGCAGTGGAGCTTGGGGGGGGGGTGCAAGGGGGGTTCCTAACCTATTTCTCCTGAAAACACTGGAGAATTCAAGCTTATTCAGTCAACATTTACTCCCTCTCCTCATTTCTAATTTTATCTCTCTCACCTAACACCTTATCTTTCATCACCCATCACCTAACATTAGGATTTCTTGTTTGCTACCTAGCTCTGACAAGCCCAGCTGTGCCTTGACACCACTCCCTCCTGGTTTCTTACCTCTTTCATCTTTGCAATTGCTCTAACTCCCTTTCTCCTCCTCTGCTTTTCATTTCCTTCTGGTTTGTCCCGTTCTGCATAGAAGCAGCTGCTAGTCTCTACAGCTGATGTTTGACCCCCACTTGCCTCTCCAGCAGTGGGAGAGTACCTTTTCTGGATTTTTCTGTTTTCCATACAAATACATTAGCATCTTAAAAAAAAAAATTAAAAAAAAAAATCAACTTTGTGCATACAGCACCCTGCCTGAAACGATCCTAGAGACTGGTATGCTGCTGGTACCTGGCAGCTCGCTTCAAACCCCTACTCTAAACATTTCTTGCCAAAAGTGTTTTGGAAAGTCAAAAAACAAAACCCTGATGGTGGCAAAGCTGAGGTACAAACAGCAAAAAACAAACACCTACATATGCCCACATACAAGTGCACACACCTACTTCGACATGATTACATTTCAGCTGTATCCAAGTCTCCTGCTGCTCCCCACGCTTTCTGCACCACTTGCTCTCAGCCTGGGAGCTGTTCAGAGCCCTGCAGTGGTTTGTATAGTAATTAGCACAAAAGTTTTCCATCATGATGTGCAGTACTGGTTGCAGAAAATTCAGTATTTCCAAGAAAACCAGTCCAAGGCTGAAAAACTGTTTCACTCAGTGGGCAGCAGTTCCTTTCTAGAGTCAGTGAACACTCACACTGGTGCTCCCACAGGGGCTGACCTGGTTGCAGTGAGAACAGACACAACTGCCCCAATGTTGAGCCCCCACTCTGTATTGAGATGAAGCTCTGCACCCACAGGTGCCAGCAGGAAAGCGCCCAAGTTTTCTGTCATCTCTTCTCCACTTCTTCATCCACCCCCACCAGCACCAATCCCAACATGCTGCTAATTAATAGTAGTCTACTGCATGTTCTAAGCATCATCTTTACATTGAGATCAGAATGATTTGTTTTAACCTTCTTGGATAGTTTGGTATTTGAAAGATTTTTCAAAATTTTATAAAGATCAGAGAAAGAAAGGAAATACCTGTTTCTTATGTTAGAACAGTTTGTTCCTTCTCGTTGAAGAAGCAAATAAAAACACATAAAAGAAAATCTTGTGTTTTTCAACTTTGCTAGTTATACCTGCTAGCTGAAGCCACGATCTTAACGCATCTAACTACAGCAGGAAATATATAAAATACCTTAGAATAAATGTTTAGTTTTGTGACAGCAAGACAAATCTTCAAAACTTATCATGGATAAATTAGCTAAATCTCTCACAAGAACAGTATACAAATTAGTCATTATTTTCTTTTCCCTTCAGTAGACAAAAAGAAAAAAAGTTACATCATTAGGAAAAAGAATTAATACGCTAATTGAGAATTTTAAGTGAATAGAGACAAACCTCAGTTGCCTTCAAATCTGGCTTAAAATCAGAATTCTATCTGTTGGGGAAAGTACTCTAGCTTTCTCAAGTATAATAAATCTGTACATATGAATATGAAATGAAACCTCTGACTGTTCTACACCAAAGGCGAATTAAAAAGACAGCAACATCTTCATGCCACTTTCAGATGAAACCTTCCACCCGCTAATCTGCAAATCTACCGTACTGTTTCCAGTTTGAAGCCCAACCTTGGAAGGTATCAGGTAGCAATAGTAACAAATATTATTGCTGATACTTTAAGACGAAATTTAGACGTCTTCATCTTGAACTAAAATCCTCCTTATAGCAAGAAGCCATATCAACACAGAATGAAAAAGATGATTTCTGCCCCCAACAAGGTGAAATTTCAGACACACACAGAGGAGCCTGAAATAAACAGAGACTGAAGAGAAAATGAGACAATATTCATTACTGTAGTAAGTTGTGGTCCCTGGACAAATAGAGCCCAACTGTTTGTCAAAATTGTTGTAGGCACTGTGGAAAGGAGGAGTTTAAAAGAGGGAGTCAAAATAGGATGATGCAGTGTTTCATTTGCCTGCCAAGCAGGAAGGACAGCAAGGAAGAAGGTGTGAAGATGAACTGAAATGGGAGCTGGTGTGCCAGGGATGCTGGCAACTGAGGCTGATCAGCAGCAGGGCTTGAGGTGAAAAGAAAAATGGTAGGAAGGGTGTGGACAGACCATTAATTCCTCTGAAGACAAAAAGCGGATACTTGATACCTGCTGTGGAAAGGGGAGCCAGCAAAGCACAAATAGAAGAGGGAATACAGTCGAAGGAACATGTCGTGTAGGTAAAGGATCCTTCCAGCAGTATTGTGGAGGGATACAAGTGAGGCATGTCCATTCTTACAAACGATATTGCAACAATACAGGTCCCAGGGAATGCAAAACTGGACAACAACCAGTTGGAAAGCTCTAGAGAGCCAACCTCAACCGACCAGTTTGTTTCTAGCATCATTTTCTATCCTCAGGAGAGGATCAAGTTGTGAACAAACAAGTCCTGACCTGCTTTGAAGAGTCTCTGGGAAACTAGGATCCTCAGCAACTTCTCCTTCCTCCTCTGGATTTTGCCAGGCTATTGAAACTCCTTTACTGTATATATAACACTGGCTACTGACCATACACAATGAAAACTAAAGCAACTTGGTATTATTACACAGGTAGGAAAGGTCTAAGGGTTGATGTATCACCATCTATATTATCAACTTTCTATATTGTCACCTTTAGTTATCCCCTTTGCACATGTGGTGAAACGAAGCACATGCCCCCTTGCACCTCACATTTTGGCTCACAGTGATGGTTTCCAAAAGAAGTGGTCCATACTATACATTTTTGATTGTTTATTTGCTCTTTTTTCCCCTTTTTCTTAATAAGTAAATTCCATGCTGATGACAGGCACCGGCAGTTCAAGCACCAGCAATAAATGCTTCTGTATCCTGCAGGACAGGTACAGGAACAGCAACAGCAGCAGTCAGCCTCCTCTGAGAGCTGTCACCGGGATTCAGCACTGCCTTGAGTAGACAACGTTTTTCATGACGAATTGGAACTGTGTACAACGCATCTTCAGATGGAGTACATTGTCATCGCTCCACTGGCTCCAACACACTATAATTAACTGCTGGTTGAAGGGCCTGGCCTCAAGACTTCAGTCTCTCTCTCACAATTGTGATTCTCCTAGTGATGTGCATAGTTGGCAGTACAGTGACCTAAATAGAAAAACATTTTAGCACAGTCCATCAGCCACTTGTGAAATGAGTCAGATCTGAACTGCTGTCCTAAAGGATCAGCAGAATACTAACATCTGCAGAGAAATTAATGCTCACCAAATGGAGTTTACCACTGAACAAGCTGTAAGCGTCAAGCACAAGGAAACCAGGCCCATCTCCCAGAGAACTGAGTTTCAGTGAAGAGCCAGCATGTGTATCCCTTGTCTGGAAGTCTCACATAACTTGTACTTGCAAATGTAATTTCAGGGTATGTCTGGAAACATCCTTTTGCTATAGCAGAGTGGAGGGATGAGGGAATGGAGAAGGGACATGAAAAAATAGCATACATGACAGTGATGCAGTAAACTATTATTGTATTTTGTATTAGGGTAGAATGTTAAAGCTATTAGACTTGCAGCAGGAAAAGGTACAAGACAGAAAACTGTATTCAGCACTGCCTAAATGCCATTACTTCTTTCTGACTGCAACAAACCACTAAAGCTTGTGTCCACAAAGCAGCATGTTTCAAGTATAATAAATTGCTGCCGGACCTCCCTGGAGCTGGCAATCTCCTCAGCTTATCTGATGAATTGTGGCACAGAAACATCCAACTATCTATTAGCAGCACCAGAAGCATCTTCCCCACATTGCTCAGTGTAATGATCAGTATCTGCAGGCTACAGCTTACATTTAATGGTGGGGAAAGAAAAAGAAAAAAAATAACAGTAATAACAAGCTTCTACTGTAACTGATAAATACCTAGCCCTTTTGCTCTTATTTTTAAACCACTGGGAATCTCTATGCTGCACTGCCCTACTGCCATGACAGTAATGCACCTAGCTGCTACTGAAGGCAGCCGACAAGGCTCAGCATTCCTACTATCCCAGTGGAACTAACCCAGTTCCATAATTTCCACCCTCTTTGCACAATAGATATAACTGCATGTTATAACAACAACCTGGCATTTTCTATGCTGAAACAAAGAATTTACTACAGTCTTAAATGCTACTTTTAGGTAGCTCATTGCTAAATTTGTAAATTATGTTAAAGAGATGATATTTGAGAATTGGACCCACTGCAGAGAAGGATTTTACAGCTCTGGGCCAGGCTGTGCATGTGAGACTTATTTGTTTTCTTATAAACATGCAGGTAAAGGTTAGCATAAGAGCACCTCACAGTGAGCCTGTCCATACTCAGAATGGCACCATTCACTTCTTCAAAGAAGTGAATAGACCAACTTGTTGATGGAAGATGCAAGAAGGAACAGAAGATTCAAAAGCTTTTCCTACTAGGAAAAAAAAAAAAGATCCCAGACCAGAAGCATTATTTTTGGTAACTGGTTGGCTCCAGCCTACTCTCCATTAAACACCTCCAGGAGCACCTGCAACAAGTTTCAACAGACATGTTTTGGGGGGACCTGAAAAGTAGATAACCAGTGCCAACTCTGAAGTTGCAAACAAGCTAAGTATCTAGACAAGCTGAAAATTTCCCCATGGATAAAAAGAAAGTCTTAATGATTACTGAATATTAGCAATCACTATTTATCCAATAGTCTACTTTCACAGCTTTGCAAGTTTGCCATAAGCAGAGATTTTTATACTTTATACAAGTTATAAATAGGCCAATCAATCAAGCAGTCAGAAAAGGGACACTGCTGAATTATTGTACTTCAGCTTGGAGAAAAAAAAACAAAAAAAAAAAGCAAAGCATCAGTGTGACTGATAAGCCTTGGCTTTGCAAAATCCAAACACATCCTTATTTTTGTTCTCATTTACCTCTGTACTCACTTAAAACAGGAAACGTCTTCAGTATTTTGCAAGTGTTAATTATTGTTAGTATTACTGGCAAAATAATGTGCCACCGTTATGCACAAACACTTCAGAAAATAGAAAACGGTAGTATTTTAATTGTCAGTTAAATCATTCAGTGATTTTTAAATAGCAGAGGAGTGCAGGCTGACCATTTAAGGCTATTCAGCACAACAAAGCATAACAAGAGCACGCAGGGAGGACTTCTGAAAGACATGGAAATAGCAGATTAGAGATGTTAAATTAGGAACCAGCAGATTCTATGGTTGAACAGGGAACTTCAATTTCCAGAAATATTCGCCAAGCAAATCCCTTGAACAGGGATTTCTAATTTCCTAGAAAAATAAGACAAAGATAAGGAAAACAGTTGGTCCAGACAGTTTTGTTAAACCACAGGCTCAGAAAACTCCTCATTCTTGGAGCAAGTTCAGTTACTGGAGTGAGCTTGCTCACGATACAAATTGCTTGGCTCTGACTAATCAGTTGTTGGGGCTGCTGCAGAATTCACCTGTCTGTCATTACTGCAGTCTCAGCTGGGTGTATCAGAAGCTCCAGCTATTTCTTATATAGCTCCTCCACTGAAGATACAGAGCTGTTGGAAGATTTGGAAATAGCATTATATGGCCATAAATAGAAGGACAGACTATTTTTAGAAGGGTTTTCTGGTACTGAGGTTCAGAGGGAAGGTTGAAGCAGATTTAAGAGAGACGTCTAGAGATATTTAAGAGGAACGAGAAGAAAATGAGAGAGAATGCCTGAGTATTCCCTCATTTGCAGAATCTGCTAAATAGATAAAAATATTCAGTAGGCAGGCAACGAGACTTTATAAAATGCCAATGTAAGAAGGCAAATGTTATTTCTCAGGCAGATACATGTGGAGCAAAGGACCCATTTGCCAGAGGAAACATTAGCCTATTTTCATAAACCTGCCCACTGAGACAACATGACATGGCCTGGGACATCCTACCTAGACTGCTAACTTCCCACACTTTGCTATGTGCAATTTTATAAATGAAAGGAATGAGACAAAACACATTTTTTAAAATGGGCCACTTGGTAATTTCCATCCAAACAGGGTCAGACCAGCAACGTTCCATCTTCTCTTGAAGTATCTAAGACAGCCTTAAATAAATGACCTGGATGAAAAGGGCTATCTGACCCATCAAGTCAGCAGATGCTTGCAATTGATTTCTCCTTTTATTTTTAGTAAGACCTAGGGAATATCAGGGTGAAATTCTGGCACTGCTGAAGTTGATTATAATTTGATATTAACTTCTTCTAGGGTGAAATTTTGGCCCCATTAAGCCCTTGCTTCCCCATTAGTTTTGCCCTATAAAAAGGTAGCAGACTAAATTAATTTGAAAAGAAAGTCACAACCAGGTCTTACTTCTGGAAGCATGACAATAGTCAAAAGGAAAAAAAAAAAATCAAGAATGGAAATCAAGCGATTAAAACTCTCTCAGACAAGTAGACACTGAAGAAAAATATTTATAAGAGAATATTTTTCTGCCTCTGCTTTCCATACGGTTATTTCTCATACTGAACTAAGAACGTGGGGCTAAGTCACCAATTTCTGAGGATAAATTGTCTTTTTCAAAACAAGTTGTTTACTTAACCACATTTCATCATCTCTGATGAAATTAAAGGACAGTCTTATCCAAAAAAGGACAAGCAAATATACGATAAAATGAATATTTTTGCAGAGAAACTGATCAATTTCCTCATGTGCTCTCTTGCAACCTGCTTAACATCACTTCTAAATAGAAAACACCTGCAGTGCCACCTAGATGCCAGTAAGATTTTGTTAAAAACTTAAGGTCCAATTTTTCAGATTAACATCACCCCTGTCAGTTACAGGTTCTCTGAGTTCACCAAGGTTCCTGAACAGACTGAGGATTTCAGGAGTGTATATCTCTATCTCTTCACGGATGACAGTCTCAGTGAGAGGAATTTAAAAAGAAATCATGCAATGCAATGCAATGCAAAAAATAAATAACTAAAAAAACACAGAAATGCCATTTTTCAGACCAGTGAGTTTTTAACCAGTAGAAAGAAAATCTTTTTATAAGCTCATAAACAAATAATTATCAGGTGAAACAACCACCTCAAATGAAAAGGTTTTCCTTAAGAGCAAAAGACAACTAAGTACTGCACTTAAAAGTAATTTTGCATGCATGTTTCCAGTGTCTAATGATGCATGTTTCCAGTGTCTAATGATAGCTGGTCCTAAAGAATTCTTCCTTATATCATTCTATTGATATTTTCTTTCACTGGTACTCTGCTTAGTTTGATCCTAAAAGGTATGTGCATTTATATGTACAACTTCTCCCTGTTCATGCCTCTATTCTTCATACTTAGTGCTTACAAAGGCTTCAAAGACTCATTTTCCTAAGACAGTACCTGCTTTTGCTATTTGCCTCAGACTATCTTTAACCATTCCATCTCAGTTGCATGGCCATGATTTAAAAAACACAGGTTAAAAAACCTCTTGAATGTCCTACTAATTTATGATATTGTTCTATTATCTCGAACATGAAGTTCCTCCACTATCCACACAAATCAGAGGTAGTCAACAAACCAACTGATCATCTAACATTTGTCTTGCCACCCCTAGATTTGACCATGTCTGTAGTTTAAACAGCCTACTGGTATTATATTTTTACTGGATGCTATATGCATACAGTATTTTATGTATGGCTAAATTATATATTAATATAATAGTCTGATTTAAACAGCAGATCAGATTTAAAAAAAACTTTAGTAAATTCATTTTTGGGTGACATTAAAGTTTAAGATAACAGGATCAGCATTCCAACTAATGCCAAGATTCCACATCACAGAGTCATTTGACCCTAAAAAACAGTGGTGCAAGATAAATAGTCAGCTTCACAATTCTCCTTTCTTTGTATCAAAACAATCAGGAGTTAATCACCTTTTCCTTAATACAGCTCATTACACAAGATCATTTTCTTGTTTTGTTGTATCCTTCTGTTCTTTTGGTACTGCTATTACTGTGCCATATCATCTTTCTAGGAGAGCTAAGTGCTCTTTCCTCTTCTAAAGTTAAAAAAAAACACAAAACTGAAATGGCACATGGTTGAATCTGAACAGAATTACTAAATAACTGTCTTCCAGTCACAGAAAATGAAATTATACTACCACTCTGCAGGCTAGTCTGAGTCTAATCACCATATCCACTAAAACCAAGCCTGGCTCCATCTCTAGCAAACATATCAGTGTTCACCACAGGTTATTGTGCTAGACCCAGGTTGTTCCTGTGGCAGGAGAGCAGGTCAGGTACCGTATTAGTCTCATCTCGGCCTCACGATCTGTGACCACGCAGTACGTATCCCTCAGAGCAGAGCTCTTGTGGCTCTGCTATGGGATGGATAATGTCAAGGGGAAGAGGAGATAGCAGATCACACTACAAGGCTCTTGCACAAGCCTAATTCCTGCAACAGTCA
Organism: Apteryx mantelli; assembly: GCF_036417845.1. NCBI lineage: Eukaryota > Metazoa > Chordata > Aves > Apterygiformes > Apterygidae > Apteryx > Apteryx mantelli. The sequence goes on from NC_089979.1 coordinate 111,147,338, forward strand.
CAGTGCACAGAGGGAGCAAGGAGGAATGAGGCAGGAGATGAACAGCTCTATCCAAACCCTTGTCTGCCAGCAGAAGCCTGGGAAGCCCAACTGCAGAAGATGCTAAGTATGAGAGTGACACAACATCCACAGGGTTTAAATCAGCAGACAATTTTTTGACCCTTCTCCCTCCAGCACTGCGTCTTCCAGTCTGGCCATTGGACTTGACACAAGACATGAGGCATGCTGGTGTTGTGCAGCACTTCAAGATCCTATCTGCTAGGGGTCTACAATGGCTGATGGCTATTATTACTTTTAAAGCGCATGCTATCTGTCTCAGGGGATTTGAACTGAAGTAGCAGTCTCCTGGAAATTCTCCATCTCTTAATTTGCACAGCCATTGCTCAAGAAGCATCAAGTGGTGGAGTCTGAAAAAGAAGAGGTGCTTAGGACAGCACTATCTATTCCCTGTTATACAGTCTAGCCTGTTTCTTCACATTACACAGGCACCAATTTTACGTTGATGACAGTTGTAATTGATGTACCAACCTCTTATCTTCAATATACATGCTTACCTGATGGTGTGCGATTGTTGCAGCTACACAGGTTTTCAGCTAGAACAGCCTCTGCAGAATGCATTCTGAAAGGGTGGGTCTTTTTAACATATATTACATTTTTATAAATAGACTGAGAGCTAAATCCTGGAACTAGCCCATGGTATTAATTCTAATCTAGTTTGGGCCTGATTCCAAATGGGTGACTATGCATGCAAACATTCGTCTGAGTACAATTGGCTGTTATGAACACAAAATTATTTCTTGTGCTCATGCATACATAATTCACATGCACCAATTTAGACACCAAAGTAACTCCCTAGTAGAATTCCACTGATCAAATTTAACATGAAGACTGCTGTTAAAAAAAAAAAACAATTGCATATCCTTTAGCTGCATAAAAATGAAGTAACTGAGAAATTCACCACTGTTTCTACAGCTAGAAAACCTTCAATATAAACCTATTACTTTTCAGCTGATTGTTGTTCCTCCACCCCATCCCAAATCCCCCAGTTATTTTTCTCCATGCAATTTAATTTCTACTAATGTATATTTTAGATTATGGCATATAAGCATTGTCCCCCATTAAAAATAATCAATAGAAAGTGAATATTGTTAAGTAAAATGTTTCCTAGCATTTACATTTAAGGTTCAACAACAAGCCTTGTCAGAAACCAATAGTTGGCTTTGCATTTTTAAAGTGAAATACCAAACAAATGACCACATTGCACCCCAGTGAGCCTTCAGTAACCTATGCATCTTAATCTAAGAAAAATCTAATGCGAGTTAGGAAAATCATCAAGATAAAGATATTAGGCAAGCTGTGCTGATGAACAAAGTGATATTATTTCTCTTCAAGTAATTCTCACACTAAAGTTGCATTATTTAAAAAACAATTTAAGAAACATTGATTAAACATATGTGTGATTAGCTGTTTGGAATATTGCATTATGTCAGAAGGAATGTAGAAATCATGCAGAATGATCACAATTAGCACAAAAGTACTCCTTGAAACAGGACCTAAGCAAACAAAGACAGACTAATTTTTCCACACTCCTTGCATCCTTCACAGTCCTAGGGAACTGCATGCCTGTTGCTGCACTAATGTTCCCTTTTTGGCCACCTTTGTTTAAAAAGGGGGATTAATTGTTTTAAATTACAAGAGAATTTTAAGGGAATTCTAGGAAAAGATATGAGTTATGAATAAGAGAGTATTTAAAATATTTGGCAGAAAAATGCTCTTATCTCTTTTGGAGTGTTTGAGGGATTTTAGGGGTGAGGGGATAAATACCAGGGGTAGTAACTGAGATTTTATTGCAGCTTTCCCAATATTTGGTATTTGTCAAAGCCCCACATCTGGGGTAATGTGAAAATGTAAAAATCCTCCTTTTCTTTAAGGTGAACTTCTAGCTCTTAAGTTTTCAGAGAATCCAGAAAATGTAAACTCTAAAGGCCCAAAAAACACGAGACAAATTTTAAAGAAATTTTCTTCCCCACACACCTCACTTTTTCATAAGACAATTTCTTGGTTTCTGGTTCTTGATCCATGCTTTTTCAGCACTTGGGATAAAGACTAAGACAGACTAAGACAAAAACAGACTAAGATGCAAGCGGGGCATTGGCAGAGGAAGGGATGTGTGTGCTGGCTTGCGCACTGCACACAGCAAAGCAGAATCATACACCAGCTCACACAGAGCTGTCCCGAGGTCTCTGCCCCCCTTCCGGTTCACAGGGGAGACACATCTGGAAAGATCTGCACAAGACAGGCGAAGAACACAAGCACATTCAGAAAACAGAATGGGACAGACCAGAAGCCTTATGCTCTTTGTCATTTGTAGAAATGCCCTTCCCCTGACCAGCTCCTTTCTCACAAACTGCAGAAAAGACAGCATAGCATTTCTCACCTGGTTATCAACCATAACTACAATTAAAAAACACACTGCACAAGACTAACAACACTTGTGAGAAGTCTTGTCAAGAACATTTTCTTCAGGAGAGATGAGATTACACCCAAGGTGGAAGAACACCAAAATGCAGCCCAGATGATGCTCTCGAGGCATATAGATTTAGGTGATGGTTATTTTTAATAGACTTGGGCCTAAACTAATTCTCTTCACTCTCACTCTTAGATTTTTTGGATCATAGATCGACAGCTCTGTTCCCATGCTGAGCACATTTGATACGTTTCAGTGAGATGCTGTCTTTTGCAACAAATATTAGTCCGGGTCCTGCAAACATTTGCACAGGTGCATAACTTAGAGCATATCTGACTGCAAAGTCATTTCTTTGCCAAAATGTTTGTAGGAAGGGGCAATGGGTATGAAAAAGACGGGAAACAGCAATTTTAACAGTTTATCACTCAAGCAAATCTGAGTGGAATTTCACATATGGCAAAGAAAAGAGACTTTACTAGTTAGAGGGCCTTCTCCCTTCTGAACTAAAACAAACAAACAAAAAACCCAAAACAAAAAAAACTCTCCTGCAAAAAAAAAACATGGTTTCACTGCCTCAAAAAAAAGGCTTCCAAGACATTTTACAATGAAAGCTTTAATAAAAACAATTACAGACATCACAACCAGTTCCTCGTATTCTTTCTTCCATAGTAAATGCACAAAAAAAATCTCTTCAAAAAAATGAAGATTAAGCACATCATGCTCTGAGCAGATGCTAATAAATTAATAAAGATGTTGAAACCTGCTTGGTTAGGCATTTAAAAATATTTACATCCAGAATAATGTATGGGGGGGAAGGAACCAAACAAACATATCATACCAGTATATTTTCATGGGTTACCATTAAATAGAAGAATGGCCACATTACAAAATTTCAGGTTATACTGCAATCATACACACTCAAATCATGTCATGTGGCTATAAAAAAACAAATATAAATTTACCAGCCAGCTTATCCACTTTGTCACACCAATTTTACACCCATATATAGATTTGGAATTAAAGCAATCACCTCATCTTAGCAGTGATGCAATGAAGTAGGGAACGAGACTCTTCACATTTATATACATTCTGCTTTAGCAGAAGGTAAAGCAAGCGCTACATTTTCCAATGGCTAAAACCTCATGTTCCCCCCCATAACAGCTTTAATTATTCATTAATTTATGGTGAATATCTATAAGCAGTGAATTTCTAAGAGATTCATTTGGCATACAGACATCAAAAAGAGTCTGTTTGTCAAAAAATATCCAAACTTATTTATTATGCAACTTTTGCATTTTCCACATCAGTAGTTGCATTTTTTAAGAAATATGTTTCCATGTATGGTCCAGGTTTAAGAATAAAAAATGTCTGGAGAAAACTGGCAAAGTTTCTGGCAAGATTTAGTGTGATCAAGATGATCTTGGGTGCCTTAATTCAAAAGCAGAGCAGATTCCTCTGTTACTGCTTATTGTACTGCAGAAGTAGCCTGAAGCAGAGGCTAAGATCAGGATCATGGTAGCAGAAGTTATAAAAACACAGGAGAAGAGAGAATACCTGCTCAGAAATGCTTAACTTAAAAAAAATAGAAAAAGTGAAAAATGAATTATTATCCTCACTTTGCAGTTGAAGTACACAGTGCCCTTTGCATACCATGCTAATCTCAGATTCTGCAAGCACTCAGAAATAGACCCCATGTAACTTAAGCATCACTCCACTGCCTTTGCTCTAAGATCATCTTTTATATCCTTTAAAATATTTTTACCCTCTGAATTATGACCTCTGAAGACAGTACCAGAAACCCCATCAAAAAACAAAATATATTCACAAAAGATAATGTGATGAGACACAACAAGAAAATGGTTCTTCCTGAAAAATATCATCTGGTCATGTAAGTCCTGGAAATTTATGTTATCCTCTAAGTATTTTTATATTTGGAATCAAAGAAACCACAAAGTGTTTCCAAGACATTTACTCATCCTCTTTTCAAAAGGCCATTTACTCCTAAGTGCTATAAGCAGATAATGATGATCGGTTCTGTTTCCTCACGCTTACTCCTGAATCTCTTTTGATCACTTAACAGTCAACACTACTGATGTATGGCTTTAATTATACGATCATACAGTTATCACTTCACATCTCAGCCCCACTTGGCTCTTGCTGTGCCAATAAACAGAGTGGATTCTAGCTCCTAATATCTCCTGTGAGAATCAACTATTTCCAAAACTGGGTAACATTTTCAAGCCATAACAAATCCTTACATGTTACAAGCTATTATGAACTGCAGCTCATTAAACTACTCTGAAAAATTACTTAATACTGGTACTTTCTAGATGGGATAAATTTCCTAATTTTGTCTTGGTGAAACCCAATGGGTCGGCAACAGACTCCCCTTGGAAAGTCTCCTAAAAGTCCCTTGACAGCTACCAAATGTTTGCTTGGGACTGGGGGAATAACTCACTCTATTTATTGAAAAAAATCTTAGTGGTTGCTTTTTATTGACATTAAAAGATCTTATATGACACATTACATGTGATAGCCCTTGGCTTGCCCTCCAAGTTACTGCAATTCAGGTAGCTATGGTTAATGACATACTGAGCCTGAGCAAATAGACCCTGCAATAAACTGTCTTCACTCTGTCTACTTATGAGAAGTCATAGGGGTATAGCTAAGCCATACAAGTAATGCAGCCCACCAGTCTACCAGGCTTTTTTATACACTGTGCACAAAATGGCTCAGATGTTCAAAGGGACTCTGCAATGCTCTGAAGGCAGCCTTCTCATCATGAGTAGTTCACAGGCTAGATCTCTGCTGTTGTCTACCAACAGAAAGGCACTTGCCTTGTATGTGAAGCCTCCCCTCTCTGCATTGATTGCATTTATTTGGGGCTGGTTTTATTTCATTTCATGCTGAATCTCTCACTAGGTTTGTGTTTCTCTTTCGGGTGCCAGATCCTTTCTGCTTCTCAAACAGTTTTGTAGTATGCCCTCAACCCTGGCAGATCTTTGTCAAAGTTCTTGGTTCAAATGCCCACCTCTTAAATTGCCTTTCACCAAAAAGGCCTTTGCCTATGGTGGCTTAACAACCACTGTTTCTGAAGAGTAAAGAAACCAGTCATCCCAAGTAAAATGACAGTAGTACTTCCATCTGTTTCCTGAAATCCAGGCTCTAGAGTTCCTGACCAAAACATTTTTTTAATTCCTTTCTCCACAGAATAACACAAATATTGAATATATCCTTCCCTTACTACATATGGACAAGTTAAAAATACAGATACAATTGTCAAAGGCAAGAAGTGGACCAAAGTGTCTCTTAGTAACTACTCTAAAGTTGTAGAAATAAATTTGGCTCAAGTTCACTATGCATTTAAAAGTGATTACAAAAATTAGGCTACCTTCTATTTAGATGTCAGTGATTACAAACACTAAGCATTCCTTTTTCTTAAAATTACAACTTGCAGACACTACAAAATTACCTTCTCGCATGCATAAAGCACTTAAATTATCTTCATTACTATCCTTCTTTCCTTTAAAGCACAAGGCAGTGACTTGCCTGCCTCCATGGAAAGAAAGAATAAATCAAAAGTGAAAATAGGAGCTGGTGATTTTACAAATTTCTCAAAGTTCTGAGTAGCAACTCCAGTGTGACAGGAACTCCAAGTTAGAGAGACATGAACAACCAGAAACAATCAAAGCTTCTGATTTGTTTTTATTATACATTCATCTTTATTGCCACCACAATGGCATATGAGGAAGACAGAAATCAAATTTTGCAAGCTGACCCTATCCCCAGCAATGCAGGCTGAGTTTAAAAAAAAAAAAAAAAAGAGCAGGCTGCAGCAAATTGCCCAAGAAACAGCCCACAAACCAAACCATGGCTGTAGGTACCACAACTCAGTTATCTTTGTTTTCATATGCTGAATAAGAAACTCTTCGTAGTTGAGTTATTCTTCTGGCATCCTTACAGAACAGCCAAAGCCCTAAGCTTCAGCACATATCATCAGGCACCTTTAGTTTTTGCTCTGGCCCCAGGCACTCAGCCAAGATCCAGCTTTGCAGATAATCAAAAGGGAAGGGGCTACATTCCTCCAGAGTTGATTTCAAGTTCTCAAAAACAGAACAAGCAAGCTACAAAAAAAGTTAAAGTCTAGAAGGACAGTGTGCACCCTATGACGCTCCCCAATTTCTATTGTGCTTCATGTCAAAAAGCAGCTCAGAAGCTTGGGCTTAGCTTTTTTCCCCCTCCCACATCACCTGTCAACCAAGGTAGACAAGCTGACCAGTGATTCTGCCCATGCTCTGTTTTTTACTGAAGGAGAGATGGCAATACCTGGTAGGGATTGCTCATTGCTCTCCCGGTCCTGGGAGTAAGGGGTTTATGTAATTAGTAACTGAGCCCTAAAGGATGGATGTGAAAGACAACAGCCTAAGGCTAGGTAACATTTAATTCAGTCTCTGAACCAGAGAGAACTTCCCTGATTACATTACTCCAGACACTGAACTCACATTCCACAACAATAAAGCATTTTTGTGCAAACCTCAAAGAAGTCACACTGAATGTCATAGACAAGTCATTATTTTAGGAAACTGTCACAACAGGGGGCAGAAAAGTAATATGAGAACACTAACATGAGCCTTTTTAAAGTGCCTCCTACAAACACGGAGGCAGTAGAAATAGCAATTCAAAAAAAGACAACTGCAGGTTTTATTTTAAGGTTGGATTTGAAAACAAGTCACAATGAGAACCAGGCACTTACTTGGTAAGTGATATGAGAGAATGGAGCTTTTTTCCTCCTCCTGTAATCATCTTCATTGTTTTTCTTTTCCTAACACACATACATAGCTTTCACTGTCTAAGCTATGTCTGCACTATGAGAACTGAAACTCTGGTGTGATCTCTCAGAAACCTGCCTCAGAAATGCAGCAATCCCTGGTACTTGCATGGAGTAGGAACATTTGTGCCTCCTCCCACCCGCCCCAGAGAGGATTGTGTGCTCTGCATCCCATCGCCAGCCAGTTCAGCTGTCTGGTGAGAAAAGATGAACAGAGGCAAAACCTCACCCTGTTGCAGCATTAACTGAGACCAGTCCTCGACTCTCAGGAGCCTTCAGAAGAACAGATGGAACAGGCTCTGCCCCTTGTTGTAGTCACACCCCTTCTTACTTTCTTCATCCAAGTTCTTTAGAAAGCAATGCTAAAGGCTCTGGGGAAGAGGCATTATATTTAAGGGCAGCCCACCACCCTTTCGCTATATCCTCACCAACTTGGCCATACCCTTTGGAATTCCATTCCCCTACTCATGAAGCAAAAGGGATAGCATTCATTACCTCCGCAGTCTCCACAGTCACTACAGCCTACAGTCATTTAGCCTTTTTTGAGGACAGTTACACGGTGGTGGGATATGGCTGCTTTTTGGGGGTGGTTGCTGGAACTTCCACCAATGTTAGCAAAAATGAAAAAGTCTAGGGAGAAAAGCTTCCGAGAGACAACCATTATGCGACCAGAAATTACAGCTGAGGAATCTCTTGGAATAGCAAAGGGCCACGAACCTCACTAAACCTAAATTACATTTCAGATGAAAGTGACAAAGTACTGCTTGCTGTGTGACACAGTGGAACAATAAACTGAAGAAAATGGATACCCTTATCTTTTAGAGACCACTCCGAGAATTGCCAAAAAGTATATTCCTGCAGCATCAAATTAAATTAAGAGAAGCAGAAATTGTTTCAACTGTGCAGTGTCTCCACAGTTATGTAGAATTCATCTTTTTTTTGTTCCCATATAGGTTATTTCATTGGATATCTTTTCTGTAAGAAAACTGCAAACATTATCTCCATAGCATTCTTTCAGCCCCAAACCTGTTCAAGATGGCAGCACATCAGCTTGCGTAATTTACCATATCTAGTTGTTTTTCAGCAGATTTTATTAAGACTTAGTTTGTTCCTGCAGGAGTTGAAATTTGCAACCATTAGCACAGTGGCCGTAGGCAGATTTATGCAGTTCTCCATGCATGCAGGTAAGATTGTCTGCATTTAGAAATCTCTGCCCAACACCTGACTGCACACCATAACAAGTACTATTTGGTATCTGGACAATTTAGGAGCTTTTGTTGGCATAGAATAGATCTTTTACTCCACCAGAAAATCTGTCTAGATGACTCCTGATTGCCAAAGTTAAGTAGTCCCAAACTCTGCCTGTAGCTCCCAGTTGAATCCACTGACTTCCAGGTTAGCTGGTTTGTTTTCATGATAAAGAGAGGAAGGATTATGGGCTGGAGATTATCACAGTGACGGGAACAATCAGCAAGTTAAAAACACAAAGTTCAAAATCTGGCTCTGCCACAGAACTTCCTGCACAATCAAATTAATCTTCGTGCTGCAAAACGTGAATAATCACAATGCCTCCTCGATGCCACTTGTCATACATCATGGCATCTCATACATTCAGACAGCAAACTCTTTCACAGCAAGGGTTGTGTTTTATTTTGTATTTTGTGCACTCTGCAGGCACACAGCAATTCTGATCTCTGCTGGGGTCCCTAGAAGTACCTCCCATGAAGGTTATGATTCATTCATCCTTCATACGCATTTTTGGAACATTGAGGCATTCCATGCAAGTATTTCTTTAAAAAGCAAGACTTTGCACTGGCTACAGTTCTGCATCGAGCCATATTTTGTAGTAAGCCTGCACTTCCAACATTCTCACTGGGGCCTAAAGGCCATAATTTGACTGCAGGTTTTCAAGCTAGTGTAAATCCAGTTTTATATTCTGCTCAAGCCTCTAAAAACCAGGAAAATGGGTTAGTGCTGTCCTGTGAGCTGCAGCTTCACTGACTAAGTCTGATATTCAAAGAGCTATATGAAGAACAATGACATGAAGTTTAGCTTATACAGATGACTCAAGAGTGGGGGGAAGGGGCTTAAAAAAATTGGGAGAGCTTTCTAAGCTTTCTACAGTTTTGCGATATCCACAACCTCTGTAAAGAGCACAACATGGTGAGATGCTGAGATGCTTACCTCCAATCAAATGTGGGTATAAAAATCATTATAGCTGTGTTGCAACTAACATGCACAAACTGCTTTCCAACCAAATTCACGCACCTACAGGTAGTTACATGTTTTTGCACCTCCTTGTATCATGCAGTTCCCAGTTCAACCAAGTCCAAACCTTCCACACCTCATCATAGATTGAGAAACCTGATCAAAGGATCCTTGGACTGTTACATGTATGGCTCTCAAACATGCTAAGGCAGCAAGCTAATCAACTGCACTTCAATAAGAGTTAAAACTAGAAAATTAAGAAGGTTGGCTGACTTCTTTAAATTAAACTGATTTTATTTTAACATTTATTTCTTGACTTTCAAGGGATTCACTATGAGCCATTTAAAAAAAACAACAACAAAACACTTAGCAACTCTATGAACACTTTTTTCTGTGAAGAACAGTAAATGCAGCAAAGCTCTGATGTGGCTTGAGTAAAACTACAAAGTCCATAGTTAATCACAATCAGCATTAAAGGATGAAAGGTTAAGTTAAAGGATGAAGACATATCTCAAGTGTCTTGTTAGACTGAAACAGTAAAAAAGGTTTTAAATAGATCCTTGCTCAAACCAAACAAATGAGTTTGAGGTCTATATTTCAAGCACTTACAAGTTGTTCCTTATGGGTTTGGTGGTTTCTCCTATTAGAAACTTGTAGGAACAAAACTGTGGATTCTTCTCTCAGCTTGCAAGTAAGAATCAGGCTCATTCTTACTGCTTCTCTCCTCTAGTGCCATGAACTTGGGCTGTACAGTACATCCTATTCATTGAGAGGGAATTCTCTTGTCTAAGAGAGTTTTCTTACCCAAACCTAATGCTAGTCTGATGGGTAGAAACTTCTCAAAGGAAAAAAAGATTGGATTTAAAAAACACTAAAGGAAGGATAGAGAGGGACTTGACCTCACCCAGGTTTAGGCTCTTTCAAGGGACCTAGGCAGAGAAATGTGTAGTTTCTTGATCTTAATGACGAGACAAGTACCTTGTTGTTCTGCCCGAGGCAGCTCTGAACAGGAACATAAGCAGAAATCAGTGTAATTTCTAGGTCACACCAAACTACTGCATTAGAAGCCTCCATACTTAAGGCAGCAGCCAAATGTTCAGTTTCTTGTTATTGTGAACTTGGACTTGGGAATCTCACTCTAAGCACTTCAGCTCAGGACCACCTTCAGACATGCCACAGGCCAACCGAATTCAACAGAATTACTTGTGTACCATTTATCGCTGGTATTGCTTGCTGGTGCAAGACTGACCTTACGAACCACATACCATGGTCTTCACAAGACTGAGGACTAAAGCTCATAACACACTCCAAAGAGGCAAGAGGAACTCAGTTTCAAGAATGGCTCAGCTCTACAATGGTTCAGGGATGGGAGAAGATGCAGAGGTCCCAGCACCCTGCTACAGAAGGAGCTGAGTGTACTCGGCAGCGTCTGTGCCAGCTCAGCCTCACGCTGCTCATGTGTCTCAGGGAGCACCAGCTGGCCACTCTCAAATCATGATGCACATCCTGATGAAGCATGCAAACACCAAACAAGAGAAACTGTTCCAGTCCCAACAAGCCTGCAACATAAATACAAAGCAAACACATAGAAACAGCCAGAAAGGAGAACACAAAGGAACAGCAAAGCACTATCTGGCAGTGAGATGAAGCATGGTCACTTCATTCCTGTGGTTTAATCGCTGTTCATTTTTGGATATGCTACATGGCAAGGAGAAATATGAAGGAAAATCTGAGGTGGCTTTTCAGTGCTTTCAATTTGTTTTGGCAGGAGAGATTCTCCCAAGCATGAGGGCAGAATATGAAAAAATATAAAGGACCTTGCTAACATCTGAGGCCATATGACAGCTTTTGCACCTCCAAAGGAAGCAAAAATACAAAACTTCTCTCATTCTGATGTCCTTCTGTACTTCCTCCTTCCTCTCAGTGAAGAGAAAGGCCAGGATACTGAGAAACACAGTTACAGGAGCAGCTAGAATTCTAAGAACCACGCACCCGGCTAGAAAAATTCCAGGATTACTGGTAATAAAAAATAAACAAATTTTAAGAGAGTCACAAGAATATTTTTTTAATTCAATAATTTTACTGCTGGTGAGATTCTACAGAGACACACTGGAACTCTGGCCTAAAAGGAATTTTGGGAACAAAATCTGAATCTAGATTTAAAATATTTATAAAATAAGATCTTGTCTTTTAGGATTGGAATAATCTATCCTTATCCAGAACAAGCTTCATCATGTTTTAGTAAGTGCCTTTAAAAGTTTGATCTAGTATGTCTCTAAAAAAAATCCAAAGACACCCAAACCCCATTGGGCTTCTGAAGAGTGAAATAACCAAGATTTCTTTGGCAGAAAAACACAGAAGTTGGTGTTTCAGTATGAGACCATAGGATCCCTGAATAAGGGCTCACAATGGCTTTCCCCTACATTTTCTCATGGTGAAATACAGAAGACTGATAGAGGGTTACTCAATCCCCCAGCAAAAGTGACAGTAGCTACACAACTCATCTAAATTGTTTCAGTAGATCCTAGTTTCCAAGCAATCTTAGCTGGCAGACTTGGCCATTGCAGCTTATTTCCCCATTCTGCTCACACAAAAGATGTTTTGATCATCACCTCGTACTAAGTAATGGCGCCTTGTAAGAAAGAAAAAAATGGTTTCGACAGTCTTCTATACCCTTACCGTGACTTCACTTCTTAGGATATTTTTGTAAAGGACAAATTGTTTTCATTAATTGAAGCTGTGCAACCTAGATTTTACAGGGAAGATTTCTCAACAATGAATCACAACCCCTCTTTGCAAGGAATCACAAAATTTCCCCACTAAAAAAAATGCACCTAGAAGAAAACACAGGGACTTGAGGCTTTGTAGTGTGTGTGTGTGTTTTTTCTTTCATTAAAAACGAATGAACATTAGTTCAAGATGGCTCAGATATGAGCACTGTCACATGAACACATCTGTGAGGAAGTGTCCACAGGGATGCCAAAAACGTGGCTATTTCATTCAGTTTAACATCTTTGTTACTAATCCTACTGAGGGGCAAAAAGAAATATATTCCCCCAGTCTGCAGATCTCTCTAAATTGAGAGTTGCTCTGAACACCAGGGTGCTGGTGCTCCAACATGCACCCAGAGAGCTTTCAGGGTTGGCTCACTGGGGTCCATGGAAAATTTCTCAGGACTCCTAAAGCCTCACACCCTTGTGAGGTCTAGAACTTGAATTCCATGGAGTTACGCAGATGCTACAGGTTAACACATCCTTACAGATTCAGACTTAGCAGAGTGCCTGATCTAAAGTCCCTTGAAAGGAATGGGACTAAAGGTTTGATCCATGATCTCTGGACAGACCTCTAACAAAATTCAGGTCGGAAAGTTAATACTTCAGATGGCAAATAAACTGTACAGAAGAATATCCAACACACCAGCTCCTTCAAGCTGGGCAAGTCAAATGTACCAAGGGTGACAGCAGGAAACTGTCTTGGACTGGCTGTGAGATGAAATAAATTATTGGGTCATTTTCATCACTGATTTATCTGATTGTCAGCCTAAAATGAATAAGCCTAGAAAGCTCATCTTTACACCTTTAAATAACTAGCCTTAAGAAAAAGATACAGATAATGTTGCCAAAGTGACATTTTTCTTTCAACAAAAGCAGGAATTGTAAAGCACTAATTAAAACCTTGTAAATACAGGAATAATGCTTTTATGAACTTCTTTAAAATAACTAAATTATTTCAATGGATTCAGCTACACCTAAATCTTTCTTTTATATGTAGATACACATACACACACACTTGTGTGCACAGGTATATATGTGTGTGTGTATACATATACACACACACGTGTGTGTATGTGTATATATATATGTATGTATGTGTGTGTATATATATATACACACACACACACAGATAGACAAGCTTTGGATAGATAGATACAAGCTGCAAAAGTCAGGTCCAGTTCAAAACTTAAACACCGACAGCATTCAACTCTCACCCTTATGAACCATCCATTGGAAATGTCATATCCAAAGCAGAGAAACCTCTTAAGATGGTTTAGATTCTGTCTTCGCTCTTCATTTAGTGTAAGAATTGTGGAGGCTCCACAGCCTGCCTGCCCGCAGGACAGAAGCTGAGATGTAGTGATAGGCCCTGCCTCTAAGAATTGACTAGACGTTTTCGTATCGCCCCATGTCAAATACAGAAAGGGTATTTTGTGAAACAACACAAGCACAAATGCTAGAAGCCTAAACAAATGGAGATATCTAACTCCATTTTGAGCCTGAATAGTTGTGATAGGTAGAATATTCAAACATCACATTCAACCACCAGATGTGGATATACTCCTGACTCTGTAAGGCTTACCATACCGGGGTAGTGCAGCAGAATGGACACAAAGCCATGGTAAAGAGCTTTTACTAAGCAAGTAACAATAGAAGTAAAATGACAATGTAGTTAAGAACAGAGATGTTTTGGTAACAGTTTACAGAATACATCCTTGGCTGCTTTGTCTTGTTTCACACATGACTAACTTGCCTAAATGTATCATTGTCTGCTGTCAGGGCAAGGAGCAGCTTGTTTTAAGGACAACCACAGAACACAACTGCAGCCTTCTACTTACGATGACTGCCGGCACCATAACCTCATACTTGCTAAGAACTACTACTGACGGGGTCTTATGTATAACGCACCAGCTGAGGCGTCCAGTGGTCTCTAACCGAAAAATAGGAACTGCCTGGTGGCTCTCTCTCTCGCTCCCATTGGGGATGGAACATTTTTCTTAATCTGCAACAGCATGAGGATAATGCTAGGGTGTCTCTGGTCCCCTCCAAAGGTGTCCGACTGTGGCAGTAACTCTTACATGGTGCTCTCCTAATCCTTATCTGCATGAGGATGCAAGATAGCCATTTCATCTCTCTAATGTTTCAGAGAGGAGGCCCCAGCCCTCAGGTGAGCAAACAGAATTAAGCTATGAATCCTAAGCTATGAATACCAACAGGCCTAAGGCAGGTCTCATCTCACATGTTGTATTACAGGATATGCAATAAATGGCTGTTCTTAGGCTGGTATATTCAGAAACTAAGCCAAATCCTCAGATGGGACACATTAATACAAATCTGCTGAAATGAATGGAGTTATTCCAATCTACACCTACTAGTGATTTGGCCAATTGATTCAACTGGCTGTCCCATCACAAAGATTGCCATGAAAATAAGTTGAAACAATCTGAGGAATCAGGTATGCTTCTCTCTTCTTAATGTCCTAAAGAGGAATGTCCTTGACAAAGAATGTTCCTTTGAACAAAACCAGAGATCTTCAGTACACATGGAACTTAATTTCTTCCTTAATACACATTACCAAGACATAAGAATAAAGCAAAATGATTGTAAAACAGACATATCCACCAGCAAAGAAAGGCTTTAGATAGAGTTCACTGGCTGGGTCAACATGGGAATGATTGATTTTTTTTTCCCCTCTCTCCTCTAACCAGCAAATTTTCCTTTTAAAACTCCAAAACACTACAAATTTTAAATTTCACAGTTATGACAGTAACAACCAATGTTTAGAAAATAAACCAGCCTACTTCAAAGACAGGAATTATAACAAATAACTGAGCTTAATAAAGAAGTGACCAGAGTAAGCACTGTAAGACCTACATAAGAAGTCAAACTCCACAATCACACAACACCCCTACTGGTCTTAAAACGTAGTGTATTAAGTTTGGGGGAGACCTCTGCATTAATGCCTTTCTAACTACCAAAGAGCTAATTTTACTGTACCTTGCACGTCCTCTAAAATGTCCATACTACCTGCTGGCTCAGGCCACTTTATATTGTTAAAAAGCAACACCTGTAGATCTGAGTAGTGATTTACTTCCTTCTTGCTGCAAAAACCACCAAGATATTATTAATACGACAGATAAGTTTGCTTAGAGGAACTAGGAACTTGAGATGGTTGGCACTGACTCAAACTAAATTCTCTGAAAAATGCATTGGAAAAACACATTCCAAAGTAATTTGCGAATCTGACCCACGTCATTTCAGCTGCACTCCACTGGAGTGGAAATGGGAACTCTGGCTCGCTGAACTGCTGGTGGTGGGTATCCCCAGTTTGCCCAATAGCTTTGCAGTTTTGGCATGTGATTATCAGGCTTGAGTTCAATTTCCTTCTCTGCTCAAGTAGATTTTTCAGCCACCAGTGCCTACTTCATACAATAGGGCAGTTAACAGCAAGTCTCTCTCAACTACTCTAGATGAAGCTGTTCCACCATAGATAAAGCTGTTCCACCATAGATAAAATACTTAAAATATTAAGAGAAAGAAAAAGCAACAGAATGAAACTGGCTGGCTGCACCACTTGTAAGGATGCTCCCTTGTCAAGCAGGATGTTTCAGTTCTGGTCTCTGCTCCAATGAAAGCTTAATTATTTATATAAAATTGAAACAGAGGTGATTGTGAAAACTCACCAACTACAGATTAGCTTCCTGCTTTGTGGTTAGTCACTTGTGTGACACACAAGTTTAAATGACTGCTCAGCAAAGATGGGCAGTGAATGTGGGTCTTCCACATCCTAGGTAAGGACACAAAACAACAAACTCCAAGAAGAAAAGGAGGCATCACCACCGTGATTTTGTGAACATAGTAATTTCCCTCCTTTTACTCAGCAGCTGCTGAAAACAGTAAATGTTACATATGTTTTATCCTGGATTGAGTGAAAAATGGCTTGGAAAGAAAAGGGAAAAACTTTACCTTTGGCATAATCTGAACTGGGTTTTTTGCTTTTTTTGTCACAGTTGTACAGTTCGCTTGCTGTACTTTAAAAAATCAATTTTCTGGAAAAGTCAATTAAGAACATTTGGCGTGTTGATACTTCTGCTTTTGGTCCTTGCATCAAACTTGCACTGATATCGATAGAAGTCATGCATGCAGATCAAAGGCAAATATTCACCTACAGTGTAGTCCCTGAAGCAGCTCTGAATCACTGTTTTTGCAACAAGGAAAGAATTAATTTTATTCTTGTAAACACATCTGTCACCAGAACATCTCAAATCTGCACTGAACACCACAACTGAAAACATACATGAAACAGAGTACTTGAACAGATTATAGAAAAGAGTTGCTCCTTAGATAAGGGGAATGCTGCACATGAAGGAATAACCCATTTTTACAATTCTTTGCTGGATTCAGGTGAGAGCTTATGCCTATTTCTACTAATGCTAACCTATTACTGTTTTTCACCCAGGAGAGGACTCAACACTCAAAACATAAGCACGACAGAAGTCAGTTCATGTTCAGATAACTGTCTCTGCAATGGCTATGTGCCCAGTTGGACTTGGTAAATTTGAGGTCAGGATCCTCACTGTGATGAGGTTTGCAATACTGCATACACCCCGAGTAACGCCCAAGTAGCACGGAATTATGTACAGTGGATAGATGAGCCAAACAGCCAACATAGTTTTCTGAAGCTTAACAACATATTTTCATTTGACGCTAAGATTTTATACACCCAAACATATTTATAGAGCTGAGTTTTAAGACTCAGGTTTTAGATACTGATATTTGCTATGTATTTCTTCTCACTTAGGAGTACAACCACTAGTTCTCCTGAATGTTTACAGAATGTTTGAATAATATGAATGTATTTGTATCTATTATATGAAGTGTTATTTTCATTATCTCAGTAATAAATTAAAGGTATTTGAAATTAGCTCAAAGTTTTCTGCAAGCTAAAATTGAGGCTTTGCAAAATATCTAATACATCCAACATCTCTTAAGCTATTTGTGATCAAGCTGGCCTCTGTTACACTATCAAAATTCCCCTGAGTTTATGAATTGCCCATGAGAACTTCAGGAGCGTTTCTGGGGATAACAGGTGTTCTTTCTCCTAAGGAAAAAAAAAGAAAAAAAAGTCCCGTCCGTCCCCCCCCCCCACACCCCCTGTAAAAGATCAGTGATTTTTGCTGAATAAGACTTAAATTTTACACCATTTGTTTCTATCAGAGAAAAAAAATCTGCAATGCAAAATGTCTTGCTCAGGTAACATAAGGAAGCCTGCACTGAATAGTTTTATTGTACATTAAACTTAAAAACAACATGCTGCTTATCGTGAAAGCAGAGAGAAAAAAAACAAAATCCTGACCTGTAATTTGCTGATTCATTTTTTTTTTTGACTTCCAGCTTTGCAAAAGACAAAACAGTACTTCATCTTCTGCACTACCAAGCTCATTCGAGCTAAGTCCACTACTGATTCAAGCTAAGTCTATTCTTTAGAATAAAGAAATGCTATTTGTTCCTTCTGTTTAGGTGGATTTTGTTTCTAACTTCTGCTTCTTCAAAGGTACACAAATTTCAGGGATACATCTTTCAACATTCACTAACAAATCCTAAATACAATGCCTTCGTGGCATTTTACCCTGACGTATACATGTTGGTAGTTAGGAATACAAGCATAAAGCTTTGATTGCACAAGTTTAAATGATGACTTAATATCTGGTTCCTGGGAAAATTGAATCTGCCATTTGTCTTGGGGTTCTGACTCAAAATTTCCTCCCAAGG
Organism: Apteryx mantelli; assembly: GCF_036417845.1. NCBI lineage: Eukaryota > Metazoa > Chordata > Aves > Apterygiformes > Apterygidae > Apteryx > Apteryx mantelli. The sequence goes on from NC_089979.1 coordinate 111,165,387, forward strand.
TGTGAAGTGACATATTGCAGTCACTAGGTGACTAAACTTTACATCACAATCTTCTTTCCTTTTCTTTTTGTTTCATTTCTTTTAACCTTCTACAAATACTTATTTCCAAGAAGCCTGACTTCCACATTAGGAGAACAGCAGCTAGATCAGGCACTACATCTGTAAATTAAGTTCACTTCTTCCAGTGCAGAGAAAATACTAAAAATATCTCCAACTTGTATCTTGAACCATCTCCAGGACAGACTTCTCTTCTTCCAAGGTACCTGCTGTCTCTTTAAATCTATTTTAAACACCATTGGTTGTGTTTATTTGGTATTCAGAAAGAAAATATTTGTTCAAAAGAAACCTGAGCCTTTAAAATGCACAGAATAAGCATTTAAATGAACAGTGTAGTTGCCAAATGTTGTGTGACTAATAATTATGAGACGACTAACGTTTAGGCAGTGCAATGAACACAGATCTGAAATACAGTACTTCTAAATATTGGCAATTTCTATTATCACAGCCAGTGTTATTTCTAGGACTTGATGAGGGGAAAAAATAACAATACAGTCTGGTCTTGTCTCACTGCAGTGGAATATAACTCAGTTTTGATGCTGTGCAAATAACATCTTTTTGAACAAGACACCTCAGGTGGAGTTTCTTTATCAGGACAACTCGGTAGCATCCCACAATGATTTAAAGTTCCCCTTTTACTATTAGAATGCAATATTAGAAATCCAAATGTCCTTTGACTTGCATCTGAAATCCTTTGCTCTCACTGGTGAAAAAGGAAAAGAAATTTGAAATTCATTTTTAAAAGCCTGACAAACCTCTCAAGATGATGACAAGGCTGCTTGCTACATAAACTCCTCATATGCCCAATTATATTTCCAGTCCTTCAGCTCATTAAGAGGCACATTCCAGGTTGTAATACATTATGACAGCTCATATTTCCAGCTGGGTATTACCATTTGACAACTGGGCTTAAGGTATACCAAAATAGCAGCATGGGTCCCGATTCAACTTGCACATGCACATGCTTTAAGCAAATCACTGAAGACAATAGCAGTCACACCTAGGGGGAACTGAATCCTGTCATATGCAGCTCAGGTGGCTTTTTTTATTAAGCATGGAGGGAAAAGGGCAGAAATTCAGATGCAATAAAGGCTTTAGGAAAGAGAACTATGTAGCACAGGTACAACACGGGAGCTGAGTATTACAATACTCATGTTTGGTGCACAAAAACCTCAGTGCTGAGTCCTGGCACTATCAAAGTATTTTGCAGTGTTTATCCTGCTCTGAAGAAAAAAAAAACTTTAGGTACTCTGTTTAAGTAATAATTTGACTTAAAGATTATGGTTTAACAAAACAAATATCACTGATGAGACAATCTTTCATAACTCTAAAAGCCCTTGACTCCATTTTGATTCCAACACATTCAGGTACTTTTTAGTGATAAGCCAGAGAGGCGGGTAAGTGTCTAACAGCTAAAGTTGTTAAAGCACTTAGGCAGAATGTGCCTTTCTTTGCCTCCAGGTAGCAGTCACACATTTACACAGCTATCTGATCTTCCATGGATCTTTGCCATCCTCTTCCCAAGATATTTTTTTCCTACCCTCATATCAGCTCATGAATTCTCTCAGAGAGGAGAGAAAAGGAGAGAAGTGGTCTAGGCACACTGAGGGTTATCACGTTCAAACGATAAGGCACGAGCACAAATTTGGGTGGAAAGAGCTCTGTATCAGATTGCTGCAACACTGAAAGAACAAATTATATAGAGGTATTGCCCACAGCGCTATCAGTTAGCAGACTCTCTACGTGACATTTAGATTTGGACAAGAGACAAGTCGCTGAGACTCATGCTCAAGGCAAGGTGTTTCAAGTTGATTGCTTACTCAATTAGAATGGACTGTAACCAGATTAAGGAGACTGCTGTATTTTAGCCCTCATTACTTTGTATGGTTTTGTTCTTACCATTTACAGACGTGGCAAATCCGGTAAAGATATTATGTTCAATATTACTATCATCTTTATTCCAAAGAAATACCTCAGAATAACTCAAATCACAAGTACTTTTGCAAAAACAATGAATCATACCTGTTTGAAGTACAGTATGTTCACAATGGGACTATCATATCATCTCACGTCTCTGGCAGCCAGAAACTATAGTTTAGAGCAGACATACCTTAGGATGGAAACCTCATTTTGGTGAGAAATTTGGTGGTGAGGAGTGTGAAAGGGAGAAGAGGAAAAAGAGAGGATAAAGTGGAAAGAATGCAGCTATTATTCAAATAACTTAATAAAAAAAAAAATCCATTCAGGCTTATTAGATAACACAGACAAAGTGCCCTAGCCACAGATTACTGCTAGTTGGGAGAGCATACTGGTGAAGGAACATTACAGGCCTGCAACATTTCCATCTTTCATTAAATATATTATTGGCTCAGAGCCAGGAAACCGCACGAAGGGGGACCTTTGCTTCTGATCCCATACAGTTGCTCTCATTTTTTCATGAGCAACTTCATTATTATACACAGTGATGATAACAACATCTATCATAAAGGTTACTCAAACCTCCTAACATACAGATGGTATTCAGTTGCTCAAAACATGAACCAAGTAGGTTGGCCTCATGAAAGCAAGCTTAATTCTGGTCCTTCCTAACTTTGAAACATTGCAGCAGTTTTTTGGCAATTTAAGGAATAAATAAAAAAATATAATAAAATCGCTTATGTATCCAGGCATCTCTTCGGCTGTCAAAAGGACAAGCACTTCATCCAAAAATTTCTTGATTTTCAGCAACTCTATATATAGCCATTATGCATACATATGTATTTTTTCATATAAATAAATACATACATCAGCCCATTAAGAGTGATCATTTCCAAAAAACAGTCAGCATTTTAGCAAAAGCTAGTCCAAAAGAAATCAGTGTACAAAATTTGACCTCAATGACAATGCAGTTAGGCTAGTCAATGAAATATCCCACTCTGAAAGAATACTTTTTACTGAATATTCAAAAACCCTGCAGAAACCTACTTTTGCCATTTTCCCCCTCTCAGATACGTGCACATGTACATGCTTCTACTGCATTCTGACAGGACCATAAGAACATCAATTATTTTTCCCAAATACGAACACTGCATTCAAGAAAATACAATTCACTAGCAAATTAATATCATGTTCCATTAACTGGGACAAACACTGGGGAACAGATTGGGGGGATGTTTAAGAAACCTTGAAAAAGCTGACTACATAACATACAGCCTGTGATGCTGTGCTTCAATTAAATGGATTTAAGGTACTGAACCCTGCACCAGCCAACTGCCACACGGTAGTCCACTTGGCCAACTGCTGCCAAATGGGAGTGCTATAAATGGTTATGAGATATAGGAGTGAAGAAATATTTCACAAGTGAAAAGGATAAGAGATGTCAGTAGAGAGGAGTAGAGGGGAAAAAAAAAAAAGAAAGATACAGAAGGATGGGTTGGAAAATAGGGCATTCTGATATGATGTTGGTTATGTCAGTGATGATAAAACAGCCATCCATTTGAGTCACACACTCTGCCTTAATCAATATATGGCACATCCTTGCCTCTTCACATAGTACATTTTGCAAGTTAGCAGGGAACTTTATCCAAAGTTAACAGCAGGATTCCTACACTCCTCAAGGCATCTCCCTGCCTACTATCTGCTGCTTTGCTGTGACACTGTCCATCGGCATACCACATTCTCCTGCTCTCCCATCACTACAACTAAACTGTCTTTTTTGTGGTCTTTCTGGCTTAAATGATTACAGCTTATACCTTCTGGTATGGGCCGGCAATAGAGTAGCCAGAGTTCAAGCAAAGGCTGGCACCAAGAACAAAGAAAAGCACTTGCTTTTCTGCATAGCTCCACAGGAGCAGAAGAGCAAAGGCAATTCCTGGGCAGAAGCACACACCCAGAAGTATTTGTCCTTATGAGAAAACTACCACACACTGCTGTCAGCCTGAACCAGACTTTATGTCACTGACTGTAGCAAACACATTTGAGAGCCACTCTGGATATCAACAGATTATTAGCTTCATCTTTTGTGGACACAAAAGAATGTTCTCACCCCTCACGGCTCCCTTCACCAGCAAGCACCACAGCAAAAAGTTGCTGTGTGGGCACAGCCTCTTAATTAAAAAACCTCGTTACGCTCTGCACAATGCTTATTTTTAAAGCAGTGCATGAAATGAAAAAGGAATATCTCCCAGCACAAATTATTCCTAGGAGCCTCTGATAATTAGGGCAGTCGCTTAATTTTCACAATTTGGTTTCTACTGGGTTATGTGCCAATTAGGAAGCTTCTGTGACGTTCCTGCCGCCTACACTTTTTTTCCCCCTGAAAAATTCATGAAGCTAATGTACAGCTGCCTGCAAGTTCCATTTATGTTACAGCAAACATTAAATATTAAAGTGTCCATACAGAAGTGTTATGTAAGCTACAGCCAATTCACTGGCACTAAACAGTGCCTTTTTAACCCACTGATCTTTGTGCATTATACCTCCTGTTTGGTGCCCAGCTCACATATGATACAGGCTCGTGACAAGAAGCCAATGGGAGCCCAGCTATGCAGCCCAGGCTGATAGGACACGACGGCATCTCCAGCTCAGCCTAGACCATCAGCCACCTGCACTGCCCAGGGCATCAAGTCCAACAGCCTCTGGGCAGTGCAGGTAGAGAGCATCTCCCTTCTTCCCTTCAGAAACAGCCAGGACTCTCTCAACCCTATACAGCAAAAGAGATGCAGAACGATGGCCTCTCAGTCTCCTGAACTACTCATCCACATCTTACCTTTTTCTTTCAGTACTGAACAAATCCACTCCTCCAGTGTTATCCCTTGCTCACACCTTTGGGAGTTTGGACTTCACGGTCCTAAGTATGCTGTACCCACTCAACATGTCACTGTGTCACCTGTCCTCTCAGCCTTCTTACACATGCAACACACAAGCAGGGCAGCAGCTAGTTTTGTGAAATCAGTTTCAGTTCAGCACTGTACTTAAGTATATGCTTAATTTTAAAGCACTTGAGTAATCCAACTGTGTTTGGATTCTGTGTTTAAAGACAGGCAGAAGCTCAACTCTCTTGATAAGTGTTACAAACAAGTGATTCTAGATGTTAAACTGGACTTTTCTGTAAAAATGAACAAAACTCAGAATGTACACCCCTCAGAATATCCCAGCTGTTTGACATTTGCTTTCATACCTCATTAAGGCAAATTCAAAGTATCGGGATCTTCCACAGAATAAAGCATTTAGAAAGCATTATATTCAGATATTATAACACCTTCAGCTGGGAAATGCTGAAGTGTTTGTCTTGGACTAAATAGAGAAGTCTTCATTTAAACTGGTTTGACATTAAATTTAATCAGGTCTAAAGTGGCCCCAAGGCCACATAGGATCCACAGAACCTCACAATAGCATCTCCTGACCTAATTCTTCCCTAAGGACTGATCTTGCCAGCTACATTATATCTCTAACTATGCTCAGTGTACAGGGAAACATGTAGTTTAACAGGAGACATAGCTCAACTAAGAGCCCTGTGCTTACTACAGGAAACAAGGTATTTACTTATCTGGCCAAAAGGGATGACGGGGTTTTTTTGTTGTTTTTCAAAATTCCTGTATGCTTCCTAAATGTATATTTTAGAAAGATATCTGGAATGGACTAAGATTTCAGATGAGACAAAAGCCACACAAACCTTGAGAAATTATTCAAATTAACTACATCATAAGTTAAAAATGCCTGTTACAATCTCTATCTTCAGGGTTTTATACATTTGCTTAAGATTTCAAATTTTTATTTCCTTTGTAGTATTTAAGATGATGATCAAGGTACCCTTCAAATTCTCTATAACTTTACTGAAAGATTAAAGGGGCCCAGTAACTCCAGTTCATCACTCCTCCTTGTGGCTCATCTCCAAATTCCACTTTCAACATCTTTCCTGAACTGCGAACAAAAGTAATTATTAGCACTGAAAGTAATGGTAACCATCTTTATGTCAGCAATGGTTTGTCTATTTATAATTACTTTTGGAGACCTCAGTTACACAGTTTTTATCTATTTGTGTCACATTGATTCTGTTATCAGTCTAGTGTCCTAATCAAAATGTTGTACAGTAGCAAGGTAAATGCCTCATAGTAGTCTCAGTGTATTACATCAATTTTGTAACTTCTTTTAACCAGGCTTATAATGACATCAGAAAAAAGTCACTCTGACAAGATATGTTTTCCACAGGTCAATACCCATGTGGGCTGGCATTCACTATGCTACCCCTACTTACAGCTATATTAATCATGTCCCTGGCATTCTATGATTTTATCTTGGCACAAATAACAGGTAACAGATAAATAGTTACCTGGGTTGCACCATTCACCCTTCTTAAATACTGACAAAACAGTTTCTTTTTCCAGTTCTCTAGAACCTCTCTAGGGTTCTAATATATATTAAAAACTGTCATTAGTGGCCTACAGAAAGCCTTGGTAAGCTCTTTTAAACTATCCAATGGAAATCTGGGGATCCGCTGACTTCTGAAACCTAGATTTAGATGTTTCTATTTTCTGTCCCCAATCCAGTAACATATAAGCAATATGCCTAAGAGAGACATGCAAGACAACAGACTCAGCTTAATGTTGAGGTCAAAATGTTTTGATCTCAAAGTAAACTGAAACAAATTATTTTGCTCTAATTGTGCAGTACAGAAATCTCTACATTTCTTCCTGTAATATTGAAATCTTCCTGAGGAATACTTTGATTTTATAGCAAATTTTGCACTGAAAAATAATCTCAAATGAAAGTTCCTGATCAGCTCTACTCTTAAGCACATGGTTGCATGCAGATAATCTATGCAACCTTGCTAATCTCTTCCCTTACTTCACCTTCCTACTATTTACTGTATTTCATCTATATTTAAGTTTTAAATTCTCTGGGGCAAGGACTGTGTTCTTGGAGAGCATCAAGAAAAACAGGAATCTGTATGAGGTCTTTTAGCCATGTTACAACTCCTTTTCTTCCAGTTATCTTCACTTTCCATGGCTCACCTTAATGTCATTTCTTTTGCACTTACCACACTATATTCATGTCCAGTGTCCTACAGAGAGGATTATCATCTTGTTCTGGCCGTCTCCCAATATGTAACAGTGAATCTCTTTAGGATCTTTTTAGTTGGAGAGAAAAGCTCCCATGTTGCATTCCTGCAGCTAAAAATAAAAATTGCTGTCAAACAGTAAAAGGTAGAATCAATACAAATTTTCCTTTCCACCTGCTCCTGCATTGCACAAAGCAGTGGATAACCTGAATGAAACCAAAGGAAAGCTGTATGTTCTGGGCAAGTCCAAGGGGCTTTAAAGTAGCCAACTCAGGAAGAAGGTAAAAAACACAGAAGTTCAAAAATACCTCCCTCTATCAAAATATCATGAACAAGTCAAAGGAAACAATGTGGGTCTGAGCTGCACAAACAGTAATAAATCTGTTTTTGTGGTTAACCTTAAACATGTTTTCCATGAAGATCATGGGTGGGAAAAGTCCAGTGTTCATTTGGAAAGGACAGGAACAGCAGTCCTAGGCTTCCAGCAGAGGACAAGGGATCAGAAGATTTCCTAACTCCTCCTAGTTATCATGTGGTAAACCTCAGCTTATGGCACTGATTGAAAATTTTGCCTCTGGACCTGTCAAGAGTCTTAATAGTGGAAAAAGAACAGGAACAAGTGTGAGAGGAAACCAACCCATTAGTTTAAGACCACGAACAGCCGTGTTACTCCTCCACAAAAGCTACAGCAAGGTATAGTGGTTGGAGCAGCCGCTACCATGCAGATACTTTGTTTCCTCTTTGGGGAAGATAAAAGAAAATGCATATTAAAAGAGGGTTTCTCCAGTCCTTTCCCACCTCTCCCCAGCCTATTCTTCCTGCTTGCCCAAGGACCTATAAGAAATTCAACTTTCCACAGAACAGTTTGTTCTATCAGTCATTCACAGTGAAACACATTGTTACAAGGAGTTTTACAGACCAAAAAAGGGACCAGATTTGCATCTCTACCTGTTAAAGCCTCAGTTTTCACTGCAATAAAATGAAAATAATTAGACTTCTAAAATGAGAAGCTAAGTTGATTGTGCTCCTTGAGCTCCTGAGTTGGGAACCAGCATAGGACACAAATGGCAGACTTACCTATGCAATTCTTTTCATAAAGATATAAATGGGGTTTGAATAAATCTTAAATCACTGCAACAGCAAAGCAAACTGCAGCAGCATTAACTTTTTTTAGACTGATACACCTGTGTTTATAGTGGTTGCAGGGATTCAGCAACTTTTTTTTTTTTTTTTACACCATTTTAAACTGGTGCAAAAAAATATACCAGGAGAGAAGGAGGGGAAACCTGCACACCACCTCCCCCCAGTACTAAGACTAAAGTGGGAAGCTTATACAACTCTGTACTGCCAACACCATCTGCTGTGGTAGCTAGGACTTGGAACAGGTACACCACCTGAGTACAGGCTATTTCTCCAGTGAGTTTTGCAGCACCAACCATGCTACTGTGACCACACTGCTGGCAGTACTTGGGGAGGTTAGATACAAGCTCACTCAAGTGTGCCTTCATAAACTACAGTCAATGCAGTCATTACAGTGTACACAACCTTCACCACCAACTGAACTTGCTTGCTGTTACTTCAAAAAAATTTCTTCTTTCCTCTAACTCTTAACATTAAATTTTTCCTAAGGATTTAATTTCAAAATCTCCTCTTTACTATATCACTGTTCATAGATTTCATTGCTCATTAAAAATAACAATGCCTTAAGGAGAGAACTGGTAAATATTTATGAAGAAACAATCACAACATCTGTTTTAGAAACTTTTAAAAAAAAGAGATAAAAAAATAAATTCAGCATGTTGGGACCAGCCAGCCACTGTTTGGGAACGAAGGAAGTAAACTTTGAAAGTCAAGGGACTGCTTTGGTCTTCATAAAAAAAAAAAAAAAAAAAAGTAAGTAAAACCAAGCACTTTAAATATATTATACACATGCACACAAACTGTACCTGTGACAGTCTGGCCTGGCCAACTATCCTCACAGTTCAGTTTGGTTCAAGTTTTTCAGTAAAGATAAATTAAATTTGGAGGTTTATTATTGCCAACATCTATGTTTAAGTTTACCAAGACTAAAGTTTCTTTCCCTTAATCTTTTTGAATATAGTGCAGACAGTTTGGAAGATGAAGGAAATTAGAATATGTTGCCTAGACACTTCATGAGAAATGCAAGATAAATAGGTTAGCTATTCCCTTTGGTGTACTACTCATGTTAATTCAAAAAAAAAAAAAAAAAAAAAAAAGGAAGGAGAAGCACAAAAATAAAGAAGTTAAAAAGTGATCTATAAAATCTAGTCATAGCAAAAAAATATACAAAAGTAGACTACTCAGTAAACCAGATATTTCTACTTGCCAATTGAACTACCAATGGAAAAAACCTGTATTGACTTACCACTGATAATCACATCCCTATCTTTAATCATAAAGCAGCCCTCTCTTTCAAGAGACCTGGAAGCTGTCACTGTCACTGGCTAATTACTCCCTTGGGATAATTTATCTTCTCAACCAAGAACTCAGCTTTGCTGCCCACCTACTCGGTGAACAAAGGACTCCAACAGCACACGGCACAGCTGTTCCTCATGACTGCACTGATGGTTTCCTACCAGGCTCCAGGAACACACATCCTGGATGTTCTCTTGGTACCTGACCACCTTGGTATATTCTGACATGCACCAAGGTATCCTACCTACAACACAGGCAAAATAAAGGCATTTAAGATGAATACTTAAGAATACGCACAGAATGGGAATCGGATGAGTCTTGGGACAATAACTTGCCATATTGTAGTGACTTGCTTGCCTAGGCCTTTGAAGGAAGAGTGTTCAAGTGCCTTTTCAGCATTTCTGCTCTACCTGTTAAATCTCTAAGCTTTAGGCAGGACAAAACAAATCTGTCAAGGCCAGGGAAGCCAGACTTTTGTTATGTAGTTCATTCAAAACAAAAATGACTCTAGGTTAGTGCTTCCCACACTACATTTCCCTGATGATTGGCATGGGGAGGAGCTTTGTTAATTCACTCATCTTCTAGTGGGTTTTTTTTGTTAACCATGTAAGATGGACCATGAGAAATTCTGAGATTTGATAGTGGTCCATTTCCAAGAGTTTTTAGAACCCCTGCTAAGGACTATACGCATATTAAATATGAATACATCTTAGTGACTCTTGTTCTTTGGTTCAGGACAAACTCATTCAAACTACTAGTGGAAAGAAATCCTTCCCTCCAAGTAACAGCCACATGTTGCTACTGAGTAGGAAGTTAGCAGCAGGAATACTAGCATTTATTAAAAATAAAGGTTTGTTTCTAATGACAGTTTGGCCTTGCAAAGAAATCTCATTTTAGAACTGCTTCACTTTGTATTATAAAGTGGTTCTAATTTTGACACACACAGCCCATTGTATCAAGAGATTTCCTGACATCTCCCCTGCTACATCATCTCTCTTCAACATTCTTTTTCTAGAGGGGCCAGTGAGTGGAGACAGCTCAAGAGCCACATATTATGGGAGACAATTTTACACAGAATCCCTCTTTACCTACTTGTGCAATAGGAAGTAAACTCTGAAGGTTTACAGATGTGGTACATGTCCCACATCCAGCAGCTCAGAATTCAGGACAAAAAAATGTAGCAGAAAGGCATGCAGCAAAAGAGAAAGTCTGACCCAAAAAGCAAAGTCCAATTCTAAAATAAAAATGACTTTATAAATCATCTTGTTTAATGCTACTGGAGCCAAAGGCAAAAAACACATGTAAAACATTAACTCCTTTTCCTGTCAAACTTACAACACAAAGCAGGTCTAAAACTGAGTAATTTATTGTGTTTTGTTAATAAAGAAGCTTTCCTGTAAAACAGTAAATGATTCTTTTTTGTTTAATAACAACAGACAGAGCACCACAGAAATCCAAGTCCTTTAAGTATCTCTTGTAAGGTAGACAGGTAAGCCTGACATTTGCTCATTATTATTTTCATGCTGCTTATAATGAACAGATTTTTGCTCTCATTTCTCCTTGGCTTAATCAAGGATTCTCTACAATATGCAATTAATCTTTAATATGAAAAAGTGAGCAGGGAGAAGACACAGCTGAGCATCCTGACCCCTGAAAACCAGATTAAGGAATTACTCAAAATCCATTTTCTTTATATTGCATTTTTACAATTTGCAAACCTCGTGATGCAGGAAATCTCAGTGAAACAAGTTTATTTTTACAAGCCATTGAACAGATTCACAGCTTTCATTCAGGCAAATACGTTGGTAGTTCTTCAGCAGTGAGCCCACATTGCAATTTTAACAGTCTGAGGCAGAGCAGAAAAAAGTAGGCCATTACCACAGTTCATAGAAATGTATTGAGAATAAATATTGAAATCATAATACTGGCAAGCCATGCACATCAGTCCCATCCTGTTCATAAACATACTGAAATACAGATGCGAGTCTAATTTACCCTGCCTTGCTACTCCTTGCCTGAATGACAGGTATGAAAGATAAGCTTAAAACCAAGGAAGAGGGTAGGTGGAGAAGCTACTTTTGAGTGGTGCAGGAAACAAGCTGAGACTCTTTAGAACAGGCTTGACCACCATTGCACAACTAATTCAGGCTTGAGAATCAGTGATTGGGTTTGGGAAGTCATAAGGGCAGGAAGGAGGCTGAAAGCTAAGCAGGAATCCGCCAAAGATGGATTCTGTTGGTTGTCAGTCTGGAAGGGACTAAACTCCTCATGACATGTAGGCAGGATACAGCATAATAACCATGAAAAGGAATTAAAGTAGAACATCCAGATTTCCACATCAACCCTCCAGACTGAACATTATGAGATGGCACCTCAGCTACTGAAAGGCATCAATATATTTTTGGTATTTAGGAAGTTTAGTTGTTTTCATCACAGCTATTGCTTTTTTGAAGCAGAAACAGAAGCACAGCCTAGGCTGCTTATAGAGTTAACATTTCTACAGGTAAGATTTGTAATACGTGTAGTTTTTGCATGTTCCTCTGTTTTACCAGAAACTTCAAGGGACTTAATTTTCAGCAAGTGAAAGCCATCTAATACCTAGCTTCTGAGGAGATCTAGGGAAAGCAAGATCCTTAAAAAATAAATAAATAAAAATCACTGGTCACTTTTGAAAACTAGAGTAACCAGGTAAAACGGAAAGGCAGGTAATAAATTCTGACTCTGCACATCTTTGACCATTTCATCAAAACTGTGTTCAACAGACCATTTCTACTGGGATCGTTTCCAAGAGTCCAAACTTCTTAGCAGTTTCAGACATTGAGAGGAAACGAAGATATCTGTCAGACAACTGTTTTCTTTTCCTTCTGAAGTATGGCATCTCTCACCACTGTTAGTTTGTACAGTAAGCAGAGTTCTGCCGTGGTAACTCACATCTGAGTAGTAATGTACCAAAAGACCCAATCCTCTAGGATCCACTGGAGCTGGAAGTAGAGTCCCACTTTCCTGAATAGGAAAATGTTCCCAGCCTTTAGCTAAGACTTCAGAACCTACTCCTAACTCTGAAAGTTTCTCAGACTAAAGCTGCCTTCTATTTGCCACATAGTTACATGTGAGAATGCTAGCTTAGGTTATCTGTGTTTGTTTTAATCAACAGACTTTCTCTATATGCATGGGTTTCTTCCTGCATTTCACCTTGTACAGCCAGCTCTAAAATGTAGCCCAACTGAATCTTTAAACGAAAGAAAACCCCACACCTCTCCCATCTACCCATAAAAGATGATGTGCAGAATAGTATGGCATAAAATAAAGTTTAATGGGAGTCACTTCCAAATGAAAAGAATAATTTGGTAGCCTTGCACTTCTAGACCAGGATCAATATAAATCTTTATGCTGCTTTTTTAAATCATCTTCAATGTATCTGAGAAACAGACACTGCCAAGAGTAAATCACCTTTCCAGTGATATACATAGTAACATAAACCCAATCATAAAGTCTTTTCTCTGCATATGAAACTGACTGTCTTGCATAGACAGGAGACAGGCACAACCCAAATGAGGGAGCAGACCACTGAAGACACTAATTTATCATTGCCCACACTCCCAAACCCTCCCATTACTAAGTCCTCCGTCCCCTCAACTCCAACTTGCATTTTCACCTTCAGTTCCCAGCAATAGCCTGCCAAGTACATGGTGGGGTCAGGAACAGCTGTCTTTTAGCATCCTGACCAGGCAACATGCAATGCAAGCACAATACAAAAAGCCAAACAATTATTCCACTTATTGCTTGCAATCCTTGCAATGAACAAGCCTGTTGTATGGATTATATTCAGTATACAACTGAAAGTCCCTTCATGGCTTGTAGCCCTTACTCAGTTTTTTTTCTCATGTGCCTTCCCAGGGCCATTATCTTGACATAGAAGTATGTACATTAACTGTTTCCCAGAATATCATTCTCTCACACTTCCCTCACTTTGCAGTTCAGGAAAGCATCCTTACATGGGAAGAATACAGTAAGCATGTCCTTAAACGTCTTCCTGAATTCAGATCATCACCAAAGGAATACAGGCTTTATTATACTGCTTATTATAACCATCTAGCTTAGATGCCTATAATTACTCAATTCTCTATATGCCCACAACCTTATTCCAGGGACTAAACAGGGAGCCAGAAGTCAGTTTTCACAACACCTAGAGGAACGTAATTACTTCTTCAGCTTTGGCCCCTCCGTCAAATTTAGATGATCTGATCAGTGGGGTCAAAAGCTATAGGGGAGAGATATGGCAGGAGGCAGATAGAGACAGTCAAAAGAGACACCTGTTATTCCATAAGCCTCATTTCCTTAGGAAACCAGGCTAGAGAAGCACCTTGGGATAAAAGACTTGTGACAGCACATCACTTACCTACTCATGTGCAGGAATGCAGCTGGGTAGCACAGTAATTATGGACTGGGGAATATAGGTTTTGAAATGGTGTGCTTACCCTAGAGCAAGAGCTTTAAAAGAAGAAATTGCAAGAAGTCATTATCTCACCCAACCTCTTTCTCTGGTCCTCCCCTCCCCCACCTTTTAATTTTAACCTTGATAAGAGCTTGCTCCAACAGGCGGGCTTCTCCTTTTGTTTGACACTGTAGTAAAGTTGTAGGGTTGTTTGTGAAATGGGTTGCCATGGAAACTAATGTGTGCTGCCATGGAGATCATGTCAAATTCAGCATTTCATCTTCACTGCAGACTCAAGAAAGAAGGAAGATAAACCGGGGTGGAGAAATTCTTCCTTGAAAACCAAATGTTTTGAAATATTAGCAAATGTAACAAGAGGAGCAACAAAAATTGAGCTCACTATTAAATCAACAACATTTACTAATAATTCACCCAATACTTCCTGAGATGTCACATTTTTCTTTTAAATGTTGTTCTCAGAACCAGCATAGTTATGTTTTTCCAAGGGATAAACAACATATGTGAAAACCCAATAGATTCCTTTTCAGAATATCTAGATACCAAAAACCAAACCCAACAATTTTGGCAAGTCAAATAACTTTAAAAGGCATCAAAGACAGGAGAAAGACCATTAACTGCAATGTCTTGTAAACACTGCATAAAATGCATATGTTTAATAAGATAATGAATTAGAAAATATTCCATGCCATATATATATATATGGTCAGATTAAGGCCTCAATTAAGGAAACTATTAAGGAACTGCTCAAATTTGATTCTACAGAAAATAAAAAGAATTAAAAAATTATCTAGGCATCTTTTTTTAAAGTGAATGGTAGATAGATAGATGCATTCATTCCCCAGTTCTTTAAAATTTTACCTAGGCAATCCTGCTCTTTAATTTTCCTGAATTCTTTAAATTAAAAGAGAAAAAAAAAAAAAAGCCATAACTAAAAGCCACCACTAAATTACTTTAAGAACTTATGAGGTATCTTAAATCCTCCCAGTAGCCAAATCCTAAGCTTTTAGGCTCCCTGAATAAAATCTGGTAGACACACACTCTGCTTGAGCCCATTCAAATTAATTTTAAGCGGAGTCTCACTAATCACTTTACATAGTCCTCTAGCTTCAAAATTGAAGATATGCCTAAACCTTTGCAAGATTACAGACCAAATAAGTTTGTTGGCTCAAAAAACAATTTGAATCACCAATAACGTAAGCTCTGAGGAGACATATAAATGAATGTTTAAAGACCACCTAGAATAGCATTCCTGTGTTGAATTAAGGCTAAATCTTGTCAAATAACATTTCTATAATGTTTTATAGAAGATGTATTGCATGTCCTTCTTAGTCATATTACAGTTCACCACATTTGATGCTCTACATCCAACACTGACATTTTTCAGCTTTTTGTAACTCTCATCCACTAAGATTTTTGTCTTATACTTTTTTTTTCAGTGAATACTAAGCCTAGAGATTTAAATTTTAACCACTTTATTTTTACTACTTCCACAGAAAATTAATACTAAAAATATGAATAAATGTTTTATTCCTCAAGCTTGTAGCGTCCAGCAAAAATCTAGAGCTAAACTCTTGATGACACTTAGAGCAGTGAAAACTTTGCAGATCCATCAGTCCAAAGGCATTGCCATAGAAAAACAACACAGGCATAGCAGGACAGGTGTCAGGCACTTAAATAACTATACCCAGGCCAGAGAGACCTTCCTCTGAAACATTAAGAGGTCTATGTGTTTTCTTGTATGCAGGGGGTGTTCCAATGTCCTTTTCACAAACCTAGAAACATGGTCAATTCTTCTGTATCAACAGCGCTAACATGCAGGCAGACAAGCCTTTCTTATACCTAAGAAAACAACTCTGAGGCATGTAACACTATTTTCAAGATTCCAGGAAGAAGAAAACTGAAAAAGGCAGCTAAGTTCCACTGTACAAAATAAGAAGGAAGGCCAGTACAAGTTTTCCATAGCTACACAGTGATGAAATAACTTTCAGTAAATAAAGCATATTTTAGACATGAATAAGTTTTAGGATTCATGGATTAAATCAGCTCATAAATGAAGCTTTTTTTAAAAAATGCACCTTAAAAATGGATTAGTGTGCTTCAGTGCTTCTCCTCCCTCTGAAATCATCTGGGATCTAACATCTGCTTTGATGGGGACAGGCTGAAACCTCAGCAAAACACCCCTAACTAAGACTACCCTGATTCACTGAAACACTGCACTTCTCATTCTGCTTTTTTCACACATCAACACTTTCATGATAAACAGGTATCTAGGAAACAGAGAGCTTCGAGGGTTCTCATCTAAAAAGATTTTTCTAGTCACACAGTAGAGGAAAAAAAGCAGATCTTAAAACTACAATAATTTCATTTTAGCCATTCATGAATAAAGTTTGTGCTATATTTTGGATTCCACTTTCTTCCAATCTTATGCATTTGTAGCTGAATGAATGAGGTACCCAAAGAAAAAAAAAAAAAGAGAGAGAGAGAAAAAAGCTGAGATTCAGTTTATCTGTAGTAACTGTGTCTCATACTTGGGTGCTATTTAAATAGCATGGAAAATACTCCAGTCACTACTACCAAATGGTCTTTTTCTAGCTGGTGACTGTTAGGACTGGCTGATACACTGATACGCCTGACCAGTTCATTAACTTTCTGAATCTTGCAGTAGTTCTCGGGGGGGGGGAACACAACAATAAACAAAAACAAAAAAACAGATTTTTCTATTGCCTAGACACTGAATATATACAATCTTATCATTAGACTTCAGCAGTGCTCAAGACATACCAGACGCTTCTCCAGAACAGAGAGAAAAACCCAGAGCTTGCCCCAGAGACTGGGGAGTCTAGATAAAGAAGAGTAAGCAGGGACTGGACTGTATTCCCTCTGGCAGGTGTTTAATTTCTGACAGAGAGCCCAAGCGCTCTTAGAATGGGTCAGATCCAAAAAGAGCATCAAGAGGATTGGGAACTGAAAGTAACGAGAAATACATGCATCAAAAACAAATCACCTCAAACCAATTTCATTTCCTTCTGCAGCAAAGTAACAGTTTTTGTGGCTAGGGAAAAAGGATAAATACTTTATACCTTGACTTTAAATAATGTTTTTGACATGGTCTCACCTAACATTCTCATAAGAAAGTTTGAAAAACATGATCTCAGTGAGATTAATTCAGATTGACTGGAACACTTTCTGGAGAGCTCTATCCAGACAGCAGTTATCAATGGCTCTACATGAAAGTATGGGGGGTACCAAGCTGAATTCTGTGGTCATCCTTTCTGGGTCTAGTTCTGTTCAGTGTTTTCATTAGCTAGATCACAGAAAAGAGTACACTTATTAAATCTGCAGACAACATGAAACTGAGAAAGACTGCAACTATGTTGGAGAACTGGATTCAAATCCAAAATTATCTTGACAAACTGGAGAAAATGGAAAAAAAAAAAGAAATGCAAATTTGTACACAGGCAGAAATAACTGCATAAATACAGGGAGAAAAACTTCTAGCAAGGTAAGAGTACTCTGGGAGGGAATCCATTGGTAAGAGCAGATGACAAACTAAACATCAGTCAACAACATCAAGCTATTGAGCAAAGGACAAACAGCAGGCTGGAATGGATAAACAGGATTGTGGCCTGCATTACACATGAAATCATACTTCCACTCTGCTGAACATTAGTAAAGCTTCAACTGCAGTACTACATCCTCTCCCGGATGCTGTATTTGAAGAAAGATATGAGCCAACTGGAACAAGTCCAGAGAAGAGCCACAGGAAAGCTCAAAACTCAGGAAAACACAACCCATAGGAAAATGGAAATACAACAACTGGAAATGGTTAGCAATAAAACAGGGAAAAAGAGACTGGAGATTCAGGGGGAGAAACAGTGTAAGTAAAAGTGACACCCTTTAGTATGTAGGAACTTTCTGCAAAGAGGAAAGCATAATTTGTTCTTTATACCCATAGTGGATAGAATGAGAGGCAATGGGATTATACTGCAGTGAGAAAAAGTCAGGTTAGACATTAGGAGAAACTTGCTAATGGTAGCAACAGGGAAGCACAGGAACACACTGTGACAAGAGTGTTTGGACTCTCCATCCCAGGAGGCCTTTGAAAGCAGCCACACAAACTTCTGATGAACATTGCAGGTATTGCCGCTCCTGCCTCTACGGGTCACTTTCAGCTCTGCATTTCTATGCTCCCTCATCTCCTCAAGCCTTCTTTCTAATCACAGTCTCCCAGAACAGACATGTCAGGTAATCATTTGTGCTCTACAACACTTACTCCTCTAGAAGAGCACTAGTAGGGACTCACCTATACTACTGTGCACAGGTCTAGGCACTGCATTTCAAAAAAGACAATGATTAACAGAAGGGCAAAATAGGATCAGTCACAGGAAAGAAAAATAGATACTTACTTGTTGGAATGATGTTTTAACCCTAGAGTAGATGAAGTAGGGCTGTAAAGTCATCAGTATTTTGCAATAGAAAGGCAGTGGGAGAGATACTAGTGGAACTGAGAGCCAAATTTATCTTCCTTTTTCATAAGGGACAGCTTGGAAATGATCAGTACCCCATTTTATCAAGTAGCCACTTTAAATATCTCTTTTCACTGAGAGATAAGTATATAAAAGCAATGATTGCTAGTGATTAGAATCAGCTGTCTCAAAATTGAGGAATTACACTTGGCAACAAAGTAATTGAATGTGGGGAGGGGTTGTTTTAATTTGGCATTTTCTATTATATGCATACCTTTTAGTAAGGAGGTTTACAGAAGATGGTGGGACACAACAAGATATGACAGTTGCTCTAATTTCTTGTCAAATTCTTTCTATTTTCATCTGCAATAAAAGACAAATGGGACAAAGCAATGACAGGTATCCTCCTCACTGTGTGAGGAGGGGGAGGAAAATTGCATACACAAGTTGGCCATTAGTTTAATGCAAAATAGATTATGGAAGCAGTAGTCACTCGGAGCAAAGGGATAAATAATGTTCTTGCTAGCCATTATACTAATGGTGAGAGCAAGGGAATGACTGCATAATTGTCAGAGAGCAGGCTTAGAGAGAACTGTGCAGTTACAGAAAGCTCACAGGGCACAACAGAAACTGTTCAGCCATAGCACCACGACGACTACTGACTTACAAAAACACATGTTATTACAGACACTGGACCCAGCCTTGCAGCCTTTATTTGTAAATGTCATCCCCTGGTTTGTTAAGGACCACATGAGTCAAGTCAATCTCAAAAGCATGACCTAGGTGAGTAAAGGTGCAGGAGTCTTTACATCCCCTCCTCCTCCTCAGTTCAGATGTTCTTTCCACAGAGTTTCCCAATTTAATTCTCAGTCAGGAATTGTAAAACAAGCCTCACCTCTAAAGCTGAGACCAGGACCTCAATGCACTTTCTCCCGACGCACAGCTCTAAGCTCTTCACCCAGTCACATCAAGGGAACAAGTGAGCCTCTTCCTTTCCATGCCTCTAGTAAACCTGAGGCAACCAGGGCCAATGCAAGAGAAACAACTTCTGCTGCTTTCTTAATATCTGCAGTCATGCATAGGTGTCCACTCCTTGGCTGATCTTCTGCCAACCAACTAACCGCCCTTTCACCTCCAGACATGAACAGACAGAGTACAGTCGGTGCAGAAATGAATGCTCCTGGCCAATATGCATGAAAAATTAGCCCCAGTGATTTAAAGTGACATAAGCCTGCTGAAATTTTAGTAAACTTACCCCCTCTGCTTCAGAGAAAATTTTGCATGTAAGGCTTACGTGGCTATTAAATAGTACTCTTCAACTGATGCCACATACTAGACTGTAGCTCCCTTTTAATTAGTGGAAGTTATAAACAGCCAGTATCTATGAACTGGTGGGCGACTCACTAATATGCAGTTTATGTGAGGCATGAGTAGGGACCCACACAGGGCCTCACACCATCACCAGCCTGATCCACAGAATTTGTAAGATGTTTCACAGACTATGTGCGCTTCCTGCAGTACTGAATTAAGGAAGATGACCTTAATCAATCAGGTAATTAAACACCGCTTTAAGCCACTCAGTTGAGCATCATATCTCACAGACTTGGTACACTGCGCAACCTCTTACCAATGGGCAGACACAGCTAACAAATTTCTTCCTCATCTGTTGGCTTTTTGGCAGTCCACAATGGGTCATTCTTAATGCAATTTCATTTTCTTAATTAAATCTTCCCTGAGGTATCGCTGGGGATTATTTCCCTTTGATTCCTTTATTTAAAATTTCAGAGTAGAGAGAGTCTCACCCTGCTTTCCATGGGTTAGAGAGTCTCTCTCTTGATTAACCCTCAGAGAAGATAAGAGAATTTTTAAGTGAATAACATTCATGTTTGTTATATAAACAACTCATCTCCATATAACAGGGCTTAGGAGATTTTAATAAAAAAAATGGCCAAATAAAAAAAAATAGAAAAAAGGATTTTTCTTGCTATCTCAAATTTTACAGAGCAGGGATTCATTTGCAAAAAGGGGAAAAGGCCCCCAAATCTAAACGCCTTCCAGTGGGAACAGCATTCTTGTGAGTTTAATACAAATTGTTGCTTTTCCTAATGTTGTAATTCCTGTAATCACAGGCTCAAATATAAAAAACAAACAAACAAAAAAACCCCTCTCAGCTCTGCTTTTCAGGAATAAATCTCTAACCACCATGTATTGAAAAGTCTTGAAACTGTGAAACCATCTGAGTACCCCAATCCCATAAGAGGAAGCAAAATCTCCAAACCATCAGTTTTAAAAATTTCTACATTGTTAGGGAGTCCCACTCATGATTTTTCAATGCTTGTGGACAGAAATACTGGCTGAATCCACGATTACCCTTTGTACTTTCCAAAAAGGTTGCCCTACATGTTATGCACTGGTGATTATGAATCAACCTTACGATACCTTCCTCTGAATGTAATGATATGCAGCCACTCCGTTAAAGTAAAACTAAACTGTTCAGGAAGACAGAAGTGAACCATGTTAGCAACATGCACCTCAAGGAAATGCTGATATCAATCAGCACAGGAATATTGACCAGCAATTCCAGTTCTGTGCTGCTTGAGAAAAACCCTGTGGTACATATACAAGGTGAGATTTATGTTATCCAGTTCCAGCTGATTTGCTTAAGTTTGTATCCAGGTTCCCTCTGGAGAGAGGAGTACCCCTACAAGAAGATCCAGCTCATCTTAAAACAGAAAATGGTTCATCCCACCTCTCTCCCCCTACTAGACAGTCTAGATGTTCCACTTACTTACACAAGATGGCTCAATTCTTGACAGCTGAAGTAAGGTGAGATATATGTAATCCATAGTTTAGGAGGAGTCCAATCTTCAGAACATTCCCCCAAATGACAGGACACCTCAGCAAACTCTAACAGTCATTTAATCCTGATAAGCAACTTGTTCTGTGTGAAATCCCAAGCCAAACACACTGAGGTCTTCTAGTTTTGGAAGATTCAAATATCATACCAACTACTAATATGCAAAGTCATAAATGTCTAGTAGTACAAAAACCATTGTCTAGCAAATGATATGCAAGATATAGCACTGAGCTGCAAAACACCCAGTCATGGTTTGTACACCAAAAAATTGATAACGTTATATAGACAAGAAATACAGAACAGCAGTTTATTAATATTATTCCAATAGCCACTTTGAAGTAGTATATCTTTGGGAAGGACCTGAAGGAAGAAAATAAACTACTCATGCATTCTTCTACTGCTTGCTCAACAAGTAGAGAAAGTGGCATGAAAAGGGTTGCCATACCAATGGCAGAAATCAAACACTTCAGGCACGTTAATTATCAAGCAAAAAAGGGATGGGAAGATAATTTTGGGTAGAAGATAAGATTATTACAGAAAAGTGATTTTTTAATGGAAGACAAAAGTGTTTGCCATATTCCTTATGGGTCCTTCTTTGGCCACAAAAGAGAGCACTAGACTGGACTGACCTTCTGTTTGACCCATCATGGCCATTCTAACGCTAAGTTCCAGTCTACCACACAGTACAAAAACAGAGGGAGAAAGGCTAAGAAACTAATTTGGAAAGGAAAATGCACAGAAATTGAGGAGGAGGAGAGGGGAAAGATGAGGAGAGAGCAATCCTTATGTCAAGGGTAGCAAAGAGTTCAAGAGGAAAAAATAGACGAGCCACTGCTCTCCTCTGCCAACAAACTTTCTTGGTGGCTTCATGACTCTAATGTAATTCCTGCCAAAATGCCAACCCAGTTGCTTTGGTTCCTTGGTAAGTTTAAACCAAAAGATTTTTACCCTTAGGTCTTCAGATTTGTTCACAGTCCACACAGGTAACTACTGTCACAGTTCCACAACTACTTTGGGACAGCACAAACTGATGCTTTCACAAAGAAACATTTTGCCTTCCTCCCATTCCTTGTTCCCAGCTTTTGTTGCCTGTTTCCTTGCATTGGCATAAGTGTTCTTAGAATGGTTAAGTGAACCTGATCTAGGTTAAAACTACATGGCATAAATAACAGGTTCAAAAATACTGCCAACCCAGATCAGTTCCCTGATGCAGTTCTCCATGTGGCCACACAAATGCAGGTCTTGACACAAGGAAATGAGTAACATGCAGTAAAGAGTGGCTGGAAAAGCAGAAGGAGGTGACGGGGATTGTTTAGCCTAGAGAAGAGAAGGCTCCAGGGGGATTTTATCAATGTGTATAAATACCTGATGGGAGGCAGTAAGGATAGACTCCGTTCAGTGATATCCAGTGAAAGGACATGAGTCAGTAGTTAGAACCTGACATACAGGGAATTCCATTTAAATGTAAGGAAACACTTTTTACTGTAGGGGTGACTAAACACTGGAACAGGTTGCCCAGAGAGGTTGTGAAGTCGCCATCCTTGGAGATATTCAAAATACAACTGGACACAATCCTCAGCAACCTTCTTTAGTTGACAGTGCCTTGAGAATTAGGGGTTGAGCTAGACAATCTCCAGAGGTCCCTTCCAGCCTCAACCCTTCTGTGATTCAGGGACTGCTGCTTTCAATAGGAGGGCCAGGTTATGCCTTTTTAAAGTGCTTGTAAAGATGCTTCCTTTTATAGCCTGAAAACAATCAAGATATACAGATAACTGTATAGCAGATACAGCATCACATTTCTAAAAGGAGGTTCACATCCCTGCTAGGAAAGCATTTAAGGTCTGAAGATATAGGGTCCATAAATCAAAAGACATTAAGCACTCCTAGAATAGCATAACAATCATCTCTGAAAAAGATTCCAGTTTTGATCCATGGACAGCAGTACACCCTAACAGCAAGGATAAAAAGAATTTTTCAAAACATAACTGTTTTTCATATATAATACTTGGCTATCTACACTCATCCTATAAAAGCATTAAGCACAGTGATATACTTTCTGCTATTCCTCTACAGTTTTGTCCATGGGTAGACAAGAAGTTTGACACCTACAAGTTTTGCCCAGATGATAGAGCACTTCAAGTCAAGACTAGTCTGCCTCCAGCTACAAGGCTAAGCAGGGCAGTGGAACCAGTGACAAAGTAGGAGGCGTATCATCTATCAAAAAGGACACACAGCAGAGCCAGAGGAAGACTGAAAGATATCTGTATATGCAGGTAGCAAGGCAAATACTAGCATGCAAGCGCAAGAAATTGGTGAACTAAATAGATGAAAAATATTCTCAGAATTAAAAAAAAATAACCTTCTCTTTCTTCATCTTATGTAGGAGATGACAAAGCTACTACGTTATCGCAGCACAATGGGCTCTGAACAAGGAACTATTCAGTCACTGAACAAATGCACTGTTGAGTGTTCACACTAAGAAAAGTGCATCTTTCCGCATCCACGTTTCAATAGACTAAGCAGCTAAAGGATCAGCTTCCAAAACACCAGAGCAACCCACAGGGCAAAGGATGAAAAAAGGTCTTTGTAGGAACAAGACCAATCACCACAAAAGGAGAGAGAAAAAGCTCTTGAAATGGTAAGACTTTATTAAAAGCAATCATTTTTCTGTTCATTGCACTGAAGCCTGGTTTGACTGCTATAGGAGAAGCAAAGCCAAAATAGGACATTTCTTTCCTTGATTAAGGCCACTTTTGAACAATCTGCTGTAGAGAGTTTACCTTTGCTGTATCTAAGTAAAAGAGTCCAGCTGTGTCAAAGTACAGACCTTTTTGCAACCAAAAATAAGAAAGTCCCATCACAACTGAAAACAAAAGGGCCTGAATAGTAGTACTATGCTTGACTTGCACCAGCTTATATTTGAAGCCCAAACGTTTTATAGGCTTGCTACTGAGAGAGTAGGCATATTAGCCTCCAGTGGCTATAAAAAAAAGCTGTTTGTGAGGTGGAGGGAAGCAGAGATAGTGACGAAAAAAAAATTTTTGTTTCCAGCACTTTCAGAAAAAAAGAAAAAAGAACCCTGCTAAAACAACAACAGTATCTAAACTGGAAAAAATGAATTAAAGAAAAAGAGCGTGGGGGCCCCATTCAAGGTGATCTTGTTAAGCCAAAAAGCTAACAATCATGTTTTGGGTTTTTTTCCCCTCACAGGCTAACATACTTCTGCTTTTTAACATGTGAGTGTTATAAAACTGATAGCTGAAAAAATCTGTGTGGTCTCTGTCCCACATAAGCATGCAGTAAATCTTCCCACAGTTATTTTAAGACGTCATGGGCTGAATGCATCCCTAGTGCAAGATCAGCGATTTAAATGAACTCAGTGTAGCAGTGAGATTGGCCCCAGGCTTCTATGAAGTAAATACGATAGTATAATATTTTAATGATCATGTGCACTGCAGACAGTAGATAGCTTTTAAGATATAACTGTATGAAGCAGAGTAGGTCAAGTCTCATTTTCTGCACTGTGGGAAATTGAAACATTTTTAAGTTTTCCTTAAAGCTGAAGCATAACAACAACAATAATCTTGCCACACCTCAATCTCTGATCTCTCCCAACTGGATCTGATCATTAAACCAGGCTGCAGGGCTCCAGGTCCTCTGAATGTCTGCCAGCTGCAATACAGACACATTCTCATGAGAAACACTTTGATTCTGTTTAAAATAGCATTTTTTGACAGAAGACTGTTCCACTGGCAAATTTTCATGCAGCTCCACTACTTAATATGCCTCCCCTCCTCCCACATGTGCATGCACCAGAACTACTTCAAGAAGATAATTAAGCTCCACGTTTGCAGTTCATTGGATTGCTTCTGCCAGTTTTCCTGCCTTTTTTTTGCTGGGAGAGCGAGACTCCAAGAAAGAAAAGGAGTCAACAGAGTTAAGGTGATCTAATGTCTGCACGTAATGATATATGTATTCTTGAAAACAGATGCAAGGAAATATATCTATTTCCTTCCTTAAAAAAAGAAGAAAAAAAAAAAAAAGGCTTGGTAGCCTCAGGGTGGCTTCCACGGAGATGAATTCAGCTCTTTACTCAAGCAGCCAGCCATTCGAAAATGAACATAATTACACTGTCTTTGTAACTGCCACATCAAATAATTTTGATCAACAACTGAAGAAACATGCATGATTTGTGTGTGGGGGGGGGTGTCTCTTGTTTTCAGCAAATAATCTATTGGAGCTGCACAAATCCTAGTAACACTTATGTCTCTGGCTCTGTCTTGTGACTCAGCATTCAGCAAGGCTGCTCAGGGCTGCCAAGGACTATTCAGAGCTCCTGAACCACACCTGAAGTTGGACTGCGAAGATGAGCCTGGCGGGATTGCAGTGCAGGAACAAGGAGTGCGTGTGGCAAGAGGAAGAACATCACACTCAGTTCAGTCTCTAAGAAAATCTACTCAATGCCAAGCCTCTGGCCTAAAATGTGATTTTTCCCCAAAGCAACTACATAAAAATGTTTTTTATTAGACAGAAGACCTGCTACCTCGAGCAGATCCAGAATTTAGTTGCTGACTTCAGCACAAGAAGAGCTTATTACCCCGTTTCTGACAACACCGCAAAAGAATTAAGCAAAAAGCTCTGAGCAGGAGCTTATTTGACTCATTAGCATCAACTGCAATATTAAGTATGTTCCTCTGATGGCAAATCCTTGATTTATGTCAAGTCCATCTGAGACATCTTTGGCCCCAAGTCTCTCTCCCACCCTGTACCTATCAGAGATTAGGAATAGAGGATTCAGGGAGGGCATTATGAAAACACTGGTTTTAGCTGAGTGGTGCAGCTGGAAAGCACTTTCAAGTAGTCTCTCATCTATGTGTCATCTTTTTCTTAAACTAATAGAGGCAAGTCCACCAACTTTCTAAGCTGTGATCCAAGGTCCTCTGAGGTTTCAAGACTTGGATTTACCACATATATTTAGAGCTTTAATAAGCAACAGAGTGAATTATATTTGTATTCTATTACACACAAAGGTGCATCTCAAGGCTTTCATATTCACCATTAGCTACAAGATTCCTCACAGAAAATTACTTCCTAAAACAAGCCAAATAAGAACATGCAGATTCCCATCAGACACATCACTGAGGCATGGATAAATGTAGAGCTCAGAAGACCATAATACTGAACACAGATATTTTGGATCAGATCAAAAAAATAGGACTTAGGCATAGTTTAGGCATTAAAGTAGAAAGCAGCAATCCTCTGAGCCCCGCTTTCAACATTAACAGTACTTAGCCACCTAATGTTCTGCTCTTGTGCATCTCAAACACCATAGTCTTGACATTCCACTTGCTATTCAGCATCAAATATATGAACCACTCCTTGGCACAGGTGTTGGAACCCAGAAACTCCCCCCTCTACCCATTAAACCAAAGTTATGCTCCCTCGTGCTCTTGCTCAATGAATCTTCAGTTCCTCTATGCAGAACATAATGAGTTTGACAAGATGGGCATAAATCATGCCCCATACACATACACACTTAGAAGAGCTTCTGGCCTGTTAGGCAGTTAGGGCAGATTCCTGGAAAGTCAGAGATCTATATTTGATCCTTCTTGGTGCAGGGGAGAAATGAGAGTGCCCCAGTCTGGAGAAGGCAGCTCCTCTCTGTCCCAAGGTGACAGGCCCTACTCAGTGCACTGGCTTTGGTGTATCCCCTTCTGAGGGCCTACCTCCCCTCAAGCACCATTAATCAGCTTTGCACCTAACCCAGGGCATGACCACACCAAGGGGGCAGAGACACAGGCTGACTTTGCCAGCATTACATAGGATTTAAAAGCACTGGGGAGCACAGAGTAGGAGCCCTGTTACAGCCTGCACATGAGCCAGCAAAGTGCAGTGAACTTAAGCTAATCTGTTATGCCTCTTTTTGGTGCAGTGCTGCACAAAACATGGCTATAAAATCCCTGGATCTAAGCCGGTAAGCTCACAGAATATCATGCAGACTTAGCAGCCTGGACCTTCATTTGCTTAAGGCCCTCTATAACTTTCCACTTCAGTGTGTGGATGCCCCCTCCCAGGGTCCCACAGGGATGACATATTATTAGTTAGCACTACTGCATTTACATTCCTCTTGGTTCAGGCGGCTAAAGGAGATGAACTTGGTTTTCCTGGAGTTATTAGAAGGCCATCAAGTAGATTGATCTCCTGTCCATCTTTTAGAGCTATTACAAGGATGTCACGAGTCAGCCAAACAGATTATTCATGATGAACCTTTCTTGAGCTACTAGGTGATACAGTGCTAATTCTCCTCCTCAAACACCCTATTCAGCTTGTCTTTCCCTTGCTGAACTAGCCAGACAGCCAATCTCATACAAATCCTGAGCCTGCTACCACCACTTACACGCTGACTTTCCCAAGGTGAGTTGTCTTACTGAAGTTAGTGGGACTCCCTAAGCAAGTGACACTGTGTATGCACACAAAAAGCCTGCAGAATTAGGTTGAGAAAAATAGGTCAAAACAGGCATATATTTAACTTGGAATCCAAACTTCAGAATATTTTACCAACGCATAATTCATACATATGTGCACAAAACTCATATTTTATAACCACTGAAAAGACATTCTGATATGAACTAAGGGACCAAATTATTTTTAAACAGAAACTCTACCAGATACATTTGCTTTACCATTCCAAACACAGGTTAGACATCCAACTTTCTCCCATAACCCCAAACCCTTTGCTTTTCTCTAATCAAAAAACCTCCTTCTGTAACCTCTTTTGGAAAATCATTTCTTTATCCATTTCCAACTGGAATCTTAAAGGTTTTTTTTTTTTTTTTCTTAATACGATGAATGCGGAAGGTTGAGACATTTATGCAAGGAGCCTGGTCAGGACAGTCAGCCCAATTCCAACCCTAAAAAAAAACCACATTTGCAGGCAGTTAAGTGTCAGAGGCACAGTGTCAAGTTCTGGCAGGTGTACAAGGAAAGGAGGAAGGGCACGGGAACAGTTTGCCCCTTTCTGGAAGTTCTGCAGAGACTCCCATTGGCTTGTGATGATCTTCCAAGCTGCCCAAGACAACACAGCTGATGCCAAGAGGAATTTACCATGTAGCTCCAACAAGTAAACCTAGGAGTTGCTCCTTAAATCAGATTTCCAGACGGCATTGTCTGCTTCCATCCTCCTCTAGGATCCACCTCTAGCCAAACCTTGGCAGCACAAGTGACAAGTTGAAGCCACAGAAGTAGTCAGTACCATGCCGCCACTACAATTTGCTGCATTTCCTGCAGCATGATTGCTTATTTTGCTCCCCAGTCCCAACCTTTTTCATTCCCTCCACAGCAACATTAAAATCTAACACCATAGATTTGTAGTCCAACCTAGGCACTTTGATAGGCACATTCCTTCTCTACACCTGCTTCTGCTTTATACACAGCTGAGCACAAAAGACACACAGGGGTACTTTAGCATTCAGACATTTATGCTGAGGTAATAGATACTTTTAATTTATTATGAATGTCCTAGTAAAACTGTTCAAATACAGAAACTAAGTTTTTTGCCATCATCATGCTATTAGATACAGCATATTAGTTTGAGTTATTAATCCATGTTGTCATTGTCTGAGACATGAAATTGCATGGCCAAGAAATGACTACATTTGTAACAAGGTGTGTTGAAGATAGCAACAGTACTTTGCAATTACCAAATTCTTGGGAAGTAGGGGGGTGGGGGGGGATATCAAATTTATTAAAGAGAATGTGAACTGATGTGCAGAGAGGGACGATCTTTGAAAATCCTCAAAGATGGCACTTAGAGTGACCAAACAATTTTGAGGAGCAGGAAGGAATATGTTCAAAATCAAATTTCAGAAGCAGATAATTATTTTATACCATTGTATGGTGTCTTGGACCAACATAAGAAAATACTACCTTTAGTCAGGTGGGAAATCTCATCTTTGAGAGCTTTATTCATGTAAAAATTGGCTAATTTACTTCCACACTTAAAGCAAAATCCATAAGGAATGTTAAGAAGTGGAAACCAGAAAGAAATCAAACCACATAGCCTAACTCTTATAAACTACCACTTGCTATGGGTCTTGGAAAGGAGTTCTATCACAGGACCAGCTCTTATACATTAGAATCCTCTTCCAGCCTAACAAGAGCAGAAGGAGGAAAAGAGGCAGTTCAGCTCATTATCCCTTAATATTTGGGGTGGATACTAACTCCCATATAGTTCTTTCTGCTTTAGACTGCTGCTAGAGCAATGAGAAAGTGTCATTGCTTGACACTGGCACAGTGAACAGCCACGTTCCCTATATTTCAGCTCTGTAAATAGAAGTCACAAAAGGCCAGATGCTACTGCTCTTCATCAAGCAAAGATTCCAATAACTTTAGTAGGAGTGTTGTTCATTTTCAGATCAAAGGGTTTTGCTCAATAATATTTTATCTCAGCTCCAGGTCTCTACTACGACTCACAATATGCAGTATTTCTGAACCACGGTATTGACCTAACATTGACTACTACTTGCAAGAACACTGTGCAGTCAAATTACACACCTTAAGTTCATGAAAGGATCTCATTCCTAATCTCCATGTAGCCTCCACAGGCCTGTAACCAAGGCAGCAGACAACTTAATGGCTAATGGGCCTTTCATGAATCTTGAACAGTACCAACATGGAAACGTGCGTTCTGCCTCCAAGACTAAATATTTCATCTGCTTTCCCCCCCCTTTCCACCTTAACCATGCAACAACTAAAACCTGCTGTTTTCACAGAGTAAATTTTTGCTTTATCATCTTCTTCAGATAACAACATGGTTGCACACAAAGTAAATATTTCTACACTAAAAATCTTAAGGCCTCTCCCATAGCTTTTTTTTTTTTAAACAAACACACACATCATTAAAGGCAAAACACCCAACGTTTGATGGATGTTCTGCATTAGAATGTGAATAAAAACAGTTTAATATTTTCCCAAGGCTGCAGGCACAAAACAACATCTGCTACTTTCCCAAAAGGAGCACTCTAAATGTTGACATTGCCCAGATTTGGAAGAAAAGCACCCAGCTGCCCAAGGACCAGTCTGGCCCCATAGGACATTCCCATCCATCCTACTATTTTGTCAAACACTTCTAAGAGCGACTGCTGATGCCGAGGCAGGTAGCCCCCCATGCATTCGTTACGTCCAGCTGGAAGGAAGATCTAAGTTCAAAAGTGCCTTACAACAGGCATCCAGCTCATAGATAAAGTTGGACTAGACCCATCTTCATTGCTTCTCAACTAGCTTAGCAAATTTGTCCATACAATGTACACTCTGCCAGAGACAGAGGCTTTGGCAGGATACTTTTTCGTTTCAGGGAGGAACAGAATAAAAGCACACCACCACCTTTAGGATCTGGGGAACTGATTCTTGACCTGTGTACTCCATACAGCCAAGCACTCAGAGGAGTTTCATCGCTATATAGGAAAGAACTTGTTCAGTGGTCTCTTCTAGCATTCCCCATTTCTTGCTCTCCTCTCTCCCTCATGAATGGCAAATAGAATATGCCACACCACCTCCTCTGCTTACACATGTTTGTGCAGAGTATCAATCAGTCTTCCTCTTTGCAAAAAGTGTATCGCAAGTAGCATGCCATTAGCTCTTACCAAGCTTTCAGGACGCAATCCTGAATTTCACATGGAGATGTCTGAAAGTACTTCAGCAGCACCAGAACTGCATGATTCTCCTTTCTCCAAAACAATAGGTCTGTTGAACCACAGATTTTGGGACCTGAGAAACCTGATTCAGTAATTGAAGGTGCACATGATACACATTTTCCTATAGTACGAAAAAATTAATTATGTCACATAACAGATTTCAGTCCTGGTGTTCAAGAGCTCATTAACAAAACTACTTTAAAGCGTGCTAATAGAAACAAATGCCTTTAACATCACAGACTTCCCAAATGACTCCTGCTACAGAGATGGATGACAAATCACTGTCAGTCATCTTTAAATTCCATATTGACTACACTGAAGCAACTACCCATTTATTTTTAGAGCATGTTCCATTTAAATACAGGTGATTCAGTTCAAGAGACATTCTACACTGCATCACTATTTTATGGGTTAACAACTCTCAAATTTAAAAGGATTTTAATTCTGGGATAAACATTTTTTGCCCCTTTTTTGCTTCTAGACATTGGATTAAAATTTTAATTCAGGCTTCAAACCAAACAAATGTTGGTGATCTACCAGCATCTGCAGAGAAATATAAAAATATCTAGAAAGTGTGAAAGAGAGCCTGTTTTGCTAAATCCATAAAATGAAACCTTGGCTAAGGTCTCAATAATAGCCTTCCCGACTGCTGTGCACACGTTCTCTCCCACAGACCTTCTGCTCTGCAGCAAGGGAACACTGCCTGCACCGCGTCCTCAGAGAACTTTGCAACACAATACAGCACAGCAGTTCCCCAGGGAGCATGGCACTGATCGCTCACTTCAATATTTCAGACAGTAGTAACAGGGTCTCCCCCTTTTTTTAAACATGTAAAGAAACAGCTCATCATATTGTCACCTCAAGCCACTGAGATTTATCTGCATTGTAGGCAATATTCTTAACAAAAGGATGAGGAGCTGGGACCAAACCTCGGCTGCTCATAACCCACGGAAAAGGAGGGCAAGATAAACAATGGGAAGTTAGGGTAGGAGAGTCCCGAGGAGCTGGGCCTTCTGTTGCTGCTGCCACTGGACAAACTGTAGCTGCAACAGGTACTGCAGCAGGAGAACCACGCTTAGGGATCAGCTGCTGCCCCACTCAATGCATCTCCTTCCTCTTTCCAAAGGGAAAAGGCTCTGCCCGTGACAACAGCCTATTCTGCCTGTAGCCTGAACCGGTCTTACTGGTCCATATTATGATGAACCCAAAAACATCTGAGATGAGAAGAGGACAACACCTTGCCAAGGGATCATCCAAGCACCTCATGAGAAGTAGCACTGCCTGAAAGAATCTAAACCTCCCTCTTCAAAGTTGAAGATACAATATCCTAGCCATGGAATAGCTGATCAAAAAATTAAGAATGACTCATAAGACTATTACACAGCTACCTGGCCACTATTCGTTGAACATAACAAAAATGACCCTGGACTCCATATGTCAAAGAACCTAGGCATTTCTTCTTAATTTTAAACATCTTGCTGTCCTCAAAACTCAGCTGGTATCTCAGTCTGCTCTTTGCTAGTGGCTGTACTTTTTACTTTTTCTGTGATGTATATCCCTCACCCTCCTGAGGATACAGAGAGAAACCAAAATATTCTGTTTTCAATTTTAGGACAAATACAGATGATAGGGAGTGTATCACATTTGGCCTTAAAAAAAAAAAAAAAAAGATTTTATTAGAATAAATGTTTATCAAATCTAAGGCCAATATAGAGGTATTTCTAAAGAATAATAAAAAAACCTTCAGTGTTTGCCACTCAGACACCGCAGAATTATAACAGCACATGAAAATCTAACAAGAGAAATGGGTATTAAAAAAAAAAGTCTTAAACAGAAGCACAGCTGACTCATCTCTTTATTGCCAAAGCTGAGGAAGACATTAAGAGTAAACAAACAACAGACCTCCTGAAGAAAAGGGGGTGTCTCAATTTCTTTTAATGCTAATAGGCAGATACACAACGTGGTATGAGCAGAACCATCCACTAGCTACTCCCGCAGACCGACCCAAGGGAAAGAGCTGACACCCAGAAAGGCTACAGCAACATTTCCAGCAATGTGATTGCCACCAGAAGCCCGGGAGCAGGCAAGGCACTGACGACTCCCTGTGCATTGATGGTTCCTAGTGACATACGCTGGAAAGCAGGCACAGCAGCAGACAGGATCTACTCATGGAATACGTTTGGACACCCAAAACTGTTGTTTTGGTGGCATTCATAAAGGCTTATTTTGGCCTAGGCTCCCTCTAGAGCTCTAGCAAGCGAGAGCACTTACATTAGGCTGAAGCACTCTCTCACATCTACAGGAGTCTACAGAAACAACAGGCTAAAGTCTGCAGGCTAAAGTCAGTCCTTGTGAATACCCCTAGAAGTCCCTTTTAGAGAAACTGTATAAGTAGGTAAGGCTTAAGATCAGAGAGACAATAAGGAAGAAAGGGAAGTCATTGTATAAGACAAGTTAGATATTCTGGCAATGTCTGTCATCGTAAACTAAGATGCTTTAGATTAATTACTTTTTGGTTACTAAAAGCCCTTCTGTTTGAACTTTACAACATACCTAACTGGCAGGGAAATGGGGAAGTTGTTTGTCTTGAAAGGTTTTTTTTTTTTTTCTTCTTTTAAAGCAACATTTATCCAGTCGAAACCACAGAGGCAACCTTAAGGCCCGCATCAACAAAATCAGGATTTCCAACAATTTCAGAAAATAGGTAACACGACTTCTTTGTTAAGGGAGTTCACAGTCTGACATCACACTCCCAACTTGAATTTTTTTCCCCTCTATATGCTTTACTTACACATCTTTTGCAGCATTTAAAAAAAGTAGCAGATAAGCCAAATTCTGCTTGCACTATTTATGCAAATAATTACATTGTTGGTATGAAGACTATTCAAAAGAACGAAACAAGAAGCATTTAGCGCTACCTTGAATGAATGCTACTTAATGTCAGAGGTAGAATCCGCAGAACTCCATGAAACTTTACAGGGCTCATCTTGTGTTTGCAAAGAACGCTTGTCGGAGTGCCACATACACAAGTATAAACCATGGCAAGATACACTTTTTGGTTTAACAGCAACTCCTAGCCAGTTATTTACTGGAATATAAAAAATAGCAAGCTGTTTATTAGACTGCATTTAAAGTACAGAGCATATGAATTTTATACCAACTATTTGAGATGTCCTGAACGCAACTGTATGGTTTGCCTTCAAATAAATTATCACCACATTCAGATATTTATACCTCCTGATAAAGTCACCGAGTGCATCAGTTCATGTTCTGCCCGCTCTGGTTTCAAACAAGCAAGCTTATGAGAAAAAGCTGATTGATGCTAGAAAGGTTAGGAGTCCAAAGCTCAGGTCACATTATGTCAGCAATACGTTAGCATATATATCACACATGCCACATATGACATGCCCTCCACTACAGATTCACATGATACTCCTCACAAACACCAGCTATCTGAGTATTCCTTGTTCTGAGTTAACTTCCCACTCACTCTCCTTACATGAACAAGTAAACAGAACCCATATTCCTTCTGTAAGGACAGACACTCTTTCTTCGAGTATCAGACTGAGACTTCATCAACATGATGAGTATTGTGTGTTAACTCAGTGCATGTTGCTTTTTACTTCTGGTACCAGCATGAAAAAATCAGTGTTGCACCCGTGTTGTCCAAATGGGTGTGTATTTCAAAGACAGTCAGAAAAGAAGCAGAAACAGCAGCCAGGATACCTACTATACTCTGTTTCTTCACAAAATGCACATATGACAGAGAAACGATAATCCCTTCTTAGTGGAAAATCCAAATTCTCAAAATGAATCCCTAAGCTAAAATGAATTACTGTAATAACTGCAATCCTAGTATGAGCACTAATCAGAAAGGCACAGCTGACCACCTGCTATGTGACATCTTTAGCACAGCAGCACCATGCCCCTAACTGCTGCTGTGTTCAGAAAGGGTTAGAAGCCCCACAAAACGAGATGGTAGGCTGTTAAATACACAGACAAGAGCATGTCT
Organism: Apteryx mantelli; assembly: GCF_036417845.1. NCBI lineage: Eukaryota > Metazoa > Chordata > Aves > Apterygiformes > Apterygidae > Apteryx > Apteryx mantelli. The sequence goes on from NC_089979.1 coordinate 111,200,402, forward strand.
GAGTGATTGTCGTACAGCCTCCCTAGGCACTTCTGCTGAGTGCAGCATTAAAGAAAAAAAAAGAAAGGCACTACTGCAGCTCCAAACAGCAGGATGCAAAAATCTAAACCCAGGCCAAGTAATTTCTTCTGCAACTATAAAGAAACACACAGGAGACGATGCAAGAGGCAACAAAACGAATCGTATGTGCCCATGTCTGTACAAACCCATTATCTATGCAGGCTGTGAAATGAGAAAAGCAGTGTTTGACAATGCTACAGGCTAAAGCAATATTCTTAATATACTTATAACAAGCTATTTGATTTAATTGGCAATGAAAAAATGCAGTTACGTAATAACATAAGATGATAACCAAAATATGAAATCATAAGATTAGCTTACAGCAATGAAGAAAAAAAGACGACAGTTTGGGCTTTAAATTTTGCTGCATTGTCAAGGAGCCAAGAACCAAATTCGGGGGTTTCTTCGTTTAAAGGAAAGAGATATAGTCATCAAAAATCCAGCACGGGACTCTTCACCAGAGCCTGCATACATTCACGTTCCCAAATGATGTCAATTCCTGCTGGCACGCAGCTCATAACGATCCTACGCTATTTGCTCGCTAGTAAAAATTCAGACGACAGGCCAACGGCTAAGCACACAACCCAACATAGCCCATATGCTCCGCGGCGAACAAAACCCACACTTCCCCCCCCCCCAACAGAAGTATCCAACGTACGCATATGGGTTTCCCATTCCCTCATAGATCCGCCAGCTCCAAAGCACAAAGACACGCACACACACGGTCGCAGGCTGAAGATGCTGTGGAACAAATGACAGCGCGCACACACGCACACAGACACCAACCTGCCACCACACCTGCAGCCGCGGGGCAGGGGCCGCCTGCCGCCCCCGCCCTTCCCACCCCCCCGGCAAGGCCCCTGTCCCCGCACCCACCCCCAGGGAGCCCGCCGCCGCTGCCGCCCCACAGCGCGACACCCCCCGGTAACGGCAGCACCTCCCCATCCCGCTCTGCACTTCTCGCCGGGAGGCAGCGGCGGCTCCCTCCCTCCGCGCCGCCGCCGCCTCCTCCCCGGGGGCGGCCGTGCTGCGGGGCCGGGCCCGGCGCCGCGGGGCTCTTACCTGGACAATGCCGGCCTGGGCACAGCTCATGCTCCCGCGGCGGCGGCGGGTTTTACATCCCACACGTGCGGCTCCCGGCGCGGCGCCTGTCAGCCCGTCGCGGCCGGAGGGCTCCGGCGCCCCCGCCCCGCCCCCTGCGGGGCCGTTAGGGCCGTTGGAGCGGCCGCCGCGCGCGTGTCACCCGCCGCGGGGAGGGGGCGCGCGCCTGTCACTCCGCGTCGGGGCGCACCATAGTCCGGCACGAGCTCCTCCGCCGGCAGCGCCGCCGCTGCGCCTTCTTCCTCCTCCTCCTCCCGCCCCGCCCGTCGCTGGGCACCGGCCGCATGGAGCCAACCACACGCCGCGGCGGGCGTCCGCCAGCGCCAGCGCCGCCCGGCCCCGGCCCCGGCCCCGGCCCCGGCCGTCCGCACACGCCGAGCCCGGCCCCGTCTCGGCGCGCTGCCGAGTGGCCCGGCCCGGCCCCGGGGGCCCCGCCGCCGAGCGGGTGCGGGGCCTGGGCACCCCACAGCCCTCCCCCGTGGGGCCCGGGCCTCCGCCAGCGCCGCGGTGCCCAGACCCCTCGTGGGGGGTCACCCACCGCCCCCCTGCCATGCTCACCCCCTCGCCCCAGCCCACAGACACCAGCACCCAGCCACCCTCTCGGACACCCCTGTGGGGCACGCCACCAGGAGCCACGTGCCCACAAGCACCTCGACTCAACACATTTAATCTCACACCTGGTCCCTGGCAGCACAGCACACTGCCTGGCACCCTACGTGTCAGCACCCAGCAGGCACCTTTGGCTCAGCCTTAGCCGCTCACGGGGAACTCTCCCAATGCCAAGGGAGTTACACTGGTACAAATGGGCATGGATGCAGGAAAAAAAATAATCCCTTTCCCTTCTTGCACCCTCCCTCAACCCTATGACCCTCCCAGTGGCTCTTTGCTAGCGCGCCATAGTCTCATGGGTGATCAACGTTAATTTGTTTTCCCCCACACAAAGAGACCTGGCTGAAGTGATAGCTGGGGAAGGCACTGCTGCATTAGCAGCTGTACCTCCCTCCCCTCTCTCGGGGAGCACACCATTCAACTTCCCTGCTATCTCATGGGGCATCTCCAGGCTCTCTCCTCCCCCTTCTCTTCTCCTAGACAGTGCTTTATGAATTGCACTCCTTGACAAAGAAACCCATGCTTCCACTGCTGGAAAGAGCAAGGCAGTTGGTTGCATTCTCAAAATGCAGTTAATGATCTGTGCAAAGGTGCTGTATTTCTCCCATGGATCCTGCATTTGTGCTAGCACCAATTTGTGTGAATCTACTACCGAAAATAGACCAGGAGCACTGCTGGCGGCTGCAGTGAGCTGCAGCTTCTACAGGCGATGTACTGTCTAGGTACCCATCTGTCAGAAAGGGCTGAATACCAGCTCCTAGTTTGAGCTGAAAGAGAGGAAAGATGGGCAGAACAACCCTGTCAAGTTCTGGTTAATCCCTCACCTAAGTAATTTTCTTAGATATAAATAAGATTTTTAGACAAAAAAAGATTTTTCCTGTCCATCTGGTAGATTTTTCCCTGTTAATAAAGATGCCCATTTTTCAAAGGTCTTCTAGATCTTAAGTTGCATCCTGAAGCAAAATCATGTTGATAAAAATTGTATTACATTAGTGAGAGAGCTAATACATCTTAGGTCAGAATTAGCACCATCCAGGACAAGTAGGCTAGTTAACTATGTTTGGTCAGAGTGAGAAGAAAGGCATCTGATATTAAGCCACATGAGCTCTCCCACAGGATCAAGGCAGACCAGAGATGTGTTGGACCCCACAGACCATATTCAAGCAGATTAACATTTATTTCAGTACACATCTGCTTGCAAATACATTCTTGTCTGCAGAAGTTTATCTGAGTAAGTCGGTGTTTGGGCCAGTGCAGTGTCTGTCCTCACCCAGTGAAACCATCCCACTGAATATTGCTTGCAACAGGTAATGCTAACAAATACCTACAGGAGACCTCAGTCCAGATCTTTGTTTTCATGTGTTATAAAGACGTATAGCAATGCTTAGCATTACACGAACTGCTCATGGCAAGTAGGCATGTGCTTACATCCTTGCACATTCAAAGTCTAAATAAGAAAAAATAAGACAAGGATTAGGAAGGGAATCAGAGGCACAGAGAGCTGAAATATTTTGCCCAAAGGTCACATAGCAAGTTGCTGGAAAAGACCCAAGAACAGACCCAAGCCTGCTCACTCCTACTCAGTGCCACCTCTGAGCTTTTCTCCAACTCCTTCTACTTAATGCAAGTTACCGGTGTAATTCCACATCATGTGTTCTTCTCAGAAGTGCTCAGACATAATACAACATTTCTCAGTTTCAAAGGTGGAAGCATATATTTATCAAAAGCATTAAGTTAGTCAAAATGGGAAAGGGGGAAAAAAAATAAATGCACATGCTCTAGAAAAGAAAGGTCTAAACCCAGCAACTGTAACACTGCTCGATTCTGATTTGCAGAGGCAGTTTAACATTAGCGGTATGCAAGGAGGAACCAAAAACCTATATCAGCATAACCCTTCAGGACCATGAGACTTCAAGAAGCACAAGGCTTTGCTGTGCTCTGTATCCGTTGGGAGAGCAACCTCTTCTAAGGAGAACTGGGCACATGCTTTTCTCTTCACTAGCAACCACCTCTGCTTTCCTTTCGGATGGAAAATGACATTCTGAATCTCCTACAGAACACACAATTTGTAAACTGCATGTTGATATCTGAGTAAAACATGGGAGACAAATTAAGATGAAGATGCAAACTGTGTATTCCATATCCACCTCCTGTAGATGTACATTCAAATTATGAGCAGAATATAAATGTGGTTCTGTGGCAAATGATTCAGAAAAATGAACTAGACTAAAAATTCCTTTCCTCCCCTGTTCCTCAAAAGAAGGAAATGACATATTGGAAATAAAGTGGTTTCTATCCATTGTAACTGCATTTTATTGGAAAGGAGGGGAAGAGCTGTATAATATGTGAGGAGTTTTAAAACTGGACTTAACTTCAACAGTTCAGATAGGTGCTTATCTATATTATAAGAAAACCTCTGAAATTTATATGTCTACCTATTACACACCCAACTTTCACAGTCCCCAACCTCCCACAGACTAAGCGAAATAGCAGGTTTTGCTGTCCCACAGTTTATTGACAACTTCTGGTCTCTTTACAGTCATCATCTAAGGGTTACGCATGCCCCGGAGTGGGTCTACAGACACTAAGTTGAAGATGTTTTGGGCAGCCAGTGTGACTGGGATGAGTGTCTCTTTTACAGGGAAGCAAGAGTGTTGGCAGCCAGGTAGTAGCGCTGCAAAAACAGGAAAAAGGGGCAAGAAAAATTCAGCTTGAAGAAAAAAGAAAAAGTTGAAAAATTTGTATCTTTCCCTACCAAGTATTTCTGAGGCATCTAGATGTAGGCTCCTGATTTTTTGCAGGATGAATTCCATTGCATTTCCAAAATCTATCATTCTGCTGGCTCATTCATCCCTGGTAATTATCTGAGGAAGTTCTACTTAGTATAGCATAGTACTTTGAACAGACAGTTTGTAGTTTTTTAAAAAAAATGCTTTGATCAAAGTAGTGAAAAAACAGGAAATTTTAGTTATTCCTAACAAATGTCAGGTACTCCTACATCTGGAAAAAAAACAGATTAACATGGTGATTGTCATGTTACAGCCAAAAGACACTAATGCTCTTTTCCACGGATTTTTGGTTTAAGCTCATTTGGGTTATGATGGAAGGAAAGATTAAGACAGTCATAGGATTTACTCATTTTGTCTTGCATTTATAGGGGACCAAGTGCAAAACCAAACCAAATTTCTCCAAAGAGATGGCTTCTCCAAAACAAGAAATGATCAACCTTTGATGCTTCACTCAGCATGCTCCTGCCTAAAAGCTGTATAAAAAAAACGTGAATATCAAGCTACCTAAGCTTTACATTGCTTTTTAATCCTGTCAAACATAGGAGTGTAGCCTTCCACTGGTTCTCCGTGACCATCGTATACATAAAGACCGAGTGACTCATAAATGGAAATTCACCAGCTTGGCAATATTGGCAGAAGACACTGGATTGTGAGGGCCATTTAAACAGTTGAGATTTACTTTTTGGCACGTCCTAAGCTTTTGTTCTGGATTCATCTCCAGTTGAACCAGATGTCATGTATATAAGCACTTCTCTTTGCTGCAACATAATTAGTATTCATTGAATTTCACCAGTTAAAGACAATGTTTGTCCAACAAGGAGAATGCCACTCAGAGGTGATGTAGCACAGCATTTCCAGGTACTCTCATACCTTGCTCACGTGACCTCTCATTAAATTATTCCCTTTGTTGGGACTCAGAACTCCATTACTGACACATACAGACCATCTGTAAAAAAGGCTCTTGGCTGATGCTGACTAACATCTTTTACTATATTTTGCCTTACACAGATGGGATTGCTCATATCTCAGCTGACTGCTGTGCTTATGCATAGCAGTAGGTACTTGTTTATAATGTAGGTGCTAGGACTTTAGGCTCCATCAACAGAGCATTTTCATTAAACAGCTCTTGGGCAAAGGTAGCCTTTTTCATATATGTTACATTCTTCCTTCCTGGCAACACAGATCTGAACATCTGTGTCATGGCCTCCCCAAACTCTCCTAAAAGTTTACCAAGCACTATAATTGCTGGGAAATTACATAGGACAAGCCAAGAGTTACTTCTGCCCAAACAGGACCACAACCATACAGCTACCAGCCATATTCCATTCAGGAACCAGTAGCGCATTATGAAATAGCCTGAACCCTGTCCTTGTTTCATTCTGGGTGTGCACGAGTTGCTTTGCATGGATACAGAATTACTAGAGCATTTACCTGTCTTGATCAAAAGAAGTCTAGCCCTTTGGCTGCAGTCATTTGCATGACCTAATTTTCAGTTTTTCCTAATTTTTTTTGTATGTGGGTATACACTGGTTTGACATTTCTCCCTGTTAGTCCCTTTTCTTCTACCCAATTCTCTTTCTGGAGAAAATGCTAACTAGCTTCAAAAATCAAAAGAGCTTAAGCATTAGCATCCTTGGCAAGAAAAGACACACAGTGATTATGAAACATTATTCTACATGGGTAAACATAAAGTGTTTTTTCTATGTAAAGCCTGTGATAATCTTACAAGAGACCAACTTTTTTTTTTTCTTTTTAACAAATAAGACTCCATGTAAAAAAAAAAAATTCATAAAGCGTGTTCAATAATCATGCAAAGATTGACACCATATCCCAACAAGTTGTTCTGCCAGCAGTTAAATGATTAAAGCATAGATTTAGATAGTGTCCCTGTAGCCTCTGATGTTCAGTGAACGGCAAGCTCACACCACAACTTTTTCTTCCACACTAGGTAAGCAGGGGCAGGAATACATACTAACAGGGTCTCTCTCTCCTCTACCTGATTGTCTTTCACAAAGCTTTTAAGAACTCAGTGTATTTGAGAATTCCCTCATCCAGTATGTTTGGGAGCTCTCAACCAATTTAAAGAGTACATGGATGGCAGATAATCAAATACGCATACAAAGCAATAAGCCTTAAGAACCTAGGTTCAAAAAAGAGGATAGTGGTCTCATCTACATCAAAAAAATCAGTGGTCTACAGCACTTCTGCAACAATGAATCCAGACTTTCACAGCACCAAAACCAGACTGATTTGGCTTTTTTAACACATATTTAGTTTTAATCTAAAGCGGTGACTTGCTCTGAGGTGGCAAAGTGAGAAAATAGCTAAGATTTTGATGGTAGTCAGAACAGGAACAACTTCTGAAAAAGATGGACTGGCTTCACCTATCACACAGGCAGCACTACTGTATTACTGACCAGCCAACTAATCACATGCTCAGACACATGCTTTAACATCGTGCTAAAACAGAACCAGATGGAATATTTTTCTTCTGGTGAGGATGGGGATTCAAAAGATTGACCTAACACCTTGGTGTGCTGGAAGGGATGCTTCTGGTCTTGCTCTGCACCTTATTGCTGATCATTTGATCCCACCCCTTCCTGCACGCTGGCCCAAGTGTTCACCTGGTCTTTTGGCAATGAAGTTTAGCTCACTAAACCAGCAGACAGCTACCCACTGCTTTGCTCAGTTTTTCTGCTAGCACAACTGGGGTCAGACTGGCACCAAAACAAGGAAGAAACAGGTGAAATCACTTGATCCTGGAACAGGATCAAGCCCAAGATGAACAGGGATATTCCCTCTTACCTTGTGAAGGCACACTAAGCCAAAATTGCTGCATACTCAGTAGGGTGGTGAAGGTGAGATTGCTACTGCCTGCATCCAGGCCTTAGAAAATTTTTGAAGATGCCAAATATTCAGTTGTTTTGGCCTCCCTCTCACAAAGGGCTCCCAGACAAATCATTAGTAATTTACGTTTTTCTCAACACTGGCCCACTACTGAGTAACAGGCCTGTTTTAACTATGTCGGAGGGAATAGAGTTCATTGTCCATGCTCATTTGGCTGATAAACAATTCGATAGTAACAGAGGGCTGAATTAACAGATGAAGGCAGATGGGTTTATGGAATAGGGAGGAACAGAGAGAGGTTATGTTGAGAAAGCAGAAGGATTGGAAAAAGATCAACCAAAAATGGGCCAGCATGTTAAGCCATATGTCTCTTCTAAACAAATTTTCTGCTCTTGTTGTTCAATTGTCACAATGCTTCATAACTATCTCTTATGCTGTTCTAAGATTTGGATTTTTTTTGCAGTCAGCAATGCTTCCCAAGAGTCCAAAAGAGCAACCCCCCCACACCCCACAGTTTGTATGGGGTGAATATCTTTGTTTTATTTTTTTACTTTCGTATATAATTACAATAAGGTGAATACAGCCTTTAGCAAGCACAAATCTAGGGCCACACATAGTAGTCCTGCAATATTAACTTCACCTCTCCATCCAAATACTGTGGAGATAAGTCCGAGATGGGTTTAGTTGCCGCTGTCTTCCCCCATCTGTCAATCCTACTAATGAAAGGAAAAGAAAGTGGATATGCCTGTAAATAACATACCCCTTCCAACTGCAGCCAAAAGAACCTAATATGAAACATCTTAATCATTTAGGGTAGATGGCCTGAGCTAATATCCAGCCCTGTGCAATCTTTCTGCCAGTCTTTGATTGGTATCAGCCATGCCAGGTTTAAATTTCAGAGGCCAATAAATAATAAACCAGCTTGAATCCCTACTCCAAAGCTAGAAAAATTAGACTAAGCTGTCTCATGCTCAGAGGCCTAACTTTCCACACAAAAACGCATCAGATGACATAATGAACAGTTACTTAATTGAATGGGAGAAAGGACAACAGGAAAACAAAAACAGTAAGATACAACACCTTTCTTAAAGTAGCATTATAATTGTTTATAGCTGTCCTCCCTTGCATCCTGGTGTAGCCATCTGGCTGTTTCCCATCTTCTACAGTATCACTAGCTTTTTAGTTTGCAGTCAGCAGGTCCCAGGGCTCTGTCACCTGAACAGCATGGTGACAAGACCTTACCCAAGCTGCTGCTGACCCCACAGTATTAGCTGCTCCCACTAGCCACCTGTGCCCCCTGCTCTCCTAGCTGAGCCCTGCTCTCCCTTTGAACCCAGCCCCCTTCTCCAGCTCTGCCCTCTGTCTGCCAGGTCTTCCAGCTAATCACAAAGGCTTTGGTCATAGCAGCTGCTCTTTTCTATCAGCTCTTCAGCAAGAGCACAGGTACCTTGCAAGACTACATGCAGTCCTCTTGATGGAGGAAGCATCTAGGCTTAACTACCCTTCCAAAAAAGAGGAAAACTGTGTATATAAATTAAACGTTTCACCTATCTCTCTCTCTCCCTTCTTTTGGTGTCAGAGTGCACTTGACCTTTTGGTTCCTCTTCCAACTGAGGACCCTGCGGATATGGCAATTTCTTTTAGGTCTCAGCCACAAGGCTGACTTCTGAAATCAAGCAGAGAGCAAATCATGCCACCAGATCACTGTGCCTGTTGATACTGAGAAACTGTTACTCCGTATTTAAAATTTGTCTATACTTGAACTACAGGAGACAACCACAACAGGTCTGACCTAGGAAGACTGAGGGCCACATTTACAAAATCAGACATAATAGCTTGCAGAGGCTTAGCCACCTGCTATGTTTACAGAGTACCTTTCCTTGCCTTTAAATGATTACATATCTCTTAATCTCCACTTACAACCAAAACAATGCCTATATATGCAAAGAATTCTTGCTGCAGAGAAATTGCTGAAGATTTCAAGTGTAACTCCCTTTTCTTTTTCTAAGTTGCATGAGTTACACTAAGTATGTTTACTAGCCCCAGCAAACATTTCAGCTGTTCTAAGTTTAGGGATCAGCCTGAAAAAGAATCACGAGCAGTGCTTCTAATGCTCAGTGTGAAGTACAGCTCATTCTTTTGCTTTTAGCAGTTCAACTTTCTCTTAGCAGCACTTGTGTAAAAGCCAACGACTGAAAAAAATAACCAAGTTATATCTGTATACAAAATGCATGTGATGTTATGTACAGCTGAAAAATATCAATATGAGAGAAACATCAAGTCTACTACAGTTACACAAATGCAATACAAATCTACAATCTTCTCATGAAGACAAAAGTGGCAGCAAAATTTAGGGGAAAAAACAGGCCTTGTTAGTTTTGTGTGACTTGAATTACACCTTGGATTTCCTTCTGTATTTACACTAGGCAATTTTAAAGCATATCTATTCTCTGAAGCATGGTGATAAGAAATTTCATGTTCATGACTTCAGTTCAAATCTAAGGTAAAATTAAAAAAAAAAAAAAATCACTTCCTTCCATGGCAGTGCTACATCCAGCCCAGGATCAGAAAGTCAGAGGGTTCACTTCTGGCTCGCGCAGTACTAACAGAAGATCCTCTACAGGCAACTCAGCAAATGAGCCATTAATAATGCACCAGCCTTGCAATTCACCTGTATTGTCTCTGCAAAGCTAACATGAGTAAAAAGCAATAAAAACTGTTTTGACACTATTGTTAACAGATGTGACTGACTACGCATGCTTTTCTGTTGAGTAAGTAGGAGTCGCACACATTATATCCTACAGCTGAACCATAAAGAGTCTGAACCAGAAACAGCAGGGACAGAATTGTGGAAAAAAAATGTGCAGGGGCAGCTGAGGTCCCCTCTGAGAGCCATGTGCACAGGACTCCCAAGAATTAATTCTCTCAGTCCCATAAGTCAACACAAGCAATGCAACAGTGTCGTCTCTGCAAACTAAGATGCACCTCTGTAGTCAGTGGGCATTATAGCATAACACAGTGGCCTTTCCTGCTGTGTAGTTGTAAAGGCACTATTCCAAGGTTTTCTCCCTCTTCCCAAACAGATCTGTGACTGGACTTCTTCCTTTCACTGCATAAAAGCAAGGAGCACACTATAGTGCAGTCCCCTCTCCCACATCAGTTTTGCTTTTGTGTGAGGGAGAAGGAAATTAAGTTTTACCAAGTTCCTTAAGACTAATGAAAGAGTTCTTGCATTTTGCTACCAATGCAAAAGAGACTTTAATAAGGGATAAAAAGAATAAGTGCTAGGAGGGAATCTGAAAGCAGGGTAAAAAATGACATCTGGTAGGGAAAATGGGGACTTGAGCCATAAAGGATATTGGAATACAACTGACATGTGAGCAGAGGACATGTTATGAGACACTGAACACCTGGAGCTTGAGCCCATTCATTAAAACATTCTTATTCCTTTGCCTTCGATATCTTCAAGTCTTACAGAACATTTTAATCCATGGTTGAAATCACATTACCCCTGAAGGGCCAAGTTCCAATAACTTTCACTGTTGTATATCCAAAATAACTCACTACTGAGACCAGAACCCATCCTTAATCATTTTTTGGGGGGGGAGGGAAATCAGTGCCAAAGCTCCAGTCAGAGAACCACAGCATTGCCTTGTCTGAAATAAGACACAGGAACAGATTCTTAATTCCTGCATCAGCATCCATCCTAGCACTCTGGCACCCATTCTAGCACTCTTGCACTTCCCAGTTGAGTAGTAACCTACTTCTGTTTTTAATTTCAACTAAAAACAAACTAAAAACAATCAGTACAGGAGTACAGAAATGGGGGGAAAGTTTTTAATATCTTGCTAAAGAATCCCATGATAATTTTGAACAGTACCTGAAGTCAGCAATATAATTTTCTTTCTACAGCACTAAAAGAGATGGTGGAATTTGCCTGCAGTATCTTCCAGGGTATTTCAACAATGGGAGAAATGATCACTTTTCCCTATGGAGCCAGAGGAAGAAGGTTGTCTAGTGACCATGCTGCAACTCCAGATACTCAGATTCAGGTCCTAGCTGTTGGACTTCCGGTTTAACCTTGGGTAAATACTTTAATCTACCTGTTATGTCTATTGCTTATGTGCAGAATTGAAAATATTGCTGTACCCAGGGAAGCATCACTACACAATAAAGTGTAGGATTGTGAAAGTGTCAGATCAGATGCATGTTATGAACAGTGAGGGTCATGAAAGTGTCTGGACAGACAGGACAGGATATAGACAGAAATACACAACAGTGCAGAAAACTAACATTTTTCAAGGGTATTAGTACAGCAAAAAATATAATTCAGGATCAGTACTGTGGGGCAGACTGAGCATCTCGCTTTTCAAGGTCTGGAAATGAACAATGAATTGCCTGGAATTTTGCAGACTTCTAAACCAAACTAGGTCTGATTTTTTATGCTTAAATTAGTGTTGACATAATATGAAAAAAGATTACATGCTAAAGGGTTTTAAGTTTCCTTTATTCTTAAGGTGGAAAAATCTACAAAATATCAAAATTACTTCATGATTTCTCATATTCCCAAATACATTTTTGAAGAAAACAAGACAGGCAAACTGCAAAATTGTAACTAGAAAGTAAATGCGACCAAATTATTTTTCCTCAGTTCTCCAGTGGCAGACCCCTTGTCAAGTAAGTGTGCAATTCCAGTTTCACTAGCTTAAATCTAGAGTATTTCTCCATTTATTGCAGTCACTCCAGATATGTCCAGATGTACCAGAGGACAAGGACAGGAAGTAGAAAACCTTCAAAGAGAAGTGAAGGCTACAGTTTGAGCTATTCAGTCCCTGTTTCCTATTGCACTACTTAAGCTCTTTCAATTGACAGAGATCTACAAATGAACCAAAACCTGGATACAGGTAGGAGAGTCACTGATGCAAAAATCTTGATATGAAAGTTTCCAGACTGTGTTGGACACATTTCTAATCTAGTCAGCAAGCACGTGCACCCCTTCTGCACAGACAGTGATGTTGCCATATTTCCCTTCTTCCTCCAGACATTGTCCTCATGTTTCATGGAAAACACACAAAGGTATTCAAGGGTTCACCCAAGGATTCTTTGCTGATACTCTCCTGGAAGAGTAGTTAGTGTTCTTAAAGAGAATAGCTAAAAAAGTATCAAATTTCAGTGCCTTTCTTTCCATTGCAAAATTCCTGTTTAAGATGGGATCCTTGAGGCAATTTCTAACAGGATAAGCTTTACAGGCAAGAGTTTAATGGATCTAAACTGCCAAGGCTCATTTGATATGGGACACATCAGAAAACACTAGCAGAACAGGGCCAGAGGTCTTTCAGATAGCTGGGCTATTTGTAGGAGGGAACAAGGGAGAGAGATGGGGAGTTCAGGGCCTGGACCTGCAGAAAAAAACAGGAAGAAAAACCTGTTGGTATAATCCTGCTTGATTTAATGCACCACATTCTGAATAGAATCCTAATTTGGTCCTTAGAGTGGAGTTATTTTTCATTTTGTATGTGTATATAATTGTATTCTTAGCTGAGGACATTTTTAGACATCCCTCGATATGTTTTATGTATTTTAAGTGCTGTTTACTTTGCAGGAATTATTTTATGTAGATGTTCTTCCTAAACCAAGTCATTTCAAATAATCCACTCTTGTTACTACCCAATCTACTATGTCTCATAATACTTTTCTAATCAGGAAGTGTCCTATTTTATGATTAATCCACAGGAGATTTTTAGAAGTATGTTCTCTGAAGTACATTTTTTCTAATCCTTTCTCAAAATTGTTTTTAAAATAAACAAGAACAGAAAAGAATAAGGGATATGGAAATAAACAAACTTTGGATTCAAGGCTAACTGTTTCAAGGCTTGACAATAGTCTGATCTGGGGTTACGAAGTACATTTTGGATTATGCCATCTGATTATTTCCACATTTGTTTCACAACTTTCACAATCCATTATGAAAAGATGCATTAATAACATAGGGAAGTTGGAAGTATTTCCTTATATTTAATAAATTAAAGCTTGAAAATTTTCTTTTGGTTCTACAGAAAAAGTTCATAGGTTTGGGATAAGCTTCTTGTTCAATGGCTTGCAAAAAAAGATTTTTGTAAAGAGGGATATCTTAGACAAATAGCCCGGCCAGCAATACTGCATCTAAACACATACTGTTAAAAGAACTAACCTTTAAAAAGATTAATCCCAATTTCCAGTGAAAGTTGATAGCAAAAATAAATATCTGCCATGCAAATATCAATAACTACACATTTTCCACTAAAAATCTTGGTGACTCTAGCATCCAACACAATGATTACTGCATCTTTCCAAAATGATTTATCTTTTTCTTTGTATTATTTCTCAATTATCTCACAACATGATGGCTACAGCTCTTTCAGGCCTCATGTTTCAGTAGGCTTGAAAGTTTGAATGCTTTAACTGTCTTGACATTGTTTTATTTCTTGACATTGTTTATTTATTCACAGATTCTAGATCACACTAGAGAATGCCATTGCCACTTCCTACTTGTATACGGATATAGTTCTTGTTTTGTAGAGAAACAGACAGAACACAAATTGAATCAAGCTAGCAGTGTTCTTTTCTAAAAAAAAGTTATTCTTTGAGATATGGCCATGATGCGAAGGCAGTGACAGTAGGATGGCTGAGGAAATAGCAGATGCATTATAGTGAGGGTAGAGTGTTACTCGCCAAAGTTTGAGGAACCCTTTGCCAACAAGTGCTTCATTTTTTTAAGCAATCCTTGTTATTACTGACTCACTAAAAAACAGTCAATTCAGCTCAGCACTGAAAGATTATTTGGAGAGGAACAGTGTTCACAGTCTCAGGAAAAGAGCTGAAAGTCATAGGTACAAAGCTGAGATAGCCACCATTCAGGCTACAAGGGAAAGTGTTCAAGTGACCCTGTTTACCGACTGAAAAGCCAGTATACTTTTATAGCAAACATTGCGTAGGGTCAAGTATCAGTCAAAATAGAAGTACGCAATGAAATACTAGTGGATGTTACTGTCATTGAGCCTTCTGATTCAGCAGTGACACATGCTGCTGTGTGTACTACAGAATTTCTTCTAGTGTCTTAGTGTTTTAAATGAGCGTCACTGACACTGAACAAAACAGCTCCAATACAGTCCTGCATTTGCTCTTTCTTCCTGAGTATTCACCCTGTTGATCCAGTTATTGTAAACAGAGTAAGTGTTACTTAGTAAGCATCTCGAGTAGACACTTCATAGTTGGATAATGGAAAAACACCACCAGGAGAATGAAAGAATAGAAAAATTCTGCTATGCCAAAAAATGTTTGGAAGTTCAGGTGGAAAATGGTCCATTAGTACTGAAAGCTATTATTTCAAAAATGGCATACACGTGAGATGCACTGCCAGAAGTGGAAGCTGAGATTCTGGTCAAAAAACAGTCCAGGAAACCAATTCAGAAAATGCATGTTAGCTCATAATCAGATGTAAGCACATAAATGGCCTTAATGATTTCCGTAGGATGTGATTTTTAACAAGTTGCTCTTCAGCTGCAAATATACAATAGAAAGCAGCATCTTTATAACTACAAGTCAAAGTGGTTCCTAGATGCAATACAGCCCAGCTCCGCTCATGTTTTCTGACCCTACAATACTTACAGGCATGTCCGGATACACAACAGCCAGGTCTTAAGCCCCAAACATCAAATTCTTGACAGGAAAAGTATATATTCAGTATATCCTACAAATAACTAAAATTATATTTTAAAATCCCTTAGAGTATTTCAGGAGCACAGGCAAGATGAATGATGGAAAGCATGCTGCAGAACAGGAGTTGCAATAGTGTCAGTAACAGGAAAAAAAATCCTTGTTAAGCCAGTTGAAATTACATACTTTTGCCAATTTCCATTTATACTTATATTTGTCAGATAAGTATGAATAGGCCAAAAGTAAATCCTTAAATCTAAGTATCTTCAAAATGTAAAGTTTCTACAAGCAACCAACAGTGAGCTCACCTGGAAATACTTAAATTGACCTGATTCTCTGAAAATAGATGCAAAGCCTCTGAGAATCCCCACTCCTTACAATGCCTCAGGATGGACATCCTCACATGGAAAAGCCCTGCAATCCTTTGCCCAATAGCTTTGCATTTGCACTTTTTCTGGTCCACTTCTGCAACAGCACACTCTTTCCTTGGCTGCTTTGGAATATCTTCTCTACAGACATCTGTGCTGCATTTCCAGCTTTATAAAGATAGAATTAGGATAAAGAGCTTCAAACTTCCCCTCCTAAAGGTGTTAGACTACTTGTGAACTATGATATCATTCCCAGGAGTGTCTCAGACTTGGGAAAAAGAACAAAAGTAATAAGAACAAAGAGGAGCATTACAAGGAGAAAACACCAAAGGGAAAATCATGTCCTTGCTCATACAATCTTAAATCTGTCTTTTAATTAGGGATATCCCTCTTAATGCAAAATCTTTGTCAGAATTAGTTGACTTCCAATGAACATGGGTAAATAAGTCTCAGTAGGAACCAACAAATGAGAAAGTAACCTACTAACACAGTTGTAGGCACAATCAATAATCCAATTTCTTGATCATTAGATTGACATTTGTGGATGATGGCTGGGAGTAAGGAAGGATAAAGATGTTGGGAACACTTGCTATTATCTTCCTCCCAGCTTATCACTTGTGTTTTAGGTCAGGCTTGGTTAATAAGCAGTCAATCACATCAGGGACCTGTTTTTCTCTTGGAATGGGATTGGAATAAAATATAGACTGGTGATTTGAGCTCTGTATACCATACAAATCTGACTCCAGGAAGCAATCTCCCCTCAACATCAGGTTCTGCCATCCTTCAAACTGAGCAAAAGTATTTGCCACAGCTCTGCCCACCCAGTACTGATACAGAAGTGAGATCATCAAGATCTCACTGAAACTCCCATTGTAAGTCTCCCTGGCCCTTGCCTCTCTCAAAATTCATTGTCCAAACATCTTCTAGGTTCTAAGCTTTCCTATTCTTGTTTTGATACACACTACACTAAATTAAATGCCCCAAAATGTAATGTTAGGATTTTAACATTCCAATAACTATTTAGAACAGAGTAAATGAGCATTTTGCTTTTGAATCAGTGCCTCCTCTAGTTTTCTTTGGCACTGGCTAGTGATGTTACTACTTTAAACACCTACTTTTGCCAGATGAAGGGAACTGTATGAAGGAATTACATTATGCAGATATATCAGTTTTGCGAGTTCATCCCAGCTGGATAAACAAGCAGAAATTCAGAGAATAGTGTGTTAGCTGTCCCACAGAGCCCTAAGATAATGGATAGCTCTTAAGTGAGGGAAGTAACACTAACTTAGAGTTTGGTTAGCAACTTGGACAATTTAAATCTCCTTCCTGTAAGTGACTGTACTGAGGCATACACTGTAGCCAAGATCATGCAGAAAGTTGGCAGAGAAGTTGGAACAACAGCCCAGAAGTTTTAATTCTCTAATTCCTCTGAGACAGATTTCATTTTCTCAGCATTCATCATTTTAAGTCAGACAGCTGAAGACTTGAGTATATTGCCTGTTTTCTTCAAGGCACACACAAAAGCCAGACATAAGTTTCCTTCCATCTCTCCTCTCACCACAACACATTCTCAAAGTTTGGTTATCTGTTGTTCAATTCTAGTTTGCAATATATTACAAGAGATCTTAAATTTGATGAAATCAAGACAAATCTTATACCAATTTATTGGGATGAATCCTTTGCTGATGTCAGTGGTACTGCTGATGTGATCAAGGTGAGTGGGATTTAACCCAGTATAGATGCACTGGAGAACACTGCTACAGCAGGTAGGACTTGAAATATCCATAGAAATGGATAACATATTAGAGAAAAGACTTTCAGGTTTGCATTTGCTTTTCAGGTTATAATAAAAACCAATATGCAAGTCCCTCTGGGAATTTTTAAAGTGTCCTCACTTCTGTCCATGGAAAACAATTTAGTTACCATTCTTCAACTGTGCTAGTGAAGGGTGTATATCACAGATTCCATCAAGCTTTACTCACTTTCTGACTAGATTATCCAAGGCAATGAACTAGGTATTTTCCCCTTTCTATAGCTTCATTTGATGGAAACCCAATTTTCTTCTGCCAATCATAGTACAGACATGGAACAATGTAATGGATAAGACTACTTTGTAATACATTTGTCATAACCTATACTACAACCACTCAGCCAGTGTGTCACAAAAAGTTATCCAAGTAGCCAATTTAAGATCCCCCAGCAGCTTCTGCAACTATCAGCTAGTAAACATCCTAAGCTACATCCTTAAGTGATTTTCCACAATTAGTTTCTCTCCCTCTCATCTCCAAAGACTTAATCTCAACTCCTCAGAAAACAAACCTGGAGATTGTTTTTCTCTTGTCCTTCCCTTCACCCTTCAAAAGAGGACTAACACACTTGAATAGTCTGCTGCAAGATGAGTTTTAGGGAGTTTGGGGACACTGGTTATAGGTAGCCCACATCCAAAACTTCACATGCAAGCTAACTGACTGCGGATGTCAGCAGCCACTTTGCCATGCAAATCTGGAGCAGGTGCAGTGCTTGTACAAGAAGGGAGCAGATTTGGATTCTCCTGCTCAGATTTGCCCTTCCTCCAGATTTTGACAGGATGTTCAGTGTTATGGCAAGCAGAGCAGGGCTGCCCAGACCTGTCCTTGCTCTACCCATGCTCCAAGCCAGGATAACAAGCTCTGCCAAGTCATTGCAAAAAGCCTTTAAATTGCAGTTTGGCATGTCCAGCCAGTTTAGAGCACAAGTAAAACAATCCCAGACCATCTGCAGGGGGCCAAGCAGATTAACCGAGTTAGACAATAATGACAGTTCAAGTGCAGACATCAGAAGATATTTGGGGCACAGGGTTGCTGAGGGTACTCAGACACAGACCTAACTCATAAATGCAGCATATAAATTTTGCCCATACCTCAGGTTTGGGTCCATTCCAGATTTGAGCAATACTGTGTGTTATGCTTATGTTACCTTGGAAATATTCCTTCAAATCCCCAATACTTTTCATATGCCACAAAAACTGTTCCTACCAGGATGCACCACAAGTATTATAGCAATACTACTTGAGTTTCTTCCCGTCCTTCTGGAAATCCTGAAACACTTTTCAAAAGGCCAAATGTTTTTATTAAAAATAATGTCAGCATAATTCAGAAGATTGATCAGAAGATTATGCACAATTTTAGAATACAGCACAGGTGTAGGTACAGCCTAGCTAGGTTATTGCCTAACACTGTGTTCTCTGTAGGCAGTCCATCTTAAAGCTTATTACAACTAGGTCAGACATTTGTATGCTTGTTTACATGTGCAGCTACTATAAGTACAGAGTTGAAAAAAAGAAAAAGTACCATTTGTGAGCCAGATCTCTTCTCAAAGTCTTGAGATAGAAGGATACCTGAGAAACTGGATATTTCCACAGCCCTAGCATTTCAGTTCTGATATATTTGTTCCATGATCAAAAATGTGTCTTTAGAGAATGCAACAAGCTTAAAACCATTTATCCATACCATATCAAAATGAATTGGTGCAAACAAAAGCCTGGACCATAAAGGGACTTAGATTACTTCACTTACTGATACCTAGAAGCACGAACCTTCTAGCATCACATTTGCAGTGCAGAAGGACCAAAAGCACCAGTTCTTCAGTGGTTTCAGAACCTTTTTATAAGGGGTCACAACTCATGCCCAGAGAGGACATTAGATACCAGCCTTCTGTGTAACCCCTCCTCCAGACTGAGTAGCATGGGAACTGAATCATCCTTTCTACCTTGGAAAGGCTCCCTCTCGATCATGACTGGAAAACATATGCAGCCTTCTTGGAAATGAGAATGGGATTAGGGCCTCTATACCACTGCATTATGTGGAAGACAAAAAATATACATATATATAAATATATACATAAAAATGGAGACCCAAATGCCTAATGGCTTTTTAAGCTCTTAAGGTGGAGCTCTGCTCTAGCACAAGCCTGAATAAATCTGGATATAGTCTTACTAGTGCTATAAGGTCTATTGTTCCTTACAGCCATTCAAGTGAGTTTTTTCCATTCACTGCCTACAGGTGTGTACCAACATGAAAGAGCCACAAGTAATCCATTCTGACAAGAGCTGCTGTAACAAGTCACAGGTTACTCACACCTTTGAGCCATACCATTAGCTCCAGGGTAAACACTTTTCAGAGCAGTGGGATTCAGCCTGAATCTGCACTGTGCAAGCTACAGTGATTTCCCTTCAAAAATCAAGGATGTTTCCTTTCTCTTTGGAAGAATTTTAGGAACTCTGTCTTTGAAGGCCTCCTTATGGAGGAGGTCGCTGAAGTGGTACTAAAAAGCCATATAATGTGTGATGCTATAACTTCTTGAACTATTACTGTAGAAAACCTGCTCCAGCTTCCTGATGGAAATGGCAGTACACCTTGATTGCATTTGATGGGATTGTCATTCCATCTTTTTGGAATGCCACTAATTAGTGGAAAACCAATGTCTTCTCATCCTAACATAGTTCACAAAAGCTTTCTTAAAAATAAACACAAATCTGTCAAAACATTGTACATTAAACCAGGACCTAGCCTTTCAAAGATCACTAGTGATTCTGAATGTCCCATGTGAAATACTTTACATGAAAATGAAATTACTTAACACAGTGTAAAATATAAAAACACTGAAACAGACTTCTGGAAGCAAGTCATCTGTGAAAGAGCCACTCACCATCTTAAGCACTTGTTGCTGATGATACATCATGTGGTTTCCTTATTCAGACAACTTATTTTTTATCCTTCAGCTTTATTTCTGTATATTACTGATAGCTTTACAATAGCCTGCAAGAAGTCTTGCAAATCTCCCTGCAAAGGTACTATCTGGTCATAAAAAAAGAAAAAAATCATTCCACTTGCTTAGCTGCATGAAAAGGTGGGATTAGACAGTTCCTTCCCTGGCATCACATAAACAGCTGGGATGGGAGTGGGAGAAAATTATATCTTAGATAATTAGTGGATGAGATTCTTGCCTCCATTAGCCTAGCACTATCCTACATTACCTGTGGCAGATTTGTAGCAGCTGAGAAACGGCCCAGTGAATTTCAGCAATACATACCATTAACCTGGGACAGATTCATACATAAAACAACACTGGATCTCACCACTGATTAAAAAGATTAGCAGCAGTAACAATGCTGTGTTTGATTAAGCATAAAAATGCAAGGCTAAAGCAGCATGCTAGTTTGACTGCCATGTTGCTACTTATTACTGTAATCTTGTTTTCTCCTACAGCATGAGGCTGTTTCTGGTCATGTCTAAAAATATGCAGCCCCAAAAGCATTGCTTCCTGGAATGGCAGCACAAACATGCAAGCCAGTGACCTTTTTGTGGCTTTTGCAGCACTGACAGTAGCTGTGAGCTTCCAAGTGGTCTTTTTTTTTTGCAGCTCAAGAACTCGGTAATTCAGCTTTTAGGTACAAGAGGCTGATTAATAAAAAAAGGATTTACATGGACACTTATGCAATTAGTTTCTGGAACTTTTATGTCAGAAGTTGTTTCATGTGAAGAGGAGATTTATTCTGACGTTTTCTGTCATGAGGGGGAATTTGAAGTGATAGGGTAAGCTGGCTCAGATCTCCATAGGGCAGGAAATCCCCTGCACCCTCTGAAAGGGCCATGAGTTAGCCACTAAGCCACAAGGAGAATTGCCATTAGAAAGAGATGTCCCTTCCTGGGTGGCAGTAAAGAGTGGAACAGAGACAACTACTTTTTTCCACACCAGAGCAAGAAGGAGAATAAGATACAAAGGCAAGAGAAATCTGGTAAGAGAAGAGATCTTGCCCAGCAATCTGGAAGAGTCACTTAGTGAACTAAGCATGATGCTTTGTGCAAGCTGGGCCAGTACTGCAACTGATTTTAATTGAATTAGTGATATTAGCCAAGGATCTGTTCTTTTGGTTTCCGAATTAAAAAAATAGAGGAATCTCAAGGAAAATGGCTGTAGTTTGGATGTAAATTGTGGGATTTATGTTCTGCATAGACTGTATCCGAAACAGTGCAGACCAAACCCATTTTCAAGAACAGTTAATTGCATTAGACAGTCACATCTGAAAAATCAGCTGTTTAGGAAATGTTTTATTGGCAAAGGAAGTAGTTAAGCTGCATCCCATCCAAACAAGAGGGTTTCTGGATCTTACCCTTTTTCTCAAATAAGTTATGCTGCATCTCTAGTAAAGGGGTCTGCATATAACTTGGCAGAAGCTATCCTACACTACTGATGTCTCTTAGACATGCTAGGAGCATGTTTGGGCTGTTAAGAACAGTCACACTGGATCAAACAAGATCCACCAAACCCATGTTTTCCAACAGTGGCAGATGCTCAGGCAGGGCCAGATACCTCCTTTAGACCTCTGGGCAAAGGATTATCTTCCAGTCCCTCCTTGCCCTGATAGCTTTTCCCCCCTCTTCCCCTCCTGACCTCCCAGCTTCCTTCCCTTCTGTGTTGTCATCTTCCCCCACTTTTTACTTTCCCAGCAGCAGATTTCTGTTCACTGCAACTCAGCAATAGCAATATAGAGCTGCTCCTCTCCATCACTTCCCTCTCAGAAGACTGCTGCTTAGGGAAAGACTAAGAAATAAGGCAAATACACAGTAATCCTTTCCCTAGTGTGTTACCTCAGCAGTCAGGAAGCCAGGAACTTCTGGAGCTGGAGATCTGTTGGCACCATTATGCTCAAGATCTGCAGATAGTCTTGTCCTCTATCAGTTTCTTAGCTCTTCAGTACTTCTGGCCTCCACAACTTCTTCCATGAATGAGTTCTACTATTATGCCCTCTGAAAAAGTACTCTCCCCCCCTCCCCGCCATTTCAAGCAGGTCCCTGATATTGGAAGAGCTTGAGGTCAATAGAAATAATGAATAGGCATTCTTTACTCATGATCTCCAATTCATCCCTAACCTTAAACCTTTTCCACATTCTTCCTTCAGCTTGGGAAGAGAAAAAAATCTGAATAATCTCACTGTGTCCCTTGCATGGAAGAAATTCTGCAGCTGATGAGCCTTCCCTGTGCCTTTTGCCATAACTGTCTTCTCTGAGGGGGTGGCAAGATCTACAGTCTGCAAGCACACAATTTACATAATGGCATGATATTTGCTCTCAACTCCTTTCCTACCAAATCCTAACTCTTGATTTGATTTTTTTTGACAGCTCCTGACACTTCCAGAGAACTCGGGGTAAATCTTAAGCAAAATAAACTCCCAGTTATTATTGCCTGCAATACATACACTATAGGGATTTCTCCCTTCTGTCCTTCCTTTCCCTATAGACATTAGCTATCAAATACCAGCATTATTTCACCTGATCTTAAGCCCCAGTCTGCTGATCCCCCAACTAGCAACCCTGCCTCAGTGACATTTTGGTGTCCCCTCTGACCATAGGAGGAGCCCCTCAGAGTATGCAACTCCATAGGGGATCCAGCCTCCACTGCAAAGCTACACCCCTGTTGTGCAGCACAGATAAGCCAAACACCAGAGGCACCATTTTCAGCTGTCCTGAGCAATGTCAGTTCCTTGTCCATCTCCCCTGCAGCACTGCTGAAGGTAGTTTAAAACAACTCAGTTCATCTGCCATTGGAGTAGATGAAAAATATCCACACAGTCAATTAAGTCTGTATGTACTGAGCTATGCCTTTACATATATTCTAGTGTCAATTTCTTTTGATCATCTTGTCTGACCTCCTGCATAACATAGGCCATGGGACTTCACTGAATTAATTCCTGATTGAACTGAAGTTTAATCTTTGTGACAAGCATTCTTTATTTTAAAATGCTGAACAACAGGGAATTGACAACAGTCTTAATAAAAGGTTCCAGTGATTAACTGCATGTGGTATCAAAAGCATTCAGAAACTGAATTCATTCAACTTCTACTATTGCTGAAATTTTCTATACTCTTGTTTGCTGGACTAAAGAGTCTTAATTCTAATTTTGGTTCCTGTTAACCTTCTCTCTGTTAAGCTACATAGACTAAGTCACAGGACTCTTAATGTAAGTCTCATTTTCTAGCCCTTCAATCACTCATGGCTCTTCTCTCACCTCCCTAATTTCTCAGCATCCTTTGGGAGGACATAATGTTTGAATGGGAGAACCATAAGTGTCCTTGCCAGCCTGACAGCCTCTCTACTCCTCACTTGAGTCCTTGCTTTTATTGTCATTTGTCCATCCAAGAACTGTAGCAGCTCTTTTGATCACTGCAACTGGAGCTTGTTTTCAACCAGTTGAACATCAGGTGCTCCTCTCACCTCCTGCACGTGAGCAGCTCCTACATCTTCATTACTTTCTAGGCTGCAGCATCAGTTTAAGCAAGGTCCCAAGTCCAGAGCCAGCTCTGCCAGATTAGATCAAAGTCATCTAATCCAACAACCTGCCTCTGATGACCAACAACCAGTTCCTACCAAAGAGGAAAAGGCCCAGGCAAGCACATAGCCATACTTTCCTAGAAGACTCATCTCTGCTGATTTGTGGCTTGGGGACTCCCAAAGCCAGAGCCAATGACTGTTCCTGTCAGCTTTGAACTACATGACCAATAAGCCAAGTCCCACCTTTCTGTTCTGTATGGCACCTAGACAGGTGGTAAAAGAAATAAAGATATTTATTTTTCCAATCTAAAGACTAACTTCCACTAAGATTTTAAGCAATAGGAAGAAATTAATATATACACACTGGAGTTAGATAGAGGAGAGAAGTTGCATTTTAAAATTCTCTTGAGGACAACTCCTGCAATCTTCAAAAAGCAGCAAAATTAGCCACAGAACAGTTTGCATAATCATTCTCTTTAGTAGGATTTTAAATTAAGTTGCCAATTTGTTTTAAGTCTTATAATTTAGCAAGATCCTGTCAAAACATAACAAAACTCAAGAACAACTAAATATTCTTTGTATTCTACCTAGTTTACTACTTCAATTGTACTGAAGTGCTTGGATAAGTTTAGGATGTTTGAGTATGAAGTCCCCTTTAGCCTTGGGCTAGATGCATACATGTAGTTCTAAGCTAGGTGGCTCAGAGTCAGGAAAAAAACAGCATGCAAGCTTAGAATAGCTCTGAGCTTGCTATTTGACCTAAACCTGGAAATGAGATTATTGTAAGGATTATATACTTGGAAAGAAGTACATTGATTAAATGTAGAGCTCCATATCTTTAGATAAACAAAAAAGTCCAAGACAAATAGCAAAAAAATCTGTCCAGAAATACCATCTGTCTTATTTAAAAGAATGAATGACAATGGAACAGGAGACAAGAAACTGGATTTTTTGAAAAATGATTCTTCAGTTCTCTGAACAGGATTTATTCATGTGAATGGAGTACTTGCAAAAGTAAAAGTGCATAAGAACAGCTTTTAAGGCAAAAAACATGTTGGGTTAAAGTACTAATTTATAGTAGCCTCTGAGTCACAATTTCAAGGTCACATTTGGAAGGTAGATACAAGCTTGCTGGTCTCCACTGCACTAAACATGACCTCTCATTCAGTTTAAGCCATATCGAATTCATCTTAGCTTAAGTAATATTTATTAGGAACAAGTCTGAACTAAGCAAGGTAAGCCACTGCCAAAAGGGCATCCAAAAAAGTGTTTGTTCAATTAAACTAGCATGCATTTGTAGAAAAGCAAAGCTGTCCAACCAAAATCTTGCCATTATAAGTCAAATAAAGGATAAAACAGTCTCCAGTGGTTGAGAAATAAAGAACCCAGAGTTCAGTTTATAGAAAACTTTTATAAGAGGCCATCACAGGGTCTAGGAGTCCAACTATAACTGAGTAGATCACTTAGTGTGGGTGCTTCATGGCTGTTTCTGAGCACCTTGAATTTCTTTAGCAGACTGCCCCCCAGCTGTTGCAAGAATTAACTGAGTGAAGTTGTTAACATAAATGATTTAAAAACTTTTGACTGGCTCCAGTTAAAGAGATCATGCAGGCTTTTATCAGAAAGCCTTCTCTACTTTTCTAGTCTTGAATCAACAATCAGAAAACCAAACCCAAGCCAAAACAGCAACTGAAAGATAATAATGTTGGCCAATTTCAACCCAGTTTGACAGTAGTAGAGGCTTCAATGGCATTGCATCCCTCAAGTTTGAGGAGAGCAGACAGCAGTGGAGGAGAGGCAGATGCCTGGGTGACCACCTGGAGCCGAGAAGCACAGCACGAGCTCCCGCTTACAGGGCAGCCGGCAACACCCCAGCAGGAGAAGCAGCTTTGTTCCCAAGTAGAGGGAATTAACATGAATTTTTGGGTGAGGCTCTCTGTTGCTGTTTTTTTTCCCATCATTACTGTCCCATTGCCAGTGTCTACACTTCTCACATGAGACTTAAAACAGTTCCAGCCTTTCTGTAAGCTTGTTTCCTGGAGTCATGAGGTGGTAAAAATATCCTTTTCATTTCAAGGGAATGTCGGCTTTGGCTATTGGACACAAACTTATAGGTGCAAAACACTACAAAAGCAAGCATCAAACCCAGTCTTTCCCTTAGTATGGGAAATAACTTTGAGGAACTGAGAGTCACATATTGGTATTGCTGTCTGATTAAAGTATAAAAAGTTGTGAAGCAATTCTATTTAAATAATGAAAATATATGAATACTAGTACATTTAAAGTGATTTTAGCTTCTTTATCAGACCTCACCCCTTTATCAAAATTGGAGTAGAAAAATCCAACTTACTTGTCACAAAAGACCTTTTTCTTACCTCTAAGCTAGCAAATACAGAGAGATTTGTTTCCAGCAGATTAAACACCTCCCACTCCACCAGCACATTTACAACAGTTGTGTAAGACATTAAAAGTCAACCAAGATGAGGCTTCACAAATTCTAATGTGAGCAATTTCTATAGCATCCAACCTCAAGACTTTCATACCTCTTTTATGAACACTGGCAAGGAACATTACTAGTAACTGCTCCAGAGAAGGCATTACCAAGGATTACCAGTTTGGCAAGTGTTGTTGGCTTCTCTATAGGTCTTTTACTTGCCAAACATTGGCAATGTCTTTCCACAAGCACTTCAGTATAGTACACTGCAAGTGTTATTTCTATTCTACCTGTAATTTTTTCCCCTAATTAAATTTTAAATGTGAGGGATTTGATAGACTGTAATTTTCTTTTAACTTGTGTTAATATTTGAAAGGATTCAGTCAGGCTAGTTGGAACCAGTGGGTCACCAAGAGGTCCCTCTAACTCAGGAAAACCTTGGGGCTATAAACAAAGGCATAGCTCAACAGGAGGGGGAAAGCATGGCCTAGAACCTCAACAACTTCTTTCCCTTTATCAATTTTTTTGATGCCTCCTAGGAGTAAAGATTTGCACCTTCACTTATTACTGCATTGTTCTATTTACATGCTTCCATGGAAAAACTCCAAGCACTCTATTGAAAGCCTATTGTGCACATGCACAATAGATACCTATTTTGAAGCCAGATTTCAGCACAGCTTTCTGGCTATGACCCACATTAGTCACTCTATGGCCCAGGGCAGTCATGTTATTATGCCCTAGCTTTGATGCCAATTCATCTTCAGCAATAGAAAACAAATATACAGTGGTAACATTGGATTTTAGGCAAAACAAACAGTGAGGCTTCCTAGTGAAGGAAAGCATTTAGGACCAGATGCAAAAAAGTACAATGCAGAAGTTCAGCACCTGAACCTCAGAATGGATAATCCTAAAAATACATCCCCAAAAATGCCTAAAACCCATCAAAAGGAGCCTCATAAGGAAAGCTGCAGCTGTGTTTCAGCAGTCCTGAGGCTGGTGTCCTTTGTAAAATATCCAGTTATAGCATTTGCCCAGGAAATAAGACCCTGGTCCTTTCCCTTTTTTTGCTGACAGCACTTCCAGCCACCTTGCCCTGGGCTCAGCAGTACTGGGAAGCAGGGATGGGCTGGGAAATACCCCATACCTGTTCCTGGGGAAGCTACAGTGCTGCACAATAAAGGTGCAGAATCACTGGGCCAGCAGAGAGCCCGTGACAGCGTGGTGAGAGTACTGAGCTCAAAGGGAAAGGCCTGTTGTAGTCTCAGCCACAATTGCATTTTATCCAATTAATATTTTAGTGCAAAATACATCAGCAGGTCTGGGTGCAGGGATGAAAACTAAGGCTTCCTGCTTGCGTACTAGATTACAGTCAGGATTTCTTCTGCCTATCCTTCCCCAGCCCCCATCCCCACTGGATCCCCCTCTCTACCTGTCATAAGGGAAAAGCAGTTTTTAGACAAAGGCTGTGATTTCCCAGGGGATGCCAGCTAAGTAGCATACTAAGCAAGTCACCCAGGATAGAGGATTTAAGACTCAGCCCTGCACTTAACACGCCCTTTTAGGTACCTCCAGACTGGTGTATACTGATTTTTGGGAGCTCAGTGCTCAGCATGGTGGCTGTCGTGAGCTCCTCACAGCACAGCTTTGCCCTGTGGCCAGTGGGGAGCCTTGCCCAGCGTGCCAGGTCCCACCGCAGGGCACCAGCACCTGCCACTGCTGTGCCAAGCCCTGGTTTCTTACATCATGAGCTACAGAGTATTTATGAGGCTCTTATAACTTGCACTGGGTGGAACATCTTTTACTGCAGCTTGTTTTATTGGCCATCCAGTTCCTGCAGTGCTGGGATAAAGTTTTCGATGGGGCACATGACAGCTATATTTTGTTTTACATCTTCCTAGGCTTTAAAATCTGCTCCAGTGGTTTGAGACTTTCTTTGAGTGCCACTTGCCCAAGGTGGACAAAAGAATATGAACAGATCTTGTTGGAGGCACTAGGAAACTGCCCCCATCTTCTGTGTTTATTAAACTATGTCAAGCCTCTCTTGACTTTTACACACTGTATGCTGCCTACCATACGGTAAATATATTTCACTTTTTGCAATCAAAATGGCAGGGCTGATAAGAGACTTGAAAAAAATCACCTCTTTGCCCATGCTGTAACAGGTTTTTTCCAGCCAGGAGCATTCTTGAGAGGCTGTAGTTGCTCTTAATCCTAGCTGGAGGGAAAGAATGCTGTGCATAATTATTTTAGTCTAAGTCAAAGATGGACAACCTCATACTGTTAAGCTTGGTGCCCAACTTGTAAACAGGAGGTGGGAATTTGCCTGCCTTGCACTGTCAGTAAAAACCTCAGTCTGCCGTGTAATTTCACCATTCTTCTACGAGTTCACAAAGGCTTGCATTAAAGAACACATAAGATGTTCTTTTTCCCTTCTAAAGAGGCATGAATTAAAGATCAAGGTTATATCCTCTGGGCTTTTTTCTTCTGTGAAAGACCATATTAAGCTTCAACAAATAGACTTAAAATAAGCTTATAAAATTATGACCAAAGCCCTCCAACTGTCATAATGACAGTAGATATAACAAATGCATAAACTGTACCCCAGTTTACTTAACAGCATGAGGCGCAATTGGTTACAAGAGAAAGTTAAGTGGGAGAAAAGAGAAACAAGTTTGCATAGTTCTATTTTATAAAAAGCAGCAAATCATACATTTTGATTTAAGAGGTCCAGAAAATTTAGTCAGATATCAAGGGGGTCATGGGCAATAACCTCCACTATTTTCCTGTTTAAACTGTAGCATCAAAGTACTGTCAAACCAGACATCCACAAATACTGTCAGGACACAGGAATCACAAGTTTAATTCTGAAAATTTGGATAACTATAGATAACTACACACATGAATTTTAAAAGTACCAATCACCTACAAGTATAACTGGAATAAATGATGGCCAGAGGTCTTCTGAAAAAGTAGTATCAGGCCTTTGAAAAACAGAAAAACCTCTGGAAGTATCAAAATAAATGACTAAAATAAAAGCAGTAGAGGCATTAGACACTCAGGAACAGAGCCCCAGAAGCATTTGAAATCTGCCTTTTTAAAGCCTAACTTTGCTTCCAGGCAACAGCATTTCCCACGGCCCAGCAGAGGTAGGTAAGTGCAGAGCACCAGCAACTTCAGAAAGTCTCTCCCTTGCCTCAGAAGCACATGTGACTAGTTGGAAAGCAGCTCATGATAGATGGGAGAAAAAAGCTGATTTCAAAAATAGCTTTTAA
Organism: Apteryx mantelli; assembly: GCF_036417845.1. NCBI lineage: Eukaryota > Metazoa > Chordata > Aves > Apterygiformes > Apterygidae > Apteryx > Apteryx mantelli. The sequence continues at coordinate 111,229,887 of NC_089979.1, forward strand.
ACCTTCTTGCAGCTTGCCTTCAAGTAGATTTAAGATCTATTTAAAAAGCTTACTGAGTGCATCTCCTGTATGTATATCATATACTCCAAAGGTAGCTGAAAAAATACTGCCTTCTTCCAGCCCAGCCTCCCCGATCTCATTAGATCATTTGAGATTTTTATATTTTGGTAGAATCGCATAGGTATAGAGGTCTCTAGGAAAGCTGGGACACAAGATGCATGCTTCAGGGCTATTCTGACTCACCTAGACAGCTTCCCTGTTTTAGACTTGAAGAAGTAGATGTGAGCTTACATGGACAGTTAATATCTGTGTTGCCAACTATTACATTTTTCAAAGTCTTCCATATTTGCAATTTTTCCTGAAAGCCCCTGCTCTTAGTCTCCTGTTTTACCATGAGAATATCAGCTTTGTTTTATTTAAGGGATGTTTTCTGCCCTTATTTACAAGACAGGGAAGGCAGGAGGAGCCAAATGAACCTGACTTAAGGTCTGAAACCAGAAGGAAAACACAGCCAGGAAAATAGTGTCTATTTTAAAAATTACTCACCATTTCTGTGGCTTACTCAGTTTTCTTGAAGGCTTGATTTAACAGTGCTTCAATAGTCTCATTTCAATCTAGCTATCTAAAAGATAGAGGAACTACTGCTGAGCCTTTCAGTGTCTGGCTAGATTTCTTGAAAGGCTTTTCTCCTTCCCTTTCAGCCCCGGACATTTCCTCTTGGGCTTTTCTGTCTTGGAAGAAACCACCACCCTACCAAACACTAACTTGTTCCTTGCCCCAAACATTAACTTGTTCCAACCTGTAATTGAGATTGTCTGCTCAAGAGTTGGCCCTTACATTACCCACAGTGGTTGTCCCTGGATTTGCAGGAGTACACTCTGGGGTTCCCTCTATTTCAATACTGGATACACTATCCCATCACCAGGTCTTTGAGAGGCTGATGCAATAATTTAACTAGCAGAATTAGTCCTCTCTGCAGCTGGAGAGGCTGCCCAAGTGAGCAAGGATAACACACACAAATAAGTTTAGCCTGAAGCTGCACCACTGAGACTGGTCTGCAATGATGCTCAATGTGGCTGAGAAATGAGATCCTGACAGCAAGTTTTGCAGTTATCCAAGCATGCATGCTTAGTTAAATTACTTAACTGCTCCACAAGCTACTGCACAGGATTTAGCACATCTGATTTGAAATGGTACCTCTGGCTACTGATACAATTGCAGCATTAAGGAAAAATGAATTAAAAATTTAAAAAGTCCCAAATTCGAAACAAGATAGAGGAATCTGAATCAGAGCTGTTCTTTTGACTATTGAGTTCTGCTTAGGCAGAGACTTGCTTCTACTCTCATTTGTGCAAGTATTTAATGAGAAAAATGATGCGGTGTTCTGGCATTGGCACGCTTTTTGCTTATAAAAGCAGTTATGCATACACCTCACTTCCTGGTGAGCAGTACTTTCTTCTTCCAAGTATATTAATATTCTTAAATGAAAAAAATGAGAATGATTTCAAACTGAAATCATCCCATTTATTTCACAGGAATTACCAGACTACTGTAGTCCACAGGAATAGCAATACCAGTTTGCCTTTTGGGGGAGCCTATGCTAAAAGAGCTGTCAAAAATTAAAGAATAGCCAACAAGACTTAGTGAGGTCAATAGAGGGTGACCTCTTTACATGATCCTTTGGATGAAGATATCTGACAGCTCTTTCAAGTCTCACGTTTGCATTGTGTCCATGAGCATCTGCTCATTCCTGATCACACCATTCAAGAGGGAAGCCTTTTCCCTTCCCAAAGGTCAAAGTATGATGGATTATTCTTTGAAATCTTTTTATTTATTCATTTTAAAATCCTCCTCTACAAATATCCTTTTGCCAGTATTTTTTATCTTGGCCCAGTACTTCTTAACTGATAAATAGAGCAGAAGACCAAATCTGTGCTTTAGAATATTCAGCGAGTAGCAATAGCGAAAGCCAGATCTATTTGGGGTGACGGCCATCTGACAGTCAAGAGCTAGCAGGTTCTTACTGAGTTAAAACTATCAGTGGCTGTAAGTTAACAGGACAGTTTCAGGTTTCCAGAAACCTGAGAATATTAGGTGATCACCACTAAATTCAGGTACTGAAGAAAGTGACTCTAGGGTTTTTCCCACCTCTCCTGTGTTTTGATCCTTTCGTGCCCGTGTTTTCCTAACGCCATCTCATTTGATTTGTACACTGTTGCTGTTATCAGGTCTAGCCATGTTCATATGCCTCTGCAGAGCTGGCACGTTAGTGATTGGAGGAGTTGTGGCAAATGGTGATTTTTGAAAGATGCGCCTCTGCTTGCTAGGCAGAAGGCTCTTCTGCTTGCCTGTTAGTATTAAGTTCAAGCAGACAAACCATGCAGCCCCCTCAGAAGTTATATGGATAAATGCAACTCCTTCATTAACACTTTAGAGTCGGCAAGTAATCTAAGTAATGAAAACTACCACAACTCCAAAATTGTAATTTTTGTGGCTAAAAAAAACCTTTTAATTTCAAATAAAATATTCCTATTCTCTTCTTTGAAGGGGGAAATACAACCCTCTTCATTTTTCAGGAGGGGTCACAGTGCTTTGGTGTTGCAAGTTCAGGAAAACCCTAAGGATAAGGGTAGCTTCCTCCCCTGCTGCATGGCACAGGGACTCTGATAAATGCTCTTGATTAGGAGGCTTCTCCCACTCCAGCACTCTGCTTGATCAGCTCTCCCCTTGACCTTTCCAACTTTAAACAGCATCAGGCAATTTTGGGGCACTCTAATCTTGTACCAGCATGGGGGGGTAGAACAGCACCCCTGCTTAGGATCTTTGCCCCCTGGAAAGAAATCCCTCCAATTTTCCAGGCACCCAGAAATCATCCTTAATACTGAGGCAAAAGCAAAAAGGAAGTTTATTTTACTACAGTAAAAAGCTTAATAAAATTTGTTACTGTATTTAGAAACAGATACCCAGAGAGAAATCAAACTATTTTAGCTACCTGTACCATACTTGAGTTCTCCTCCATATTTTCTTCCTTTCACCTAGCTGTCTGGATGCTTACATAGATTTGTCAAGTGGGATTCAATCCAAGACCTATCCTCAGATTATCCTTACTGAAAATAGATCCCAATCTGAGCCTGCAAGAGCAAGCCTGTCCCCCCAACCCCCCCACAGACCTATTACAACACAAATTCCTCCTGCTGACCCCTCCAAGGCCTCCTATAAGTAGCGATACTTTAATATTTGTCTCAAAATAATGTTGACTTAAAGATAAATATGTCCATTGGGATAGGTATCTCACGTCAGACAGTAAACAAGCCACGTACTGAAGGTGAATGAAACAATTAACTCACTTGATACTTGACTTGCTGTAGAAACAAAACCATAGAAAGTCATATTCCAGCTCCAGACTGGTTGTAGTGGGGACAGAAACCTTTGTCTGGAATGTGGTTTTCGATATACAAATTAGAAAGTAATGAGCTGGTTTTGTTACATTAATACCTAAACATCTATCTTTGAGACAGAACATCAAGTTAGTCTCTTAGTCTCTTAGACTGCAAGTGTTATGTTACAGATAGGAAAAACAAAATGCAACCCCATGATCCATTTCTATTGCATTTGGGAAAAAGGAAAATAAGGGGCAGGAGGAAATGCCTGGGCTTGCTATATCCCTTGATGATCAAGTGCTCTGTTTCTTTTCTGTGTAGAAAGGGCAAGCTATTCATCTTCGTGCCAGTGACTGAGACCTAAACTCTGCTCATGACCACAGACTGAGTTATCTCAGGCAACTCACATAGGTCTTTCCATGGCTGAGTGTGCTCATGAGTAAAATGAGATTTTATTTTATTTCCATCCTATTCCATTTCTGACAAGGATGGGAAGATACACCCATGGGTACTCGAAAACAGTTAACGGTCCTGGATGAAAACCAGGAAATACTTACTTAAATTCAATGAGTACAGAACTCACTGCAGAGCAATACTGCCAGTGCAGTACTCCCCTTAGAGTATTTCAAGTTAATAAACACCTTGCTCTGCATTTCTCTTATCCTCCATCTGAGACTCTTCAGGAACATTCATAATATTCCTGAAGACTGCAGCTTTACAAAATGAAGAAGTAGCACAATTTTGTTCTTACAAGAAACAGAAGGACAGATATTAAGCCACTTTTCAAACATTACAAAGCAAAGCTATACAAAAGACGGAAAAGATATCTTGAGGGCCAATCCTGCTTGCAGTGAAGTCTCTAGCACTGCCCCCACAAGTCTCAGTGGCATCAGATTGTATTTTTAAGAGCTCACATTTCAGTGTTCAGCAAATTTTAAAATTTGACACAACGGCCTCAGTGGTTTTTAATTTTTAGAGGAAAAAAATTATCTACAGACCTAAATTCTGTGTTTTCTTCATAAACAAATACCAATTCAGAAGGGACTGTTTCCTAGGTCTGGCATATTAAAAAGTGGAGACTCTTTTTGGAAATTGTAAAATGATTTCTTTCAAGAGTACTCAAGTTTGATTTTTAAGTTTCATTTGATTCTATTGTTTAAAATCTCCTTTAATTGTATTGCCATGTTGAAAAAAACGCTTGCACCAAAGTGTCTTTTACAATAGTGACTTCCCAAGTTAGTTCCTAAAGAATACAGGCTTCTCAGCTGAACTCCAAGGAAAGCAGGCTGGGCCTCTGTCCTAATTTAATTGTAGTTCTTTTAAATTAGTACTTGCAGCAGAAGAAGCAACTGTGAAATTAATAAATCCAGAAATTCATGAAACAACTATAGGCTTTCTTGAAAAACAGCATGAATGATTCATTGCTTTAGTTAAACTACTTATCATTAGCTCAAGTAGCAAAAAAGAAAAAAACAGCAGCTGGTACTTTAAAATCTTAAGGAAAAAATCAAAAGAGGAGGCAGCATTTAGTCTCTTGGGAAAGAAACTTGGAGTGTTCTCTCCCTTACGGATTCAACTTCTAAAACCCCAAGAACAAGAAAACACATTCTTCTGGGAATGTCTAACTCTGCCTCCTTTTGATAAGGAAAACCTTTTGTTTGATCTAGGGTTAAATTGAGGAGTTTAAAAAAGCCACACATTGCATTTTCACTCTAGTAGTTTAACATGCAGCCTGTAGGTTCAAAGGGAAAGCAATCACCCAAAATCTTATAGGACTTTTTAGAATAGGGTGTATTAGAAAGCTACTAAATGCATGCTCAAAATCTAAAGCAATTTGGAGCCGTAAAACCCTACTGAGACACTTTTTTAGACCACCATAGCTCTGAAAACAAAGCTGTTTTTTCCCCAATGATGAGCCTAAAGCAACCTATCATTACCGTATTTTAAAGCAAACTATCATTACTGCAGTTGCCCTTTCTATGTGTTGGCATTTACCAATAACTTTGGGGATCTAGTTCTACTAGTATGCAACACCTATCCTGGGGACAGCAAGTGTACTACCTGTTCACATGACTGGACATTACATTTTGTTCAACCAGTCAAGAAAGTTTTTACTTCAAAAGCAAAGATCTAAAAACTGACTTAAAAAAGCAGCATTTTGTACCTTTTTTGTTTCTTTGAAAGAGAATGTTAGAAGGTTCATAAGACACCCGCCTTCTTTTTCTTTACTTTTCCTCAAGAGGAATTAAAATATTTATTTCTGCAGTAAGCATCAAATAAAAGACTCAAAAGAGAATAAAATTTAACTGAGATATCTAGAAAATGCAATAGCCACTATAAGGTAAAACACCTGAAATCCAGTGAGCAGGTATTCACTTTTAAAAAGATATTTTAGATCAAATATTATTTAGTTTTGCTTAGTACCTTGCTGTTATTAAAAGACACTTAGTAGTACTAGTTCTAGTCTATTAATAGAAAAGACTCTTCTATTAATGAGAATTTAAGCAACAATAATGAAGTTAAATAAAACCAGCATTTATACAGGGCTGAAAAGTAAGCTGAAAAAAAGGAGAATCAGAAGTCAACAGTTGATTTGTCCACATCTACCCCACTTAGAACTCATTCAAACCCTATTTTGCCTAGCATGCTACTTGGCTAATTCGCTAATTCACATATAATCTGTAGGAACTTATCTCTGAAATTGTTATCTGTCTGCAAATTTGGTTACATTGATCAGATGCCTTTAAATGTTAATAGACAAGAAAAAAAGGAGAGAAGATGAATACCTTGAGAAATTGGACCAAAATCAGAGGTTAAAAAGGACTTCTAAAGTTTTTTCTTTCTTTCTTGAATAAGAATTGAAGTATAAGTCAGGTACCCATTGAAGCTTATGAAAGCTCTGCATAGAAACACAGAAGCTGAGAAGAAATCTTATTTCTTTCCTTAACTACTGACTTAAGGTAAAGCTGTGGAAACTCTAAAGTGAAAGACTAGGTGGCCTAACAGTTGCCCAGGTGGTAACTGCACAGATGTCCATTCTGAATCAGACCAAAGGTCCACCTCACCCAGCAACCTCACCAACAGCAAGCAAGGGTGTGCAGCTGCAGATGAACATAAGAACAAGAAAAATACATGGAGATATATCTCCAAACCACTTACTTAGCATCCCAGATAAGGCAAGCAGTCTGTCAGGGAGTAGCAAGGGCATGGTTGCTCTATGGAGGAGGGTGAGCCTGAAGCTGAGGGCAGCCACAGCAAGCAGTACCAGGCTGGTGACAGAGACAGGGTCTGCTGACAGCCCCCAACACAGCAAGGGGATGAGCCAGGTCCAGGGTCCATCCCAGAATTCCAGTCACAAGCAGTAGGAGAGAGAGCAAGAGACAAAGCTGCAGCATGTGCCCCAAGCCTGTCCAGGAAACAGGACCAAATGCAGTAATTCACAAACACTTGATTTTGCTCTTCTAATCACTACTGAGGACTGAACTGCCGTTCTGATAGAGCTATCTATTGAAACTACACCAAGATCCTGCATAATAATAGTCTGGAACCTGTTCTTCTACGTGTAAAGTTAAGATTGCTTTTTCTTCTGCCTTTTCTTGCTGAGTTGGGTAGTACTATGAGGTCCTTTTACCTGTTTTCCTAGTTCGCTCTCATCTTTACTTCCTTGACTTAACAAAGGATCACTGGCAGAACTTACTACCCCACTATCTGCTCCCCTTTTTGGACCATAGGATAATTCAGGTTGCAAGGGAGCTCGCAGTGAATGTGTTTGGCAGGATGGTGGCAAGAGGTCTCTTCCAGCCACGTGCCTGACTTGTACCCCAGCCTAGTGCCCTCTAGGCAAGCCAGCATGCTGCAGGGCTGGTAGCATGTGTTGCCACAGAGAGGTGGGGGGCAGGAGTGGCGTGACACAGAGCAGGTAAAGTGCTGGGTGCCCCCAGTAAAAGGCCACAGCATCTTTGCCCTTTGCTGTGTTAATTCCCCTCTGTATTGTCTGTGTTTCAACAGAAATGATGTGGCTGGCAGGCAGAGCTGTAGGAAGGAGATGTCTTTGAGCTCTGGGATATATAGCACAAGGCTGGGGAATTGTTTGCTTCAAATCTCTATCCTGGTAGCAGTTTTCCTGCAGCAGGGTCAGAGAGAAGCTTGAGGACCATGTAATTCCCAGGGTATCATGCGTAAAACACACACCCCTCTCCCTACTTGAACATTTTAAGTTTGGCTTTGGGCTTTACTCTGGAGAAAGCCTGTTCTACATCTCATTCTCACCTTTCAGCCTTTTTCTTCCTTTGCCTATTTTTTCCAATCCCTTGCTTTCACAGATCTGCCTCCTTGCCTTGTTATTTAACAGGCATTTATGAGTTTTTGGCTCATGTAGGCAGCCCACCCTCCCCTCCATCATGTCTCCAGGTATCTGTGTGAGCACCAGAGTCCCCCCTCTAAGCTTTCAGATCTTCTTTTCCAGCTGAGGATTCATCCATGGATAATCCCCTTCAACAGTAATGCAGCTCCTACAACCCCAGCTTCCAGACATTTCTGTTGTCCCTGCATCACTTCAGGCTCCTTGAGTGCTATTTCAGGAGCTATTATCATCTTCCCTTGGTTTCCCATTTCTTTGAAGGTAGGCACAAGAAAAAGAACAAACCCTTCATTTCCCCACAGCCCTCACTTGCTCTGGGGCTTCTCGACATTTTAATTCTTTTGCCTGTCTCAGCCCCTTTCCCTCCTCAGTTGCAGCTGGGAGTCTGCTGAATACCTCCTTTTTACCGCTGGTTGCAAAACATCTGCCCTGTTCAGGACGTGCAGTCCCCAAATAGACTGCAAACTACAGCCCAACTACAATCCCTGTAATTTACAATTTGTGGTCAAACATACCACCAAGCAACGGAGAAAATATCACATTACCCCTCACTCCCCTCAAACGCTCACCCTTGTGAAGAAAGAAATACTCCTTCCTTACAAAAAGTCCCGCACAAGCTTCTGGCTTTCTTGTCTCTGGTAGTCACTGGGGTCTAGTCTGAGAAAACCACTACATAAAATTATTAATAGTACTGCAGAAATACAGGCACTGGCATAGCTATTAGCAGCTAAGCTAAGCTATGTGAGGAGCAGCTAGGTGCATGGAATATTTCTTTTACTCATGTCTTGTGCACTAAAAGTTCAAAGGCAAAAAACATGCCACTTCTGCATCTGTCAAAAACCGCCGAGCAAAAAAGTGCCCGAAGCAGATCCTACACATGGAGAGCAGAAAGCTGTTTTGCAGCATCGCCCATAATCATGCTTCTCAGCTGATCCTTTCCAAGTGCTAGAAATAGTTGTTCGTAGCCTGAAGAGGCATAGAATGAAAACAGTGAAGAAGTCACAGGCTGAAAAAGAAAATGTTAGTATGCTCCTGCTCTCCTAGCTCTCAGGCTATGTACTCCTGCCGTAAAAATGAGCTGACAGTTTATTTCCTTAACACATAATTGCAGAAATCTCTCTTTACTGGTCATCTATTTCCCAATAGATGGTAATGCTGATTCCCTGGTAATCCTCTGGTAATGCTGATTTTTTTTAAGCATTGTGTATACTTGAACACCAGGATTTCTTTACTGTCTTTCAAAAGCTATCAAGAAATCTTACAGAATTTCGGTCTGCATTTTCTTTTATTAATTTATTTCAATTTTTCCAAGTTATATGGCATGTATCAATTAAATAGTGTAGCTCCGATTTAAACTGGTACATTCTTCACATCACTTCTTATATTAGACACTTTCAGTATAAAGGTTTTTAAAGGAATTTATTTGCAGAAATGTCTTAGGATTTTAAAAATATATTTTCTTCTTTCATAAACTGCCTGAAGTTTAAGCAACATTTACCTAGTAGTAGAAAGTAACTATTATTACTATGGCAGGTGTGGTCTCACCTTCCCATTCAGAGAGGGCAATATTAGGAGGAGGAGTGTAGGCAAAACTCAAACGTGATGCCCTCTATTATCCCCACACCTGCTATCAGGAACAATGTCTTTGATGAAGAAAATAAATCTTTTGTTTTCCTTTAAATAGAGCTACACAAAACTGTCATCCATCTGCTTGACAGACTGCACTGCAGTTTTTCTCTCTTGAGGTGGCAGCTTTCGGTCAGGTCACAGCATTGTAACTTTTATTTTTGCTATCCCATAAGCAAAAGTTATCTTCTGCTGACTGCATTCTTGAATAGCTGAAAAATGACTTTATGCACATCTTGTAGGCAGTCAACACTGGAAGTAGCCACTACAAGAATGGAAGGGCGATTTTCAAATACCTGAATGCATGTGGGGCTTATGAACACAATTTTTATCCACTACCTCGTCAAGTTTATGACAAAGGCTTGAAGAAGACACAAAAAGGACATATTCTTCCTTCCAAAAGCAAAATATTATATAGACATCAAGCTAATTCAACTGGACTGTAAAATAATTTCTGCAATCATTGTCTCAAACTTAAAAATCAGTTTGTTCCACTAAGAAGAATAAGCTTATGAACTTCCAAATTCACTTTTAAAAACAAAGAGGTACATTCAAATGGTAATTTAGGGTGGGTTTTTTTTCAGAAACATAAGTTCAAGCTATAATCAAGGCATTTTACATGGTTATGCTGTTAGAGACAAATACACGAAATAGCATTCTTGTCCTGTTGTCTCTTTTCTTCACAAAGCTGGTCCTTGCAGTGGCCACTCTGCTGTCAATGTACAGTTCTCGCACTGAGCAAGCATTAGGCTGCTGTTAACACGGCAAAGCAAAGACCAGGGCTCAGGCAAGTCTTTTTTCTTTTTTCTTTTTTCTTTTTCCTTTTTCCTTTCCTTTTTTTTTTTTTTTTTTTGCATGTTTTCATCTTTGTTTGGAAGGGACTAGAGAAAAAATAGCCTGCACTGTGATATTCCTCCACTTCAATTTCTGTTCTTCTCTGAAGTCACTCTTTCCCTTCAGTAATGGGAGCTCAGTTGCAGGATATATGCGGAGTAAAAGAGAGTGAGAAGTACAAGAGCATACTCTTTATTTACTGCAAAACAGTATGGCAGTACGTCTGTGCGGAGCTTCATGTCCTCAGTGATAGATGCCCAAGCAGTTGACATTAACTCTCAACATATTACCTCTACACAACCAACCAGGTGGTTATTTCACTGACAGATTATGTTCATCTCCGTTGTTCATTTGCTGAATAAGCTGTCAGAAATATAAAACAACTCATGCAGTGAGCCAAGCCAAGTCAGAACAAACTTCTGCTGTAATACCAAAAGGAGAAGAGGTATTTCCTGGGTCTTCTCTTTTCTGATAACTATTTTTATTTCACTGTTATTTCATAAAAAGTTAGTGGTGGCCAGGCAATTTTCCCTGTTTACAATCCAAGCAGCTGCAGGAGCCAGTCAAACCAAGAGCTTCCCTCAAGGTCAGGCTGCAATCGGGTGAAGAAAGCTGTTTAATAAGGCACTGAGGCAGATATAGGGTGGATTCAGTGGGCAGGTGACAGGAGGGAAAACTAACTGAGCAGAGACTATACAGGCTGCGGAAAGACTTTACTGTTTTTTCATCAAGACTCCTGTTTGTTTATTATAGGCATAATCCTGCAAGGGAAAAAGTACCTTGCAAGATATGCTGAGCACATCACTCTTGCTGCTGTCCTACCTGAACTTCTCACACACAGGTTCTTTGGGAGTGAAGGAGATGACACCTCTGGAAACTAGGAAAAGGCAAAGTTCATCCCTGTGGGATGGAAAATGGCATGAAAAGTATCCTTTGGGGGTGTCAGGATAAAGCTGTGGAAAAACTTGGATCCAAAGCTGAGCCTTGCTGCTTATGACTCAAAGCAAAGTAAAATAAAACTAGTACTTTTAATACTGTTACACTTTCAAATTAAACAACACAACTAGTTCTAGAGCTGGACTTCAATGCAGGAATACCAAAACATCTTGCATAAGATTGTTCTAAAGTGTCTAAGCTCTCAAGTTAGCTAAAGACATCTAATACCCAGTAAATGTTCACATAATGCTTAAAAAGATTCATATAACAGCTTTGAACCTTCCGGGAGTCCACTGTCACTGCCCCCAGAAAGGGTTATAGGACAAATAAGCCTCAGGACTTAACGGTCAAATAAACCAATGAGAGATTTCAGGATGCTTTATGGTCCAGCAGGTCCTTTTGGCCCAATGAAGTCATCTTAAATTCAGTCAGATTAATTGCAGCACATGCACTTGCAGGTTTACCTCTTGCTTTTCAGGACCAAAGAGATATGTAGGACAAGAATTTACGAATCAGTCACAGAGCTGAATTTATGCTTATCAGGTGAATCCATTTCTCTTCTGTCTTCAACTGAAATGGCAAAGAACTCTAATAGGCATTTTCTGTAGGGCTGCCTGTTTCAACTAAGGACATAAAAATCCTACCTTATAGATAAATTAGTAGCATATTCAATTCAGAGGAAAGATGGACTTGTGCCTGGACGACATGCACTTGTCTTCTATTCTCCCACCAAAAATAAAATTTGCTATGTAATTCTGAGGAAATACCTAGGTCCTTTCTTTGTCTCCTACCCCACTAAACCATAGCCACCTCTGCATCTTCTTATCCCAAGTGCCACTGCAATCCTTGACGTATTTTTTTGTTTATTGGGCTTTAACTAAGATTTGTGCTTTCTAAAAAAGAAAGATTTGTATTTTCTAAAAAGCACAAATGTTTTTAAGTTCTCTGGCAAAAGGCCAGGAAATAGTAAATTATTGTTCTTAATTAAAGACTAATTTATAAATGTTTTATTTGTAACTGTGAGCATGTGCAGCTACATTCCTCAAGTACATTATTAATAAAGGCATGCAATGCCATGGCAACCGACTATGAAAACAAGAGAAGAGTGTTCACCAGTAAAACAAAGATTCATACATGCATGTATGAATATATGTGTTTACTACTGAAGATTAAGTGTCATCAGTAATGTTACATGGTACAACAATACCTAGGTTTTCATTATTTATTAGAAATAGTACAAAATGTACGCAAACATAAAATCATTCAATTCCAAAGTTTTTGGTATCAGCTGTTTCCTTCAATAAGAGGCCCTGCAGTGGTGTCACGTCCCTCTCTCAATGGTTTAAACAGCAAGACAGTTTTCTGGGGAGGAACATAGGGGCTACCACAGCATTTTACTCAGTGCCTGACACCTGTCAAGGGAGCTTTCAAGAGTTTCCATGTCCTTGCCATGTATTTGTATTTGCCTGTATGCTGAGGTAAAGGTCAGTAAACACTGGGCACCTTGTCATTCTTCTTCTCTACAAATACAGAGAGGGATTTCTCCTGTCTTCCTCTCCCGTTAAGCTGCAGTGAGGGTATTTGCAGCCATCAGCAATACACAGAGGGACACATACTTACAAAGCATCTGCTTGTTTTGAGCTGCTCCTAAGACACCTACGAGTTCATGGCCTGTGCTGCTAGCCTTCACTCTTCTGAGAAAGATATATCCCCCAATAGGGCCTTGGTAATAAGAGTAAAGACAAGCTAATTCAGCAGTGTCCTCGCACTCCCTCCATCAGCATGAAGCTGTTCATACATCACAGCGAGAAACAGCAATACACAGACACTGAGCACCTCCCCAGCATCTCAATTTGTCCCGTACGCTGAGGAAGGATGTGAGGCTGCAACTTGAGCAGGATCATGCGAATGAGAATTATTTGTAGTTCACTGCAGCATGAAAGGCTGACATTACCTTGATAGCTATGTCAAGGATTTTCGTATTGCTGATTATTTTTTAATCAAAATGTCAAGCTCTTTTTCATTACTCTCTCCTGAGAATGACCAGAATACCCATGAAAAGCAGTATATTGACATGCCTGGAGGTTGGAGTCTTCTCATTTACTCCACAGATCAAGTACAGTGTGGTCAATGATATCTCACAAACATGAACCTTACTAGGCCTATCCATAACAATTGTCTTCATTCCCCTCCAATTCCTGTCCTGTCCTACAAGGGTGCTACATACAAAATTTTGCAATATACATTTTAGAGAAGGAAGATTTCACAACTGAAGACATGATGGTGGTCCTCACTTTCTCCTGGACTGGTCAGACATTAACAATTTTTAACTCATGCCATTGTGAGCTCCGTTCAAAACAGCAGCCTCCAAAGACCAAGTTTTACATACCATTACCATATCTAAAGCTCATAAAGTCAAAATTTCAGTATATCCTCTTCAGTTTCATAGATTCAGGTAGTTTTTATGGAGAAATTTCAAGATGTTTTTCCCCTTCTCCCTCCCCCCTGCCATGGTTCATAAGCTCTTTAGTGTTTTAATACAGTAGCAAATGTATGGTATTACAGACCGTTGAGACAACACAGTTTAGCTTCTGCTCTACTCAGAAATGACCTAGTCTTCAAAAGGTACTGAACTATGACACAGGAGATTTGTTTTCCGTTCCTGGATCTGCTACAAAAGCTTTCTGCATGATACTAGGCAAATCATTTCATTGCTCTGTCCCTTCCCTATTTGTCTAAAGTTATTTTTTCCCTCCTCATGGGGGAAAAAAAAATTCTTTCTTCCCTATTAAATTGTGTTGGCCATACACTGTGATAGTGCCTAGGAAAGAAGACCCCACACTCAGTTAGGAACGTGCAAACAACTACAATGCATAACAGTAAAAACAGTAATGTGGCAGATCCACAAAATAGGCCTCCTTTGTCCTTCACCATTCAATTTATCGCTCCATACAAAACACGTTTTGGTATGAACAGACTAAGCCCACCTGCCTTATTGTAACAAGGTAACAAGGTAGGCATGATTTACTTGTTAGGCATGATTTCCCCTTGGTGAAGCCATGCTGACTACTCCTGATCACCTTCTTTTCCTCCACATGCGTGGAGATGGCTTCCAGGATGAGCTGCTCCATCACCTTTCCAGGGATGGAGGTGAGGCTGACTGGCCTGTAGTTCCCTGGGTCCTCCTTCTTGCCCTTTTTAAAGACTGGGGTGACATTGGCTTTCTTCCAGTCCTCAGGCACCTCTCCTGTCCTCTAATAAGAGTAAAGACAAGCTAATTCAGCAGTGTCCTCGCACTCCCTCCATCAGCATGAAGCTGTTCATACATCACAGCGAGAAACAGCAATACACAGACACTGAGCACCTCCCCAGCATCTCAATTTGTCCCGTACGCTGAGGAAGGATGTGAGGCTGCAACTTGAGCAGGATCATGCGAATGAGAATTATTTGTAGTTCACTGCAGCATGAAAGGCTGACATTACCTTGATAGCTATGTCAAGGATTTTCGTATTGCTGATTATTTTTTAATCAAAATGTCAAGCCGTGCCAGAGAAGGCTTACATACTTGTCAGCAGATTCATTATTTGAAATGGTGGCGGTTATAATACTCTCACAAGCGAGAGGACTTCTGTACGCTTACGGTCCTCAGATAAGTGACAGCAGGAAACAGAGCAGCATGGGGAATTACACACACCACAAATATGTTTGCCTTTAGCCTGATGCTTTAAAACAAATGTGTGCATTTGCAAGAGAGGTTCCTTCGGAGTTGTATCCTTTTTCTGATGATGTCTTGTGCTTACTATAAATTAGGGGAAAGGATAGAATCCTGGGTATGCTGGGAGAAGGGGGAAATGCCCTGCATAAATTGTAGCTTTATGTGAATTCCGGCCTTGGTGTAGCAGGAACATCGGTAGCCCTATTTCAGTGAAGATTAGGAATCACGCAACACAGTTATTTCCAGGAATTTCTACCCTGCACCATAAGCATGTGCCCATGCATTGGTTAATATTCAAACATCACTTCCTCCAGGCTCAAGAGTGGTGCATCCCTATGAGTAGGAAGTCAAGCAAAGGAGGTAGGAGACCTGCATGGATGAGCAAGGAGCTCCTGGCAAAACTCAACCAGAAGAAGGAAGTCTACAGAAAGTGGAAAGGGGGACAGGCCACTTGGGAGGAATATAGGAATGTTGTCAGAGTATGCAGGGATGCGACGAGGAAGGCTAAGGCCCGTTTGGAATTAAATCTGGCTAGAGATGTCAAGGACAACAAGAAGGGCTTCTTCAAATACATCAGCAGCAAGAGGAAGACTAGGGAAAATGTGGGCCCTTTGCTGAATGGGGTGGGTGCCCTGGTGACGAAGGATGCAGAGAAGGCAGAGTTACTGAATGCCTTCTTTGCTTCAGTCTTTACTGGTCAGGCCAGCCCTCAGGAACCCCAGACCCTGGAGGCAAGAGAGAAAGTCTGGAGAGAGGAAGACTTTCCCTTGGTGGAGGAGGAGTGGGTTAGAGATCATTTAAGCAAACTTGACACCCACAAATCCATGGGCCCTGATGGGATGCACCCACGAGTGCTGAGGGAGCTGGCGGACATTATTGCTAAGCCACTCTCCATCATCTTTGAAAGGTCATGGAGAACAGGAGAGGTGCCCGAGGACTGGAAGAAAGCCAATGTCACCCCAGTCTTTAAAAAGGGCAAGAAGGAGGACCCAGGGAACTACAGGCCAGTCAGCCTCACCTCCATCCCTGGAAAGGTGATGGAGCAGCTCATCCTGGAAGCCATCTCCACGCATGTGGAGGAAAAGAAGGTGATCAGGAGTAGTCAGCATGGCTTCACCAAGGGGAAATCATGCCTAACCAATCTGATAGCCTTCTATGATGGAATGACTGGCTGGGTAGATGAGGGGAGAGCAGTGGATGTTGTCTACCTAGACTTCAGCAAGGCTTTTGACACTGTCTCCCATAGCATCCTCATAGACAAGCTCAGGAAGTGTGGGTTAGATGAGTGGACAGTGAGGTGGATTGAGAACTGGCTGAATGGCAGAGCTCAGAGGGTTGTGCTCAGTGGCACAGAGTCTAGTTGGAGGCCTGTAGCTAGCGGTGTCCCCCAGGGGTCAGTCCTGGGTCCAGTCTTGTTCAACTTCTTCATCAATGACCTGGATGAAGGCACAGAGTGCACCCTCAGCAAGTTTGCTGACGATACAAAACTGGGAGGAGTGGCCGATACGCCAGAGGGCTGTGCTGCCATTCAAAGAGACTTGGACAGGCTGGAGAGGTGGGCGGAGAGGAACCTCATGAAATTCAACAAAGGGAAGTGCAGGGTCCTGCACCTGGGGAGGAATAACCCCAGTCACCAGTACAGGTTGGGGGTTGACCTGCTGGAAAGCAGCTCTGCTGAGAAGGACCTGGGAGTGCTGGTGGACACCAAGTTAAGTATGAGGCAGCAATGTGCCCTTGTGGCCAAGAAGGCCAATGGTATCCTGGGGTGCATCAGGAAGAGTGTTGCCAGCAGGTCGAGGGAGGTGATTCTCCCCCTCTACTCAGCCCTGGTGAGGCCCCATCTGGAGTACTGCGTCCAGTTCTGGGCTCCCCAGTACAAGAGGGATGTGGCACTACTGGAGCAAGTCCAGCGAAGGGCCACAAAGATGATTAGGGGACTGGAGCATCTCTCTTATGAGGAAAGGCTGAGAGAGCTTGGCCTGTTTAGTTTGGAGAAGAGAAGGCTGAGAGGAGATCTTATCAATGTGTACAAGTATCTGAAGGGAGGGTGTCGAGAGGATGGGGCCAGACTCTTTTCAGTGGTGCCGAGCGACAGGACGCGAGGCAATGGGCACAAACTGAAACACAGACACTTCCATCTTAACATGAGGAAAAACTTCTTCACTGTGAGGGTGACAGAGCACTGGAACAGGTTGCCCCGTGAGGTGGTGGAGTCTCCTTCTCTGGAGATATTCAAAATGCGCCTGGATGCAATCCTGTGCAATGTGCTCTAGGTGACCCTGCTTGAGCAGGGGGGTTGGACTAGATGATCTCCAGAGGTCCCTTCCAACCTCAGTGATTCTGTGATTCTGTGATTCTGTGATTGTACTATTTCTTTTTAAAATAAGTTATCCTGAGCAGATGCAACACAAGCAGATGCAGCTGATTACAGGCAATCTTGTGAACCAATCTGTTAGATATGAAAGTAAATAAGGTCCCCACCTTGCGTGTTACTCTGCACAGATGTACTCATGTTTTCACATCCAGCATTGTTGATTTCAAAGGGGCCCCTTGCATGAGCAGCATTTGCCCACACAGATTTCACTGCAGAATCAAGAGCCAAATTCATGGAGATATCTGAAAAGCAGATTCTTCTTCTCAAAATGCAAAAAAAAAGTGCATGGGTGAGGGGTGAAGGCTGAGATGAGGAAAGTAGAAGTGTCCCCACACCCATTTCCTGCAGAGGGGTGGGACACAAGGAATTTCTTTCACTTGGGATTACCATTAAATATGCACAACGGTTTTGATTATTTAATTATTATGCAAGGAATGACTGGAAATGAAAAACAGACTTAAAAGAAACTGTTGAAAAATGAATTGCCTCTGAGAAAAGTTATCAAATAAAACCTTTCTTTCTTCCTCTTTCTTTTTCTTTCTTTCTTTCCTTCTTTTTTCTCTCTCTCCCTTTCTCTCTCTCTCTTTCTTTTTTTCTTTCTCTCTCTCTTTCCCTCTCTCTCTCTCTTTTTTGTAGGGAGCTAGAGAAGCAGTTATGCCCACAAACTACAGAGTTACCAAGCTACCTCCTTATGACCTGAACATACAGTCTCCCCTGGCACTGATCCCTGGAGCTTTTGAGGTAGGTTGGGACAGCTGGTTTGTTCCCCTGCGGCAGCTCCAGACACCAACCCGATGCTCTAGGGGCTTGAGCATCTGCTAGTAAACCCTGCTGCTCTTTACCAGAGAGTGACTCACAGGTTTTGTCTGGCAAAAAAGAAAAGGAATTTGGTTTTATGTGTTGCAAGTGCATGCAGTGAGCCAAGCGGTGTCCTTCGCTGCGCCTGTATGGGACTGACAGCAAGCAGACACTTGTTGTACAATATACATGCTCTTGAGTTACTACTGCTCAGTCCCACCACTCAAAACAGCTCAGTTTCTGAGTGTACTTTGTATCTCTGCATCCCTGTGTTTAACCACTGGCTCTGCTTTGGTGTATAAACATGAATTCTCACTAGCAGGGAAGCTGCCAATACAGAACTTAAAAGCAGAAAAGCAGAGTGCAGACCGTGACAGATAAGAGCATATTTTACATGAAAAGCATTGTAGGTCCAAGGAAAGGATCTGTGTCCTGATCACTTGTAATCCATGTATTCCCAAAATGGTCGGAAAGAGACAGAAATGCTAAACACGCTTCTCCAAGCTGGCTGCTGTCACAAGCTCTGGATTTATAGCGGGTTACTTTGGCAACATAGTCTTTCCTTTTGCATGATGTATAGGGCTTAAAAGAACGGATGGGGCATGAACACATTTCCATGCACAGGGATGTTCTGACTCTTCCCTTATGAATATACCATGCAAGTTATCTTCATTACGAGTGCATTTTCAAAACTGTGTTAGGTTTTGCCAGTTTTACAATATATCGAATGAGAGCTGACAGTAGTTTTCAGCAGCCTACCTTCCAACCAGAAATGAAGTGATAGCTATATTTTAAGTGCTTTAACAGGAAAACATTGCCTCTTCTTAGTGATCCTGCCCTCTACTATGATGAGTGCAACTTGAGTCACCAGAAAAAAATGGAACTATGAGACATTTGTAGTCATTTTTTTTCTGAAATGAAACTTGTTGTGGTATTAAGCAGTGCACCTGGTAGCAAATGATTGCTGGACTGGGTCCTAAAAAAGATGCTAATTTTAGAGTGTCTTTGTCATGGCTTAAATTGAGAATTACCATGAAACCAGGTGTCCAGCTTCCAGAAATACCAGCTGGGAGAGGAGGAGGAAAGAAGGTGCATTATGTCCAGTTTAAGCCAATAGTGTCATACCTTAAAATTAGGACACAAGTTAGAGTGAAGACAGACCTAACATTGTAAAATATCAGTGGTACTGGTGCTGCATTTATCTAAAGGGAAGTCATTGCAGATTCCTTTAGAGGTAGGAAGATCAACTCGTAAATAAGCTACTGGCCTGGGACTTAGGCTAGTATAAATTTTGGCCCATAGGTTTTCTGACTTTATTTGGACAAGCCAGTTATCTGCCCTTTGTCTCAAAATCACACCTGTAGACAAGGATGCTACTTCTCCATCTCACAGTAGTTGGGGATGGAGACGGGTATTTCTGCACACACAGGGCCAAGAGTGCCTGGAGGAAGGAGCCAGCACAGTTGCGTGGTGGAGGCGCTGGAAGGACCAAACTTGCGTGTCTGGGATGGGCAGAGGGAACTTGCCACAGCGCTGAACATAAAAGATGTGGCTTCCAGGAAAAGAGGGAAGCTTGCCAGAGCTGTATTTAAACAGGTGGTTTAAAAACACCATCTGCGATTTCAATTGCTGATCCTGAACCAGAACGAACCACCTTTTGCAGGGAGTATATGAAGATAAAAATCCAGTAATGATGCTCTGGGACTATGACAGCAAAGACCAGCCAAGGTGCTTTGGGGCCTTGTTCTCCTCACCCGTTGTGCGTTGGTGTTGTGCTGCAGCCCAGGGCAAGGCAGCAACAGTAACACAGATGTTGTCCCAGCCTCATGGCAAAACTGATGGTCTAAAGATATAAAAGAGGTGGGATTTGAAGGAAGAAGTGTTACATATTATCAGCTCAAGGGGTAGAGTTGTGGGAGTGGAGGAAGGACCAAACAACCTGCTAAACACCAAATCCATGGCACAGGCCACCCCTTGGACTGCAACAATCTTGCAGGCGGTCATGGCCGGGACACAGACCGCCGTTGTATGGCTTCCGCAGCAAAATCCAGCACAGCCAGTCAGGATCGCTGATTTGCACAGCCAAGGATGCAGTCGTTTCCCTGAAAGCAGTTATAAATAAAGGACACAGCCAAAATTGATGGATGTCCTTTACTTTGAGCACAAGGGCAACAACCTCCGTAACAGCAAAGGATGCGTTGTTTGGCGGGGGGAGGGATTGATGCCGCTGAAGCTAATGATGACTTTGCAATGAGTTTAGCAGCTGTGCATAAAACCAGTCTATTAAAATGTATCACCTCTAATTAGATTATCGGACTCTCATGTGTGTATTCAACGAAGGCCTCCATCTTTTTTAATTACTACGGGCCATGTGTCAGAGGAAGATGCAGGTGAGAAGAGTATTTCAGGCAGGGGAAAGATGAATTTTCCTGCGAACCCTGTAAATGTTATTAGCCTCCTAGCCAAACATGCAGGCCTTCATACAAGTATCTAACTAGAGGGAACAAAATAAATTAAGCAGCAAGTAATTTATCTAATTATAACCTGAAACCTGACAACTTTTCCCTTTCTTGAAAATCGTGAGCGCTCGCAGCACCTCATACTTGGTTTCAGCAGCTAAATCGCCTCAGGAAATAAAAAGCTTTAAAAAAGTCACAGGCAGGATAGCTTTGAAATTTCAAGCTGCCCCCATAAAATAAGAACAAAGCAGATGTAAAGCATCTAGTTTTTGCAGCTTTTAATTTGGTTTTATTTTTTTCAGTTTAACTGGCATAATGTTAATCTCTACCTCTTGTACAACCCCCTAAAATCTTGAACTGTATGACATAGAAATCTGTGTTTCTTCAGGCCTGTTCTTTTATAAAAAGCTTCTAGCATTGCCCAGTAAGGTCAGCTGACTCTTTGTATTATAGGACACAGCTGCTTCTGGCTTTGCCAAACATTATCCATTTGGACTGATACCAACTCTGCTGAATGTTTTCTTCAGGCTTTTTATCTTTAATAAAATAAAGTTTCAGTCAAAAAGGTTCATCTGCTTCTAAATAAAATGCTAGAAAAAAATACTGGTTTGGACAGTAGAAGAATACAGCTTTTTTTTTTTTTTTTTTGAAAAGCTAAGGTGACTTGCTATTTTGAAACAGAAAATTGAAGTTTGGCAGAGAAAGCTTTTGAGTCAGGCAAATAAGAAAATATTCCCATGAAAATTTGGCCAGGTTTCAGACAAGAGGGAAAAAAAAAACATTTCAGAAGGTCAAATGGCTAAAAATTACACTTTGACTGAGCAGGCAATGCCCCAGCACACAACCAAACTGCCTGAACGCCATCCTTACAGAGGATTACCAGGGCAAAACTGGTCTTTCCTGCAAGCGCCAGGCAGCGTGGCAGCAAGCCACGGAGCGGAGCCCGGGCACACTGCCTCCCTCACGCTCTGCACAAGCGGCGCTGCCGGCCCGCAAGCAAGGAGTGGAGACGCCATCTGCTCCAGCCAGAGAACTGGATCAGCTGGGAAGTGGAGGAGTATACTAAAATAAGGAGCGAAGTGAAGACGAGGAAAGACAAACTACTGTTTAAAGCAACAGGGAAAATGAGGCAAGCCAGTTATATGGGCTTGGACTAGAAGCCACACCGTATCCGCACGGCTGGCATCAGGGCTAATGGCAAACAGGGTGAGAGATAAGGACTCAAACAAAAAGCCATTTACATTTTCTATTGCTAATGTAACAGTGCCTGCATGGATTTTCAGGGACTGGGAAAGATGTGCCACCTCCTGACAAATCTCAATTTCCTGATTTAGAAGTCAAGCTCACTGTAGCTGGTGGGGTTTTTGCTACATTGCCAGCAGGTTCATGCAACCTGAATTTCTAAATACGTTGAGACTTCCCAGCTATCTGCTTCTGTCCGTTCGTAAGGTCTAGCAACCATTTTTTGTATTATACTCATATGGGAAGTTATTTAAGGCAGGGGTTGTCTTAGATTTTATGTTCAATGCCAAGTATGAGAAGGTCCATCTCTGGATTTCTAGGTGCTACAGTTACAGATGAATAGACTCCCCAGAACACGCCCATGTTGGGTGCATTTTACGCACACCACTGGGTGCCAAACTGCTAATTTTAAGGCAAAGGAGTGGCAACAGGACCACATGTCATCCCCTTCTGAGCACTGATCACAATAAAGATTTACTGCATAATGAATTTTGCTCATTTTCTCCATCTTTCAGCACCACTTGCATGTATGCTAACTGCAATATGTCCACTTTAGATTGCATAAGCCACCTGTATTTTAGCTTGCTTTGACTTTTTAAGATGTTTTTCCACCTTGCACTTGAACAGTACAACCAACCACATAACTTGCATTGGAGAAATCAATGAATCACTTTTCCCACCCTGTATCAATGATTCTGAAATGACACTCCACACTCCACAAAACCTTTTAAAAAGTTGCTTCTTAAGCAAAGACTAGAAATTGTTCATTCTTGACCAATTTGTGATATTATGACTTTAACTGAATGCTGTTAATCTGCTGCTGGAGAAATGTGGAGTGATTATCCCTGAACCTGTTTCTGCTGCCACCTTCATTTGGGCCACAGCAGAGTTACACACAACGTTTTGCTAGAGTCTAATCAAATTACTTATTGCAATGACAAGCCCTGCTCATTAAAACTATAATTCCTCCATCTTTGAGGATTGGGAGCCATTAATATTAAATTTATATATAATAGTCTCACCCCACCAAATCTTCAATATAGCAGGCCCATAATTTTTGCAGTGCAAGAGAATTCCCCTTCAAGATATGATAATTACTGAAAAAAGAATCAGACCACTCAGTTTTAAAAAATAAAGTGTTAGGTCATGCACAGAATGTGAAGTCATGTGGAGGACAGTCATATGGATGCCAGTAGTACAGTGTGTTTCACTGTAGCTTGGTTTCAAATGCCTTTGATTTCTTCAGCCCTAAAAACTCTGATATTTTCATGGAAAACAAAAAGTGAGCAAAAATCTTCTGTTAGCTTTAGTACACCATGTTGTCACCACATTGGAAACTCTGAGACATCCTAGCTAGCAGCTTCTTTTGTCCCAATTCCATTTGTATGATGAATTTTTTGACACTATTTTATACTCTCTTTGAACAACTTTACATAATGTGACCTTCCTGTCACTGTTTGTTCCCTTCAGATTGTTTGAGGTTTTAATAAAGACATACTTCAACAAAATGCATCAGATAGAAGCTTGAGGGTACAAATGTTTAAGGACAGAACAGATTAAAACAAAAAGAATCAACACTCCATGACTAGCATAAATAGAAAAGGGAATAACATTTCAAAATTTCAGAAAACAGAGCCTGATGGTGCAGTTCCCAGATATCTTTGGGCAATTTAATAACATAAAGAAGAAGTTGCTCCCCAACCACAGGCTTCCAGGAAATTAAAACAGAATAGGCCACTGGTTTATTTTTCTACAAAGGCTCCTGTAGAATAAATATGATTATGCTCCAATCTGCAGAAAGAAGCAGGTGGATTTACAGGCCCATCCCTGTGGTTCTCGGTGCCAGCGTTACAGTGCTCTGCTCAGTTTGACACTTCCCACATCCACGTCAGACAAAGATTATCTGCTAGGTGACAGTCAACAGCTGGCCAGCACCCAGGTATCCACAAGACAGTTGTGCTGTCAGGATCCATCTTTAATAACTTCTGAACCATTGGCTCAGAGGGGCATGTGTTTTCAAGATAAGTAAATTCTTAAAATTTTTACTTAAAAAATTAGCACCGAGCATGGCCAGCGTTCGCTGCCAGGGAAGCGAGTGTGGGACAATGGGCAGTGTGCAGCTCAGATTGAGGCACAGCACAGGCAGTCCCTGGTCTCAGGAGGGACATGGGGGACACAGGGGAGTTAACTGGAAGGAGAAGAGAGTAAGGTCTTGAAGAGGAAGGTAAAGAACACAAATCCCCAGGAAACTGGGCTGCACGAACTCCATGGCTGACAGAACTACTTGTTTTTCGGTACGGGACAATGAAACTTATTTCCGTGTCTTCCTAAGCAAGTATAAAATATACCCGGCCTGAAATGAGGGATTCTTGGAAGAAGGTGCACTGTACATGAACATGTAACTTACAGAGGCACAGCTTGTTAGAAATCGCTCTGAGAATGAGAAAATACTTGCTCTGGTTTTCGTATTTGTCTCCTGTTAGCAATGTTGTGCTAGAAGAAACAGTAGCTTGCCTAAATCCTTCACAAAGACCTCAAACAAATCTGAAGTAAGAAAATTCAATCCTTTCAAATGCTCCTGATGCCATTCATAACTAAGAATTCAAGTCCTGAGGAGGATGCTATGCAAGATAGCCAAAGTCATCTAATAAAGATTATCCTGGTGCCTCTTTTATGAACTCGTCTTTTCCTAGCTTCATCAATATTGTCCTGGCTTGTCTCCCTTGTAGAAAAGTTATTTTTCAGGGATAAAAGCAGTGGATGGTTTATTGACTGGTCTCCAAATTTATTTTCCCCTTGCACTTATTTTTAAAAGCAGCTGTTTCAGCATGTTAATGTGAAGCAAATACCCCCACCCCCATCAAATATGACCATGTCTTCAGATCTTCTTAGGTCATTTCTAAAACAAGAGAATAATCAATTCCAGTCATCAGCTAGGAGGGATTAAACAGAATCCCCAGCCAGGTGCAAGACTTAGTTTCAGTAGTTTTTACTCTGTAAGAAAGATTGTACCAAACAGTCACTCTCAACACCATAACAATTTTTAACTGATCACCACCTCCTTCTGGCCAAGTGCCTGGCTACTTCATTTCATCACAATATATAGTCTCCTGTGAAACACATACTTCTCACTACAAAGATTTTGTTAGGGTTTTCTTATACTGTTTAGAAGTTTTAGTCATAAACATGTACAAGCAAATCACAGTGACAGTTTGTCAGACCTGTGAATTTAGGCCCTGCAGTAGCGCTTTTATTCCAGTGCTACAGGCATTGGTAAGGTTTTCAAGAGGGATACAACTAAGAACAGCTACCCAAACCCCAAATATTTTCTGGTACTGCATGTTGCAATAGTCCATTTATGATAGGGATATATACTGTGTTTTCATTACGCATACCTAAATGGGCCATCTGAAACAACCAATCTTCTGCCTTATAACCTTCCCGACTGCTCAGTAATGTGTCATCAAGGGTAACAACACAGGAGATGTTTGCCCTAGCTCTCTTACTCTCCGTAATCGCTGCTCTTCATTTCTCCCTAAGCTTCCTGGTTAATTTAACTGTATGGAATTACCTAGATTGTGAGTTAATCCTCCAAAAGTATGAGGATTTAATCCTACTGATCACCTTCTGCCACTTACTAACTAACTGCCACTTATTTGTACACAAAAGCTATAAAAAAAAATTTTCAGTTCACGTAACCGTATTCCATTCCATTCGTCTGAAGATACTTAGACTGCAAAGATCAAGTGCACAAGGTCTACTCACTTACATAGTCTATTCAAAATAAAGATAAATATGTCTGGTAGCATTTGTAACAACGTCCTTGCCTCTGACATTTGCTCCATGGAGGACCAAAGACAGGAGATAATCATTACCAGGATTTTTTCCCCTACTTTAGAGAAAAGCAAAGAATGCTACTCCTGTTTTTATAATTTTCTGATCCTTCCCCAAAATCTCCATGACTTTGCAATTGGCACTAGCCCAGTAAGTTCATCAACCTATTCATTTAAATCACCAATGCTTTTTTTTCATTTTTCATTTTTTGGCTGACCTTGAATTTCACAAAGGCTCTTACCCAAATTTGGTTGCTACTACAGTGAGAGAAATTCAAGTCAGTGATTTAGAAAAAGGAGCACCTCCTTTGCATAGACCATCCAGTTCTTGCAATATTCACATATAATTTAGTTCTTCTTGCATTATAATTAGTGCATGAGTTGTGGTACAACAATGAAGGAAGTGAGTCAGTTTTCAATGCCTGCAATTCTTCTTTAGGCAATCTTATCCAGATAGGACTTTTTGAAAAATCTCTGATCAAATTGCTGACAAAATCACTGTCTACCTGCAATACAGATCTATAGTGTTAGCAACTCTAGGACCCATCAGTTTAGATGCCACCAGGTTTTGTACCATCTATCCTGTTATTAAGGGCACTGGTTACCAACTGTTTTAGTTCAAAGCCTCCTAAAAATTTTCCAATAGAAAGAATGATCCTCTGCAGTGAAATTAGGCTTACTGACACAACAGGCTTAAAAATCAGTAAATTACCTTCTGCCAAATCTTTAGAACTATTCTATTGACCACAGATGTATTAACATTGTCCTACTCCAAATGTGATCAGGTGACATACTGATACAAGATATTAATGGTAGGGATGCTCCAGCAGCAGAGGGAAATTTTCAGAGAAGACTAGGGTGAACGCACAGTAGGAATTACAGTTCTCGACTAGATTAAGATTTTGAAACTTCCACAACTTGATTATTTATGGCGATACTGTGTTTAAATGGGAAAACATCTAAATACAGTATTTGAACTGGAAATACATAACCCACACTGTATTGTAATCAGGTCAGCTGCAAAGGGTGATTAAAAAGGTAAAAGTAACAACACAATCCATTTTAACAAAAAGAAGCGCTGAAAATAACACCCTAGATCACTTTGCTTAAAAAAATAGTGGGACCAAGCTCTCCTCCTGCTAGGAACAGAGATCCTGTTCACAGCCTGTAAATAGCAGGCATGTTTTCTACAAATAAGCCACGAATCCTACAGAAGAGTAGGATATAACCAAGTGTGTGAACTCAGGCACAAATGCCAGGGCTTCACTGCACTTTTGCATTAATGTTTGTAAAAGCTGCCAGGAGAAACTCAGCTTCGGCAGCCCTATAGCCATACTGCACCCTCCATGCCAAATGTCCCAAATGGCAGCCACATGCACACAGATTTTATGCTAGTTTGCGTAGACAGCCTTTTCCTGGCATGCAAGGAAATGCCCCAATCCCATCCCTGTTCCAAAGAGGTCAGCGGGAAAGAGCAATATGGCCACATTAGCTTTGCTGCTGCAGGTAGGAGGGGAATTGCATGCTTGCTCTGCCTGTCCTCAGCAAAGACGGTCAAACTGGCATGGACCAGGCCTGTGGCTCTTGGCCAGCATGAGGATGACACTGAAAGTGAGCACAGCATTAGGACAGCTTCTTTTTGCTCCCACTGTTCACTCAGGTCATGAAGAGGAGAAGGTCAGTGTCCAGGCAGAGGAAGGGACAGGACGGGCTGCGGCGCCGACCTCAGGCTGCACAGCAGAGGAGATGATGGACGACCTTCTCCGCGCCAGAGGCAGACATGTCTCCTTCTGTGCTGCCCAGGAGACAGCGGTACAGGGAGGACTACAGGGCCATAAACACTCGTTGCATAAATTTAGCTGAAACACTAAATTCCTTCTCCTTTCTTCTCCTTCCTTTCTCCCCCAAGTGTTTTAACAGCTATAATTAGGATAGCGCCAGGGGGAAGTAGAAGGCTATACCTCATCTTAATGTAGGCCAAGTTCTGTTATTTTGGTGCCACAAACCCATAAAAGAATAGCAGCCCAGGGTTGAGAAAGAGCCACAAGATTAGGTAAACTCTCCAAAATACTATTCTAAAAACTATATAGAACAGCCTAGCATTCAGATGGTTTACACTTCCCTCTTCTCTGGCACAGCCCTGCCATACAAACTAACTACATCCCTATTAGAGTATTGGCCAGCTGAGTTAAAGAAATACTTTCAGAAGCATTAATTTTCTGTAGTGTCTCCACTGTTCCAGTGTTCATCTCTAATGCATCAAGATTTGTGTTGCATCTCTTTTTAATTATCACTTTGATCTTAAAGGTTCCTGAATGAAAAGTGAAGACAGACATTAATGAACAGGGGAATTTACAGTAAAGTTGTTTATGGAAAAAAACACATATAACATTCTTTAATTATACTATTTTCTCCTGCAGCTTTTAATATGAGTAACTACTCACATTAACATATATAATAAAGTATGTGGGATAAAAATATAAATAAATTCTATATAATAAAGTAACTAAGTGTGTACTAATGTCAATATAACCAGCTCTGAAATAGAACCTCTGTACTGACTTCTTGCATCTACATCTTCACCTGAATTTTTCCTCATTCTGCTGTTTCATGCTGAATATTAGGCTTTCAAGGCAAACCTATCACAGCACAATTGTAACTCACCTGCTATGCTACACCCTCTCTTTTCCCTCCACACCGACAGCACCACCCTTTCCTTCTGTTAAGCTTGAAATTGCTCATTCCTCTTTCCCTCGTCTCACACAGAAAGGGTCACAATGGAGATCATTCAGCTTTCACAGAATCACAGAATCACAGAATCGCTGAGGTTGGAAGGGACCTCTGGAGATCATCTAGTCCAACCCCCCTGCTCAAGCAGGGTCACCTAGAGCACATTGCACAGGATTGCATCCAGGCGCGTTTTGAATATCTCCAGAGAAGGAGACTCCACAACCTCTCTGGGCAACCTGTTCCAGTGCTCTGTCACCCTCACAGTGAAGAAGTTTTTCCTCATGTTCAGACAGAACTGTCTGTGTTTCAGTTTGTGCCCGTTGCCTCGTGTCCTGTTGCTGGGCACCACTGAAAAGAGTCTGGTCCCATCCTCTCGACACCCTCCCTTCAGATATTTGTACACGTTGATAAGATCTCCTCTCAGCCTTCTCTTCTCCAAGCTGAACAGGCCCAGTTCTCTCAGCCTTTCCTCATAAGAGAGATGCTCCAGTCTCCTAATCATCTTTGTAGCCCTTCGCTGGACTTGCTCCAGTAGTGCCACATCCCTCTTGTACTGGGGAGCCCAGAACTGGACACAGTACTCCAGATGTGGCCTCACCAGGGCTGAGGAGAGGGGGAGGATCACCTCCCTCGACCTGCTGGCAACACTCTTCCTGATGCACCCCAGGATACCGTTGGCCTTCTTGGCCACAAGGGCACATTGCTGCCTCATGGTTAACTTGGTGTCCACCAGCACTCCCAGGTCCTTCTCGGCAGAGCTGCTTCCCAGCAGGTCAACCCCCAACCTGTACTGGTGCATGGGGTTATTCTTCCCTAGGTGCAGGACCCTGCACTTGCCTTTGTTGAACTTCAGGAGGTTCCTCTCCGCCCACCTCTCCAGCCTGTCCAGGTCTCTCTGAATGGCAGCACAGCCCTCTGGTGTATCCGCCTCCTCCCAGTTTTTCTTTTCCAGTTTGTAGTACTAAGCGTCCTGGGAGCTGACGCTTGGTCTAGAAAAAACATTTTCTATCGGCCAGTCAGCATTTGGCCACTGAGCAGACTGAAAGCGCGGCTGTTTTAAGGTTCTTCAGAAGTCTCTCTCCTTTCAAAGCAATCAGGTTAAAGAGCTTCTTTTTCGTCACTGGTTGGTTTGTAAACAAACCAGTGATTTCATTAAAAACCAACGATTTCAGACCAGTGATTTTCAAGTACACCTCCAAATGGTTTCATGTGAAGCCTCCAAGCTAAATTATGACAGCCTAATTACAGGGTTGAACACAACAGGTGGCTGAGAGCACACCATACGTTTGCCTCCCTTGATTTGGGCAGTGCAGGGTTCACGCACACCTCACTGCTGGGTCCAGAGCAGCAGGCAGGTGAGTGAGCTGGCTCTCTTGTTCTTATTTTATATAGAAACTTGCCTCTACTGTATCACAAACAGTAAAAAAACAAGTCTGAGAGCCTCTGGTTGAAGTCAGGCCTGTTTGCTTAGGGACAGGGGCATAAATGCCACCTTTCCAGATGCCCTGAGGACTGCAGGACACACACACGACAGGCGATTTTCACAATTTGTCCAAGGAAGGATGACAGTTACAGCTGAAAACCCTCATCTCTCTTATTTGCTGTGCCCCATGCAGGATGGCTGGCTAGCATCACATGCAATGTAGTATTTAATTAACGCAGCCAGAAAGGCAGTTTGGATTACAGCATGTGGAGCAATAGTTTTCACCTTACAGCCTGACCCTTTTCTTCAGCCACAACAAAACGAACAGAGCTCCCTTAGAAAGAGGATCACAAATATATTTGTAAGCATCAATAATCAGCTCATTCCCCCGCCCCCATTCTCCCCCTGGTCCTGCAAACACAGCCTGACTGTGAAGCCGGCCGTGAAACTCGCACGTGTTGCATCCTGGGAAGCGAGTGACGGGAGAGCATCCTTTTCATTTCCTAAATTAAAAGCGGCAGTTGAATTGGCCCCCCTCGGCATCACCACTGCCCTGCGTAGAGTGTGACCGAGCTGGCTGCCCCCAAACAACAGGCCCATTCAGAGGAGGCACAATAACTCAGTGGACGAGTTGTGATCTATCTTGGTGGCACCTGCCGCAGCTGAAGCCCCCATCTGTGCTCCCTGGAGAGCTATGACATGTCGGTACTTAATGTGCTTGGTGTCACTCCACTTCCTCAGCTCTCGTTTGCTACAAAGGAAGGGAATTTGGGAGGGGAGAGGGGGGAAGAAGGGGCTCACAAAACCGCATGGGCGCGCACATGCCCCAGAGCATGAGTCTCAGTTGGAAGATGGGTCGGAGGCATGGACACTGGGGGCAGATGCTTGCACAGAGCAGAAGTAATTAGGTGCACAAATCTCTCTGCTGTTAACAGACTCCTCAACACCTATTATTGCTGGCGCTGCACAAAGGAACAGATCCCATGTGCGAAAGGGGTTGGAAAGCCTCTGTTTCCCTTCTCACTATTGGGGCGGTTTGGGCAACACAGAGGGAATGAGAACTGGGAGAGAGACAACGTCATGACCAGATGTGGACGCCCTCCACCCTCCTTTCTCCATTCCCTCACTCCTCTTACCTCTCCATCTTCCATTCCAAATAAAATCCTCCACCCCTCCAAAGCTATGGGCTCATTTTGTTACAGATCTGGCATTTGTTTGTTTGTTTTTTCTCCCACTTCCATTGCTTTATTATTATACTTACAAAATTTCACCTTTCTCATTCAGGGCTTGCACTGTACCCCCAGGCTAAGTTGATAGGTAGGAGGTCAAAGCCAATGTTGTGTTTAATTTCCCTATACTTTAAGGTTGCTTACAAATCTTGCCTAAATGCGAAGCGACCACTCTGTGCTGGAAGCGCGAAATGACAGTAAAAGATGCAGAATCTTCTGTTTGGCACTAGTTACTTTCTGTCACGGTTAAAAAACAAACTCCCAAATTATTAGGACCTTTCATATAACATGTTGATTCTGCTCTTTATATTCTGCCGGTATAAACCAGAAGCAACTGACCTGAAGATATGAGACAATACCAGTTTGCATGACATCAAACATACAGGCAAATGACATTCTGGACTCACATAATTAAATTCCACATGTCCCCCAGTACTTCAGATAAATTTTCTCTGTATTTTACTAAAAAATCTCAAAGATTTTTTTTTCAGATTTAGATAACTAAAGTTAAGTGCCTGCATCTGCAGATGGGCACATAAATGAGTGTCCTGCTTTCTCTCTTCAGCTTGCACTCTAGAAATAACGATAAACCTGACCATTCACACAGGATCTGCTCCAACACCCACTGAAGCACACAGGAACCTTTTCTTGCATATCGGCAAGCCCTGATTCAGCTCCTGTTGCACCTAACTTGAGGCACCTGGGTTTGGAAATACAGAGGATTGCTCAAGGGCACAGGAATTGTCAATGGAAGAGTCAGGAAAAAAGCTGAACAGTCTTGTCTTCCCATTCTTTGCCTCACTATTGCAGAGCAATACTTTGGTGTGCATAATTGAGTGAAAACTTTAATTTACATTGTCCTACTGCTTGGTTTAAATTATGTCTTTATTTTGTAAGCAGATGCTCTTTCCTAGGCTAAAAATGGGAGTCCCATAAAAGAGAAAAGATACTGCCTATGTAAGAACTGACTGCAAAAGTATTTCCTCCAACTCTAGAGATACTCTGAGAGGTGCCGAGATGAGTTCATATGCAATTGTACCATATGGTATCATATTAAGGCGTGTAACAGCATGACGCATAATTGGCTTTGCACTGTTGTGACCCTGAACACTGCTGTGACAGGACTGTCTCCTGTTCACATACTGCAGTCCTGATGGCTGTGCTCACCAGCTGCACATACAAGTGTGGAGGCCAATAAGCTCTGTAAACACTTGGACAGAGAAACACTCAGAAATACCCATCTAAACACAACGAATAACCCAAAGAAGGTTGAGAGTTTCAACAGAGACTGTTGTAATTTGCTGCAGCAGTTGCTTAATGCTGTCCCGGGAGATCTACACTGCAGTCCATGGGCACCTTCACCTCATGGTGAAGTGCCAGGGAGTCATCTCAGCATGAAATATTCCATCTCGATTCATTTGCAGGCTATATTATTTCAATACTAGAAAAGCTGAGTTCATACTATCAATTACATTTTCAAAGCTACTTTATGTTATTTGAGAGAAGTGCTAAGCACATAATGCAAAACCACAAAAGTGCTTTTTTGGCATTCTTTAATTTAGGAAGAAATGGCTATACTAATTTAAGGTTGTTGTAACCATCCTCAGACTGAATTTCAGCCCAGGGAAAGGTTATTATTGTTATATGCTTTTTCAAAAAAAGTAGGCTTATTTTAAGAGGTTAAGATGACCTTCATTTGAGGTAATAGTCACTCTAACACCATCATTTTACTAACAGCAAACATGAAAGGGAGATACCTAGTCACTAGAAAATAATAACAGGAAATCTGAACAATTCAATCTGTCCTTTGCTCTGCTGTGGACTTATTATTTGGCCTCATGCAAGTCCAAGGAAGTAAGTGGAAGAATTTCTTTTGACTTCAGTTGTCTTTGGATGAGACTCTTAAACATCCTCTATGCAGGTTGAGTTGACCTCTCTGCAAACCTGAGATACTGAATGCTCCCAGAAATTAATTGATTAATCTTTGCAAAACATTTCCTAACCTTGTGCAAAGCAACTTGATGATTATTGCACACATTAAGTTATACACATTATATATATATACACACACATATATATACATTCTTCTCTCTTTGAAAAATTTCCAGATAATACATTGAAGGGTTTTTTTTAAGAGCATACATTCTTCTATTAATAAAAAGGCAAATATTTAAGTATACTTTTATCTATAGGACCCTTTTCAAGCTACATGCAGACAACATAAATGACAACTATATCACCTCTCAATGGGTCAGTTCTATAAGTGCTTTAAATTGACTTAATGCAGGCTGCCACCACCAGAAAAGGTAGTTTCATCCTCTCTCCCTATGTTTTTCCACCCATGCCCTTATGTTGGCACTAGTGCCTGTGCGTTGAGAAATCTTACTCTTTTTACTTTTTCTCTTCACCAGGATAACTTTCAGGCAGATCCATTCCTGTGTATAGTATGGTTTGGTGGCTGCACGGCCACAGGAATGCTTGTGCTGGCACAAATGGGGTGTCAGAAACATGTGGTCGGGGTGGCAGTGGGTGCCTTTCCTAAGCAAGCAGCCTTCAAAGAAAGGTAAGCGTCCACGTCCACCCTAAGCCGTCTCAGATCGTGGCTTTAGGACCAGGAAAGAAGTTGTGACCCAGAGCACAAAATAATTTCACTGGGGACCCAGAAGCCACAGTTCTTTTCCATATACCAGCCATTTCCTAAACCTCCTCCGAGCACCAGCTTGTGAGCAGCACCAGGTCTGCCTGCCAGCTCAGTGGCAGCCCAGTCCGCATTTCTCCATGGTGCGTGGGAGCTTTCAGCATTACTATGTGAAATCCATCTCGGAGTACAAATATCACATGAAGTGACAGCAACAGGAGAGAAGTGTAAAAGCTGTCTGTGCTGAGAGCCCAAATACATACACAAGCCTTAATAACACAGATTTAAGAAGTAAGATAAAAAATGGCTCATTTAGCCAGACAAATGAAGAACAGTTACCCTGGCAGTGTGTGTTCTATATATAGTAACAGGTAAGGTCTCTGAGGACTGCCAAATACTGAGCAGAACAAAACCAAATGCAGTGCAACTATTAATAATACATTTTAACTCTTAGTTAGTCACTTCACTCAGATTCCTTCACTTCTCCTGTCAAAGCAGCAGAGCAAAGCATGCTGACAGCTTCCATAAATAGCTGAGATTTGAATAATTCATCAGCAGGCAAACGGGATGCACATTTATACGGAGCCTGAGCATCTCCCTCGCCGGCTTTGAGAACCCAAGTTAGCTGAACGCATTTCCTTGTAGACATCAGTCAGCTCCAACATAAAAGAGTAATACAAGACCACAGAATCAAAGAGATTTGTCTAGTTTTATCGAGAGTTTTAAACAAGAGACCAAAACTTTCCTGATTCTTAAGACTGACTTTGGCACTCGCTAAACTTCTTGCTTGTACAATGCAAACAACTATATTTCTCACCTAAAGAGCCCTCCCGAATGCTGAAAGAATGAATAATAAGTGTTTAAAGAGGGAAAAATGGCTTCCTAAAATGCTTTGGATGCTTAGGTACACCCACTCAGATATCACTAACATTCACAAACCCACTCCTCAGGTGACACCTAAGCAGGTAGGTGCCTAGTGGTATGTTATAGCACTGCCATGTCCTATTTGTAAAAGCTAGCTGTAATTAAGGTACCTTGGGTATTGGGAGAAGCACTGCAAAGTGTGAGACTCACAATACACTATACGTTGCCTCTCCACAAGGCCAAAAAGAAGCAGGGCAAAGTATCACAGTAACATGGCTAGATTGCTTCCAAGACCCAGTTAATTTATCCAGCAACGGCTCAGATGCCTTTACACAACACCACTGCTTAAGTGTTTGCACTGCTATCCAAATGTCCACAGCACTGAGGAACTAGGTACCTAGTACATGCTGAGGCACCACGAGGATTCATGAAATACTATGAGCCTGCTTATTTCACCTGCAAGGCTCAAATGAGGAGGTGTGCTCTCCATGCACCAAACCTCCTCTGCTACTGGGGGAGAGTGCAGAGGACACCAGCATTTCCTTTTACTCAGTGATTTAGGACGTTCTCCTGGAAGGCTCTAGGAATTAGTGCAGAGTCTTGCACTTTGGGAGATGCAAGCCAAGTTTTTCAGACGGGGACAGGTTTCAAACTGAGATCTTCTATACACATGAATGTTCTAGCTGATGACTCAGTAGCTACAAGGAGAAGATTCAACACCAACTCCTCCTCTGGCCAACTGCTGGAATAAAGCTTACTCGGAGAGCAGACTCCTGACACACGCTCAAGGGAAGCTAGTTGTTTGCAGAACATAAAAGAAGATGGATGATGCGGATCCTAATTTCTACAAGGACCTAAATTTCCTCTATAATATATAGTCAAGAAGAACAGGCTCCACATAAAAAAATGATTGCATGAACAACAAAAAAAAGGTCTCTTAAATTAGTCAGACTGATGTGCAAGGATCCAGCACAGCCCTTGAACATATGTAAATATCTGTAAGAATTTATGTGACTTTGCTCGTGCCTAACATTAAGCAAATGAATTGATGTGACTTTGCTTGTGCTTAACATTAAGTAAATGCTTTTCTGGATCACGGACTAAATTTTCTTCTTGCAAACAAATAACACCATGGTAATTAATATAAAACAAAAAGAAATATATGGTACAAGATTGATCATTTCAACAAAAATAACCTTACTATCTGAAGGCAAATGCCTCAATATTCAAGAAAAATGAGTTCAGCAGATCGTACATTTGCATTGGGAAAATCTATTACTTATTCAGTAGCAAATGCATTATGGGTATCATCACAAGCAGTAGCACTGCCAAGTACTATTAAGAAGCTGTGCACTGAGTCAGGCCACTCCTCATAATTTATTAAATGAATGCCTCTTTCTTCATTCCAGCAAAGACTGGCTTCTGAGACTGTGATGTTAAGAATGATTGGCTAAATTGTTTTCTGCAGCACGGTTTTCCAAACAGCAATGATTTCTACTTGTTTTGTTCACTTTGGAAACCAGGGCCTGACACTGGTGCCATCTCAGTGGGCCTCGATGCCCCCACAGCAGCATGACCTCAAGCTCTAGCGAGGAGCGGAGGGAACTTGTCCTCTGTTGGGAGCTGTAACCGTCTCCGAGAAAGCCAGCTGGGATGCCGGCAGTCCCATCACCTGCCCTGCTGGAGAACAGAGTGTGCTGAAGGCTGGGGACTCCCTTCACGAGCGGCTTGGCAGCGCACTGGAAGAAGGCAGGGCCACTGGAGGTTAAAGGCTCCTATCTCCGTGCTCTCCTCAGCTTTCTTCTTACAGCTCCAGAAAGCATCATCATCCTTCAGGTGTCTTAAGGATGGAGAAGGTGAGGGGTTGCCCTTGCCCCAGTGTTTTTTTTTTAAGATGTGAGGCAGGGCTTACAATCAGTGTTTGAGTTTTTCAGTCTATCTGGAACATATGTCAACCAGCAGCCAGGCGCTGCGTTGGCACAGGAGACACCACAGCTGCTGTAACATGCATGAGGCAAGGATTCCCCTCAGCTGGGGGAGTTCTTCGGCAGCTGCAACCCACTGAATTTACATTTCCTTTAGTGTCTGTGCAAAATAGCATCTAGGGAACTGAGAACAGAGCCTTCCAAAGATAACTTTCTATCATTTCTGGTAACTATGTAATTTTCACATGTTCTGTTATTCATCTGCACAAGAAATGCCCCCAGGTACCCATGGGATAGGGAGTAAAACATAAGGCCTATGCTAGCAGGTCCCTCCGCCTCTACAAGTTAATCAAAGATTAACCTCTTTGGTTAACTTTAGTGGGATTCTAGGCAAATACTTTAAAAAATGCAAGACAAAGACTGAAATCAGGAGCACCTTGATTTAAGTTCAAATCCAGAGGCAGGTAACACAAAACTCTGTGTTGATTCAATACCTTTTTAGGAAAGCTGCACTTAATAATGCCCCACTACTTGCACCCTTTGCAACTTTGTTTTCAGACAACAATGAATACTTCTCTGTCTCGGGAGTCATCTGTGCTTTTATTTTAAATAACACTATTACATGAATCTGAAATTATAGATGTCCTGGGAACCCATTCTGCTTAGTGTCAACACAAGTAAATGCATAATCTTGAAAAACATAATATATATACATATATTTAACTAATTTGGAGTGTTTTGAGTTTGAAGTCTCACAATAAAAATCCTTAAAAAAAGCTTCTAAGCATGGTGAATGTCCCATCTAAACAGCAACACGCAATTTTGGAGCAATGGCAGAAATTCTGAAGAAATTCAAAACTGGGATTTCACCATTTTGAATTATTCCAGCCTCTTTCCTGCACAATATTCCTGATAAGTAAGTCACTTGTTTGCTAAATCTTAATGTTCTGGTAACATAAACATACACAAAGCATGAAAAGCAAGCTGCATTAAAAACAGTGGCTTCATGGAAAGGCTTTACGGAGGGAGTAGGGAATGCTAATAGAAGAGGTAAGAGGTATTGACAACGTAGTGCTCAGACACCCACAACCTTGCAGGCTCAGAATGGGAATTCCCTCACGCTCGCTGTGGTAGCGCAGGCACGCTGCAACGTGTTGTCATCATCTGTTACACCTCTCCTTGAAGTTACCCATTAACACATCCAGCCACATTGGAAGTCAATCACTTGGTGGCTGAGCTGAAACAAAGTAGTGATCCCAGTTTATTTCCAAGCAGATCAGCCATTATAGCACAAATTATGCTAACTGGCACTTTCATTGGCTGCTTCAGTGCAAAGGCCATTGGCTGCATGGCCTTGAAAATGAACTTGTTTCCCATCCCCTGAGGGGCTTCCTCGAGTCCAAATTAAGCAATGCTGTCGAGACTGTGAGAGAGTCCTCCACCACTGCTGTATATTTTCTTGGGATATGCAGAAAATTTCAGTATAGAAGGCCTCATGGAAATCCCATAATTAATAGATACACACATTATTCTGTTTTTCTTCTAGAAAAATACATTTTTGCTTTCCCAACACAAACCACACAGCACAATAAATTATTAAACCAGAGCTTCAGACAATCATGTTGTTTCCACATCTTTGCACATCTAAAATCTGACAACATACATTTCTAAGAGCAAAGATGTCTTCTCTTTTTTGGTCCTCCACTTCTCCCCCTTCTCCATCCTACTTCCAAAGAAGATCAATTTTCCATGCAAGCTATACAAGTAAGTGGCTCAGTTGTTTTGATTTTGCATTTCTGAGTTTTCATGATGCTGGTACCTGTGGGAAAAGTTCACTGAATCTGGATAAGAGATCTACCTTCGTGGATTGAAAGAGGGCTGGCTAGAAGCTACGTTTTGTTTTTCCTTTTCCTTTTTTAAAAAATAGAACAAAACCTCAGTGGAGACCTAAGACTTAAAAATATTACTGCAAGAATAGGGAGAGCAGAGATGAAGGGATATATTCTAAATTCTCACTCATCCTGTATCTTCAAGGAGCAAGGAAAGAGGAGAGGGAGAGGTGGCAGCTGTTTTCTTTTGCGTGATTCCCTCCAGGAAAATAAGCTTTGGGTTTAAATGAATACTTTTGGAAGCACCCACAAAACAGATGCAGCAGAAGGACCACCTTGGATATTTGTGTACAAATGAAAAGGGTCTCTTATTTCCTCATTTGAGGAGAGAATTGTTTTGAAATGGAAATCACCCTCTCTGATCTAAGCAACCTGTTTCTACCTGGTATGAAAGTCACACTGGCTTTGAGATCTGTTTTTCTGTTGCTTTTTTTTCCCCTGGGGAGGGACAGAGTATCCAAATCTCCCTGTGCGAATTTATAGTTTCAGGTTAAAAGTGCACACTTCTCTGAACATGCTTTTTTATTTGTTTGTTTCCTTAAGAGGTGACTAAAATGGGTCTCTCTCAGGCCTGTGGGGGCCATTCAAGGAACTTCTTCCCTTGCATCTGAGGTGGTCATCCACACCACATCTTACTCACTTCACAATCTGCAGAACACAAAAGCAGCACTAATAATTTCATTCTCTTGCTTACCTCCCTTCCTTGCTAGTAGCTATGAAGACAGAAAAAGTAGAGCCCCCTCCAGAGCTTGCTGCAAGAAGTGCTTCTGAGAGGCCACGTCCTGGGAAGCAGGAGAATTGGACTCAACCTTCAGTTTCTCATGTTAGTCTCTTTACAGGACTAACTCTAAAGTATTCTGTTAAGAACCTGGAATAGCTCATTGTTTCCAGGGGACCATGTTTCCTTTGTTAGTCATTTCTTTTGTGTGCGCTTTTTCATATGTCAAAGAGTGAAATAGTTAGGTTTTGC
The DNA here is from genome assembly GCF_036417845.1 of Apteryx mantelli. Classification (NCBI taxonomy): domain Eukaryota; kingdom Metazoa; phylum Chordata; class Aves; order Apterygiformes; family Apterygidae; genus Apteryx; species Apteryx mantelli. The sequence goes on from NC_089979.1 coordinate 111,269,112, forward strand.
ATCAAGCACTTTAAGCTACTGACTTGATCTTCCCAACAGGATGGCCCCTTTCACTGCACCTCAACCCAGCCTGTTATGAACCCAGCCTTCGAACAGGGAGGAAAGCTCCATATTAAATGGATCTCAGGCCTTCATCTTGGAAAAAGCACAAAATTCTTCAGAGTGAACCAGCAAGAAGTTGTTCCAGTACTGGGAACACTGGGTGACAGAAAACTAGCTGAGATCTCTGTCAGGAGGCAAGCTCCTCAGTGTTTTTTAAAATTATTTTAGTGGTACTTGAGCAGAGCAAGGAGACACTGGTAGAGACAGAGAATTGGGCAAGAGAATCAAAAGCTGGAATCAAGCAGTATAACCTGTAAAATCACACACAGTTACTCTTAGTTTGTTCTACCCAAAGGACAATTGAACTGGGAGACTAAGGATGACCTATGTTGAAAACCTAGCAAGTGTCTCTGTAAGTGCCTGCAAGAAGAGAAAGAAGCTGGAGGCCTAGTGGCAGACTTTGTAACAGGCAGAGTTCTCCATGTTAGAGGCTAACGTATGTCATAGCAGAAGAGATCAGAAAAGACAGAATGTCATTTTGAGCTGTGACTCTGGGATTGCTGCAACCTGAATAAAACCAAAAGGTTCTGAAGCTTCTCTCATTATTGCCAGCAACAGTTTCATCAAGGGTTCAGCAACTTGCAAGACTGGTGTGCCAGATTGTATCTTTCTATCCCAAATTAGCATGCTGACAGAAACTCAGTGGGAGACACGTTGCTGGTGTGACATGTCTCTGTGTAGAACAGTACCTCAGTTCTGCTGAGTTTGTTTCTCAGTGGGAGCCGCTGCTTCTTGTAAACATCTTCCTCAAAATGCTGCAGATCTCATGCAAAGTTGCCAGCGTGTCATCTTTGGCAACCATGCTTGAGGTGCCTACATCCCAGTTTTGATGACAATAGAAGGGCACCTTACCTGCCGTCACCATCCTACACCAATAACATTGCTTGATATGAGTTTGGCTCAGTGAGAAGTGACCTGGGTCTCTTTTGGCATCTATCTGTCTTCAACTCCTCTATGTTCATTCTGTTTCATTCAAAATCCTTTTTTTGGCTTACCCATTCTTCACAATGCAATGCAAGTCTACTTATTCCCACAGTGCCTTCTTTCCTCACAAGTCTGGCAGCCTTTTGATCTGCAATATATTTGGCAGCTGGCTAAGTACAGACTCATACCTGATTTTACTGAAGAAGTTTAGTCCAGTCTAGTTTTGATGGAAGGTCAGTAGTACAGTAACTAGCTGGAATATAAAACAAGGTACAGTGCCCTGTATAAACCCTCCCTGCCTCTGTTTTATCTCAAGCTAGAGAGGTAAAGACCATAAGCTCACCACAAAAGAAGCAGGGAAGGAGAATCTCTGAAGAGAAAGAATTGAGGAAATCATTTAGTTTATTTGATAAGCCTGTATAATTGCTTGAAACACTTGACAATATTAGCTTTCAAGACTTTTGTGACTCAGATTTCCTCTGCAGAGGCAATTTTAGCTCTGCCTGTTGGTCAGAAATGACCTAGAGAATCTTATCATGAGTTTAACTTTTCTACCTTATTCTCCATTTAAAGAAGTTCCTAGAATCCTTGCTAGCTTAGAAAATAAGATGTTTGTCTTTATATACTTACTTTGTGGGGGGAAAAAAATGCTTAGCTTCTCCCTGTGTCACCTGTCCTTGTGTTTCTCAGCAATTCACACAATCAGAGAATAAGCTGTATTTCACCTGCATTTTAGTTGTCTCTGACAACAATAGATTTTTTTAATCAAGCTCTGTAGTACTGGCATATCTTAGACCACGGGATAATTGCTAAATAAATTAATTTCAACACTTTTCCAAGAGGATATGGATTGAACATAAACATTCTGTTGGATACTTCTGCTGCTGAAGAAGTTAAATCAGAACAAGTAATTTAAAACAAAAAACTGAAATAGGCAACTGGAGAATATAAGTGAAATTTTCAAAGCAATCTACAGCCATGTAGACACATTCCTATTTATTTTAATGCATTTAAATTGCTTTTTTTGAAATTCTGAAACTTTTTTTCATTAAGCTTTCTCCACTTCTCCACATTTTTTCACTTTTGCCTTCCTCCCATGACTACAGGCTTTCCCATGGGTTCTAAACACAGGGGTTTTTTTGCTATTAAATAAGATTAGAAGCTAGCCTGTGGCTTGGACTAGTGACACTAGGATATAAGATCGAATGCTTCAGTCACACTGGAACAGAGAAGGCTATTTATGCACTGGAGCTAGCGGATAGTCCTAGTTCTGCTTTTCTGACCCAGTGTTTTGTGAAGGGAAGGTTATACCCGCAGTTCCTTATTGCCAGTCTTTCTCTCAAAAGCAAAAAAGAAGGCAAACCCCAAAAGATCTAACCCAAACTGTATAAGCAGTAAAAATGATGTAGGAGAAAAATGAAATTCCATGGGGAACACCAGCTCATGTTACCTACGGTCAGAAACTCAAATTTAAGGTGGCAAAGCAGAAAAAAATGCATTTTTTAGTTTAAGTTTTTCTCCCATAGGAGCTAAAAATTACTTGAATGTTAGAGATGCCCATTGCAACTTCATCACAAAATAGCTCCCAGCTTCGGAAGGATTAAATCCCAGAATTAAAGCAAGCGCTTGCTAAACCAAATAAAATCCTCTCAAACCTAATTTCCACAGCTGGATTAAGCCTTCCTAGGCTACAGCAAGACAATCAAGGTTAGCCAAAGTCTTTCACAAAGAAAGTCTTCCTAAAAAGCCGTTGCTTCATTATTAGGCCTAGTCTTACAAGGTTGAATTATATCTTTGTCCAAACTAAAATCACAGCCTAGAACAACTCTTCTACACGTAGGACAAATTTGTTAGCTCCTTATCTCTACCTTAGACAAACTCCAGGCAGCCAGGAAGCAGTTTCACTGCCTGCATTAATCTCTACAGTAAAGAGATTGCTAAGATTTCTTATACCATAGATCAACATTTACTCTGAGCTGTACCTAAGGTTATGACCTTGCCTTTAAACAGGAATTCACCGCTGCTACTGCAGAGGATAAATAAAATGGAAGATGGGAGCTTTTTTTGCTGTGGTGTCACAAGCTGGCCACCTTCCAAACAGCTGGGTAGTTTTGCTAAAGCCTTACTAGCTGTATTCACAACTACTGCACTGGTGCATCAGCTATTTAACAGAGGTAATGGGAGAAAGCTCTAGGTAGTAACCTAATTACTAACCTAGTAATTTAGCAGTGACATTTATTTTCATAGTGAAACAGGGGTTTTTTTGCTAAGAAAATGCTCCCATGCTCCCACCAACTCCTGCCAGTTTAATTACACCTTCAATAATTCAGTCAGCAGCTGTTTGATCTTCCTAGCTAAATTATTTAGTAGAAGAGTGAGAAAAAACACGAGTGAACACGTGAGGAGGGGAGCTCTAGGAATGCAGCTAGGGTTGAGCGTGCAGAACGTCTGGGAGAGGAAGTCCTAGAGTGATTCTCCATCGGAGCCTAATCCGGCATCTCCCAACACACAAGACTTCCCCCTATCCTTACCCCGCCCCCCATTTTTTCCCCCTTCTTTTTAACTCTTTCCTGAGCAAATCTTTTGGGCTTTCTTGTGGCTTTCCCAGTAAACTGATCGTCTTTGTATGAGCTGAAAGGACATATCAGACCCCAAATGCACTGTAAGGCGAGGCCTCAGAAGAAGAAGGAAAGGTTTGTTTTCAGGAGCTAGGGAAGAGTTAGGGTATCCTGAGCTTCAGTGGGGGTAAAGATAAAGGTTTCATACAGTTGCTAAAGATGAAAAAGGGAAATCCTTAGAAGAAAGTGTGGGAAGAAGTAACATCTAAAAATGGATCAGAAATGTGGAAGTAATGACACAAAACTCATAGCTTCACTGAGACAAAGGAATATGGAAAGCAAGAGGGAGAATGGGTTTGGGATTATATATGAAGTGGCAGAGAGAAAGTAAAATGGCACTTTTTAATGACATAATTAACTATCCTTCTTGAGGTTTCCTTTCTGCTGTTAAATTTTGTATATCTGCTTCCTGTATTGATCCACATTTCTGGTTATTAACTTATGACAAGGTCATCCACTTGAAAAGAATTTCCAAATGAGGCAATGAAGTAATTAATTTCTCTGTTAGAGAACTTGTTTAGTCAATAACAGTTCTGAATATTTTAAGAAAATTTTTCCCTACTTAGGAGAATATATGAAATATGTGTGAATAAGTAATAGGAAAAATCCTACCCACTAGGAAAGTGGCAAGCTAATTAAAGAACTTCTCATACACTGATGCAATATTAAAAAATTAATTAATTACAAAATGTGGCTTTCCGGTGGCTTTATGAAAACCAGTGCATAAATAATTGCAAGGTACTGCAGCCAGATACACTAAATGGCAAGCGAATCAAAACAGTGCTGGTCATTATGTGATATTAAGTGGTACCTGATCCACAACTAACACTCCATATTCTATTTACATGACCCTAAGACATCAAAACACTTATCTCTACTTTCCCTACAGAGTACTAAGGCTGAGCACTCTCCAGCTGTTTATTTCCCCTCCCCCTCTATTCCTATTCCGGTACTGCTGCTTTTCTGATAATCCTCCACTGCCTTGGGAGGTCCTCTGCAGCTAAAATAAGATATAAAGGCATAATAGTCTCAGCATAATGAGTGATGCATTACAGCTCTACTTCTATATGCTACCACTGTCTTTTTCAGTTTATCAGAAACAGGAAAATTTGGATACACATATTTTGGGTGTTTCCTAGTTTTCCTGCACGAGTAAAAGGGAGGATCCCACTAGCATGAGCTCTCCTTTGTTATTATTAGCGTTATGTGTTGTTCCCACTCAAGCTGTGCAGACACAAAGCATTCTTTTGTAGGAGCCAAATTGCACAAAAGTACAAAGTGCTTTTCTTTAAAGGAAAATATAAACTGGAAAGAAGAAATCAGAAAGGTTCCAAAAAAAAACATATAACAAAAGGCTCAGCTTAAATTATTACCACAACGTCGGCATCCTGGAAGAAGCAAGATGTTTTTGGCCTATGAAGATTACTAGTGAGGGAATTGAGGAAGAGAGTGGGATATACTAGTAATTCATAGGCAACTGCAAATAGAAATCTTCATGTACATTATGGTAGCATAACTCTCCTGACAAGGCACTGAGAGTCCTCCACTCTTACTGACTATCCTGAGGATTGAAAACTGAAAGTAGTTTGCAGCCAGTTGTTCATCAGTTCTTGAGCTTTGGCTCAATATGTTACTTTACTGGAAGAAGACCTAGGAAGAGAGCAGGAATTCTGCCAATCCAGGATTTCCTAAAATGGAGGAAGTCTGAGAATACAGCTTAACCTCCGCCCTGCATGAGTTCTTTTATTCCTAAATCAGGAGTGGACTAATGCAGATTCTTTGGTATTTCAGGCCAAGAGTGAGTCAGCTGGAATTATGGAACCAAGCTCATCCCAATGCAAGCTGCTTAGATCAACAGTTTATACCACAGGTGAAATTATCCCCAAGGGCATATGCAGAAAATAAAAGAAGGGCATTAAAAAGGCTGGGCTTTATGAAATGTAAGATTTTTTTTAAGAAAAATGTCCAACAGTTAGCATTTCCTCAAAATTTTACATGGGGGAAAAAAGTGATTGGGCTGTGAAATGATAAGGAATGACAAAACTGTGCATATTTTGGCAGTAGAGTTAAGCAGCACAGTGAAGTTTAACACGACCAGATTATAATACCAATGTATAAATATACAAGCACTGCAGCAAGAATTGCCTCATGATGTCTGGGAAAACAGAGTACCAGGGAGTTCAGGGAAAATGGTAAAGTAGGAGTTCCTGCAGCAGGAATAAGACCAGAAGTTTCTGCCTGGCCCATCAAACACTCCACATACCTTTGTCATATCTGATTGATGGAAGAACTATGGTACACTTCAAATACCTTAAATTTAAAAATCTCAGCTCTACATTCTCTCCAGTAAGGGCAGAAAGAATGGATGAGGGACTTAAAACAAGAGACGGGGAGAGCTGCTTCCTGCTGCACTCTATCCTGATCTCAGCAGATTCAAGAATCTTTACAACTTCTGTAACTCATGCCAGCTGTGGATGGTGGTGGTTTATGGGAGGAAAAGAGAGCTGCAAGTTTCAGCTGCCTTTAGCTAGGAACTGCTTCTGCTCCCTCCTGGCTCCTCAGGACCTGAAAAGGTCAGATAGTCCATGCTTCCTTTGACCACTAGGCTTGGCCAAATCTGACCCTTAATTTTTAGAAGCTACAGCAACTGGCACAATCCAGAAAATACACAGGGCATGCAGAGGCACAAGTGTGCTGCAGTTCATTGCATGCAATGAAACTGAGATGTGGTTTGTGCCATTTACTGCAGGAGGCCTTGACTTCTCCTGGGAAAAGCTTGTGGGAAAAGCTCTAGCTAGGAATGGCTGCTGCTAACGAGCTCTCTGGGTTGCCCCTGACCAGAGGGAGTTGGGGCCTTTGATCCCAGTGGCCCTTGATTAGGGCGGTCAAGCACCCTGTGAGTCAGTGCTAGGGAGAGGCCTATATAAGAGCCAGGCCTAGAGCGCAGCTCCCAGAGCGCAGCGAACAGAGGCAGCAGTTTGCGCAGAAGGGATGTGTGAAGGGCCCTTCGTTTCTGTTCCCTGTGGTGTAGGTTTCCTCAAGTATGGTCGTGACACGCTGCACAGCGCGTTCCCCAGTGGCTGTTGGAGTTGCTCTGTCAGAGGCTGCGACCCAGACCGACCCTCTGACAGTAGATGCGGCTCTACAGGTCTCAGGCTGCAGGGAGTGCTTGGGGCCTCTCCGGGAGGCCTGGGCTGGCAGCCAGCTCTCCTGCAGGAGGTGTGCTGCTGTTGGCGAGTTGTGTTGTCAGGTAAGGGAGTTACGGGAGGAGGTCAGTAGGCTGCGCAGCATCCGAGAAGCAGAGCAAGAGATAGACAGGGTATTCTTGGAGACTGTGCAGCTCCAGAAGTCCCAACCCCCTGCAGCAGTGGAGTTGCCAGAGGGCTCTGTGCCGTGTGAAACGGTACATCATAACATCATAGAAGAAGGCTGGAAACTGGTCACTGCTCGTGGGAGGAGAAAGGCTCCTACTCCTCCTGAAGACCTGAAGCTGAAGAACAGGTTTAGTGCCCTCCAGGATGAGGAGGAGATGGGCATGGCTGCCAGGGAAGTACCTGGGACAACAGACCCTGTGCCCTGCCGGAACGCCCGGAAGAAGCGGCGGGTGATTGTTGTGGGGGACTCCCTGCTACAGGGGACGGAGGCACCTATCTGCTGACCTGACCTCATGTCTAGAGAGGTTTGTGGCCTGCCAGGGGCTCGTGTGAGAGATGTCATGCAAAGACTGCCAAGGCTTGTCCACGCTTCGGACTATTACCCACTGCTGCTCTTCCATGTGGGCGCCAATGACACCAAGGGCAAACTGGAGACCATCAAGCAGGATTTCAGAGCTCTGGGGATGGTGGTCAAGGGTCTGGGAGCCCAGGTCATCTTCTCCTCAATCCTGCCAGTGAGGGGGATGGATGAGAGGAGGAGGAGACGGACTTTCCAGGTTAACGGCTGGCTGTGCCGCTGGTGTTGGCAACAGGGTTTTGGTTTCTATGACCATGGGACCCTGTTTGAAGATCGACAACTGATGGCAAGAGATGGGATCCACCTCACGAGGCGGGGCATGCGGGTCTTTGCCAACAGGTTGGCCAATCTGGTAAGGAGGGCTTTAAACTAGGAAAGATGGGGGAAGGGGAGAGTTATAGTGCCAGGGTAGTTGGCAAAAGACTGCTCAAGTCAGGATGCCTCCAACAGGTGAATGCAGCCAGGGAAGTGCGCATGGGATGTGGCTACGGAGGACCCTCTTTTACCCCTCCTGGGAAACCTGCATGCTCGATCACCTCCCTGAAATGCCTGTACACCAACGCACGCAGCTTGGGGAACAAACAGGAAGAACTAGAGATCTGTGTGCGGTCGCAGGGCCATGATCTCATTGCCATTACAGAGACATGGTGGGATAGCTCGCATGACTGGAGTGCTGTCATGGATGGCTACGTGCTTTTTAGGAAAGACAGGCCAGGAAAGCGAGGTGGTGGAGTTGCTCTTTATGTGAGAGAGCAACTGGAATGTATTGAGCTGTGCCTAGGGGTGGATGAAGAGCGAGTTGAGAGCTTATGGGTAAGGATCAAAGGGCAGGCTAGCATGGGTGACACTGTTGTGGGTGTTTACTACAGGCCACCTGATCAGAATGAGGAAGTCGATGAGGCCTTCTACAGACAGCTGGAAGTAGCCTCATGATCCCAGGCCTTGGTTCTCATGGGGGACTTCAACCACCCCGATATCTGCTGGAAAGACAACACAGCTAGGCACAAACAGTCCTGGAGGTTCCAGCAGAGCATTGGTGACAACTTCTTGACACAGGTGGTGGAGGAGCCAACAAGGAGAGGTGTGCTGCTGGACCTCGTACTAACAAACAAAGAAGGACTGGTGGAAGATGTGAAGGTCGGGGGCTGCCTTGGCTGCAGTGACCATGAGATGGTGGAGTTCAGTATCCTGCGAGGAGGCAGCAGGGCACCAAGTAGGATCGCAACCCTGGACTTCAGGAGAGCAAACTTTGGCCTCTTCAGGGACCTACTCAGAGGAATCCCATGGGTGAGGGCCCTAGAAGGAAGGGGTGTTCAAGAGAGCTGGTTAATATTCAAACATCACTTCCTCCAGGCTCAAGAGCGGTGCATCCCTATGAGTAGGAAGTCAAGCAAAGGAGGTAGGAGACCTGCATGGATGAGCAAGGAGCTCCTGGCAAAACTCAACCAGAAGAAGGAAGTATACAGAAAGTGGAAAGGGGGACAGGCCATTTGGGAGGAATATAGGAACGTTGTCAGAGTATGCAGGGATGTGACGAGGAAGGCTAAGGCCCGTTTGGAATTAAATCTGGCGAGAGATGCCAAGGACAGCAAGAAGGGCTTCTTCAAATACATAGTAGCAAGAGGAAGACTAGGGAAAATGTGAGCCCTTTGCTGAATGGGGTGGGTGCCCTGGTGACGAAGGATGCAGAGAAGGCAGAGTTACTGAATGCCTTCTTTGCTTCAGTCTTTACTGCTCAGGCCAGCCCTCAGGAACCCCAGACCCTGGAGGCAAGAGAGAAAGTCTGGAGAGAGGAAGACTTTCCCTTGGTGGAGGAGGAGTGGGTTAGAGATCATTTAAGCAAACTTGACACCCACAAATCCATGGGCCCTGATGGGATGCACTCACGAGTGCTGAGGGAGCTGGCGGACATTATTGCTAAGCCACTCTCCATCATCTTTGAAAGGTCATGGAGGACAGGAGAGGTGCCTGAGGACTGGAAGAAAGCCAATGTCACCCCAGTCTTCAAAAAGGGCAAGAAGGAGGACCCAGGGAACTACAGGCCAGTCAGCCTCACCTGCATCCCTGGAAAGGTGATGGAGCAGCTCATCCTGGAGGCCATTTCCAAGCATGTGGAGGACAAGAAGGTGATCAGGAGTAGTCAGCATGGCTTCACCAAGGGGAAATCATGCCTAACCAACCTGATAGCCTTCTATGATGGAATGACTGGCTGGGTAGATGAGGGGAGAGCAGTGGATGTTGTCTCCCTTGACTTCAGCAAGGCTTTCGACACTGTCTCCCATAACATCCTCATAGACAAGCTCAGGAAGTGTGGGCTGGATGAGTGGACAGTGAGGTGGATTGAGAACTGGCTGAATGGCAGAGCTCAGAGAGTTGTGATCAGTGGCACAGAGTCTAGTTGGAGGCCTGTAGCTAGCGGTGTCCCCCAGGGGTCAGTCCTGGGTCCAGTCTTGTTCAACTTATTCATCAATGACCTGGATGAAGGGACAGAGTGCACCCTCAGCAAGTTTGCTGATGATACAAAACCGGGAGGAGTGGCGGATACCCCAGAGGGCTGTGCTGCCATTCAGAGAGACCTGGACAGGCTGGAGAGGTGGGCAGAGAGGAACCTCCTGAAGTTCAACAAAGGCAAGTGCAGGGTCCTGCACCTGGGGAAGAATAACCCCATGCCCCAGTACAGGTTGGGGGTTGACCTGCTGGGAAGCAGCTCTGTTGAGAAGGACCTGGGAGTGCTGGTGGACACCAAGTTAACCATGAGGCAGCAATGTGCCCTTGTGGCCAAGAAGGCCAGTGGTATCCTGGGGTGCATCAGGAAGAGTGTTGCCAGCAGGTCGAGGGAGGTGATCCTCCCCCTCTCCTCAGCCCTGGTGAGGCCACATCTGGAGTACTGCGTCCAGTTCTGGGCTCCCCAGTACAAGAGGGATGTGGCACTACTGGAGCAAGTCCAGCGAAGGGCTACAAAGATGATTAGGGGACTGGAGCATCTCTCTTATGAGGAAAGGCTGAGAGAACTGGGCCTGTTCAGCTTGGAGAAGAGAAGGCTGAGAGGAGATCTTATCAACGTGTACAAGTATCTGAAGGGAGGGTGTCAAGAGGATGGGACCAGACTCTTTTCAGTGGTGCCCAGCAACAGGACACGAGGCAATGGGCACAAACTGAACATGAGGAAAAACTTCTTCACTGTGAGGGTGACAGAGCACTGGAACAGGTTGCCCAGAGAGGTTGTGGAGTCTCCTTCTCTGGAGATATTCAAAACACGCCTGGATGCAATCCTGTGCAATGTGCTCTAGGTGACCCTGCTTGAGCAGGGGGGTTGGACTAGATGATCTCCAGAGGTCCCTTCCAACCTCAGCGATTCTGTGATTTCCATGAGGCTTTGTAGTTGCTTGTAGCTTCCTAATAATCGTTTGAAATGATTATCTTCCACAACTATTCTTCAGAGACCTTCAGTACAGAGCTGCTGTTAGTGCTTCTGCACAGGCCTGTGATGTTGTGTTTTGTGGTCTACAGAGATGGAAGAAATACACCCATGCCCTCTAGCTGTGATGTGCCCATTACAGAAAAGTAAGGGGCTAAGTGGGATTATTTCTATATATATGCTTGTACTATTAATAAAGAACTAGTTCTGGCCATGATTAATACTGACTGCAAATGTGTAGGAAATCTGTCAGGACATGAATATAGTATGCACAAAGAGTAGCCTGCCTGACAATGCCCTTTAAATCTCTAAATTCAGCAAGTAACTTTCATCTTTTTATTTTTTAACTACGCAGGCCAGGCTTTTTATGAAAACTCAGTGCAACATATTTATCACTGGTCATCACTTTTCTATTTTAGGTTTATCTTTGGAAAGAAAAGAATCCTGATGAAAGTCTCAGCTACTCCTTCATATTTCTCTGACCCAAATATGGCTATAAGATCTGTCAAAGATGCATACGGAGATGGGGGTCTTTTTTTTTTTTCCCTCAAAGTGCCTATCTTCCTGATACAGACAACATTCTAGAAAATCATATTAACAAAGTCTATGCTCTTGGGAAGATATAGTCATGGCAATCAGGACCATTATAGCATCAATAATCACAGAATTAAATTACTTTTGATCAAGACCAGCTATTCTCAGTTGGTTCTCTGTTGTATCTGATAAACAGTGATATCATCTAAGTGACAGATTCAGGGATCCCAGCATCTGTCAAATCAGCAGGATTAGGAAGATACACTCTGGTGGCTTGAAAGTAAAGTACATCTCTTATCAGAAAGAATAAGACAAAAAATGATAGCAAATTCACTTCCTTCATATTTTTCAGCACGAAGTGTCTCAGAGGAAAAACATTTCAATTTTCCTTGAAAAGTTATCTAAACTAAGTCTTTGCACATCAGTCCTCATATTTTTGCTGCTGAATGCTTAAGAAAAAAATATATAAGAACCAGAAATCAATTTGTTTAATTTTTTATTTTTTCCTCTTAGACAATATCATATATAGCAGGTAAAGAAGGCACCTTATTTCTGGACAAAAGAATCTAATCAGCGGAGGAGAAAGTCCTACTTCTGGGACTATATTTATTTTTAGATTCATACATCACAGAAAAAAATCCTGAGGACAGTTCTACCATTGTCGTTCAGCTGAGTCATACTCTTCTTTTACAAATAATCCCACTGATCAGAATGAGCCTTCTCATAGGTTAAAACACTATCCTGTAAAACAGAAGTGATTGAGTCTGGTTCTTGGAAACTTCCCTCAAAAATCAGGCTGTTTTTTCTCCCTTTCTCAAATGAAAGGTGAAAACAGGAGGAATCATTTCGTAATAAACCAGATTTTCAGCTGATCTGTAGTGCTCTGGGTAAAGACCCTTATGGACCTTTGCCCTAACAAATGTTCCAATATACAGTATCTCTGCAGCAGTTTACTTAATCAAATCTAGAGAACAACCTAGCTAGAATAATGGCCACTGCTGATGATAATTCTTATTACAATAAGCTTCAGTACCTGCCTTTGCTACTGGCTGAGGGGGCAACTTTGAGGGAGTCGCTTGCTCTTTCTGCACCTCGGTTTGCCACCTGTCAATAGGAATAACACTATTTAATGCTGCCAGTATAAATCACTAACATCAAGGCGATGTATGATGCCAGAGTGATATTTGCTCTGCCATCTATTTTCACAGTGCCACATGCATGGTTACTTTGCAGTTATTCACTCATCAAACAACATAGGTACCTCTCTTCCAGTAACTCCTGTTCTTATTACACAAACAGCAACAGGATGCCTCTTACTTCTACATACTTGCCAATAACTGTGCCTTCTTAGTCTTCAGATCTGAATTAAGTCCCTCATTTTCCTTCTTCCATTCCTTTTTCAGTGTCTTTCTGGTAATCTCTTCTGGGTAGCACAAAAACACCTGAGAAGGATTGATTCGGGGCTAGAGCAAATCAGCATTTGCCCCAACTCCTAAAAGATTACATTCTTCATCCACAAATTACATTATACAAAGGACTATGGTAGAGCTGGACTCATGGACAAGTGATGCATCGTGATGGGAGTTGACGACTAATAGACAGGTTTATTTTTGACTTCCTTGATTTCAGTAAAAAAACCCTTTCATGATTTTAAGTGACACAGTTTGGTGCTATATCGCCTGCCTCTCTTACTTACTCAGAATTGCAATTTCCCTTAAAAGAAATCCCACTGAAATTAATGGCTTCTTGAAGACTAAGGTATACTTTATCCTGTTTCAGAGTGACAGAATTAAGATATTTTTAACTGGGACAAATCCTCCTGTTTTTTCTCAGAAAGCCTTAGATGCTTTGCCTGATCTGATTATGACTGAGCAGAGACAGTCATAAAATGAATGAGTAGGGACTTCAGAATGCTATACATTAAGAATGAACGTTTCCTACAGAACTGGTCCATTTTGAGTCTTAAGCTACTCAGTATAGCCCCTTTAAAATCACTATTCCTTGTATTTAATACTAATCCCAGATTATAAAATAACAAAATCCATCTTTCCAACAGCCTGCTCAAAATCCTTAGTTCTAGTGGAAGTATTTCCCATAATATGCTGTAGAGCTACATTATAATGGAAAACTGAGCTGTAAGCCATATTGCTAGACAAGCCGATGAGCCTGTGTGATGGGGCTGGGAATAGAAACCGCATTAGCATACCTTGGGAATGGATGTAAAAGTTATGTCAGTCATGTAAGTGGGGCCTGACTCTCCTTCCTACAGCATGACACACACTACATTTAATGTGCTGTGCCTCATTCCTCTTGAGCCTCCTGAGCTAGTTCCTGCTTTTAGGAGATATAAAGGATTATTCAAACTTATATCCAAGACATGCCAGACAGAGTATTTCTATACGCTTATGCAGTAAGAAGAACAACTAAAAAGCACAATCATTTCGAGAAACACGTTGTATAGAGAAGAGTCTGTGCACTTTTAAGAAATAAACAGAAACAGCCAAATGTTTGTGTATTTGGATGAACAGAATATGCAAAGTATATCTCAAGTTTTCAAAATCACAGGATTGGTTTAAAACGTATGATACTTAACAAAATAATAATATGGGCTTGTTTAGTTGCTGCTTTATTAAAAAAAACAAAACTAAGATTTCACATGATCCAGGAGTGTGGCTTTAGAAAAATCTCTTACAATGTCTGATAAGAGTGCAACTCCACAAAAGCTTTTGTTTTCTGTCTTCAGACCCAAACTGCTCCAAAGCAGTTTCAGTTTTGCTTTTAATATGTTTAACCAGCAGATTCAATATGAAATCAATCCTACAGTCTTTCTTCTAAATGTGTCTATTGTCCTTAAGCAGGGGAAACTGAAAGACAGGATGCTTTAATTTCTGTCAAACACCAATTGATTAGACTCAATTTATGACATTCATCAAATGTAATTTTAGTTTTCAGCTGTAAACTCAATCCCATTAGAAGGGGGGGCAGGAAGGGGGGGCAAGAAAAGGGGGGGGCAAGAAAGGGAACAAAAAACCCACCATACTTGCATATATCCAGAAGTCCCAGATTTCAGTACTTGTCATCAAATACAATAATGCATTAGACCAAATTCTGCCTTGAATTATACTTCACTGACTTCAACAGAATTTCAAAGGTATATACATAGACTAAACCAAACTAGATTTATTCCTGCTGCATAGCCTACTTCTTTCTCATCTCTTTCATTGATTTTCATCCTTTAGGCTCCAATTCTTAAAGTATTTGGCAAGTTAAAACTTAGGAAAATTATCAGGAAAGGTAACTTTTATTTACTGAGTCTCATTCACCATATTAATTATACAATGCCTGCAGCCATGTGAGGTGAAAGGATTTTTGCTGGTATTCTGTTTATTTAAATACTACTTAAAAAAAATAAGTTCTAAAGATACAGGCACCTCCATCACACATGTGCTTCGAAAACATTTTAAAGCTTTGAAGGAGCACAGAACCTTCTATTCCATTCTGAGGAACTATTTTTTTGAACATATTGTTTTACTGTTCTTTCCACTTTATGTCTGCTTTTTGCAAAATGGTCCTTATGACTGTACAAATTCAAGACTGTTATAACTTGAAATTCACTGGAATGTTCTCAGATCTGCTATTTGCATGATTATGGTTGCATAAATAAAGTGTCAACTAACTAGATATCCAGAGCATACAAAGCCACCTACAGGTGAAGTGGGAAAGGAGCTCCACTGTCTTGTTAGGGAAAACTGACAGGTACAACTGCAATTTCAAATAATTCATCCAGTAACTAGCAGAACTACATAAATATATACAGAATTCAGTACATTAGTTCTTAGTATAGATCTAATTTAATTCAGTTAGAACTATGTATTACAGTTGATTAGTTTGTGTCCCATAACAACTATCATATTTTCCTTTGTACTTAGCAAATTTAGTCTATTTGCAGATCTTTCACTTGCATGGTCGCAAATTTCTTAAATATGACTTTGACTGTTTTACACCTCAGTAATGACTCTTCAGCTTTTGTTTTCCACGTACCAGAAAACCACACTCCTCTGCCACCTAGTGCTTTAAAGAAATATACTCGATATCTACCACCAGCTCTTGCTGACATAGTGTTCAACAGAACAGATAAAGGTTGTGCAGAAACCTTTTTTAAAATTTGCTTAATGGGATATATCCTCTGTGGATATCATAATTCATCACTGCCAGAGATGGCCTATATCTGTGTAGATCTGAGTATGACACAAAATCGTTTAGCAACTTTCATCCTTGTATTTTAGGATGTTACATTCTGCCTGAGTTTTTCTTATATTTAAAAGAAAATAATTTTTACATAGACTTCTTACCGAAAATAACATAATCACATAAAACATTTATTTAATCATGAAATTTTCAGAAGAGAAAGGAGTCTGTCTTTTGACAACTACTGACAGGTTTCCATAGTATCAAAACGGAAAACCCCAAAGCATACAATTTTTTACTTGTTTTTAAATAGGTTCTAGAGTGCAGCATTTGCAGCATCCTGCTTGCTTTTTACTAGCTTCAATTTATATTGTTGCAAAAAATGTATGTAGATATATAGACATTACTGCAATTTGTGTTTGTTTCAAAATATCTCATAGAGACTTTCATCTGCAAATGTAAATGCTGTAAATTTTGGGTCATAAATTTAACATGAATTGGATTCAGAAAAAATACCAGCAAGGTCAGAATATTCTAATTTTGATAATCTGGCAAAAGATGCTATTACATATAAACAGGATTTATCTCAAGTAACAGACTATGCCACAAGTTTTAGAGGCATTCTGGATTAAAAAGTGTGTTGTGTTGTCACTGTTAATAAAGCTAAGCTATGAAAGTGAGCTTTCCTTTACTCCTTGTCTTTTGAAGGAAAAGTCATTCATCTAAACAAACTGTGATGACTCTCACTAAAGATCATTTCTTCCCTGGAAAATTAATTGGTACTCTATCAGTTCTACATAAAAATCAAATATTTCTCAGTTGTTTCTACTTTTTCTTTTAAAGACCATGAATACCAGACATTTTAATGACTTTTTCCCACAATGCACAGAAACCACTATGAAACATTACTAAGTTATTTGTCCTGTCCGAATCGCACGAATGTAATACTAACAAAAGCAGTAAGGCTATGAAGTGAATTACCACCTAACTATGACCTTGCAAGTACCTTAAAACACCTAGTGGGGACACAGCCTAACTTCACTAATTTTTCATAAGAATGCTATTGTAAAGTGCCCTCATTGCTATATTGACACTGTAATTCAATAAAGTAACTCACTATACTGCCAGTTGTACTTATTACTCCATTAGCAGAAACCACTTGTCCTTTCTCATGTTTAGAGATAAATATTTATACTTTTTTAAAATACCTCTGTGTCTAAGAAATTAACCTATGAGTCTCTCAATACCCTAAGCTAATTTTACTTATTTCTCTTTATAACCCATCAAAAAGATTAATATAAAAATCAACAAAAATCAACTAACAGAGCACTGTACAATTTGACTTATAACAAGTGGACAAACAAACAAAAAAAAAAGAAAGAAATTCCCTCTCCCTAAAATACATACACACCTTTCCTTCACGGTAACATACCAGTCTTATTGCTTGGTTCATCTCACCTCCAAAAAAGTCAGTCTCATCCCATCCAGCTTTGGCAAATGTAAACCTTCCAGTCTGCATCCTGCTTATCACCTTTTATTGGCTTCATTTCTGAATAAGAAGTGAAAAACAGACAGGGACTAGGATACATCCTGTTTAGAAACATAGAAAAGGACTCACGTTGTTTGCTTAGATACTGTCAACTGAATAGCATCAACACTTATCAATATTCATTATTCCCTTAGACTACAGAGGAAATGTAAGATCCCCACTAACATCTGTTCCTACTTTCCTACCAGTTGCATTTCAGAGCATGGAATCCAGAATGAGGAAGGCAAAAGTGAAGAGTTACAGCACATACACTATCTCATTCCTTAAACTGGCATAACCTGAAATTGGCTGAGTCATATACAAATGAAGGCTATTCTGAAAAGTGTGGTCCGGCCTCCTCTTTTATATTCGTACTGCCTGTGTTGCCATGTTTCTGTCCCTGACATGCACCAAGCTACTGGAAGGTACCAAATAGAAGCCTAGCTGCACAAAACCAGGGAGTAGTTTTGTGGCGACATAGCTCTCCAAACCAGGACATCACAGGGGTGGATGCACACAAGTGCCAAGGAAACTGTAAGGAAAACACAGCCAGAGTTCGGAGCAGACTTGCATTTTTCATCAGCACCTATCTCTCAGACTGGCTGAGCTGTACCATTTGTATATTTAAATCCCATCCTAAAATGTAAACTACTCTTAAATGCAATGGTGCTACTCCTATGGCTAAAACCAAAGTGAAATCCACAGCTAGTAGCTCTAACTGCATCACTGAAGAACAGCAACGGACAGCAGAGGACAGAGCTGCCCTCTCTGCAGAGGACACACAAGGCAGGAAGGTAATACTGCTCCTTTTGCTTTTCCAAGCGCACGCTGACCATTCAGGCTACTTAACTGGAATGGCTGCAAAGAATCAGCTTTGACCCTTACAGTATTTACAAATTTCCAGTCATTGCATTTCAAATCATTCTTTCACTGAAGCAGAACAGTGCACTTTGAAAAAAAGTCTATTCATGTCCCTTTAAGGTAAAAATCTGTTTTATATACAGACAACAAACAGAAATGCTTAACATACAGTCTGGTACAAAGAATCATCGGAGGAAAGAGCAAGCAATGTGGCAACCACTGTTTTGCTCAAAACCAGGAATATCACCAAGTATCTCAAACAGCAGCATTGTGGAGAGATCCAAGCCATGGAAATTACCAGGTAACTGTTGTGGAAGTTACCAGATAACTGCATCTTTTCTTGTAAACATACTTTGTATCTAATCAACATTGTTTTTAGTTAACTTTTTTTTTTTTAAGCGTAGCAGCCAAAAAGAGAAAACAGATCTCCCTATGTATCTTTATACGCTTTATTTTATATACATGAATGTTTTATCTCTGTTAAAAAAAGTTATTTACAAAAACAGCATACAACGTTAACATATATCTTATTCTGTGTACAGCAAGCAAATATCCAAACTCCAGGAAGATCCTGATTTCTCTTTAAATGTGACTGCTATGTATCACTGAGAGGCATTCACCACTGCATGCTATGGAAACAATACATGACTGCAAAATGAAATGAAATGTGTTTCAAGCAGACTTCCCAAAAGTTGATAGGTTCATATCAGCATTAAGTGAATACAACAAGGAAAAGAGTCTTGAAAAGCACCATCTTTCTTGCTGTAGAACTAATATAAACAAAAACAGTTGCTATAACATCAATTTTGAATAAACCAGGATGGACGCTTCCTGGCTCTTTCAATGATCTGCTTGCCTTCATCTTTTTCTGTGGGCTGTTCTCCATCATAAAGGACTACAGTTTCTACAGTAGGAGCATTAAATGGTCCTCCTTCCTTTTTACGCATTTCAAGCCGTATCTGTCGAGTTTCTGCTTTGACTTTTGCATAACAATAGCCACAGAGGACATGCTTCTGTTTCAAGTGTCCACATTCAAGGCAAACATCTATGTTTCTCTAAAAAGGAAAGTGGAAAATAGGAAATTTTGAAATTTGAAAGAAAAAGAAACATGAGGGAAAGATCACAAACTACTAATATATGTAAATGAAATATCGGGAAAATTCAACTGCCTTTTCAAAATGTATTGTTCTATCTAAATACTTTTTTTTCTGCAATGCACTGCTAGGTCAAATGCTTACTATTATAAGTAGCCTATAAAGTCAATACCTAAATTATTATCCTTATTGATGTTTGGAAGACTGAAGACCTACAAACTCATTTAGATGTACAGAAAGCATAAGCTTTTTGTATTTATACTAGTTGCTTTGCTAAATTTCATGTTTTGTTAGCTTTCATCAAAACTATCACCTTTTATTTAACTGTAGCCTATTGTTGCATATTTCAATTGTATCTGTTAAAATATGTTTTGAGAATTACAGTATCTTCTAAATTTATCAACAAATTCCAGAGAGATGTTTCAGTCAGTAATGACTATTAGCATGAATGAGTCTCCAAAATAAGTGAAATTAAAAAGTATCGGAATAAATCTTACTCTAGCATACTCGCTTATCATTAATAAAATTGCTCACAGCAAATAAGGTGGTAAGCCAATTTAAATTAGGTAATTACCTTTACTTTTATAAGCTTACTGGGATTTCTTCGCCTGCAGCGGTTCACTTCAATGGTGCGTCTTTTCTTTGGAGCAGCCATCCACAAAATGCTATCTAGGAAGCTTGGCACCTCATTACTTTGACTAGCGTCTTCTACTGGCTCGGGAAGAAAAGCTGGAGCTTGGACAGCTAGTGCTGGCCCTGAAAGAAGAAAGAACGAATTACACTGCACCTAACCTCCATTTTCGCCGGCAACCGAGCAGATATAACGCAAACCCTATTTACGCCTGCAAATAAAGAGATAAGAGCGGCCAGCGGTGCCCCCGCTTCCCCACAGCCCCCGCGGCAGCACGCTCTTCCGCTCGCGCCCCAACCTTCAGCTGTTTAACGGAAAAAAAGGCCCCGCAGCCCCAACGTCGCCCTCGCCGGGGCGGCAGGAGGACAGGACCCACCCCAAGGCAGGCTCCGAGGCCCGGAGAAGACCGGAAGAAGCCCGCGCTCCAGCCGCCCCCAGCATCGCTGGAGGAGACCGCGAAGACGCGACAGCGGAGAGGAGAAAACCACCAGCACCGCCATATCCCCACACAGCTCCACCGACACCCCAGAAGAGGGCGGTCGGTCCCAGGGAGAGCGCACTGGGCATGCGCTCCGGCCGCTAAGCCTACTGGGAAATCGAGTGCCCTAAGCCATTCATGGCACAAGAGGGAGGGAGACCGGGACTTCAAGTCCCAGCATTCCTGGCAGGAGGGAAGCGCGCTGACGCCCAGCATGCCGCAGAGCGCGCCTCTTCTCCAATCGTGCCCTTCGCAGGGCCGACGCACAGCGCTGCTTCCCGGCACGCCCCGCTCCCTCTTCACCAATCAGAGCCTTAGCCGCGTCTCCCCTCCCCTCACGCAGGAAGGGGCGGAGCATCCGGGCCGACCGCGCTTGCGCAGTGGGAGCTGCTGAAGGGAGTGGAGGTGCTTGTTCCAAGATGGCGGAGCGCGGTTACAGCTTCTCCCTCACGACGTTCAGGTGCGGCGGGGAGGGCGCCGCGGGCCCGGGCCCTCAGCCGGCTGCCGGGAGAGCGGCAAGATAGCGCACGGCCTCCGTGGAGCGGCCGGCCGGCGCCGGGCGCGATGGAGCGGGGCCTTTGCAGAGTCATCGCGCCGCCGGCGGGCCCGCGGAGCCGGGCGGAGGGGCGGCGGGGCTCGGGCAGCAGAGGAGGGCGGGAGGTGAGGGGGGCCCGCGGGTTTCGCTCTCGCTTGGGGAGCTTGCGTGGGCGGAGGGCTCCCGAGGGGCTGGGGAAGAAGCTGGGTTTGAGGGGGAGCCCCGTGACCGGACCCCGGCCGTAACGTGGTCGCCTCTCGCACTCTCTCCCGTTGCCGTGAGGCGGAATCAGTGCGGAGCCGGCCGGAGGCCATCTGAGCTTGGGCCCCTACACTGGCTGTGCCTTATAGCCTGAGCGTGGTGAAACGGCTTAACAAACTTGGGACTGAGAAGGGTTCTTAGCACTTATGATATACTAAGTTGTCTTTCCTCTCCCTTTCCCCTACTTGAGGCCTGGGTGGTAGCTTCATTCTTCCCTGTAGCTGCCGAGAGGCTTCTGATCTAATTGGAAATGCATGATGATAATCGAGTTTGATAGTTGGTGCCTTGAGAACTTGTTTCAGAACTAAATTTGCAGACGTAGGAATGAGAAGAAGCCTTTAGAAAAGTTTTAAGCAGTCTGTTTCCCCTTCCACTGCATTTCTCAGGCAATATTCTTCTTGCACTTTGTGTCATGAACAGTCTAAGTGTTGTAGGATGATTGTATGCACACAATAAAGAAGCTATTGGACTGGCGTTTATTGAAGTGCTGCTCTAATATGTGCACTTCAGAGAATCCAGAGAAAAAGAAATTATTTTGCATTATTTTTCAATAAAGTTCTTAAACTTTTCAGGATTATGCCATAAATGTGCGAAAAGAGAAACTGAAAGCCAGAATCCGTGCTGCTTTTGCTAAAGTGCCCACTTACTCTTGGAGGAGAGTAATGCTGTGTAGTTGCAAAATAGCTTATTAAAGTCTTGTTGCAATTAAGCCAATGATGCAGTTTTCAGTCTAGCATCAGGAGACGAATCTTTGTGATGGATGGATATAGTCAAACACACACACTGTAATCAAGTGGGTTGAATTCTTTGCTAGCTTTTGGAAATTGTTTCCTAATGGACTTACAAGTGTTTTTTGTATTTTACAGAAGCACTTCATGCCCCTAACCTTAAAAGCTATTTGATTTTATACTTGTATTGAAGAAAATACAAGTAGTTGTGCTTTCCCTCTTTTACTTTTTTTTTATGTTGAGCATCATTTATTTTTGTATATCTTACTTTTAAAACATTCTGCTAATGTTCTGTATGTTTTAGTTGCTGACACAGGAAACTGTTGTTCTGGTTTGTTGGTATTCTGTAATGGAGGAGTTAGAATTCTTAGTTTGTTATCTATATTTACTTAATGTATGAAAAACTACAATAATTATTGCTTGCTTTGTTCTTTACCTCCTCTAAGTACAGAGATGCATCATCTTCTATTTTACTTCTGTATCTGCTAAAACCGGAGTGCCTGAAATATAGCCCAGAGAATAGATTCCATTTCTCAAAATCGTTTGTCCTACACATGACAGCCTCCATGCTGTCCTCTTCCCTGGGGATTGAGATCGGACCCCAGTCTGGATGAGTTATTTTGACAGCCTGCCATCAGTTTTGATGATTCTGCAATCATTACCAGCACGATATGGATTATTTAAAGAAAATGCAGGGATACCTGGAGAGTGGAACCTGCTCTGTGTTGCATTATTGACCTGATGTGTGCTCATCAGTCAAGAAGAATAGCTGTTTTGCTCGTACCTTTCAAGATTGAACATCGCTGTCTTGAAAACTTTTGCAAACCACATGTAGAATATCATTTAAGTACATAAATTTGGGAGCTTTTTGTTATGTTTGCCAGAAATTCATGACCTGCTCTGAAGATTTCCCCACTGAGTGGAAAGCTTGTTTAAAGTGTTACAAGTTGGAGAAGGGACTTGTCCTCCTTCAACTTGCATCCCACTCCCTACTCCCTATCCAAGGCGCATTAGCTTTCATCAGGCATGTAGGCAAGTTAGCATCAGATTGTTGCAGTAAAGACTTGAGTATATTAGAATTATTTTATGGCTTACTTTTATGTTTTTCTTTTTAGTCCTTCTGGAAAACTTGTTCAGATTGAATACGCTTTGGCTGCAGTTGCTGCAGGAGCTCCATCGGTTGGAATTAAAGGTATATTCGGAATTACTGTAGTGAAAGATTCAGGAGCCTTAGTATCAGTTGAGAGAACCAAAGTAGTTTGAACTACTTACTGGGTATTTCTTCACCCTGTCTTCTGTTCCATATTTTGTGCTTTTTCAGTGGATTTTCACATGTTTTAGTGGGTTTAATATTGTCTCTTTTTCTACAACTCAGTAATTTTTAGGAAGGGAGCATAGATCTTTTCCTAGGGTAATTTTGGAGACACGCAACTGGTAGAACTGTTATCTTTAATTTTGAGTCTTCCTATTCCTTAAGTAAATAACTCCAGCTTTGTGTCCATATATATGGAAATTGCACATAAAGATATTTCAGCTGATCAGTTATTAATATATGCTTCAGAATTTTTAAAATGGCATTATAAGGGCAGTGCATTTATTTAAAATGAGAGGTGATATGCTGGGTGAATTCATCAAAGGATCACTGTTTAACATCATTGTAAACCTGAAGGGCCTTTTAGAAAAGGGAGAAACAAAATTCTCTATATTCTGCCAAACCTGTTCTGTGTTTCAATTGCTTTTGATAATTTTATTTTAATACGGAAAAAATCTTATTCTTTTCCAGCTGCAAATGGAGTGGTGTTGGCAACTGAGAAGAAGCAGAAATCCATTCTTTATGATGAAAGGAGTGTCCACAAAGTAGAACCAATTACCAAACATATAGGTTTAGTGTATAGTGGTATGGGTCCAGACTACAGGTATTAAAAAGTTTTGCTTTGTAATCATTTAGATATGTTTTCATTCAAGAAGTGAAGAAGCTGATAAATATAGCAATTAGTTGTTTCTTTTTAAGTGTATTGCATAATATGTTGTTATGATGTATATATTGTCAGTATATTAAATTCATGTTCTAAGTTTTTCTTGACATACTCAAAACCTTAGCAAATATATCTAAAAAATGAATAGCAAATGAACAGCAATGTGCTTAGTTTCAGTTTGTTCAAGTGCTTCAGAGTTTATTGAATTGATAAGGATATTCTAGTAAAATATATGTTTTCTTAAGTCACTGTTGTGCCAGATATGTAATTCTTTACCACAGTATTTATTGTAATGAATATTCTTTTCAGTACTAATTGTAACAACTAATTGGATTTTTTTCAAGTAATAATTTTGTCTTTGTTTGTAGGGTACTTGTGCACAGAGCTCGGAAGCTGGCCCAGCAATATTACTTGGTTTATCATGAGCCCATTCCAACAGCTCAGCTAGTACAGAGAATTGCTTCTGTGATGCAGGAATATACGCAATCTGGGTATGCAGTTTTCAGAAGTTTGAAGGTGCTTAGAAAGATTGTGTTGCTTAAACATAAGGTACAACTACTACCCAGTGATTAAAATTTTTTAGTCAGAAAGGCAGTTATTATTAACCTTTCTTAATGGAGAATGCCCATAGGAAGTGGGCCAGTGGGAGGACCACTACCTGGCAGTGGGCGAAACACACTGATAATATCTTGGAAAAAAAAAATGTTGGAGAAGCCAGCATACTTTTGTTTTTATACTGTTGGTTGAGTAGCCATTCCTGTTCACAGCTCTGGGCTGTTGGGAGGCCTTTGGGGAAGATTAACACATCCAGAATAATTCAGTCAGTTTTGTTGTTTGCTGAATAAATTTCAGAACCATTTTGATGTCAGGGTTTTTTGTTATTTTTTTTGCCTGTAGTGGTGTTCGTCCATTTGGTGTATCACTGCTAATATGTGGTTGGAATGAGGGACGGCCCTATTTATTTCAGTCGGATCCATCTGTAAGTATTCTGCGTTTGAAAATTCTACTGTTTTTAAAAAGCACCTAAAACTTTATACATACCCTGAAAGACTTTGTGATGAGGAGCTGGAACAAAATATCCCTTGACCTTACTTAAGTCAGAATGATCCAGTTTCAGTGGGCGCTAGGAGCAAGCCTGGATATTTGGCTGCTGTGCCAAGGAAGTGTAGGGAGTGGCTAGGACCTGCTAATTCTGTGCCTGCATGTTTCTGGACTGCTTTTGAGGGGCAACAATTGTTGCTGAGAGAGACCACCACCCCTTTTCATTCCTTTCCACCTCCTTGGTAGTAACAGGAGGAGTCTAGCATTATGCAGCAGGTGCCAGGATAGGCATTTGACTGCTCGCGCTGCTCAAACAGTGTTCCCTAAGCTGGGTGGAAATCAGGCCATAATCAGTTGCATTATGAAATGCAGTGCACCTACTTTGGTATTTAATGATCACAGTGGTTAATTTGAGTGAGTCTGTTTGCTGTAGTAGTATTGCACATTTAATAAAACCTACCTTTTGATTCCTCTATTAGTTATAACACTTTTCATCAAATGAAGAAGTAGTTGCTGTAATGATTCTTGGTAAACTTCAGAAATTTTTATTACTACCAGATGTTCATATGTAAAAAGCTAAATGAAGATGCCTTCTGAAATGCATCCTGATTGATAAATAGAACTATTGATGGTCTTCACCTCAGAATAAGAGAGATGGCTAAATAGCCTATTAGTAGCTAAAATAATTAGCTGATTTGTAACAGAAAGAAAGAAAAATACAAGGAATGTATTCCAGGCTTCAAGAAAGAACAAACGGTATTTATTCTTGAAGATAAAAATATGATTTCTGTTTAAGAAATCCCAAATTAGAAACATGCTAATGACTTACTAAATTCATCTTTCAAAGTAGTAGGAGGGTGAAAACAGTGGTGTCATACAAATGTTTTGTGCATTTTCTCAGTATATGTTCACATATCTAATCAGCCTGTGACCCAAAATAGTTCATATGTTCTCAGGATATTCAGTATTTTCATGATTACTCTTGTACTTTTTACAAAGGTAGTGTTTGACCAAGTTACCCAGAACAATTCACTATATTGTTGCTTTTACAGGGAGCTTACTTTGCATGGAAAGCAACAGCAATGGGAAAAAATTACATCAATGGGAAGACATTCCTTGAGAAAAGGTAACATGTTTAATACATGTTTGAAACAATAATTCTTTTGTTCAGGTTCCATGTACAACAGCCAGACAAAAATGCATACTTCTAAATTATCAGAACAAAGTTTTAAAATACTTAAATAAGGAAGCTGGAAGCATTATACGTTAACATGTGCACAGGAAATTTGCTTTGCTTAAAGGAAACTCCCAACTTTTGTATTCATGGAGAGTTATCTCAGTGCAGTTCACAGTGTATTCAATATATAGATATTTGCAGGTATTTTGTTCTAGACAATGTCGGTAGAAAAAGTAGCGAAATACTTAAAGTATAGTATTTACAAATAATATTTTGGAATATTAATGTAGCAATGCTTACCAATGATATTTGTAGGAAAAATAGGGAGAATTTTAGCATGGCTTGCATTTTGAGACTTTAAGATGATTATGGTTTGGAAAGATCTATGTTTGTTAGGCTAAAATATGTGATCTTCTGTTTACAGATACAATGAAGACTTGGAACTTGAAGATGCCATTCACACAGCTATTTTAACACTAAAGGTTAGCAAAATATTTAAGAAATACATTTCTTACTGTCATTAATATGACAGTAAGAAATCATTAATATGGTTGACTGAACCCTATTTTCTTTAATAGGAAAGCTTTGAAGGGCAAATGACAGAAGACAACATTGAAGTTGGCATCTGTAATGAAGCTGGTTTTAGAAGGCTCACGCCAACTGAGGTTAAGGACTACTTGGCTGCAATAGCCTAGTAGAAGTCAAGCAAGACTATGTGAATTCACACATCTTTTTAATTTTGGCTACTTAAATGTTTTTGTTTGCAGTTTTTGCATACTTATTTCTACCTGGTTTGTCTGACAGATTTTTTAAATATCATGGGTGCAAATGGAAAAGTCCTAATATTGTAATACATGGAATCTTACTAGAAGCAATTATTTCCCTTGATACATGGGATCTTTGTACACAAAATACTGTACAAAATGTAAAGTTATAATGAAAGCTTATAAAGGCTAAAGAATAAAATTTGAAAGACACTGTTTTGGGGGAAGATGTCTGTGTGTCTTTTTAATCATAGCTTGTTTATCTACATAAAGTTGAGATTTCAGTATCTTTATTGTTGGAAAAACAGAATTTTCCTTATCCAGATCAGCCATAGTGAACTGATATTAGACATTCTGTTAAAGAATTTTTAAATTACGAATGGACAAGATAATTTTTTTTTCTCTTGCAATTTTGTTTAGGTAGTATTTAAGTAACTTCCATGGGTTACTCTATAAAAGATCAGGTACTCTCACAAAGAGGCAGAACAGTGTCATCCATATGGGATATAAACTGTGATTTGCTTCAGCTCTGCTCTAGAGCTGGAGTCTTAGACTGTGTGTCTTCAAGATATATGTGTTTTCTATTACTTGGATGATTTTCATTGCCCTGGGAATGTTTTTGTTTGTTTGTTTGTTTTCCCCAGTCCTGAAATACTGTTAGAAATAATGGAAGCAACATAAATTCCTACTGGCTGAAAACAAAATGCATTTATTTGCATTGGTAAAAGTCAACAGGATGTACAAAGCAAAATGAGTATATTTAATGCAATGATTTTATCCCTTGAATTATGCTAAAGTATTTTCCAAACCTGAAAGATAACTTGAAAGGTGCAGTAATGAAAAGAGCACTTGGTGTATACATCACAATTTCTACAGGTGCAGAACTAGATCCTTGAATATAATTGTGTGTGTGTGTATGTATAGGTATTTTTTGTGTTTGTTTAATGTCTTTAAGGTTATGTAGAAACATAAAACTTACTACAAAAGACACTGAAGAACCAGGATAAATATATATATTTTTTGTTATCAGAAATAATCTGGTCTGAAGCTATTTAAGTTACTGTTTGCAGATTTTTGATATATTTTTGAAGCAGTCTGATTGTTTAAGTGTTGATAATGAAATGGAAACAGGGAGCAATAGCCAGATCACTTTGCTTGTATGTAAGGATGAGCAGGTATGGTAGTAGCCTGGCAGATTAAATGATAGCCAGCCATAAACAATAAAGAAAATACAGAGTATGAGTTAGTCTGCAGAAAATGACATATAAGCTTAATTGATCTGTTCTTTCCTAAGTCTGTCTGCTGCTGTTGTTTTATGTTATCATTAGGCAAATAAGAATTTCTGAAGCATGACATGAATGGAGTTTTATTTCATAATGCCAGAAATAAAAGCTATATCCAGATGATTCATTAAGACTCCAGATCACTTTCCAGTATTTTACTCTGAGGAACAATCTCTGCTCTGCTGCTTCTTGTAGTGAGAATGAACAACTAGGAACTGAAACAGGAAGCTTTAGATTGTTATATCTTTCATCCAGACTTTCAGAATCATTCAGAAAAGCAGAATGCAACTTGAATACTTCTACATATTTAGTAAATTTTTATGATCTATAAATATTAACAAGTTTTGTGAATGAAAAATGCAGATAACTACTCTAGAAAACAGTTAACAAGAACTGCAATAGTTTAGCTGCCTCCTACGCTAAAAAGTTGATTAGCTAAGAACACTCTGTGAAATGGAGTTGAAGCCTAAGTACTTTCAAATAAATCATGCTGCCTCATTCCCAAGATGGTAACAGTGGGGCAAACACGAAACATGTTTTAGAGGATTTTGGAAAAAAAAAAGTGATTAATTGAACACCTTTCATCTCTGTAGAATTTTACCCATGTTATAGGTGGTGTAGGGAAGTGAAAAATGGTTATCTACCAGCTTTGACTCTGATTCAGTGATTTAAACATAACTGTTCTATGTGTTGTACTGGGACTATTATGTTCCAAGGAGGAAAAGTGTGTTCCTTCAGATACCTGATTATTGGTAGAAATGTTAAGGGCTCTTTTTGCCCACTTCTCCCCACCCCGTTAGAGTGAGGACAAACAAACACTACCACACATGGCATATTTTTACTAAGCTGTAGACTTCAGGAATGTTGCTGGTTTTACTTCCCATTATTAAGTATCAATATCATAAATGGGTAGCAGTATGAAGTTAGTGTGCTATTCAGCTATTCTGAATGTCCTCTTGTACCCGATTACCTCCTTCTGTGTCTTTAGGAATGTAAATTGTTTGAATTATTAAAATAGTGTGTGGTTTGATTATTATCAAATGATGGCACCTTTTCCTCTTGAGAACAAATAGAAATATGCCCTGAAAAAGAGCAGAACATTGGCACCAGGCTGTCATAGTGCCACATATTAGCATGCAGTCTGCTTTAGAGCAAAAACCCTTCAAAATGGTGAACAGTGTGTAACTCAACTTTGAGTCTTCTTTCTTCAGGTTTTCTCCCTGAGCTATGAACTCAGATCCCCAGTCATCATTTCTATGTCAATATTTAATTGTTCCATTCATAATGTAAAATGAGGAGGGTAGGTCTATACCATAGTCAGTGGTATTTGTTTTGATGAGGCACAAGGTTGGTAATTGAGAGGGACAATTTTTATTTAGTTCAGAATAGAGTCCAAGAGCCCTCTGATTTGTTTAAGCCCTACAGAGAATCAAAGTTCATAGGAGTTAGTGTAACTTGGAAAGAATATGCGTACTATTTTGAATTCAGGCTTTATTTAGAGTATTAGATTATTTTGGGGGTGGGGGGTATAAACCTTGATAGAATATATCATGCTGTTTTAGGGGGGAGTGTGGTGTGTTTTGGGGGGGGTGTTTGTGCTTTTTTTTTTTTGATGGTTTAATTTTACATTGAAGAAAATCATTGCTGTTCTCAGATAACTGCACTTCTAAAATAGCAACTAAATTTCATCTAGAATTAAAGGGAACCTCTCTAATTTCAGTTAAAAGGCAGGAAGCTAGTATACATCTTTTCCCATTCTAGGTCCCTGAAATTTAAGGAAATGTAATTTCAGTTTGGAGATTTATTTCTCAAAGAATAAAAACATTTCAGGTGTGAGAGACTGGTGCAGTTGAGTAGCAGAATGCAGGTGGTGATACTTATTTTCAAAAAGTGCAATTAATCTAAGCTTTTTAGAGTTATATGATACTGGCTTTGTGTATGTTTGTAAAACTCGCCTAATTCACTAGACAAAACAAAGTTACTGCATAAAGTTTGGGACAAGGGGGAATGAGGTTGACAAGCTGTTCATTTGTGACAACCAACTACAAGCTGGAGACTTAAACTGACACACAAAATAATTAGATTCATTAATCTTGTTCCTAGTGCAGTAATCTGAAAGAAGAAAAAAGCTGAATAAATAATTAAAGTAGGTAATGTTGCTTCATTTTCATGTGTCTTGAAAGATGGTCTGCTCTTAGGAACTCAGGATAGCAGGATATCCATGAGAACACACACTTTGCTTGGGTTTTATTTTACTAGTAGGATCAGGTTCCAAGAACAGTGTGGTCCTCCTAAATGCCATTACCACTTCAGTGATGCTATTAGTTTAGGTAGGTGCTGAAGTGATAGAAGATACGGGTGCAGTAAATCTTCTGTTGCCTCGCAAAATCTTGTGAAATCATTTGTACTATTAAAAATGATTATCTACTGTAGAAGACTGTAATTAATTCCACCAGCTGGTAGTAGGAGGTGGAGAGAAGGCAAAACTCCTTCAGGATGCTCAAGCCTTCGGGTGTAGCACAGCCTTTTGGGCTACTCTGCATGTGCCTGGGATACCATGTGGGAGGAGGACCATCACTCACACTTGACCAAACGATTTAATAAAGCCCTTTTTTTGTTATCCAAACTTCACGGACTCCAACTTCCGCAGCACTCGGGAAGCAAAGACCAAAGCTGACCTTGCCCCTGGCCTTAATTAAGGAAAATGAGAGGCTGATGCCAATACCGGAGGAAACTGCTACCCCGGAGGCTGCGATCAGTTTTCCTCTAGGACTTTGACTTGCTTTTACAAAACGTGGCATCTTTGCTCCTCAAATGAAGGCTTTCGGGGTAAAATACGTCGGTTTTCGAGGACCCCCGACGGGGAGGGCGCCAAGGGCCGCAGCGAGGCGGGCGCCCACAGCTGTCCCCGCCCGGCGGCCCCGGGGGAGGCGCAGCGGGCCGCAGCGGGCTGGGCTGCGCCAGGCCGCCTCCCTTCTCCGCCCGTTGCTGCCGGCGTGTGAGTAGCGGCCGCGGCGGGTGGGGGGGGGCCGCCGCCGCCGCCCTGTTTCGGGGAGGCACCTGGGGGCGAAGAGGGAGCGAGCGGGGAGGCGGGACCCCGTTAGCGGCTTTGGGGGGGGGGATTGGGCCCCCTCCCTCTCAGCCACCTCGGCCCCGCCGAGAGCGAGGCGGCGGGGAGCGGGGGCACGGCGGGGCCCAGCCGCCGGTGCTCCCTGGGGCGGCGGGGGCCGAGGCTGAGCGCCGCCGAGAGGGTCCGGGGGCAGCGCTGCGGGCGCCCTACCCGCACCCAAGATGGCGCCGCGCCCGCCCCGGCGTCGCTGCCACGTGACCGGGGCGGGCGCGAGCCGGGGGCCCTGAGGGGCCTCTCAAATGGCGGCGCGTCCTGGGGGAGGCGACATGGCTGCCCCGGCCTGGCCCCTCCGCGAGGAGGGGGCTGTCACAACCCGAGCGGGGAACGGCCCCCAGCGGCGGCCGTCGGCCGTCTCGGAGTGCAAGGGAGCCTTCTAACGAGCTCTTAAACCCAGGAAAGACCTCTCAGCGCTTTATTTTTAAAAACAACGCTTTGTGAAAAGTTTTCTTTACGAGGAATAGTTCTTCTTTTAACACTTTTTAGTTTAATAGTGAAGTCACCTCGTATTCGTAATTATTTTGCTGAAAAAAGTACGTGTTTCAGGTTTGCTTTCATTTAAAAGCTTCTGGTAGGCTTCATCCCATTCACGTTTGTAAAGTTGGACGGCTGTAATGAGAGATTCCCAAGGGATCTCTGGGGGCTTTTCCTCACTGCTAGTGAGGATAAGTGTGTGGCAGTGGTTTCCTGTTGAAGGTAAACACGTAATGGACTACGGTTCCTAAAAGCATAAAACGTTCATGGTGGCGTGCCCGGGAGCAGCCTACACAGAGGGCGCAGGGAAGACCCGATGCCCTTGTCGTCCCCCGTCGAGGTGGCTTATGGAAGCTGAGCTGCGCTGCAGGCAGCTCGGACCATCTGCCCCGATGGCGCCGCTGGGCGGGTTAAACCTTTTCCCCTTCCTTACGAATGTAGCTAACGAGCCCTTTGCAGGAACCAAGCGCAGCTTCATGCCAGCTCTCTGTGTGAGCGTGGGTGGTGGCTGGAGGTCATTAAGCAGGTGGAAGCACCTTAACAAAAGCTCTAAAGAGCTACTAAGAGAAATGTCGGTTTTCAGTGCTTTCCTGCTTACTGAGGAACCTTGAAGATGTAGTTCTGGGAAGCTGGGAAGAGGAGGTTTTGCAGGTACACCTGCGAGATGTGCCAAGAAGGTACTACAGTGAAAGTGCTGTGCTTTTGTGTCAGTGATTTTTGGCTATACAGAATGGCTGTGGAGAGCAAAAGAGGAACAAAGCAAAAGTCACAGAAGGCACCAGCTGTATTTCATTTTTGTGTCAGTGCCTGGAAGCCCGATGTATGTCAGACTGCCCTCCTGGCAGCGGAGGGGGGAAGAGTATCCTTAGTCACTGCCCACCTGGTGAGGATTTGAGGGGGAAGGACTGATTTCATTGGCCTCTTCTGAGCCTGAAGAATCGGTAGTTCTTGTTGGAAGACGTTAAGTCTTTTGGCTGAGAAGAGGGGAAAGATTTTGGTGATGTTAAATATTGACAGAACCAGTAGAACTTAGTGCTCACTGTATCTGAATTTGTGTATAATGCAAGTGTGGTTTCAGCTACCTGATAAATCTAGCTTCAGAAGTTGTACTGGCAGAACTTTTTATGGTACCTAGGCTTTATACTGTTGCTCAGTTTCAGCTGGAGCCTTGTTTGTCTTGCCCTTTAAAACCAGTTTACTTCAATTAATGTGCAGTTTAGCTAAAAATTGCAGCACACATGTATAGTGAAATTAATTCATTTTGACTCCCAATTAAAGTATTCATAGTGGCTAGTGTACTGTGTGGCTTAAAAATGATATTTTCTGCTGTGATATTTAGTACTACATTTTTCAGAACCAGCCCACATTTAATTAAGTAATTCCTATTGTATTTTCCTCAGGGAGACTTACTAAGTAAAGTGGATGGAGAGGAGTGGACCTACATGATGCCACACATCTTATAAGTGGACTCGTATGAGCCAGAGAACAAGAAATTTTCTGTTCCTCCTGTATCTAGAATTGTAAGTTATAGTTTGTCATGATGCTGTGCAATGCTGAAACTTTGCCAGAACGTTGGTGTGGGTCCGTTCACTGGATTCTGCAGAGTAACTTGGAAGCTGCAGGGGGACAGGGCTGTGCTACTCAGAATTGTAAAATACAGTGGGTTTCCTGAATGCCTTGTTAAAATAGTTGCTGGGAGCCAGACTTCACAGTTTTTATATAAGCCTATAAGCATGTTACGTAGCTTTCACTTTGTAATGGTAACCCTGGTGGGAGAAACAGGCAAGATTTGCTTGTGGCATAATAGGATTTCTAATTTTGCTCTGGATGGCAACTTCTGCAAATGAACTTGGAGAACTGAGATCTCTCTAGTGACTAGCCCTGTTAAGGGCTCAGGTGTGGAGATAAAAATCTTGCAAGGTGTCTGTGGAGATTAGAATACTGTTGTTCTTCCTTGTTGAGAACTTGGATCTTCCAAAGCTTTAGGTTGAATCCCCAAAGGTATTAAAAAAGATATTGAACACTTTGGGAGTGGTGCTGAGGTTCCTGATGCTCATGCTTTACAATACCTGTGTCTGTTGTACAAAATCTACTGCAAAGCTCTGATGTAAACTGTTGCAAAACCTCTTTCGATTGTCTTTATTCTTGACCATGCAGTAACAGTCTTTTCTTCTGCTTTCACCTGATAGGAATAATGTTTCCAACATGTCTGTGCAGTCCCTGCTTTGTGAAAGAATTGCTGTTGCCAAAGAATTAATCAAGAGAGCTGAAGCCCTTTGCAAGTCTCAGAAAGGGAATATACAAGGCGGGGCAAAACTGTGCAGCAAACTGAAGGCTGAATTAAATTTCTTACGCAAGGTGGAGGCAGGGAAAGTGGCCATTAAAGAATCGCATCTGCAGAGTACAAACCTTACCCACCTCCAAGCCATTATTCAGTCAGCAGAGAACCTGGAGGATGTTGTCAGTGTCCTCCATGTTTTTGCTTATGAGGACAGGTTCGGTGACAAACAGACGCTAGTGGTAGATGTTGTTGCAAATGGGGGTCACACATGGGTGAAGGCCATAGGTCGGAAGGCTGAGGCCCTGCATAACATCTGGCTGGGAAGGGGCCAGTATGGTGACAAAAGCGTCATTGAGCAGGCGGAGGACTTCCTACAAGCAAGCTGTCAGCAGCCGGTGGAGTATAGCAATCCCCACATAATCTTTGCATTCTACAACAGCGTGTCCAGTCCTATGGCAGAGAGACTCAAGGAGATGGGAATATCTGTGCGGGGAGACATTGTTGCTGTGAACTCACTGGTAGAGCCATCTACAGAAAACCAACACCGAAGTGCCAGCGAATCAGATGAAGAAGGCCCTGAACTTCTGCAGGTGACCAGAGTGGACCGGGAGAATTTAGTGGCCAGTGTTGCTTTTCCCACCCAGATCAAAGTGAATGTGTGCAATAGAGTTAACTTGGACATCACTACCTTAATTACCTACGTCTCTGCTCTGAGCTATGGTGGCTGCTACTTCATCTTCAAGGAAAAAGTGCTAACAGAGCAAGCAGCTCAAGAAAGGAGGGAGAGAATTCTGCCTCAGTTGGACGAGTTCATGGAGGGGAAGGAGCTCTTTGCCTGCGAATCTGCTGTCAGAGATTTTCAGTCTATCCTGCAAACCCTGGGAGGACCTGGGGAGAAAGAACGAGCTGCATTGCTAGTTAAAAGAATTAACGTGGTGCCAGATCAACCGTCTGACCGTGCCTTGGGACTAGTGGCAAGTTCAAAAATCAACAGCCGTTCTCTAACCATCTTTGGGACAGGAGACTCTTTAAAAGCCATCACCATGACCGCAAATAGTGGTTTTGTGAGGGCAGCAGCTAACCAAGGTGTCAAGTTCAGTGTTTTTATCCATCAGCCGAGAGCATTGACAGAAAGCAAAGAATCTGTTGCTACACCTTTACCAAAGAGCTGCCCACCAGATAATGGACTCTAAGTCATTTAATGAGTTAGTCATTGAAATAATCTGTTCTGGAGGATGAGTTTTCCTCTTATGGTAGCTTGTGGCAGATGCTGGAGTGGAGACTTTTGGAGAAATACAAGAGTCATAACAATATTTTTTTGGGGGGGGTGGTGGTGTATATCAGTGAAAATAGTAACTACAGCAGTGGAAGAGTTCCTCAAGGGACTTGCAATATCTTTGCTCAATTCTTGTTTTTTTGTTCAGCTGACCTACAGTAATTTATTCGCTAAGGTAATAAGTTTTCAGTGAAAATCGTTAACTGTCTTACAATATATCAATTGTATCCATCCCTATTAAAATGTTCAGTTGAAGCACAGTTGTCCTTGCCCTTTGTCATTTTTGTCCTCTTCATAGGGATTAAAGTCACCTTCTTAAATGGACTTCAGACTTCACTTCTGTGGAACTTGAATCCTTTCACCTATCCTATTCAACCGAGTTCTCTGTTGATTCAGAGGTACCTTGTGTAGAGACCTGTGACTTATTGAGTGTATAGTTTTCATGAAGACATGACTAGTAGCCATGAATAGAAACCAACTTCAGCCTTTCTTCTCCTTTTACTCAAAAGAGCCTCTGCATGTTTAGTACAGTAGACTGAATTGGGCAACAGCTTTAAAATTCCTAGAAAAATCGAGACTGGAGTTGTATTGGCACTAGTATGCTGTGACTCACAGGCCAAACTAATATGGGGTAGCCAGTGGTAGCTGACCAAAGAGAGTGCGCAGGGCAAATTCACTTCCCTTTTTTTCCAATCTTAAATTTTGTCCCACGCAAGAAACAGGTTGATGCTTCAGGTAGTAGAGTGCTTCTGAACTGA
Source organism: Apteryx mantelli (assembly GCF_036417845.1). NCBI lineage: Eukaryota > Metazoa > Chordata > Aves > Apterygiformes > Apterygidae > Apteryx > Apteryx mantelli. The sequence continues at coordinate 111,304,901 of NC_089979.1, forward strand.
GCCAGCGCCCAGGAGGTTTCGATGTTGGGGAGTTCTGTTCTGAGGACTCGGGGTGAGCTTGAATTTGGCTCTGTTACTTCTGGATTACTTGCAATGAAGTGAACAGAATACTCTCTGAGGTCCTTTAGTGTCAGCATAGAGAAGCATGAAGTTTGTGGGGACTGTGGATTTTTGCTAGTTTGCTCTATAGTAAGAGGGAAGCTCTTTCACTGGTGTTATAAATTGCTGTTTTCACTAGTGTTGAATAAATAACAAGTTCTTTTTTTTTTCCAGGAGAGAGATGCTATTTTAGAAGTCTTTCTAATGTTTTTCTGTATGCTGTAATGGCAACACTTGCTGTTTGGTAATAATTTACATCAGGTTCCCAGTGGAAAATGTTGAGTTGTCAGAGTGAACCTTCTGGCCCTGAGCTATACATTTTATCAGGTCAGTGAGAGAGATACCTACTGAATATTTTATAGGCTGTTGTTGAGCAAGACAGCTTTATTTTGCAGCTTATAGTTCATGTGAAGAACATTCCCTTGCTTTTTGCCTCTGCAGTCTAAATTTCCTCCTTACAATATGAAGTAGTTGCAGCACTGCAATGCTGCCCTCAGCCATAGTCTGTGCCAGTTTCTTTCTGTTTCCAGTGTTGTGGTGTACTCCAGCATTGGTGTGAGAATACTGAGTAAAGCACTTAGTGTGCCTTTTCCAGCTGAGTGAACTAGCTCCAAGGAGCAATACCATACTTTTTGCAGGTATGTTATGCTCCGCTCTTACTATAAGTGCGGAATGACCTGTTAGCAGCTGTCACCTATATATACATGTTGTGTATCCTTACCTATAAATTTCCTAATGTATGGGGCAGCCTGTTCTTTACTTTGGCAGGTATTCAGTTTCACCTGATGTTCATTCTTACTGGTCCCTGAGGTAACTTGTGTGGTTTAGCTAAAGTAGATAAAACTGGGTTTTGGTTTTTGCTACTTCAATATCCAGTCCTCTGCCTGCCAGTTTCACAGGTCTCCCTCACTGAATTGCTCTAATAAAACATCTAACTTGTTGCTACAATCTAATGCCATATAACAAAACTTCATGACAGGGTGCCCCAATTAATTTCCTGAGAGCTTTTGAAGAGAAGAGAGGACAAACGTACTGAAACAGTGTAAATAGTACAATACTCTGGCTGTGCTAGAGAAACACAAGTCTAGCTCTGTAGTTAATGCAAGCTGCATTATACAGTAGGTTGGGGAGATGGTGCTTTATCCCAGTATGATGGATTTACCAAAGCACAACCACAGATACTTGTGAAACTTTAGTGAGCTATAAATAGCTGGAAAGAAAGATTTCTTTTTATTTCTGCCATGAGAGCTCTTACTTGGGACACCTGAAAGACATCTTTCTACTGCAGTAGGTGTGAGAATTGAGGTGGGAGAGGCCATCTGTGGAGATCATGAACCACATGTATAAAAAGCTGTACTTCTGTTTGGTATTAGAAGTCTTGAGAGAAGGTACAAGAAACCTCATAATGAATAAATTATGAATAAATGGTCTAAAGAAGAAGGAATTTTCCTTGTTTGCAGCTTAGAGCTTGTAAAGCTAAGGTCCCAAAAGACAACTTACTATACTCATCACTGACTAATCTGTTTTACAGTCTTACAGGATATATTTGAAGCTGAATATGTGGTATCAGTGCACTCTGTGTGATAATTCACAGGGGTCTTTTAAAAATGAATCCTTTAAATTGTTTAAATCGCTTTTAAATTGCTTGCAGCCTTTCTACCCCTGGTGATAAGAGTTTTGGATCAGTAAATAGGATGAAGCTACTTTATTTCACTCCTTGTTGTGGCTCTTAAGAACTGGATTTCTACCATATTCCTTGATGAGTCCTGTTTCCTTTTGAGTACCCTCTAAAGATGTTTCTGCAAAGTATAAATTTGTGCACTGGAGGAGAGAGAGAGCACTCGCCCTCCTTCTTACCGGGTAGGTGACCTAGAGGAAGCAATGAAAAACAACCAACCTCTGTATTGCCCAGTAAGAACTGGACAAATTCTGTCTGCTATATTTATTCTCTGTCCTGCTCCTGCAGAGCTAGTTGACTTGTTTTGTAGTGATAGTTCGGTATGAATGCGAAATGAAACTCTGTTTAAAAGCCTTTGTATCTGGAGCCATCGTGTGTTGGTTTTATACATTACAAGTCAAAATACTTTTGCCCACACATCCAACACCATATTTATTACTAAACTAATTTTCTTTATCTTACCAATTTATACCAACCATATGATCAATATTTTGGGAATACAAAGCTTTTTTTATTATTATTATTTTCTGCTGTGTCTCCATGTTGTGTTGTGCTATAAAAAGTGTCCCCCCCGTCCCCGTCCCCGTCCCCCCCCTTTTTCCCTGCACTAATTTTCTGGCTTATTGGTCAAACAGAAGTGTGACACTGACAGACTGTAAGAATAATTTTATAAGGTGAATGCTGAAATTGGATACTGATATGGCACCAAAATGTGCTTTGATTGTAATACTGAGTATTTTTTGTATTGCTTTCCAAGATGTTGGTGATCTGCCTAATATTAATAGAAGTTCACCATATTCGGGCTTGGTTCATTTAGAGAGCTTCTATTTCATTTTCGAAATAGGGAATTAGAGGTAGGAATTCCTTATTTATGATTTTACAAATAAGGAATTAGAAGATACCAAGTTAGGGTTGAAAATTAGTTCGAAAAACTGGTAACCCAGGACTGCTTATCCTTTCTTCCAGTATCATACAATTGCTTTGCCTACACTACAGCAGGCACTTGAGAATATGGATGCTTCTCATTTGCTGCAATATGTTTTTGTTGACTTTGGTTTGATTTTTTTTGTTTGTTTTGTTCCCCTCCCCCCCCCATGAAGTCTTTCAGCATTAAGCTGCTTGATGATGAAGTATTCTTAAACTGTTTTAGAGAACCTTGGTCTTCTGCGCTTTGTTTTAATTTATGTTATCTGTGTATTGTTCTACACTGTAAGCTTGTTAAAGGCTTTGAAGAGAACCAGCATCTCTGTTCTGTGCAGCACACAGCCTGCTCTCTTTGCTCCAACAGTAAGAATACCAAACAAGGAATGCTGCAATTGATCCTAGGCAGTAGAAAGTACTTGGATATTAAACAAGAAATAAATAGGTAAGTTATATAATACATTCTTGTTTCTAATCTAACTTTGTATCCACAGTTTTGTGAAAAGCAAACTTTTTTTTGGACGTTCCTGCATACGTTCATTACTTGCCTATGTTCTGGCTGACAAAATTTCCAAGCAGTGACTTGTGCGTCATTGTACCTGTAAGCCATGAAAACCTTCTGGGTAGTTTTGCATGTTGCAGCTACTACTGGGTAAATGCAGTATTCTTTGGTAGAACAGCTACCGAAGATCAGCTAAAGAATGGCTTTGGTTTTGAACCGTCCCCTCCTCTGATGCCTGTTTGATAGAAAGCATTGTGCTGTAGTTTTCTGGAGCCCTGTCTGAAAATATTTTTGCAATCCTGTCCCTGAATGTTGAATACTGTACATGGGCTTGGTCAAAAGTTAACAGTAAAAAAAAAAAAGAAAAAATATATCAGTTGTTGAGAAAAAAGTTTGAGAGGAGACTTAGAAAAACTGCCCTGTCTTTTTTCTTTTTCTTTAATGGAGTTAGAATAGGGTTTGCAATAATGACAAGGCATGTAGTTGCACTGACATTCTTTATTTGTGATTACTATGGAAGCAGTACAGCGCAGGTCACCTGTGATCCGACTAAACTGTTACAGTTGAAATAAACAAGAATGAAACCGAGTTCTTGGACCGAAGGCCATGGTTACTATTTTCCTACAAGCTGTAGTTTTAGGCTGCAGCGAGTTCTGCCCTGCTGTCCAGTTTACTGCAAGCACTGATTGTGTGTTTGAATGTGGCAAAGTCAACTCAGCAGGTGAGTGTGGCTGTTGCTTTTCCATCAAGATTTAATGTTGCAGTTCATTCTAGAGTAAAAACAAAGACAGTGAATGTAGAAATGCTCTATGGAGTGACAGAGCAGCTTGGAATTGTGAGTTTGGGCTTTGCCAATTGTTTCCTAGAAACAATCTTAATTTCCATGGTGTTCATATGTCAATTATTGGTGTTTATTAAAAAGACAAACAAAGAAAACCCTCCTCTGGCCTTGAGTGTTCAGAAGATCCTTCTGTCCATTTACAGGATCCTTATTTATATTATCTTTTATAAAAGACAGTCCTCCCTTTTTAAAAAAAGAAAAAAGCCCCAAAGAATTAACAACCTCTGATAATGAAGCTGTGTCCCTTTATCCATTGATGAGGCTGAGTGTGTGACAAAGCAGCTTGCTATGACAATAAGAAACAGGGAGATACAGGACACAGCAGTTTACATTGCAGTGTAGGAACCAAAATCCAGGCACTGAAAGAGTGAGTAGCACGAGTGCTTGATTGTATTTTTTGCCTGTGGTTCTCCACATTCATTTGCTAAAGCATTTGGGGTCTCAGTGCTCCACTGCTGGTAACAGTGGCGAAAGTGATATTTTACAGAGCGCTCAGGAGATTCTGCCCTAGTGCTGCCTAGCTATGTTAGTGGTGGTAGTGCTGACTAATTCCAGGGGCTGGTCCATTTTCTGAAACTGCAATGGGCATGATGTTATAACTTCCAATTTTCCTAGCACATACATAGCCTCTAAAATGCCACTGAAGTAGGTGAGGAGATGGGCTTAGCAATCTTGGGAGAAACAAAGCAGGAAAATTTCAAAGGAAATGTTTTCATGAGTAAGCATTTTCAAAAGACAAGGCAGCTGATATGAACAACAGTAAAGGAATATGGAAGGTAAAGTCAGTGTCAGATTGTCTTGCTAACCAGACTGAAAGCGTAGTGGAAATTGATGAAGATAATGTGAAAAGTAATTCTTTGGTGTGTCCTTCTTCCATGTTGTGTGCCCTGCTGTGAACTCTAGAGAAGCTGCTGATAGCCCTAATAGAAGAGGGTAGAGCCTTCAGACATAATGTTGAGATGAGATCTTAGTCTAGATGACATATTGCACAATCCCTTTGCAGGTAAAAAACAACTCCATGTGAATGAATGGTATGACAGAGCCCCTGCTGGTTTGTAGTCATTGAAATTCTGAGTCTTCAAGTTTTTCTTCTATACGGGATAATTTGACCCTTCTTTTCAGAGCAGAGGTTCATTGGAGTGAGAAAAGTGTTATTTTGTATGTGTCCTTTCCCAATATGCAGGTAAGGTGGGAGCACTGGGGTAACAAAATAAAGTTAGATAACAATAACGTGAACAATCAAAGACAAAATGGGTCTTACCAGATATTTCGGTGGTTGACTCCTGGGTCGGTTTTTTGGTTGGGTCCACACTTGGCTTGGGGGTAGATTCAGTACTTGGCTCTCCGCTCAGCTCCCAAGTGGCCTCTCCGCCTTCTTGCACGTCAGTGTTCCCAGTTTGTTCCATGCCTTCCTCTTTGTATGGGTCTCTCCTGTAGTCCAGGGGGGGCTCTGTGCTTGGTTGCATGCTGGAATCTCTGCTTTGCTCCACACTTGTTGCCCCAAGCAGAGGGGTAGCAGGGGTACCTAGAAAAAAAACAGAAGGATACATAGATGACGAGATAATTTGAAAAGCCAAGTTACTTTTACAGGTATCTAAACATGTATGTAGCTGCTTTTATGGATCAGAGATCCCAAGTAGGAATTTGCCCAAGGAAGAAGAAAAATATTTGTGAATAAATCCATTCTGAATGTGAATCTCATTTCAAATTGGCAGGGGTTGATTTGGCTATATGCTACAGACTGGACAAAACGCTGCAGCCTGTGCTCTTGCCATGTGTTTGACTCACCTTGTGCCTTTAGCTGATCAACCAGAATCAGAGCCATCAGTGCTGAAAGGATTGTTGTCTTTCTCAGCATGGTTACCCAAATGCCACGTTAAACGCAAATGTTGGGAAGCAAGGGAAAGAAGGATGAAGTACCTAGCTGACAGGAAGCTTTGGCTATTTAAAGGCAGGCTCGTGACTCTGCCCACTTTGGAGTCTTCCTGAAAGTAGCAGGTTGCAAAAACAATGTCCCAATTACCTTCTCAATGGGGAGAGATGACCTTTACCATAAGCTGTGAAGGACATTGCAGGCTGAGAGGTGGGGCAGTTATGGCAAAGGCCCCAGACTGCCATAATACCACTGATGTCACTGTTTGCTTCTGGCAGTGCTGTTTCTCAAGACAGTTGATCCTGCTGGCTTTGAATGAGGATCTTCAAAAATCCTTTGATGTGACATTTGACAAATTGGAAGTGGCTCATGGTAACAGGTGAAAGGTGAAGTGTGACTGAAAAACGTGCAGCTGGCTTTTGTGTTGCAAGGAAATAATAACAGTGTTAAAGAGCTGGGATGTTTTGATCAAGCCTGGATGAACATTTCGTTGGAAAGCCTTCCTTTTCCGTTGTTGAGAACTGGTGTGTGTGCATCTAGCCTGTGGTGTCTCAGACACTAGCTCAGCCCTCAAGTAATGCATTTGAAAGGTTTGGACAGCACGAGACAAATCCCCAGGGAGAAGCTAGCTGTTTTGTGTGGTTTAATTTCTGATGCAGAAAAGCTGCTCTGTTTGCATCGATATAGGCCCCCATGACCTTCCCCATCCCTGCTCACTGACAGCCATGGGAAGTGGGTCACAAGGAGATACTCGGAGGTCGTGGCAAATGTAACTAGGTCAGCAGTCAGTCAGCTGGGGCAGGGGGGGACTTCAGGCCCCTATGTTCAACTTTTTCTGATACAGATCCAGAATTGTGGGCCTGTTCCTATATCTTACACTGCTATGTGTAAATGGTATAGTTACTATAATTAGCAATTAGTAGAATTAGGTTTGTGTCAAATCATTGTAAAGGAATTCAGAATCTGGGTCTCTAAGGTTTTTTCTTTTTCCTTTTCATTTCTCTGATTTCACTTGTTTAATATTGCATCAACTTAGTTTTTCAGCACAGTGTTTCTTTCAAGCTGTTTCCACCTCTAGGGTTTGCCTAAGGCATTATTCTTCTAATCAAGCTTTTTATGGTGCAGCGGAAAGACTTTCTTTTTTTTTTTTTTTTTCTTGAAATGAAAAAGAAAACTGATGCCCATGAACACCTACAGATATATGCTTTCTGTAGTAGACTTCTCCTGGGTTACTAGTTTCATTTGAAGGTTGATGTATAGCATCTTTTTTTAAATGTGAATGGAATAATCTGGCTGATGAAGACTCACCTATATGAGGTATCAATGTGATGCACAGTTCAGAAATCTTAAGATAACTGTCTGTAATTAGCATAAATCCTCATTATATGCTAACAACTCTGTCTTTTTTTTTTCTTCCCCTCTTCTTGAAAATGTTTTTTCTAACAGAGTTATCTTTATGAGGTGATGGGCACGTTATTTGTGGAGGAAAAGCAAATAAACGTGACAGATTCTGTTCTCCTACTGAATTATACCTCTGTGCAAGGAAAGAGGAGTTGTCATGTCACTCCCACAATGGATCTTAAAATCAGTTTTCAAAATATTTCTCTTACGGTGAGTGAAATGAAATGCTTCAGGGAAAAAGGCAAGCTACTTTCACAAAGCTCATTGAGCAAATTTGCCTCTCTTTCTATTGAGATCTCTACTGCTTGTTTCATTGTTAGAGCTTCTAACAAACTGGAGGAGCTGTATTTAAGCATTCTGCCACAGGTTTGGAGGCTGCTTGTTTGTCTGGAGACAAAGTTGGATTCACTGGTTGCTCACCGCTGCCAGTCATACTGAGTGAGTAAAGACTTGTAAAGAGAAAGCTCAGAACAGTGTAATCAAGAGGTAAATTTTGAACAGGAGTTCTTCTGACTAGGTATTTCAAGGATTAGTATGGGGCGTATCTGTCACCATTTAATATCTTCATCAGTAATCTGAAAGTAAATTCAGTTATTGCTGAAAGGATCAACAAATGAGATTCTCTAAAGAAAAAATAATGATGAGGACAGCACTATCTTACAGGGTTATTACCTTGTTGTCTGGGGCCTTTTGAACAAAATGCAGCCAAATGCACATTAGGCATATAGGGTAAAGGAATGAAAGCCATACTTGGAGCATGAAGGCTGCATTCTGGGAAACAGCCCTTCTCCAACTGTTTTCCTCCCTATATACTGCCCACAGTCCAGACTTTTACATTCATTATAGAATGTGAACAAGTTAGGATAAAGAAACAAACCATAAATATTAGTTTGTTTCTGGAGAAAAGATCCCTTTCTATGAAAGGAGAAACCTTTGAGATACCTAATCTGTTTATTTTATCAAAAAGAAAGATACAGGAATGACTTATGGTTTGTAAGTATTTCCATGGAGGAAAAAAATGCTAGGTTCTACAGCAGTCATTAATGCCATGGACAAAGGCATAGTCAGAAGCTGTGGCTGGGTGCTAAAACAAAACTAAGCTAATGATTTGGGCACCACTCACAGGGCTTAATAAGAGGGAACAAGGTGATATTTAAAAACCTGATGGATTAAAAAAAAAAAAAAGTAGATTGTTCAGTGGTTCCTGTTAACCTTACAGTTTCTGAGTCTCGATTGTCTAGATTATGTATTGTTATTGGGCTCCCAGCAGGAAGCAAATATAATTTGAATTCTGTAGAGGTGGGTCACCACCTTCACCTGTGGGCTGGTGGGAGGTGTTTGGTCGCATTGTTAAAATGCTGAAATTTACACCATACCAGGCACATCTGTATGAATTGTGCAGATAATGTGTCCAGCTTGCTCTTGTGCAGCAGGTGGAAAGCTGTGGAAGTATCCACAGATCATCTTTCCTCAGGAGAATAAAAGTCATGTCTGCCTTAACAAAATTAGAGTTTCTAAAGGATACCTGATAGAAACCTTCGGTAACCAAAATTGTCTGATAATTCCTGAAGCAGAAAAAGGATAGGTTGTGTGTGGGGTGTGGGTGGGTTTTTTTGTTTGTTTGGATTTTTTTTTTTTTTTTTTGGCCATCTCTATGGAGGGACAGCTTCACTCATTCTCACTTACCATTCAGGCCAGGTGCTTTGATTGATACTGAGGTTGAGACTGCCATGTGGAACTCCAGGCATGATGAGGCTAACGACTTACATTTCCTATGCTTCTGTGCCTGTTCAGTGACTGGAAATGAAAACTTATTTTCCATCCTAACAATCCAGGGCAGGTATTCCAAAGTTTTGCTGTGCAGGCCAGCACAGTGCCAAGGGGTTTTGACAGCAGTAGTGGTAACTGAAGCAAGTCATGGTACTTAGCTTCCCTTCTCCCTCACCTCCAAATTGGGAAATGTGGTACAGGGTATTAAACAGGTTCTCATTAAAAGGGTTGCAGAACACTTTTTTATATATAAAACCTATTTAGTTTTGGGATCTTTCCAAAGGAGACCATTTGGGAAAATGTTTAATTTACAGAAGTAGACTCAGTCTCAGAGACCTGTGGGGTTGTGCAACATGTGAAAGAAACTACTATTTAAAAACAACCTATTTCTTTGTTGGCAGCAAAGACCAGATTTTCTGGAAAGGTGAAAGATGCTGAGACCATTTCATTCTTGTCTTGTGAGCTGAGAGTTGGAAGAGCCCCAGGACATCTTGTGTCAGATGTGTAACTATTTAGGTTTTGGGAAGAGGATCTGTGGCAGTGTCCCTTCAGACTTTATTTGTATTTTGCAAAGAGATTTTTTTTTTTTAAATGGGGATTAGCTTGGGAGAAAAGTTAAATATTCTGTTTCTTCTTTCTTCTGAGTTAAATTCCAAGAGGGGGAAAAAAATGTTTTGCAGACTGTACTTAGTGCTTACTGTTCCAGCAAGCTTCATGGAGCTAATGCTTATCTGTTTTTTGTTTTGTTAATAAGGAAGATCTTGATCTCTTCTGGAGAATTTGTGAAAAATATAAAGTGGGATCTTTTGCTTATGGATAAGGACAGGCTGAGTTACATATCAGAAGCTCTAAATATAATTGTTTGGAATAATGTTCAGTGTGCTCTGCTTCAGGCCAGAGTTTCAGCACTACTTGGGCCTTGGCCACTTTTTTCCCAGAAGCCCAGTGTAACTTACAAAGGTGAATAAGTCTTTTTCTCACTTCAGAGTTGGGAATACTGAGACACAGACAAGACTGAATGAATCATATCTAGCTGCCTCTCAGGGATGTCTCTAATCTATTTATCGCTGTTTTTCCAGAGATGCAACAAAAATAGCAATGAAAACGAGGTGAAGGAGGTCATGTGAAAGAAAGATGCTATGGGAAGTTAAGATACCTGTGGTAGGTCAGAAGGAATTGGTGTTTTGGGTGTGTTTTCTTTGTAGGTCACATATGCATTTCAATATAGAATAACTCAGGAAGGGCAAGATTGAAACAGATCCTGTTGTCCGTGCTTTAGCCCTAAACAAAGTTGTGGCCCATCTTTATCAGAGGGAGGATAAAGAAGCCCTGTAGCAAGGTTTGATGCATATGGAAGGCTAGAAGGGGAGTTTTAGCTGTGTTTGTGGTTTGTGCTCCTTGAGGATTGTTGAGTCTCTTTCTCTATGGGAGTTAGATACAAGTTCCCGAAGCCAAGTTTGTGCCAGGTAGGTAAGGTCATTTTCTATTTGTGGCAAGTATTGTATGCCAGGAGGAACTGAAGGGTAATGGCTGTGTCAACCCTGAGGTCCCCTATATGAGGAGAATATGCAGTAAAGCCCAAGTAAGGCAGCTTTAGGCCCCTTTGAGCCATTTCAACGTGTAGAAGAGAATAATCGAATTTTGTTTATTTAAATGGCCATCTCCTAAGAATGGTTTATGCAGCTTCCAAAGAGAATTGTGTGCTATCTATCTAATAACCAGGCACTGTAAAACTAATATATGTAACAAAAATGCTATAGATAATTACAAGGCAGCTGCTCTAAAGCTGTCAGGATGGAGAAGATGGTTTATATCTTGTTTTTTCTGGTCAGTCCCTCTGCTCATAGGAACGTGGTAAGCTGGGAACAGTGAAGCTGTGCAGCCCTTGATCCCTCTAAAGAAGGCTTCCAAGTTGGTCAGATGCTTTGCTTTTGATTTCATATTTGTTGTAATACAAACTGAGAGAGTGAAGAAAAAATGAAAGACCAACCACCTGATTCTTCACTATTCCTTGCTCTTATTGGAGGGGAACTCTAGCTGTGGGTATGTAAGCAAACTCTTATTGATTTACATTTAGGATGTAAATTTGAATTCTTACAACTGATTGATATAAAAACCTTTATGAGTGCTCCTATTTCAGTTTGAGAGGCATAATTTGATATAGCTTAAATCTAACTGAGTTGAGAGTTCCCTGGAACGCACCTGGGTAAAATAATAAAAGATTATTCAAACTGCTTAACTAAAGAAATGGAGGAGCTGCCTGAGCATCTCAATGCCACCCAAAAAGGCAGTCCTGGTTCCCTCTCTCCTTGTGTTTCCTGCTCTGTGCTCCCATCCTGTCTTTTGTGTTACCTGTGGTGCTCATCTGCCTTCTGGGGAACTGATTCAACTTATTAATATGGTAGAAAACTTTTATTTCTTGCTGGATTAAAGAACTAGGTCTCCTCATTAGGAGATTAGATGAACACTGGAGCTGGAGTACGGAAGCATTGAGAGCTCTTGGCCATGAATAAAGATGTTCCGGTACCGGTGAGCTGCTAGGTCAGCCCAGCTGATCTTGTCTGTCTGCCCCTAACTCACTGGAAGACATAAATTGAATCTGTGGATTGTAGATACTCTCTTTCCTTTGGCTGCATATGAAGAAATTAGTCCAAATGGAGCTAATGGTGGTAGTTTTAGGCCAGACTCAGTAATGCGCTCTCAGAAGAGCCCCTGCGTGGGTTCTGACTCTAATGCACTTGGTGGCACTGGACAGAGAGCTGCTGATTGCATGGTTACAGCAGTCAGAGGCACACGCAGAGCTTCCCCCCAAGTCTCATTGTTTTAATGGAAACTCTCATGCAACTTCTAGTCTTCTCTGTAATTACTGACAATGCCAGGAACTGGCAGTTGAAAGCAGGCAGAGAAGCATGAGCCAGAAAAGCAGACATGCAGTTTGCAGTGGTATTCTGCTGGGGAAAGATGGACAAGTGGGATTAGCTGATGCATTATTATTTCTTTTTTTAGTGTGTTTAGTAAAACTTGCAGGTTTGGGTTTTTGTTTCTACAGACATGATAATTTCCATGCTTTTCTATGTATTCTTGTTCCATAACCTTTAATGTCTCACCAGCAACATGCCCTTTCTCAATTTCCTTTGTGTGTTTATTTCTCCAGTCACTGTTTTCTAAATGCATGTTTAGATGCACTGTTTCATAGGACAGCCTTAGTCTCCTTTCCACTGAGAGTCATCTGAAAGAGGTCAGATTACTGAAGGGAAGAAGTTCCTCCGAACTTTGCTGGGATGGAGTCGATGAAAGTATTTTCTTATCTGAAAAACCAGGCTCACGGCTTTCTGCCAGAGGGCAAAGATGATCACTTACAGATAATGTGCTCCTACTCAACCTTTGAGAATTTCTGTTTACCAAACAGCATATTTGACCCCATAATCTCATGGCTTCCCACTGCCTTTGGGAACCTTTCTGAAATGGGGTACTTTGTGCAGGGAGGGAGCAATGGAAATGTAGGTGACTTAAGGCATAGATGCCAGAGCTTGCCTGCTATGTCAGGGTGTTCTGCCTGGGGGATTAGCCAAGTATTTCTGGAAGCACTGTAGTATGCTAATTCCAACAGGTTCTGAGAAAAGGGCAGGGTACTGTGTAGAGACATCTCGGCTCTTCTGAGGGAGCCATGGAGAACACATCTCAGCCAAATGTGGAAGATGCAATGCAAAATGATATTCTGATTTTCTTCTCTCATTTTTTAAAAAAGATCAATAGAGTTATAGAAGCTTGATGCATTTTAAAACTTTTGTGTGACAAGCTAGGTGCCAGCAGTGTTAATACAGAATAGCAGCACTGTCTGCAAGAAGATCACTTCTGTCCATAAGGAAGAGAAGAAATAGAAATATTGCTCAGAATATCATTGTATGCTTTAAAAATGGTTTGAGTAACATGATAAAGGCACAGATTTCATGTACAAGAGGACTTTTCTTGTACCAGGGCTTTCATGCTTTATTATGAATTGCTTTCCCTTGCCTTTTAGGATTCTGTACTACTAAAGTGAGTGGAAGCCATGTTACAAACTTTAAAAGCAGCTGAGAGCAATGCTAGAGCTGATATTTCCTTCCTTTTCTAAGCTTATGTGTGCAAAGAAGTTATCTTCTACCCCTTCTGGAATACTCCTCTTGAGATAAATATCACACCAGTAAACTGAGTTCTCTTTTTGGCATGTGCCTTTGCTCCAGCTTCTTTGTTGGTGTCGCTGCTGGTAAATTTTCCATATTGTGCCCTTGAGCACAGCAGCTGCTGGATCAAGCAGTTCTGTAGCATCTTGATTCTGCTCTAAGACGTGGGTTCAAATATCCCTGGGTCCTGCTCCATTAGCAGTTGTGAGGTGTACTGTTTGTCTTTGAATGCAGATTGGATGGATGTGATGGATGTATAACCAGTCGAAGGGGTAGTTTGCACATATTGCACATATTCAAGATGCATTTTATGAGACCTTGGTGACCCGTAAGGAATGCATCAGAATGAACAGAAGTACTTTTAACCTTTGCCACTATCAGCATATGGGTGAGAGGCTCGCCTTCTAATCATGATATTCTTGTGAGATGCAGGACCTCTATTTTCAAATCATGGCTTTGACTAGTACTAAAACTGATACATTTCAAGAAAGAATTTTGACAGGAGCAGAGGGGACAAAGAGATGTTTCACTAAAGAAGTCAGTGATCATCTCTGGGGAAGACTACTGAAAAAGCTATGCTAATGTAAGTTCTGTACAGTGCTGAGGTTTATCTGTTTCTCTCAGGCTCTGGTTTGGATAGCTATAAGGCTTGCAATGGGATCACTGGTGCTAGTTCCTGCCTTAAACATATAGATACTGGTTGTGTCAATCTTGATTCTTTAAATGTTTCTGTTGCTATTTGCCTACAATCATTAGAAGAGGAGGATTGTACTGCTCATAAATTTCACTCCCTCTTATCTCATTTCCCTTAACGATTAAAGAGAGACGCTTAAATTTTTGTGGAGCCAGCCGAGGTTTTTCAGGTAGAACACTTTCCCACTGGAAAATCTTGATTTGCTGGCACTGAACCATTGCACATTACTATGTTACTCTGTCAAAACGTTTGAAAGAAACCAGGGAGAGAGGCTGGGTAGCCTGCTTGGTTTCCTGCCAGCCTGGACTCCTTTGGCTCCCTGGTAAGGCCTTCCTGCCTAAACACTCAGTCCAGGGAGGCTGTAAGTCAGCAGGGGGGTTTCTAATTACCCGAGTTCCTGATTGCCCAGATACGTCAGGGGACTAAAGAGTCAATCTTGTTAGAAGAGACTAGGAGATGTTGGCTCGTTCAGCCTAGCAAACAAAGGCTAGGGGGTGATCTGTTTGCTACTTATGAACACATCAGGATGGTAAATGCCACAGAAGGAGAGGAGCTATTTAAGTGTTGGCACAAGGACAAATAGCTTTGAGTACATTTAGACTGGAAAAAAGACGAACACAATTCTGCAGGAGCCTTCTAAAGTGAGTGGTGGAACCAAAAACAAACTTTCTAAAATGGACCATGATAGATGTATGAAAGGGATTATATGATGTAATTGGGATAAGATGGGGCTAGATGCAATGATCCAGAAAATCTTTTCCAAGTATATCTCTTGTATCTTCTTTTGTAGTCTGGAGATAGAACAAGCTGGGAAAAATGAGTATTTCAGAATTTCTTCTTCTTGCAATTTTTACTGGTATGTCCTGTCTTCAGATGATTTCCCTTTCTCCTCATTCTGCCCACTGAGGAAAAGAAATGGAGTTTTTCACAGGACAAGGATTATATTTGACAGCCTGCTCTTAACTCAAGTGACACTGAGAACAGTTTTGTCTCTCTCAGGCCCTTCTTGTTCTCTCATGTTTGGTTATGTCTAGTCTTTCCATTTAACATTAATGTGAAGCCAGGAATAGTAATAATGGGGTGATTCACACTGCAGTGCAACCTCTAGTGGTTAATACTCCTAGGTGATGTATATTCCTCCAGATCTCAACTTTCATTAGGTTCTAACAATCTGATATTGGAGCTTCTCTTATACCTGTGTGTTGCGCTGTGGTTATGCAGTTAGGTTTTAAATCCAACATAAAATCACAATACCAATAGCTCTCCTTCACATGCCTGTGGGAAATGTGGGAGAGAGTGCACCCTCAGCAAGTTCGCTGATGATACAAAATGGGGAGAAGTGGCTGATACAGCAGATGGTTGTGCTGCCATTCAGAGGGACCTTGACAGGGCGGAGAGATGGGCAGAGAGGAACCTCATGAAGTGCAGCTTCCTGCGCCTAGGGAGAAATAACCCCATGCACCAGTACAGGCTGGGGCTAACCTGCTGGAAAGCAGCTCTGCAAAGAAGGACCTGGGAGTCCTGGTGGACAAAAAGTTAACCATGAGGCAGCAATGTGCCCTTGTGGCCAAGAAGGCCAATGATATCCTGGGGTGCATTAGCCAGCAGGTCGAGGGAGGTGATCCTTCCCCTCTCCTCAGCCCTGGTGAGGCCACATCTGGAGTACTGTGTCCAGTTCTGGGCTCCCCAGTACAAGAAAGACGTGGGCTGGAGCATCTGTCATACAATGAGAGATTGAGAGAGCTGGGACTGTTCAGCCTGGAGAAGAGAAGGCTCAGGGAGATCTTATCAATGTGTACAAGTATTTGAAGGGAGAGTGTAAAGAGGACAGGGCTAGACTCTTTTCCGTGGTGCCCAGTGACAGGATGAAAGGCAATGGGCACAAACTGAAACACAGGAAAATCTGTCTGAACATAACAAAAAGCCATTTTACTGTGAGGATGACTGAGCACTGGTGCAGGTTGCCCAGAGAGGTTGTGGAGTCTCCATCCTGGGAGATATTCCAAAGCTGTCTGGACATGATCCTGTGCAATGTGCTCTAGGTGACCCTGCTTGAGCAGGGGGGTTGGGCTAGATGATCTCCAGAGGTTCTTTCCAACTTCAGCCATTCTGTGATTCTGTGCCTGACTGCTGGATCCCACCATCTAACTTTTGCCTTTGTGACATTTTTGTGGCTATGCAGGCAGACAAGCCAGGGAAATTTTCTGGCTGAAAAAGGAAACCCAGTGATCTGAGTTTATGTTAAGTGATTGCGACTTTAGAGACTTGCTTGGAATGAGGATCAAGGCAGAAAAAGCAGAAGGGATGTCAGAAATGGGGAATGAACTCACCTTTGCCTTGTCAACAGAGGAGCTATTTGTAATGCGAGATGCTAATTCCCACCAGGGAGACTGGAAACTCTGGCCCTAAGTAGTACGCTTGCTACTTAGTGGGTAAAGCTATTGTGATTTGTGGCCAACCAGAAAGACACTATTAGTACAGCAACAGGGGTTTCTGTTGAGAAAAAGTATTAAAGATCTATATTAAGGAAGAAGTATTCTTGACTTAAACATAGGTGCCAGATGATTGGATAGGAAAACTGTGGTTATCTGCTTCTTATTCTTGGGACTAGCAACTGAGCCCCTGTAACGCGATATTTGTCTATTGTAGGATATAAGTACTTTATAAGAAATTCCAGTTCTGCTGGATTCTGCTATTTGTGTGGTACTAAAAGAGTTAAGAGGAAACTGTCTTCATTTCTGTTCATCCTTGCAGCACCCAGTTCAAAAGACAAAAGTACCCCTCAGCATGAACAGGCAGTGAAATGTATTTGAAAATAAATTCTTTAATGCCAATTGTCATTGTGAATTTATTTTCAAATCCTTTTTGCAGTTTGCTCCTGCTGAGAGGTCCTTTTATCTCTGGAACTTCCAGGCTTTGGGGCTGAACAAAATAGGTAGCTTTGCTTTAAATAAAGTGGAAAATATTGGAGTGAGCTTTTATCTGTCACAGATTATAATATTTATACGTATTTCTCATCAAACCCAAATCCCCTGGGAACTCTCTCAGATTTGCCTGAGGTCTCTTGAATACTGGATTTTGTGTCTGGGTATGTGATTGCTTTAATGCAAGACTGTGCTGTTTGCATTTGCTGTACTGACACTCTGTTCCACTTGGTCACATATACATAAAAGGTGGCCTAAAGCTGTTTATAAGGATGATACTTTAGGTAACGTGATGAATCGATGTGTCATGGCTCGGTTCCTGATACTTAGGTTCACATTTGGCAGTCCTAGCTACATCTGTTATGAGTTGTTATCAACTTCATGATTAGAAACTAAGTACTGTACCTAGCTATAGCTTGCTGCTTGCTTTCAAAGGTTGAGTGTAGTTTGCTTATTTCATTGATGTCTAAAACTTTTAGACTGCAGTAATTACTTAATGTGCTTAAAATGCTGTGAATCCTCCCCATGCTGGAAGACTATCTATTACTTTTTTCTTCCTCAGAAGCAGCAAGGGGACATTGAAACTGCAGACAGTTTTGAACAGTTGCTCTTTGCAGCACAAATTAATACTGAAACAAAAACCAAGCACAAGGTTGTCTTTTGTAGGGCTGCTGCCTAGTAGCTGTGCCCAGTTCACTGACCTCGGTGGAAGTTCTGGAGTCCTCCATGAATTCAGGTTTGTCATCCAAATGTTTAACTGGCTAAAATCTTGGATCCTTTTTCCTTGCAGTTGTTCAGAAAGACTTTCCTGTCTACAGTTGGACCCATTCTTTTGGGGCCGAAACATGGATACCATTCTAGTTTTATTGGGTCTTTTTCTAACATGGATAGAGGGGGATTTGTTGCATAATTTTCCAAAATTATGCTCAAATAAAAATCTGGGAACTTGAAAAATTAATTGGGAAATCTTCCTGAATAAGAACAAAATAAAGGGTAATAAGGACTTCAGCATCTGACTCCTAGACATTATGTGTTAATGGCACCTATATATTAATAGTAATGGCCATTTAACTCAGGCAAACAGGCTAGAATAGGCGCTTCTAATATTCGTCTACCAGCAAATGTTTCACAAACCTCACTTCCTCTACAGTTTCATGTAGTGAAAGTTATTTGACACCACCCCTTTAATCTTTTTCATATTACAAGGGGGAAAAGAAAGCTATGGATTATTTTCTTTCTGTGAAAATTTACCAGTAATATGGTTGTTACAACATTTCTCGGTGAAGTCCACCATACACACAGAACAGTCAAATTAAGGATTTTCTTTTTATTTTTGATACTATGCCGACCACTAGACATGCCAAGTTTGCTGACTAGGAAGTGGTATGGAAGGTTTGGAGGTAGGATTTTTGGGAGTGGGTTAATCAAAATTTGCATTCTAGCAGAGTTTTAAAAGCATGATTTAAATTTCCATAAAATATATTTTGGAAAAATTCCACATTCTTGGTTTTACAGAATATATCTCAAACACTCAAACACTGTAATGGGACTCAAAGTTTGGTCTCACTGTATGCTTGTAAGCTGATGCAACAAGAAGGTAGCCCCAAAAGGGACACTCCTGCTTTACCTGTTTCCCATCATCAGAGGCATGTATTTCTTACCCTTGCCTTAGTGTGAGGTCATCTGATCCTCTGTTGAGCCAGTTCAGGGAACAAAACGAACAGAAAACTGCCAGTGCCAGCAAGGTGGTGGGAGCACACAGGTAGGATATGGAGAATGTATCTGCCCAAAGGAGCAACAGTGCCCATGAAGTTGCTTTAGCTGCGTGGTCAAATTGCACACTATATCAAGCAAATACAAGCAAAAGATACGCTTCAGGAAAAGACGGTCTTCATGCTCTTGTTGATTTGCATTCAATAGTGTGAATATGCTGCTTCTATAGAGTTGTCCTTTACAAATAGCTACTCTAGGCCCATGTGGATCAAATGCTTTAGATGTAAAGAACACTGTTTTTTAGGAGCTTTCAGGAAACATTCTGTAATTAGTATCTATAAAAGGAAAAAAGGTCCTGGTGATATGTTGGGGTGTTTGTAGTTCTTATCTGTTGTTTACAATCTAGGTGTTTATACAAGGCAGTGGAGACTTCCTCTCTTTCCCCTTTCAGGTTTATTAGAAACTCTTCATGTCTTTTTCTAGTTTACTCCTTGCTCCCCAGAAGGTGCCCAGTTCCCAAGGTTTACCCTCACTGTCACTCTCCTTTTGAAAGACCAGTTCATGGAAATTTTGGCAAAACAAAACAACATGAGTCAGTTGAACTTTACTCTCAAGTCAGAGATCCACTGATACGTCTTATGTATCCACCTTCTGACTTTAACCTGGAGGTCCAGGGAAGTGTACTGAGAGCAACTGGCTGAGGGTTTGGAAAGGGAATTTGGATCAGGATTGGCAGGAATATCGAAGAAAAGGGCATGGATGACCAAATAAGAGAGATCTCCCTCCCTCTTCCCTCCCCCTTCTCCCCTCCCCAGCCCCCTCCCCCCCACCTGTGTCCCCATGTCAGAAAGGGCTGAGAAGGGGACAGATTGGAGATAACCATTCAGGGGGTCAAGCTGGAAGGTGGAAGAGCCAAGATCTGTGAACTCCTGGGAGTAGCATGCAGGGCAGTGCTAAGAAAAGAGAGTGTATCTCCCTTCTAAGCTCTAAGCACTTCTTATACACCCAGCTCAAAGCCCAACTGTGTGAGGTGAGCAGTGGTATTGAAACAATTGGAGGACATGGCCTGGCCTCGCTGTCCAAAAGGGATTCAGGCTGACAGAAAGCAGCAGAGTGGCTAGGCACAGAGTTTCAGGGCTAGAGCATGGAGGGACTGATTCCCAACAGTTTGTGTGGTTAGTAGGCCACCATAAGGGAACTAAAGGTGATTATGGTTGTTTAGTGTTCTAGTGTTGATGAGCTTCTGCATTTCGCAGTCTGCCTGGGAAATTTTGCTTTCTCTCCATTATAGTAAGAATTAAAGGGTGGCACCACCAACCTTGACAAGGGTTGAAAACAAGTCCAATCTTATTAGCTGCTATAGAGCATGCTGAGCTCCTTGACTGAACTCATTTAGTGTACACAAATATGGGCAAGGGGCAGTACAGTAAGGGAAATATCTCACAGCCCAATGAAAGAGGCTAGGCACCCCTTCTGGAATCAGCTCTGGTGCTGAATGCCAGGTTCATCCACTGATCCAACCATACCAATACATCAACTAAGAGAAAAAGCTTTTTTTTTTTTTTTTTTTTTTTTTTAAACAAAATGGTATGCTTGCTGCAAGCAGCAGAAGCATTCTGCAAAGCCGAGATCACAGCAGGGGTATAAAAGCTAACCCTTATCCCCAGAACTAGAGGTACTCTTTTCTGAGGAAAATTAAAGCCCATCCACGTTCTACCTTACTATTGAGATTTCTGCCCAGTACTTTTTAATGCTGAGGTCTAAAATGGAAAGTGTATGTATCTCCAAAGTGTTATGTTTTGTGACTCTGGATATTTCTCCTGTGCCTGAGTCTTGTCCATGGAATGAATGTGCATTATATGTTTCAAGTTTTTAAGGCCATGAGCTGAAGAATCTGTCTTGGGAGTCATAGCAAATTTCATTGCATTTGTACATACCTTTAACTTTTTTTCCTGAAGTCATACAGTAGTCCATGTTTTTTTGTCTTTCAGTTTTCTTTGCTGTGCAGGAGGTGAATTGCTAAGTGAATTCTATATTGGCTGAGGTCCAATGAAAGAGGGTGGGGGAAAGTCAGGTTGATGCTGACCTACTGCTTCCTTGATCACAAAGGAATCTGTTAAAGCCAATTCCATTTTCATGATACCATGCAACATGTGGATACCTGATTCAGTGTGGGTGGTGTATATAGAACATGACCATAGGATTTCGAGCCCCCTTTGTCCAGAGATTATAAATCAGACCTTCAAAAGTCCTGAGGTGTACTAAAGCATATGTTCTGCCTTGTTTTTCATTTTGTTCTTTTTTAAGGCATCTGACATCTAGATGTTTTCAAGGTTACGGTCAAACCTCATATACACATTCAAATATGTATCCGTTGCAATGGCTTCTTACGGTTTCCGCCTCCCACTCCATTTGGTTCCCATACCTTCATTAAATTGGCCTTCTGTTTCTCAGTGTCCTGATATCCTTGAACTCTGCCATTTCACAGGGTCAGGTTTGTTCCTGTTAGCTTCTGTGTCCTGCTTATGTTCTGGCTTTGCTCCTGGACCATAAAATAGCAGGCATTTTGCTGGTTGTAGGACTGCAGAAAGTGAGAGCCAATATTATGAACAACAGCCTTATTTATTCCTGTGAATAATCTGTAGCATGTCTTCAGCTCCTGTGGCATTGGCAACTTTTTTGAATAAGGAAAAAATCTACAAATTGACTACCTTTTGTCATATTTTATAAAATAGTGATTTGGAAAATTATTTCAAATCTAAAATTGTTACAAAGTTGGTAGAGATGACGTTGCTGCGATGCTCTGGGGTCATGACAGCCTTGTGCTGTAGGCACAGGTGGTGGTAGGGGCTCTCTGGTGACTTGGCTGGTATCTTTTGGTGATGCTGGGTATGCAGCATGTGAAAAGGTGGCAAAGTCTTCCCAGATCTCCAGCTTGCTGTTGTCACGGTGTACTGCTGAAGGAAATGAGTAAAGAGTGGAAAGGGGCAAAGCTTCTAAGCAGCAGAGAGGACAGTATAGCTGCATAGGCAAGTACTAATATTGTCAGTCTTATGATAAAGATTAAATTCCCATTGGCCACAGACCCCACATTTTTGAAAATAGCACAAATGGATGATAAGGATTGCTTTTATAAAAATTAGGGGGTTTCCCTTCCAAGCTGTTCACAAGCAGGTGGATTGCTAGGTGTCCTTCTGGTTCAAGTTGGACCCTTTCACATATTTCCTTAATGCATTTTGACTGTTGCGTGATCCGAGGAACAGAAAGATTCAGTATGGGCCACCAAAGACCACTGCCTCCTCTGTAAATACTCAGTGAAGCAACTTGCCTGTGTCCCAGTACAATGCCTATCACATACCCCAGGGTGTCATAGGAGAGTACAGCAGAAGTAATGGAGAAAGTGAGTGCAACAAAGACAGTAAACAAAGAAGTGGGAGTGGGAATAGCCATTAATAGCTGTAAGAAAGCAGGAGGATGTATGAAGAGACCTGGAAGAGATAAGAACCTATTCCCTGATGTGCTCTCACAGCTAATGGGAACCTTGAAAGGAATAAGATACAGCTCAAAAGCTGTTCTCACTGCTGGTAGGACCGCTGAAAAAGGAAGATAGTCTGAAGTCTTTTGCCAGCAAAAAACCCATGCTGCATTCTCAAATCAGATATTTATGGCTGTGACCAGAATGGAGCTGCTGTGTATTTAACAGGAAAAATGATAAAAGCCCTGAGCTGTAACAATTTTATGAATGTGGTATGGGATTTTCGCACATCAGTGCCCTGGCCATTTTGGGGTAGGGCAAGCGGGAAAGGAAGCTCAGTAGATTCTCAGAGAGGTGATGTGGGATGGATGCTATCTTCAAAAACCCAGCTTATCACAAACTCAGTTTGGTTAGAGGTAGGAGTTACCAGCAGAAAGGACTGTTGAATAGTAAGAATTGCCTATGATTCCTACCATAAGGTGTGACTTATGAGGCCTTCTCAGCAAACAGAGAAGACACCCGAGACACAGATGGATGCAGACTTCCTCAGAGAAAGTAATTGCAAATAGCTAGTCCTTTCAGACTTCTGTGGGGTAGTTAAACATTTGACTGACGCCCAATTAGTTTGTTTTATTGTTGTTAAGAGAACTTTTCTCTTAAATGCTTTTGTTCTAGATAAATGATGCTTGGTGTCACAGAGCTTGTCAAAAATAGTTAAGACTGTCATTGCTCTGGAGAAAACTGACTGCCAGGTCTGAGTCCCAGGCAGGCACGTATGCTCAAGTAAGGGAGATCTGAAGCCCAAAGCCCTAGTGAAGGGTGGGAGAATTGTGCAATTCTGCCCCAGTAAAAGATGAAAACAAAGCTTTATTAAAGATAAATTAAGGTGCACTAGGAGGGACCAAAAGCTTTTAGTTGCTCAAAAACACTGACTGTTGTAATATAGCCAAGTTGTGTGAGTCTGAAAACGACCTAGCATTTGTAATGTATTACAAACTTCACAGAAGTTTAGTGAGAGAAGAGTAGGCTTTATTTTGTTTATTTATTCCCTCAGAATCAAATGCCATTTTCTTATAATGCTGATCAAATCTGCTGTGATCTTTCTCCTGGCAAGGCTAACTTCTATGAGTTCAGAGTACTGTACAGGCTTTCTCCTTCTACCAGGTTATTATAATGACAATGAAAAAAAGTCCACAGGCCAATTTCTTCCTGAGTTACAGCCATATAGTTCAGCAGAGGGCAAAAAATAAGCCAGCAAAATTTTTTATTAATAGTGATGACACATGAGGGAGTTAGGAACTTGGCTTTTAGTTCTTTAGGTGTATTTTTTTTTTGTAGTGCTGGCAATTATGTGGGGAAACCCCCCCAAACATCAATTTATGAGCAAGCTTGAAGTATTTGTGTTCCAGTGGATGTATTTTTATGATCTCTTTTGTGACTGTGATCACAACTTAAGACCTGTGCGTCTGTGCAGAGAGCACTGAGCTTTTTCCCCAAGAAGTCCCTGTTCTTTTCCTGGCTTTTTCTGATCCACTGCTTGACATTAAGCAGCCTACTTTCCTTCTGGTTTTCCTCATGCCCTTTATGCATCCCATCTCTTTAAATGCCAGACCTGTTCGGACTGGCAGTCTTTCTTTTGATGTGGCTGCAGAGTGCCTAGAGGAGGGAGGCATGTGGTGCTAACGGGGGCTTCCGAGGTTGGTGGTTCCCAGCTGAGGTCTGTGAGCTGGGACTGTGTGTAGGTCTGTGAGCTCACAGCAGAAGACCTGCAGATCTCTCTAGCCCTGTATGAAAAACCCCTAATGCTGACAGGGCTGATTGCTATTTGCTAATCTGCAGGAAAAAGAGCCAGAGAATAGTTGGTCTAGTTGAACGCTGTCTTGTGGACAGTAATTCCATTAGTAGACAAAAGGTTGCCGTATTTTATCTGGAAGAACAGAGTATAGTTCTCTAATAAAGGGGTATATAGTATTTGTCAGATCCTTCATTATAGTATCCATAGTTGCTAAGTTTAAACTATTTACTTGGAATTGGATTATTATTCCATTTAAACAAAAGAAAAGTCAGAGTTGCATTCATTCTCCAAAATCAAATCCTCGGAGAGGTCCGACTCCTTTTCAGGCCGCGAAGCAATATAGATTATTATTACTATTATTTTCAGCAGAAGTCAAAGTTTTCCTTGCATTCCTGTCCTATCCTGAAATAATGAATTCCCCTTTGGCCATGATAACTATCTGTAGCCATAGTCTTGCAGTGTATTTGCACTGGGGTATTAGACTCCAGCTGTATTAAAGGAAAATCTTCATTGAAGCAGGTTTCCACCTGAAAAGGTTGTTGTTCTTAAGAAATGTAAATTATTTGAAGATATAGTTTCAGTTTCTAGCACTTCCACCTGTCTTTTAGGAAGTGTCTGTCTTCAGAAGGAATTCCTATGGGGGAGGAAATTCCCCACAGACTGGGGAGAATTTTTTGTATAAAACTATTTTGATTTGTATAAGGGAGTAAAAGGATATTTTTCATATCTTTGGAGAACTTTCCACCACATAAACACTTTTTCTTGGGGGGCTGCTTAACTCAAAGGCATTCTTGTCCAGAAGTAGCGTTCCCAGGAATTACCACCAACTAGATGATTAATTAATGATATAATTCTCCAAACCTTGCATTTAGAAAGTAAGAAGAAAAAGAATTATAAGCATCCTCACTCAGCCTGATGCCTTGGACATCTGTCAAGTTAAATATGCAAATTAAAAAGTAAAGACTCGGTTCAGCTCCTGTTATCTCTATCCACTGTGTGGGGCAGGTGATGTTGGACATGCTGCCCATAGCCCAGATCCCCGCCGTGTGCGCAGCAGAGGGACCCACAGCCTACGAGAGCACACAGGGGCTCCTTTCTTGCTCAATTTTCTAGTTGAAAATACCTTTCAATTACACTTGAAAAAGTTCAGACTCCAGGAAATATGCTTCAATCAAAATCCAGAAGAGGGAGCCCTCCATCAAAATAAGACTCTAAACTGGATCATTACCAAGATTCACAGAAGTTTCCACTTTCTTTTCCACCTGCTTATAAATCACTCAGTGGAATTTCTAGCCTGTCTGCCTATTCTTTAAAGACTAACAGCTCGCAGTTTCTAGCTTTAAACAATATCATTCAATAGCTGACGTGCTTGTGTGAGATTTTTTTTTTTAAAACTCTGGCTGGACATATCAGATATGGAACTTGGTCCCTATAAAAATGGCTTCCATTATCCAGCAAGGCAAAACATCTTCTTGTCCCGTGATCAGTACATCAGACACCAAGTCCTGATTTTGACTCGGAGCAGAGCTTTCCTTCATTTTAAGGAAACCTACAAACACCAACCTTGTTCCTGCTCGTCTGAAGGCAGTGCATTCGCTGTTGTCTTTGATGGGAGAAGGAGCAGGCCCTTTGGTATAACAGATGATGTTTAAACAGAAATCTCCCTCAGACCCACGCCATGAGTTTTTAGCTCCAAGCAAGAGGAACCAATTTGTAGCAGATTGCAGCCAAAAGACCTTTTCAGATATTGTGTGTGCTATTTGTAATGTGTGCTCTACTCACTTCTTAATCTACTGGTGCTGCCAGCATGTGTAAGAGCACTGATTGCCTTAGTTGCATGGTTTTCCAGTTGCTGAGATTTTGGCCTTCAGCTGATACATTCATTTGCATAACTCTGGATGTTACTGCTTGTCCTATCACTGTCGATGTACTAGGCAAGTTAAGAGTAGGTTTTGGGTCCCTCCTGACCATTGTCTCTGATAACTAATAAGCTAACAGTCTCTGTCACTTGTGTTCCAACTTTCTTGCTTCCCCCCCCACACACACCAGAAATATCAAGTGTAATTTGTCTTATTGTGGATGGTTGACTCAATGGGGGTGTTGGATTTGGGGCATGAATTTCATTTGCCATCTGCATCTTTATTTAGCTAAAATATCTTCTAATAAAAAAAGATCCTCAACCAAAACTAAGGCAAACAGGCCTTGAATTTATCATATAAAACATCTCTTTTCTGTCCTTTCTGACCCTCTCCATTGACTCCAATATTCTAGGAAAGAAGTCTACGTGTCAAAATCCCCTTTGGGCCTATTTTTAAGCATCTAGATATATCTGAGAGCAGCTCCAGGATTTGTATGACTACAGTGCTCCTCAAGACTCAACTCCAATGTGACTTAAAGGGATGAATTTTGCCCAGGAGGTAAATCAATCCCTTTAGCCTTCTCCTGTTTGCTGCTGAAAGAAGTGACACTGTTATACTGCCTTATAGGATGGGATTTGAGGATGCAACACTAGACAGTATGTTGTATTAGGCAGGAGCAAAATGATCCATGACTATAGATTCAGTGGCTAAACCCCCCTGTCATGGGGGCCCTGGGCAAGCCTTTAGCTTTTTGTATACCTCCCCAGAGTTGTTAGCCTAGTTATCTGGGCTGTGGCCTCATCTTTGATTTGTCCCTTGATATACATTTGAATTAATACAGCTCAACACTGAATAGCCGTTCCAGTCATAACTATAAAGTGAAATTTATTGATACAGTATACATTATATGGAAAAAAATCTAATTAAAAAAATGTAGGGATAGGCTAAAGAATTTTAAACTGCACCCTTGGAAATTAGGCTTTCAGTATATTTGTTGTCCTCTATTACACTGATGTGGTGAATGTTAGCTGCCAATATTTTATGTTTATGTAGTGCTGTGTTCATGCTGTATTGAAGAAATCACTAACATAAGCATATTTAGAGCACAGCATATGCATATTTCCTTGTGCTGTAGAAATAGTCATGTTTTTTTCCCCCTGAGCTGTGTGCTGTGATCGTTTTATTTGGAAAAGTCTTCCTAATATATTTTGAGGGTGGCAGGCGTTGTGGCTAATTGGGTGAATTATGGCCATCCTGAGGTCTGTATGTTATTGGTGGGTAGGCAGCAGTGGACAAGTTACTTCCCTTCCTGTTCCCCTGCCAAACCACAAGGTTAGACAGGAAAATTGTCTTCCCCTTGGGTCTGAGGACTGGAAGGTGAGATCAGACTGTCAGATTTCTTCCTGCAGGAAGGTGAAACTGGACTGGTAAATTAGATACCTTCCTGTTGATGGAAGGAGAGCTTGAATGGGAACACCGGCACCCTGAGCCTGTGTTTCCATTGGGTATGCTTGCTGCCAGCCATGAAGCAGATGGTGTAATGGCTTACAAGCAGTTCTCTCCCTTCCAGGACAGAGCAGTGTAGTAAGAAAGGCTACAGATCCAGTGTTTCCATACTGGCATTTGGTATTCTAATAAAACACAGTGCAATTAAAAAAGATTCTAAATCAAATCAGTTCTATAACAGAGCTCACGGGAAGACTACAGTAATGCCCTTAAAATAACCTAGTAATAAATGAAAAAGTCTCCTACTGCCCAAAGACAACCAGTTAACTTCCTTTTATGAAACTGTAGGTGTTTTTATTAGGCTACAAAACTGTTTCAAACAAATTAAAACCAAATGTGTAAAAAAAAAAAAAAAAAAAAGAGGTTTCTTTTTTCTTTAAACTCTCATACCAAAATAGCATAAGCCACAGGGCTCTTCAAGCAAAGATCTGCCTCAGTCTCTCCCACAGTATGGCCTGTGCTTTTGAGAGTGAATACAAGGCGCATCTATTGAGCGAAGCGCTGCATCGTTCTGTTAGATAGAGGATCTATACAGTAACTGTACTGGAGAGATTAAGAAGCTATTCAGTACAGAACTATTCAAAGTACCAAACCCCGAGATATGCAAAGCATTATGCAATTCAGATTGGTACATGTTGTGTTCTCCAACCCAAAATTGTTGCTATTGTGGAAACAGCCTTTTTTAATATTCACATGCAAAAGCTTTCAGCATGTACTGAACCTATGCCATGTCTTGTAATATTATTCATTCTACTACTAACTAGACATGAAGTCAAAAACTAGCCCCGCTATAAATGAGCGCATCTCCTATTGAGATCAATAGGAATTGCACTTGCTTACACCAGGGCTGAATTTTTGCCTATAAATTACAAACAGTTCGACTGTGGATGGAAAATATATTAACCTTCCGTGAACATAAACTCAGTGTGTCATCTGTAGGATTCTGGTTTTCAATGACTACTTCCTAACTGGAGAACAATTACATTTCAAGTGGGAAATGTTTTAGTAACAGGCCTTTGTATACCACCTGAACACGCTCATGCTTTGGCGTCGGTAAATACTGGTCATGTGTATAATGGTTGTGGTCTGGACACTTGAATTCTGATAAACTACTT
Organism: Apteryx mantelli; assembly: GCF_036417845.1. NCBI lineage: Eukaryota > Metazoa > Chordata > Aves > Apterygiformes > Apterygidae > Apteryx > Apteryx mantelli. The sequence goes on from NC_089979.1 coordinate 111,333,230, forward strand.
GGAAAGACTTCAGGCCAGGCTGTTTTGGCCAAGAGAGAGCAGTAAGTGAAATTGCAATAAGACATGTTATTATGTGGAACAAACTTTAATAGGCAAAATACATGCCTTGCTCTATTTTGTGTATCAGTGAGTCTTGTCTGGTGAGTTGCTGAATCTTCCCATTACGCCCCATCTCATCTGGTCCATATTTCAGTGCATGGCTAAATTCCTAATCATATGTGTTTACCTCAGCTTGCAGCTAGTACCTGATGCCAAGACTCATTAAGGCATGCAGGTGTCAATCTCCCTGTGAAATGAATGAGAATTGGACTCCTAAATGTTCTTGGTGGATTTGGGCCATGTTGGATTTTGGAACTGGCCTGCACACGTTAATTTTCCTCCTTTAAATTTCATTCTGCACCACTGCTGTCTGAGAGACTTCTGCCAGGGGCTCCAGGGGAGCAGGCTCTCAGGGGGTGAATAGCCAAATAGTTCAAGACTGTGGAAATTCCAGAGGAAACAACTTTGTTAAGTATAGATATGGGGCAAGATTCACACAGGGTGAGAAAGATCCAGAGGCCCTCCCACACACACACACACACACACACACACTTTTTTTTGTTTGTTTGTTTCTCCTGTATTATACACAAAAACATGCATTGTGAGGTCTATGGTAAAAAGAGGCTGACACACAGAAGATAATGTACTCTATCTTAAAAATGAAAGTAATTAGAAAAGATGGGCATTTGAGGAAAAACTGTGTGACCTTGCAGTTAAATTGTGTAGAGCAATGCAGGTCTGTAAGAGGTTACACATGGATCCTTAATTTTAAATGTTTTCTGAATGTTAAGTGTTTAATTGTGCTCAGCGCAATTTGCTTTTTAAAGGAATATAGATTATGTAGTCCACCTAGTCTTCTATGATATGATGTATGACATTTGGGCAAATGCATTATGCTCTCAGGATAAATTATAAAGTACTTAAGTGTATTTCATTACACATTATACTTCATCTTCAGGCAAAAATGTGTTTTGTCAAAATATTGATTTGTATTATCAGGGCACGTTGTATAAAATCCAAGACTGAATTTCATTTTACGGAACTGTGCAATTTGTCTCACCATTCCAAGGAAAAAGGACATCAAATACGTATGAGCAACTCTATTGGTGAAATGAATTTTAATCATGTTTATCATTCTTCCAGATACACTGTACAATGGAATTTGATAAATTTCACTCCCTAGACCTTAGTCTGATGGCTGATGCGATAGGAATGTTACAACGTCCCAATGGCATTGAGCTGGATTCCTGCTCTTAATAGGGTGCTGATAATACAGACACTAGTAATCTATCTATTACTTAAGGAAAGTTAAATCAGATTCCATGAAAGGAAGAAAAACAAATAAGTGAAATAGGTGAGAATTAATTTGGACACAGCCTGGAGAATATGAGATGTGTCTAGAGGCTTCCAGAACTAAATATAAGTATTTGGGGTTTGTTTTTTCTTTTGATCCTGTGATTAAGATTTGAGAGTCATGAAACATGGATTCTCTTTTTTTTACTTCGCTACAGATTTTCTACATGACCTTGGAAAAGTTGGATGGGGCTGACTCTGCCCTGGAAGTCAATGGGCTGTATTTTACAAAGAGAGGAGAATTAAGACTGCATCATTCCTGTACCTCTTGTCTCTTCACCTGTAAAATGAATTTAACGATGCACTCCTACCCCCTCTGGGTGCGGCAAAGCTAAATCACCTGGTGTTAGCAAAGATTCTGGTATCTAAAAATGCTGCTGCTTCTCTTTGAATCTCTGCTGAGATTCCCAAGAGCAAGTGCTTTGCTTTGGAGGTGAGTTACCCACCAGAGGGCAACATCACTCTCACACATAAAAATGATGCATACGCTACTTGATCCAAAACTTACCAAAAGCAAGGGGAATCTTTCCTTTGGCTTTTATAGCACTGCATAAATGCAGTTTTTTACTATATTTCAATATTAGCCTTGAAATGAAATGACAATGTGTTAGCACTCCCATGGCTCTCTTGGCAGCCACGCTTATAAAAAAAGCTTCAAACCTTACAGTACTGGTCAAAAACACAATAGCAATTCTTATTTTGTTAGTGGTTGATAAAGTGCTAATGTCCTTAGCAGCTGTGACTATCTATGGTACTTTGAGTGTTACACTGTTTTGGTTAACATTATCACCTTTATTTATTTATTTGGTATGGGGCTCAAGGGCATTTGAGGTGCATGTTCTGAAAGAAAAAGACAGCCGGTGGGTCCTTATGGAAGTCAATGGCAATAGTCTTTGATTTCCATGGGACTAGGGCTCTGCCCCAGGTTTTTGCCCATGCAGACTCTAGCTGTCAGGGCCCTGAGGGCACTAATAGGTCTTCATGGCCCTGAGCAGCCTCACCTTGGACCCCTACCCACTGGTTACCCTCTGCCCGCAGGCCCAGGAGCCCCATTTCAGGTTGGGCTTGAGCACCCAGTCCTGAGCTGTGCCCACCTCTGATTCTGTTTCCTGGATGGACCTCGGACCTGACTGATTTTGCCTTGTCTGAGGCTGTCGGTGGAACCTGTTGCTGTCTTCACCCTGCTCTGCCTGCTGTGTTCAGACCCTGCGAGACTGCACCCTGTCAGTGAGGGCATTGACATGGTGCATGGTGCAACCCTGTTCTCGCTGCTCCCTAGCATTGCCCCTACAGTGACTGAATTTATGCTCTGTGAGAAATCCCCTATGAGAAATTCAGTTGAACCATTGAGAGCACTTACAGTGAAGTAGGAGGTATAATAAATCTTTGCAGGATCAAGGGTTCCTGTAATGGAAAAATGTACTACCCTGAAAATGTAAATATTTGCATACAGCTTAAATGATTGATATGTAGCTTTTGCACCCATAAGAAGCCTGCCTTTCAGATATTCAGATCCACTCATCTAAAGAAGTGGCTAGTATACAGCCTTATGGAGAACAACCTGGAGAGTGAAGAACCCTAAAGGTTAAAAGAAAAAGAGTTTAAAGAGAAATATCCAGACAATCCCACTTATCTTTATTGTACTTTGTGATTTGGGAAATTTTGTGATTTTTAAGCTAATCTCATGATTTATTGCAGTTTAGTTTCTGATACTTGGATGCCTGTGATTAGCCAGACATTGGAGATGACAGGGAGAGTCACATTTTTCTTTCACTGTGAGGCAAAAGGGACAAACATCACTCAGATCTCTATTAAGCTTTCCCCTTCCAGCATCCAAAAACCAAACACATGGAAACACTAGGATTTTATTTTGAAATTCTGTTGGTTGGGGAAACAGCTTTCCCTAGAATACTTATGTGTAGGTTAACAATTATGTCAGATTTTATGTTCTCTTCCTCCTCTCCCATTTAAGAAATAGAAGCCCTTAGATCGATTTGGAATCTCTTTTGGATATTGTTAATACAAGATGTGTTTACATGGTGTAACAATTTTGGACTGAGTAGCTGATACTCGTTTTGTGAGCCAATAGATTTCAGGGAAGAGCTTCGTGGAATTCAGGTTTGTTTCTGGCTGAAGTCTTTTGTGACTCTGGCACAGGTTTGTGGGGTTTTTTTTGTTTGTTTTTTTTTGAGTTGCAGTGGGAGAAGGTCATTGTTTAGTAGCTAGTTGTGGGGAGAAAGTATCCAACCCCAAGTATGAACCACAGCATTTAACAGGAACTTCACACTGAAATAGGATGCAAGATGCTCGAGGCTTGTCTGCTTAGTGTAAATAATGGTTCTTCTAGCCTTGATAGACACATCTCTAATGTTAGACTTCAAACAGTTACTTGGTTGTATTTGGCTGGGTAACTTCAAAAAAGAATCTTCCAGGAGGGAAAGTATTATTTATTGCTACTCTTTAGCTCCTATCTATAGATCCTTTTGAGACAAGCAGTTCCATGGTGCTCTATGGCATGGATGCTCAGTGGGTAAAGAGAGTTACTGTGCCAAGTAGGCTCCTGGTGTCACCACTGTGACAGATGGAGCAAACCAAGCAAAAGCCTTGAGTTAAGGTAGGGAGGCAAGAGCCTGAGGTAACAAAATGAGCACAATTTAGAAAGATAACAAAGTTGACAGCTCATCATTTACTTAGTGAAAACTCCTTGAAACACCTGTGCTGTGGCTGCTTCTGCAGTTTTCACTCACCACCTTCCTAACCAGTTCTGATAGTGGCTGTAGCACTGGTCAAAGAGGACAATGTTCTTCCCCAAGACACTGCCTTTTATTGTCTTTTTCTCTCTTTTTCTTCACCATTGTTTGTCATCCTATTCTCGCTTCACACTAACATGTAAGAATGAGACTCTGGAATGACTTGAAGGAGACTGCTCTGTCTGTTCTACCAATAAACTGTTGTTAACAAGGCAAGGACTAACGTGACCACATCAATTTGTAAGTTGTACTAACACATCCAGTTGATGGTATAAATCAGTGGGTTTTAGTCTTTTTTTTTTGATTATCAGATTCACACATTTCCTATTATAAACTTTTACCTACATAGATTGTGAAGTAGCACGTATGAAATAACTTCTTTTAGTCAGCTGTGTCTGACACCTTAGAGTCCATCAAGCACAGATTGAAAGCCCCTGATATAAACAAAAGTGTCCTCAGAGTAAGGTTTTTAACACTCATGGAGTAGAAGTGTTAAAAAAAAAAAAAGTAGTACTATTTTATAGGAGGATAAATGTATTATTCCAGTAAATTTAATTGTCAAATTTTTTTAGAGTAAATTAACCCTTGCCATTAGTAATGAATAAGGCAGCTGAAATTCCCCTATGCCTGTGACCTAAACTAATGTTCAGCTTCACAAAGCTTTATGGCAGTAATAGTGTACAAAGCAGTTCTGAAAATCACAGGAGGGGTAGAAGAAAATAAATTGTTTGGGCTTACCTGTCTGGAGAAGTTGTAGATAAATCAGTGGTGAACAAATACAATTATCTTTAACAAGGGAGGCATTTTTTGGCTTGTGAAGTTGTTACTATAAGAAAAATACCATGTGGATGCCAGATGTTACTAAGGATCTCTGTTGATATTTTGCATGGTTGAGGTCTGCAGAACATTTAAGAGAAGGTTCCTAGGCTTTCTGGCTGTGATATCCTGAACACAAACCAGCACAGCACCTAGCCGTAAGATTGCAGGTAGCCTGCAGTCTTTAGTTCTCCGGAGTGATAACTAATCAGTAAAATGATTTTTCTGAAAACTAATGCTGTCAATTAAAGTCGGCGTTGTCAACGGTATCATATCCACTTGGTATTTCTATCATACACATAAAGTCCATTATCCTATACTATTGGGCTCAGCTATTGCAATGGTCAAGTCTATCTGGCTTAATGCATGGATTTTCTTTAATCAATTCTCTTTGAATGAGAGCACTACCTCCTTTCTTAGTAGGTTTTCATAAACCACACATTTTAGCTTTCCCATTAGGAGATTGCTTCCAGCAAGTGTTGATAATATCAATAAGATTGTAGTTATGCTCATAAATGAGCAAATCTGTTCCTTTTTTTTTTTCTGTTTTGCTAAAGAGGCCAGCATCATTCAGATGTAGGCAGTGAAATTACTTTATACTCTTTTCATGTTTCGATATCTTGACTAACCTGTCTCAAAAATGTGATTTTTTTTGTGCCTGTTCTTTTCTATTATCTTCACCTTTATTTAGTTGAATGGCCCAGCCTATCTAGAGGAAGGATGATATTCTTCCTGTTCCATAAAATCTTCACCCTTAAAGCTCCTTTCTAATTTGTAGCAGACTTCTAGATACTTTTGCCTTCTGTCTTCCTCTGCTTGCAGAACAGAAATCGTTTCTAAGAAGTTCACACAAATATTTTTCTCCTTCAGTGTCTGTTCAAGTACCCTAACATCATCTACAGTCTGAAAGGTACAGAAATATAATCTAGAAGAAAGTGCCAGAATGCAAATATGTATTGTCAGAGACATTGTTTCAGTACTCAGATTTTGATGTGCCATTCTGGACCACTATAGCATAGAGCCTTGGGCAGAGATAAAGATAGATCCTCATCTAAGACACTAGGAGGAAAAAAAGGGGAAAAAAATACTAGAAAAAAGTGGCAGATTCTGAGGCAGCTTGAATAATATTAGAGATAGATTTTATCTATGTGGTAAAATAAGTCAGTGTTAAATTTAATCTGTGAAGAAGCAAATTATTTTAGGCATTTTAATAAATTTTGAATATGTGTACTTGAATTTTTTTTTCAAATAGTCTGGAAAGATTTGGAAAAATGTGGAGGCAAAAGTCCACAGAATTGTGTAATATTTCCACCAGTTACTAGTGACATTAATTGTGAAGTTGTTAGTGATGTTTTGCAACTAACATCATCCTGCGGTTCCTGTAGTCAGATGTGCAAAACATAGCACGCAGATGCAATTTACAGTTTATCGATATATTTGATAGTCGGTCTTTAATTCTACTTTCCATTAAGCCATTTCAAGCAGCAGGTGACACCAAAGGTTTCCCTGATATGGGGAACAGTTTCTGGGGGCACTGAATATTTCTGAATCAAAGACTGACATTTCCCAAATATATTCTGTTTTGTTGGGCCGAATCCTTGGATCTTAAGAACCCCAGATTTTGGATGTGTTTGCAATTGAAATTCTGTTCTTCATATATGGCTTGAATGATTGTTTGTACTTTTCTCAGAATATTTCCTATTTGCTGCATGAAACCACTATACTGTCAACCCTGCTAAAAATGACGTATCAGTGAAGATACGTGATTCAGTCAATTTAAAGGACTTAACTTTCAGCAAAATATAACTCTCTTAATTCTATTTCTTTTTCTTTCTTTATCTCAGGGGTTCCTATCATACTGCCTGCTTAAACATGCCTTGCCATATTGTACCTGATGGGAAGGTAAAACCTAATATAGAGTTAAACCGGCAAAAATCTTTTGTAAAGATCTTGCTTTGACATTGAGTGTTTCCGGGCATACTATCATACTTCATAGCTATTGAGAAATGCAGCTTTTGGATGACAGAATGGGTCAGGTGTCCATAAATGTGAAACATGTGTGTGTCAGTGCCACTGGGCTCCTTATCTTTTCCATTATTGGCATGTGGTGCACTGCATATAAACATGGCTACACAGCAGGCCAGCACAGTGTGTGGAGTGGAGCAGGCACTGTCACATGTAGGCTGTACCGCTGTGCTGCGAGCAAAGAGGGAGTCAGGCACATCCTTTTCCTAGGCCCCTACGTGGCTCATATTTCCCCACCACCACCCCATGCACCCAGGTAGCAAGGCCACGTGATGCTGAATCCAGATTACAGCTGAACCATCTGGTGTCCCCTTCCTCTCCATAAACCCAGATGTTCCCATGTGTGACACAGAGGCCCGTCCTTTATTTCTGTATCTTGATTTTCCTTTTTGTAAAATAAGAGCAATGTTGGGAATAATAAAGAAGGGTCCCTGTCCTGATCCAAGGGGAAATCATGCCTAACCAATCTGATAGCCTTCTATGATGGAATGACTGGCTGGGTAGATGAGGGGAGAGCAGTGGATGTTGTCTACCTAGACTTCAGCAAGGCTTTTGACACTGTCTCCCATAACATCCTCATAGACAAGCTCAGGAAGTGTGGGTTAGATGAGTGGACAGTGAGGTGGATTGAGAACTGGCTGAATGGCAGAGCTCAGAGAGTTGTGATCAGTGGCACAGAGTCTAGTTGGAGGCCTGTAGCTAGCGGTGTCCCCCAGGGGTCAGTACTGGGTCCAGTCTTGTTCAACTTCTTCATCAATGACCTGGATGAAGGGACAGAGTGCACCCTCAGCAAGTTTGCTGACGATACAAAACCGGGAGGAGTGGCGGATACCCCAGAGGGCTGTGCTGCCATTCAGAGAGACCTGGACAGGCTGGAGAGGTGGGCAGAGAGGAACCTCCTGAAGTTCAACAAAGGCAAGTGCAGGGTCCTGCACCTAGGGAGGAATAGCCCCATGCACCAGGACAGGTTGGGGGTTGACCTGCTGGGAAGCAGCTCTGTGGAAAAAGACCTGGGAGTGCTGGTGGACACCAAGTTAACCATGAGGCAGCAATGTGCCCTTGTGGCCCAGAAGGCCAACGGTATCCTGGGGTGCATCAGGAAGAGTGTTGCCAGCAGGTCGAGGGAGGTGATCCTCCCCCTCTCCTCAGCCCTGGTGAGGCCACATCTGGAGTACTGCGTCCAGTTCTGGGCTCCCCAGTACAAGAGGGATGTGGCACTACTGGAGCAAGTCCAGCGAAGGGCTACAAAGATGATTAGGAGACTGGAGCATCTCTCTTATGAGGGAAGGCTGAGAGAGCTGGGCCTGTTCAGCCTGGAGAAGAGAAGGCTGAGAGGAGATCTTATCAACGTGTACAAGTATCTGAAGGGAGGGTGTCGAGAGGATGGGACCAGACTCTTTTCCGTGGTGCCCAGCGACAGGACGCGAGGCAATGGGCACAAACTGAAACACAGGAAGTTCCGTGTGAATAGGAGGAAAAACTCCTTTACTGTGAGGGTGACAGAGCACTGGCACAGGTTGCCCAGAGAGGTTGTGGAGTCTCCTTCTCTGGAGATATTCAAAACCTGCCTGGACGCGATCCTGTGCAACGTGCTGTAGGTGACCCTGCTTGAGCAGGGGGGTTGGACTTAGACGATCTCCAGAGGTCCCATCCAACCTCAACCATTCCGTGATTCTGTGATCCTGTGATCCCTTGCCCTGTGTGGCAAGCAGCCTGCTGTGATTTTGTGGACTCTTGCGAAGAACAGAGACCCTGCTACGCAACCACTGAGTGCCTTACCACTTTCCCGAGGAAGGAGTCCACTAGCCGCCCCCATGCTGATAAATATGGTAGTACCTGGGCACGCAGTTGATGCTGTCCTTGTCCCTGTGCAGCATGTGAGGTCTCTCCAGGTGATTTGTGCTTGGGGAATAGGATGGAGTGAGTTCTTTACATGGCCTCTCCCATCTGCTCTCATCAGCTCTGCTGGGGATGTTCGTAAAGACTGACACTTCCAAAAATCTTCAGACCTCTTGGAAACAGTGTGGGTCTTACAAGTTTCATCCCTCCCTCTGTGTACCTAGCTAACATTTTGCCTCTGTTGTAGCCTTGCAGAGTCCGCACAGCAGAAAGTTGGGTGTAGGCAGCTGAGGAGAGCTGTGTGATCCCCTCAGCAGTCTGGGGGGGTTTGCATCACCCTTTTCTGCCCACCTTTACGCCTGCTCGGCTCCCTGTGAAATCTGCACAGAGTAAACAATAAACCCTCACAACCCTCACTGTCTTGTGAGTGATGGGGGTTTAGCCTAGAGAGTGTAAAGCAGAGTGTGACTTCCAGCACAGTGAGATGAGGAAACAGAAGGGAGACCCTGCAGGATGTTAAAGCTGGGCTTAACTCATCAGAGCTTGTGGTAGAGGAGAGGCTGATGTATAGGCAGGGGCTGAAGGTGTCCTCCTTTTCCATAGTACACAAACGTGGTTCATTCCCCGCCTCCCAGCCCACATGAAAGCATATTTTGTTCTCTAGGACTTTTTCTGAAGTATTTCTTTCCCAGCAGCAGAGAGCAGTTCAGAGGTGTGCGGAGTTGATGGGAAAATAAACAACACAGCAAAGTCTGAGGCGTAGCTGGAGCTTCAGAACCGTGCATAACTGTGTGTGTAACTTCAATTGCAGTCAGACCGCTCTGAATGACTAGAGCCCTGCTTAAGAAAAAATATTATCTATTTTTAAAATGCCAATAGAGGGGTAGTAGTTGCTCATACTGCTGCTGAAGCACTTCTGTGTTTTGCATTAGAAGGAGGACACTTACAAGGACCAAGAGGCAAGATGCATGGGAAAAATTGGCACTTAAGAAAAGAATAACTATTACATTTTGGAGCTTGCAGAGGAACAAGTGTTAGATAAATGCATATGACAAACAGACCCTGTTTGATCTCTCTAAGAAGATTTGACAAGTCAGACACACAGGAGCCATAAATTACCTGTAATGGCAAAATTACATCAGGTATAACCTTTTAAGTAGTTGTGCCTCATACAGCATCAAATCAGAGATAGCAATCTAAGGAGAACCAGTCTCTCTATATACATTTCCCTTGTAATATACAGCTACAAGAGTAAGCTGTGTATGATTTTCATAAAACATGATAATAATCAAACGGTTCTAGGCTCCATAGCGTAAACCTGTATAGATAACTGGTTCAGACTCCAAATGATAAACCTACTAGGCTAGGAAAAACATTTTTTTCTTTAAAAAAGAAATGAAGGTGTGATTGAAATGTCATGTTTTGGGCTATGGCATAAGGAAGATTCCTGTAATCAGTCATCAAACTGTTTCAAAGACAGAAGCTATGGAGCTGGAGGGGGTTAGGGCTGCCAAACATTGCAGAGCAGCCTGCAGGGTGCTGTGCTTTTTGCGCTTGTGAGATCACCTGTGCCTTCTCCACAGCTTTCTGTACAAGCATCACATTTGCCTTGGCACCGTGCTTGCAGGGACTGGGGTGCTGGAGCCCAGATTAGAAATGGTTACAGCGGGAGGCGAGGGACGAGGCCTCCAGCAAATGCAGCAATTAGCACTGGGGTGCTGGGCTGACCTGCAGCACTTGTGGAGCTGGCTGGTGGAGGCAGGGCACAATAATGTAAGTCCTACAGGAATGACCTTCATTAGATGCTTGTTTCTCAACTGTGGATTTTAACCTACCTCCCCTAATGCAATAACGTGCTCACCCTGGAGCCTAGGGAGAGCACACAGGACAAATTATTTCTACTCTCTGCACGGCCTTCTTCTAGCTCAGGCGGCTGCTCTTTGGGGCTGGAAGAGAGGTTTCTGGGCCTGTTTTCCCTTTTATGCTGTTCCTGTCCATGTCTCTGTATTGCACAAGCTCCAAGGGTTGTCTCCTCTGGGAATGGAAGTGATTTGGCATTTACTGGGATAAAGGCAAACTGATTTTTGTGCCTGTCACAGGCAGTGTTGCAGTGCCAGCACAGAGGGCCACTGGTGTCATTGTGGCTTAGAGGATCTCCTTTTGTCTGATGGTCATTTTTATTTGCTTATGATTACTGCTTACTACTTCAATCTCAAATGCTGAAATTCTTGCAAGGTTTTTTTCCCAGAAACTCCCCCAATGAGTGGAATTACACTGGGGAAAGCTGCTGCATTTTTTTAAAAAATAATTTATTTATATGGTAAGGAAAGCTCTGTTTGTGATGCCTTTTTGGGTAGGAAGGGAGGAAAATAGATGCTGATTCTAAGAAATTTAATTTCAATCTCTGTACTGCTTGCTTTCAACACACTAACCACATCTTTCAGAAAGCAGCCTGGGTGCTGGCACGCTTGTGTGCCATGGCTGACGGGAACAGCCTGGGTTTGCAGGCACTGCGTGTGTCCCACAGCCTCCAACAGCCAGGGCTGGCTAGAAGATCATGGTGCCTCCCTCTGCTGCTGAAGTTTTGTTATTAATGGCCCAATGATACCAAGATCTCTGGAAAGATGTTTGCAGTCATGTAACCCTTTAGCAGTCACTGTGTCCGTGTGAATATGGCTGGATTAAAAATCACTCTAAGTGTCCCAGCAATTCCATGTAGACCTCTCTTCCATTTGATATATTTTTTCCCCCCCTGTAATGTGATTGGGTATAGGAGTGTTTGGCCAGTTCCTATCTTCCAGACCCCTTCCCAGTGTACAGATACTGATAAAACATTCTTTATTCTGGTTTAACCCCGTAGGTAAGAGAGGAGAGCTCTTTTGCCTTAATCGCACGGGAGGCAGCCCTGGAGGAGCACCTGTGCGAGGGCAGCGCTGGCCACAGGCAGCCCTCGCTGTTCCTTGCCCCGAAACACCGCAGTTGGCAGCCGCACGTGGGGTCCCAGCGGGGGAACGAAGCCATGGCCGCACAATGCCTGCGAGACGTGGGCCTGGCAAGTGGGGGACTGGCACTGGGGCATGTTGCCGTACCTGTAAATACACCCCAGGAGGAGTGTTGATGGCTCAGCTGCCTTGCTGCCCCAGCTGCTGTGTGAGCAGGCGCTGGGGGCCGTGTGCCCCACTGCTGGCACGGGGTCAGGGTCCCAAGCCGACACACGTGCGAGGCACGAGCTTGGGCCAAGGGAGGCCTGGCAGCATCCGGGCTGCGGGGTTTGAGAAAACAAATAACAGAGTCTGGCTGTAAACTCACTGGTTCAGCTGCAGCAAACTTGGAGGGATGTGATTTTTAACCCTATCCCTAAAGTTGTTTGGCAGCTTTTTTTGCAAAGTAAAATTTTGTTCAGTCATTCTTAGATGAGAAAAAAACCCTCTGAGTTTGTAATGAGAGAGGGAGAAATAAGACAGGAATCAAAAGTACAGGTAGTTGCTAATGCTGAATTAGACCATTTTAAAATTAGTTTAAATTTTATCTGTGTTTCAGGCCACTATATCCCTGTGGTCTGTTGAAGAATGAAGAGGAAAACACTTGAACGTTAAAGGTATGGTTGTATATTTAATCTGGTCAGCACTGCACATGGAAACCTAGCCCACAGCTGCTTGTACTGTAACTAGTTGCTGATTAGGAGGTCAGGATAAATGATTTACCTCATTTTATCCGAGAAAAGAAGTAATTTGTACAATGCACATTAATTTCTCTCTGTCAGTAGTGAAAGGTATGAAGAGGGAACCTGTATTGAACACAGTGAATCTGATTCTCTTCTATATGTAGGTGTAAACCAGGACTGAGTCTAATGAAGTGAGTCAAGTTTTGCACTGTTGTGACACTGGGCTAGTAGCTTCCAAGAAGCAGCTTTCTCACACTATCGCTTACTTGAAGCATTAATGATATCCCCCACTGCCATAATGTGACTGCTTTAAAAACAAAAAAGGCCCCTACTTTCCAGTGCAGAAAAAAATGTATCAGTTCTAGGAGAGGATGGCTGGCAAAATTCTGTCTACCCATACGGGTAGACCATTAATGGCGTGTTATTCCCTGATATGCTGTCAGGGATTTTTATCAGGCAGAACTCAGAGGGTGGTAGCTGCTCCCATAGCAGAGGTATGTTTTTTCAGCTGTGAGGCGAGAGATGAAATGGATGTATTGCTGCCTAGTCCCCTCACTGGTTCCCATTCTTCTTCTGATACAACGGAAACCAAAAAGAGATTTATCTTAGGTCATTTTCTGCAGATATGTACTGCAGAACAAAATGTAGGTAATAAGACTCAAATTTCTGGGAAAGTTCAAACATAGATTCTGATTTGAAGCCTGCATCCTAACACCTTTTTTAATATTTTATTTGACTGTGGTCAGGCCCAAAATAGATATGAGGAAATTTCTTCCATATGCAATAAAATGCATAAGGATATTTTACTTTTAGGTTTCTTAAGGAAATATGTCATATATCCAATCCATATGTCCATCTGTCCCCTGTAGAAACTCCTGAGCCCTGTGGGCAGTTTCCACTAGAACTGAAAGAGCCACAGAAGTCTCAAAGCTCTGACATATTTCATGAAAGGAGGTGCCTGGAGAGAGAGCAAAGTCCTCAAATGAAAGTGTGCATTGAGGGAAAGAGGGGAACTCACCTGCTACATCTTCTGGTTGGCAACTATTTGGCCAGTCTGTGCAGGTGTCCTGCTTGACTAATTAGTGTGCACAGAGATACAGGCTAGCCGTAGTATATCCTCCCTCTTGCTGGTAGTGGTATCATAATAGATGGGAGGTAAGGGCAGGTGGGTGAAATTTAGGAGAAGGTACAAGTCTGTAGCAAAAAAAAAAAAAAGCTTTGTTGCTTCTGCTGCTGTCATGAAACAACTTATATTTCCCCCACTGACTCAGAAAATGGCTATTTTGTTTTTTTTACCAATTATTATTATTATTATTATTATTTTTTAAACAGTTACAGCCACATTTTACTGCAGTTTGCAGATGGCAGGGGCTCAGTGTTCTGTGGTGCTTTGTGTTTGTCTGCCTTTGATTCTTTTCTTTTGAACTCGCCACGACTTTTAGCAGATGTATCTGTATCTGTTGATATAAATTGATGCACCAATTTATCTTTAGACTAAATATCACTCATTTTATTTGCAATAATAAAGGCATCAAATCTTTCACTAGGATTTTTTTTTTTTGAGTTATCAGAAAACTGAACTCTTGCTACCCCAGAAATTGAGCCTAGGGAGTTCAGTGGTTAGTATATGACTACTCTAGAGGAACAAAAGGTACCTTTCCAATTAAAGTTAATAGAGGGATAACTTCAGACACACAAAAGGGAAGAAAAGACACCTATAAGTCATGGTGAGTTCAAAAGAAAAGAATTAAGGTAGGCACACAAAGCATCATGGGAAGTGCTATTCAAGCTACCATGTCAAAAAGGCTGATTAACAGCAGTTCCAAGTCTACCTGATCACCAGGGAGTCTTACTGATAAAAATTATTTCCCCTCCAGAGAGAAGAATCTCCCTGAATTGAACAAATGTGTCACTTTTGAATAAGGATTCATGAAAAGGCAGAAAAGGAGAAGAAAAAAGAATAAGGTATGCATTCACCAAAAGATCTGAAATCTGTAACTTGTGACTGTTTATCACTCTTCAAGTTCTGAATGAAACTGCAAGTCATACGTCAGTGAACTGGATTCAGATCATTAGCTTTACGTTTCTTTTTTCTTTAAAAGTGGCTGTTTGCAGATAAAATTCACTAGCATTTGTTGTAATTGCAATCAGGAAAATCTAGTGGCTTTGACTGTTTGATGTGTTCCTTAGACCTTACAGGGTGTAAGGCTTTTCAGAGGAATCCTTTGAAGATGTTGATTAAATTCCAGAATTATTGGGAAATTTGGTGGTCTGTGCTGTCTGTATAGTTAGATTAGATCAGCGCAATGGTAAATTGTAGATGCAAGAAACAAATTATTTCAGGTCACTTATGAATTTTGATTTTTTTTTCCTATTTTATTTCTGTGTATTGTTTTCAACACTTCAAAATGTATAAGAGAAAAGAAGCATGAAAAGAATATGCTATTGTAATGTCTTTTTGTGAGCGTGATGTTATACAAATGCCACGATTTCTTTCATTTGGCTTTAATCTGTTGTTTGGCCTTTTATAATTGTCTCTCTTTCAAAGACGCTTATATTTTGGAGGGAAAACTCTTTGAGTTGTCTTGTTACACTTGAATAGTTCACTGTGTCTTCTAGACGCCCTTGGTTTGGTCCTCTGTTTGTGGTGACATGGAATGGGTTACAGAAAAGGGTTGCCATAGGGAGGACATAATCCAACATGAAAATGTGGGCATCTATGATATGCTGGGCAGGGTGGTTTTTGGAAGAATTACAGTGGAATACGTGCTCGAGCTGCTTTCTTTGGACTACCACAGTAGATGCGTTTCAGGATGATCCAGTGCTTTGACATTAACTAATGAAATGTGGGGAAAGTTTTGCGATGAATGTAGTAGGCTTTGTTGAATTGCTGTAGGCAATTTGAGATACGGCAGGGATGAAAGAGAGGGGGTGGGTTCTTTGTGGGTGGGTTCTTTGGCCGCAGCTGGACAGCAGAGGATGAGCCAGTCCAGGCTGTGCTCTCTGGGCGGAAGTGGGGTGACTTTGAATTTCAGCCAGCTGTGAGGAGCTTCATGCAGTCCCAGAACGAAATCCCTGACATTCACATACAAAATGGAGGCAAAAGGGGACTAAGGCAGCATACGGTGACCTACTGGTGAGCAATAGTATCTCTCATAAGGTGAAATAAAGATTTCACCTAGGTTGTCGTATATGCTAAATAAAAACTTGGCTTCTGAGAAACCTCTGTTTGTTTGGCTCAGCATTTTGAAAAATAACAGATAGTGAGGTTTCACATTACATTCATGGTGCTTAATGTAAGTTCTAAAATGTATATTCGAAAACTCTGTTAATGTTGTTCTTTTTTTGTAAATGAGTTGTTACTTAGGTTCTCATGTTTCTTTTTACTTGAAGTTTTCAATATTATGTGCAGCTATTACTAGTGTTCAAATGTTAGAGTGGGCTTTTGTTAGCTCATTTCATGACTCTGGTGTTCTTAACATCTTGGGGAGTTGTACAGTATGAACATTTTCACTCAGTCTTTCAGCATCTCATTGTTTATTCATAATGATGTTGTAAAAATGCAGAAAATTATGCAAAGAGCAGTCTTAAAAAAAAAAAAGTATGAACAAATTTCTCCTGAAAATGTGTGTTTATATATACAGAAATATGTGCACCTGTATAAAAGATTAAATTTAATAACACTTACACTTGTATAATATATTACATTGTGCATTACGTTCTATGGAAGATTTTATTAAACCTAAGGAAAAAAATAATATTAAAATATATAAAGCAGTATCTTCAGATACGTATTGCACACAGTTGTCTCATAAATATTTAACTTAAGGTATCTGTACACTTATTGTCCCATCCAAATGAGTGAGTTTAACATTTAGTAACAGAAAAGGAAGATTATCATATATATATATATATTTATTTATTTGACTGTAGAATGGTACCACCAGGAAAGCAATTTATAAGCATTGTGGGTTAAGTTCATAATCACTGGGCCAGTTACTCAAGAGAGAAAAGGAAACAACATTGTTTCTGTTTGAAAGTTTCTACTATGCTTATTAATATCTCTTTGAACTGAAATCAGTTATGTTTTGAGGAGACAAGAAAACCTCTTCATAGGAAACATCACTGTTGCAAACTCAACCATGATAAGCATTGGGGTAATCTCTGAGCTCCCCTGTGTTCACCTGAAAGACTGAGTCCCGTAACGGTCAAGGGACTCTTTGGTTATTATTCCGATATTTATTTTAGAAAGCATTGTAGGCCTCTGGTGCAGTTGGCTTTTGTGCAGAAGTTTCTCTATCATTGCTCTAGTAAGCAGTTTCAAACAAAATCCCCCAAATATATTTCTATTTAAAAGAAAATGACAAGCATATTTAGTAAATCAGAACTTTATACTGAGAGTGTACTTCAAATATAATTGGTTTGTGAATGGTTTCACATCAGTAATTTCAGCACACTATTATATATTTGACACCCATTTTGTAAGGTATTATATGATGGGAATAATTTCTGCTGAATTAAGGATTTTTTTGTTACAATAGGAAGAGGTCAAGACAAGGTAGGTCTGAAGAAGAAACTGCTTTTGGGAAAGGCGAGAAGAAATTGAGTTAACGATTTTTTAGAGGTTTCATTGGTTTCCTCCCCCCCCCCCAAAAAAAAAAAAAAAGTTCCCTAAAGTTTCTTGAATTGAGAGTTTTTCTTGTTGCAGATACAGTTGTTCTTCCACTTCCTTAACATGTTTAATTTCCATCTTTTTCTCTTGATCCTTAAAATTAAAGATACTGCTTAGCCTCCCATATGTTCCTTTAACAATGTGAATTTCCCACTTTCTGGGCCTTCCTAGATTCTGTGTTGCCTTCTTCCAATACATTTCATAACAAATGTGGTTTTGCTGTAAGTAATCATTGTCCTTGTCTGGCATTTTGATTGTCATACCACTCTTTCATCTACCTATAATTCAGCAGTATTAAGTCCAAACTCTCCCTGCTCATCTGAAACCAGTGTGTCTTTGCCCTTCCCTGCTTATTTGCCTTTGTCTATCTTCTTCACTTTCTTTAGTGTTTTTTGTTCCATCAAGTGTGGTTAGTGTTTTTTATTCCATCAAATTCATTTGCTGTTTTGTTATCTTGCACAAATGGCCCCACTGTCTTTCATCCTGCCTCTTAACCACAGAGTATCCTTTCTGAACTCGTAAGCAGCTCTGTCCTCTGCCCCATTCAGGTTGGTCTTGTTATGTTCACCTCTGCTAAGATGTCTTTGGGGAAAATTGCTGTTGGTTTCCAGTTAAAGTAGTGATGAGTTAAGCTGACTCTGTGTGCTCTATGCTTTCTCCCAGCTTCAGTTTACTCATCTGTCTTTTTCGTTCTTTGGAGCAGAGATGTGGCTTTCTTGTAGATTTGAAAAGTACTTTGGGCAGATTCTACCTGGTACTCAGAATAAGTATTAATAGTGGTTTAATCATGTCCAGGGTACTTTACCTTCGGGAACTGCTTCTGTCTAATCCTTTAATCAAGGATACATACTCTTGACACAAGGCTGGGAGTCATCAGCAGTTTGAAGGGAGATTTGGGACTGTGCACAGAAAAAGCTGGATGATGTTGAGAACTATAAATGGGATCAAATTTATGAGTGCAGGAGATAATATCATGCGTTTGGGGACTATTACAAAAACCCACTGCTCTCAGCTGGGAGTTCATCAGCTGGAAACAGCTGAGAAACACGCAGAAGTTAGTCATGGGCTGACTCTAAGCTGTAAAGGTATAAAGAGACAAATGCAATCCTAAGATGTCTCAGGAAAGATATTTCCAGATACGGAAATATTACCAGCTTCATACAAGGATCTGATGAGACCTTGTTTAAGATACAATGTATGGTTTTCAACGTATGGTATTCAAGAAAGATGTCCTGAGATTGAAGCTTGCATAGACAAGGCTATTAGGACAATCTGGGGAACAGAGAGTTTGTTCTACAAGCAGCAGCTAGAAAAGGTTGGCTGTTTAACTTAGCAAGGCAAAACCTAAAGAGTATATGATTTTTTGTCTTTAAATACATCATGGCAGAAAATAACTTTTTAAGCTGAAGGCCAGTGTTGACAGAGGAACGGATGGGTATAAGCTGTCTAGAAATACATTTAGGGTTGGGGTTAAGAAATAAAGTGCTGACTATTAAAGCAATCAAGCTCTGAGCAGACACTCCATGGTAGTAGTGGGGACACAAAAATAACAAATGTTAAGATGAAGCTGATTAAATTTATAAAAGGAATTATATAACAAGGCTGCTGCTGATAGCCAAGGATTAGACTCAGTGAGCCAGGTGATCATCCTAGACCTATAGTCTTTGGTTTCTACAGATTCAATTTTTTTTAACTTTGCACACATTTTTAAGATATTGTAGAAATATGCCTTAAGTAGGGGATTCAGACAGAGCCACTCTTTGTTTTTTATGT
Source organism: Apteryx mantelli (assembly GCF_036417845.1). Classification (NCBI taxonomy): domain Eukaryota; kingdom Metazoa; phylum Chordata; class Aves; order Apterygiformes; family Apterygidae; genus Apteryx; species Apteryx mantelli. The sequence goes on from NC_089979.1 coordinate 111,352,161, forward strand.
CACTTAAAATAGAATTATGGCTGTATTTTTTGCTAACAGGAAGACAGGCTTTAATTCAATGAAACTTTGGATTGGAATTTTGGTTTACTTCGTTGTTTTTGCAAAAAAATTTCCTTGCCTTTCAGAAAAATATTTTTTTTTCTCAAGATGTTTTGTAGAAAGGCCACTTGCACTTCAGTCATTGTTTCAAAAGTATGAGCCATTTGCAGAGTGAAGTATGTGTTTGTAACTGTGGTTACCTTCTGGAAGTAAACAAAGTTTTCTTCCTTGTCTTGATGAGGGGTTTGGAGCAGATACTTTTTAAATCAGGTTAGCTCAACTCAGCTAAATGGACGTGACTGAAATTCTGCTTTTCTAAAATTGAGCCATAGGTGTTAAAATGTTTCTGTTGAAACAATCTGTGTAAGTTAATTCAGACAGTTGAACTAGTTTGGTTAAATAAAGCTTTTTTTTTTATTTTAATTTTTAATTGTCATACATTTTCATTCCTTTGAATTTCTTCCACCATCTGATAGGAACAAAATAAAAATTACTGAAAGAAATCTACTTTAGACAACAATTTTTTTTTTTTATTTAAGAAAGAAAGCCTAATGATTTACAGTCTAGTCTAAAGCAAACTTCAGGATTTAGCTATATAAGGCTTTAATTTGTCTTTTAAATAAAGGATTAATGGTGTTGACTTCACTGTTGGACAAATCTATTGCAAGTGAAAGGAGATTGGGATGCAAGACAATTTCCAGTTACTTCTATCGGAGGACCTAATGAAAGGCAAAAACCGTAATAAGACTCGTAAAAGTATTTTCCTCCCATGTGCTCTAAAAGGATGAGTTTGGTATTTGATGGGATGCCAATGTGCTCTAAGTGTTGACTGCTGTTCTTTAAAGCCTTATAAAGAAACAAAACTAACAAAAGACACTACAGACAATATTGTACCGAGTGTTTCTTGGATGTCAAACACCCTCCAGCCCACAGCACTTTGATCTTGGGAACAAACTATAAAGAACAAATAGAGTAATTTTTCTTACGTGCTAACATTTAACAGTGAGGTTGATGAACTTCTGGAAAACTAGCATAATGGGCATGCCATTTCCATTTGTTAAATTGTTTTGACAAGGGCATATTTCACTTAAAGAGGCTGTTTTCTATTCTTTCCCTTTTTGGTCTCTGAAAAAAGTAAGGAGGAACCAATACAGAACTCCACAGCTCAGATCAGTTCACCTTCCACATGAGCCAAAGTGGAAAAATTATCACTTAAATACTCTCTCTTTTTTTTTTTTTTTTTTGAGGGGAGGGGAGAGATTGCAGGGGGGAATAAGAGGGAGGAGTGCATAGACATTATAGCTGTGTATTTGTGAGTTTTGGCTCAGCCTTTTCATTGAAAGCCTCTGTTTCCATTAAACTTGCCAAAGAAAATGTATGAAATATATTAATACACAATGTACACATTAGAGATGGGAGCACTGACTTAGAGACTATCAGAAACCCTCTAATGCTCTCCCTGTAACTAGACCTGAGCACGCTGGTGAGCTGTACTGTGCTTGGTTAATACTTCCCATCCACAAAAAAGGTGCTACTTTACATTTTGATACCTCTGCCCTTTCACATTGCATTAGGGTTTGAAATTGCCAGAGTGGAAGAGGTTCCCTTCTATGTTGCTAGCTCAAATCCCATTACAGGGTGCTGGAATACTCCTCCAAAACCTGTTCTTGCAGGACCCTTTTTCCAGTTTGCAGATTTAGGGCTTTGGCCTGTTTGGTGAGCACATAAACTTTTGGTACACTAGACCTCAGACTCTATTCACAGTATCTTCTGAAATTCATTTTGCCAGGTGTCTCTGCCTTCCTAGACACTAAATATGTTGTTTCAGGTGTACCTTAACATACCTGAGTAAGAAATTTGCAAATTTTAGACTTTCTTGGAGTCGCAAATTCAAATTCTGACAAGATTTATCTCAAGCCTTTCAGTGTGTTGAGGTGCTGATTTGTATAATTCCTGGTGGATAACCTTAAAATGCCCAGGGCTTGGCTGCTCTTTCTGAATGGACACTAGCAGTCCCTAGGTGTAAGAATCTGGGTTTGCTCCACCACGGTCTCATTCTTTCCTGCTGTTTGCAGTGTGGTGTCTTTCCTTCCCATTCAGAGGTAACTGTGTTTCACCAGTGCTGTGATTACTATTGCCTGAGAGACCCTATCCTCTCCTTGTTACACAGGCAGATTAATCAGCCAGCCTCTGCTCTTAATGGGTTTCTTTTGCAGAGAAGACAGCAATGACCAGAACCATTGGTGCAACATGACTATATACTTAGGCTTTTCCTGGGCAGAAACGTCCCCTGTCTGTTAGGAACGTTGGTGGATTCTTACATTCGATTTCAAGTCCTTATTCAATTATGCCCTGCAGCACACTAAAAATAAAGCTCAGGATACCTAGTAGATTTTTCTCAGATTCTGTCCTGACTGTTTGCAGAAGGAGAAGTATTTATACTATCTAACTTCAGGCATTTGACATAGGCTATGAACTGCTTTCTCTTCTGGATCTATTTGTGCCGTCGCACAGGGTTACTGCCCACCGCTTGCAGCTGGGTATCATCTGTATGTGTGAAGTTGTTGCTAGCTTTGATCTGTCAGCAGAACTGCTGTTTTCAGGCAAAAGGAGCCATTCTGCAAAGATCTTCTGCTTATGCAGTATCAGCTAGCATGGCTTATTCTCCCCAGTTTGGTGCACCTTTCACATTTTTAATAAAACTTAATTACAAGTGGTTGCACACTTGCAGTTGCACATTTGGTTGCAAAGGTTTCAACACTCCTGAGTTGTTCTGCCTGGGGGAAGTGGTGGCTAAGGTAGGAAAAAATTTCTGCTAGAGGCAAACCTTCTCCAGTGACTTTTTTTTTTTCCTGTCTTCTGAAAATGCCTTCTGTCTCATGGCAGTTAACAGGTGATCTCAGTGGAGCACAACATCTGCAGCTGAATCTCTTACCTTCAATTTCTCATGCAAACAGAATACAGAAAGGTTTGATTAGGAAACAAGTACTAAAAATATCCATAGTTAATTTAATTTTAAGCTTTGGCTTGGCAGAGCTTCTGGGCAAGTAAAGAGAAATTGTATATAACATGATGAATTTCCTGATTTTTCTTTTTAAATGTAATTGACCAAAAGGATTTCTGGAAATCACTTATGATAGGAGGCTTCCAAATATACTACCTCAGTGGAAATCCTGCTACATTAGGCCAAGGGACTTAAGCAGAACTGACTTTTTGATAGAGTTTAAAGATTTATCTTGTGGTGTCTTTCCAGGAGGAAGTGTTTTATGTCTTCTTAAAGATTTTCCTTTGTGTTTCTTTAATGGATATGAAAGCAAGCTAAACTTTGTGAAACTTTACCTCAGACATGTTGATATGAAACAGATATAGGCTTAACTGTGCCTTTAGGCACAAAGGGAGTATTTGCTGGTGATGAACAAGAGGCACAGATGGCATATGGGAGATTTCCAGGAAACATTCATGGCTTGATATGATATCTGATCCTACTCTGAATGCACTGGAGAACCACCTCTGTCTGGGATGCAGTGTGCTGATACCTTTACCTTCACCACTTAGGAAGAACAACTCAAAAACCAACAGAACATGTTTCTGGCAGGTACAGATCTGTACAGCTACACTGATATGCCCCCTCATTAATAATGTGGTTCAGTTATTTTCTACTGGTAGCATTGACAACTTTCATAAACTTCAAGCGAACAAGTATTTCACATTTTGATATGACAAAATACTACTAATACCACACCCCAGAGAATATGCTGTTGAATGTTTCCTCAAAAAGGCATTGAGATTGAGTGAACTGTGAGGACCTTTCTGCTTCCTCTGCTCCTGATTATTTAGGCAATATGTGAGGTACGTTATTTGGGCAGCACAAGGAGTTGCCCTGCCCCTAACTGAGCTGCTACTGCTAATTGAGCTGCCACTGCTCTGCGTGAGAGCAGGACAGCCTATTCTGCCACAAGCAGAAAGCAAATTTCCTTTTATAAAACTGCAGTTGGAGTGAAACTTATCCATTCCTCATTCAAAACACTTCTTTTCTGAAAATCTCTGGGTAGGTGAATACCCTTTCACTGTGGAGAAGGAATTCCCATTTTGTAGGCAAAATTCCCCCACGCCTTGGGCAGAAGGCTGATGCTTGAGGATCGCTGGTACCTCTGGGGGATTTGCCAGCTAGCTGCAAAAGAGGGGTTGCTGTTCCCCCTGGCCCCAAACACCTCCATATCCCAACACAAAATGCAAAGACTAACCAGCTGGGCTGATAATGTCTGTGAAGGACAGGGCGGGGACCACCCTGGACCGCCATGGACACCATCCACGCCCAGCATGAGGGCTGGCCACCAAGTTACGTGGCAGTGTCTTCCAGTCATGTGCAGGGTGCTCTGAGCAGGGGGGCTCAGTTACAGATTCCCTGACTGCTTTGCTGGCAGAAGGTTTCCAGTCTCCTCTGTGCAGGAGCTGTGGGTGACACAGGAGCAGGGGGTGGGAGCATTTATTGTTAGGAACGTCACTGCTTGGGTGTTTCTGTTCTTCAAAACATAGCAATTTCTTTTAAATATAATCTTAACTTTTGATGCTGTGGGCTTGTAATGCTTGTTTGGGGGACAATATTTCTACTGCTGTGGCAGTAGTAGCATTTTTTAATTAACCATTTTTTAATTACTGAAATATTCTGAATGTTAATGTAGGTGGTTTCTTTATCTGGCTGTACGAACTTAAACTGTGTTTGTATTACTGAAGACCAATTTGTCCTTCTTTTGAGCAAGGTTAGGTGTGCATCAGCATAACAGTCATAAATAGGTCAGTACCTTGTTGAAGTGCATTCCTCTTGGGTGGATTTTCTCCAGAATTTTGCAGTGTCACTCATTGGAAGTGTGCGGGTCTTCTCCACATAGAGTATAGATAAACAATAGTTAATTTGGTCAGAACTGCTCAGAGTTTGGGCTCTGCTGTCTTTTGCATTATGGAAAGTCTTCATCCTCGTAGAGAATCTTGATGGCAAGATTAAGGTCTTACTTGATTGTGTAGGCCTCAAGGAAATGAAATACAATAAAGTTCATTTCCCTGCTTTTCTTCAATGTCTTTTCTGTTCTCCTCAGAGCGATTGTAATACCCCTTAGCCTTCAGAATCACCAGAATGCAAACTTCTCTGAAGTATACAGGTGTATGTGTTTTTTCTTCTCCATACATGTGACATTTTGCAACTTTTCCATTTGCCAAAATGCGAGTGCCTGAAGAGACGTTATTTCAGCCTGATGTCTGGATTTGAGATTCAAATTTCTGAAAGAACTCAAAATTTTGGTAGTCATCTTTGACTAGAAGTATTAAACTAGATTCAAAGCAATGCCAAGTCCTGGCTTCATGTAGAATTTCTAGTGAATTTTGGATGTGCAGTTTGCTAGAGTAGGGATAAATATTTTTTCATAGGGGGACTGTAGCTTGTTAATTTGGACTTGTGAGTTGGTAGTCATATTACTTCCTCCAATGTGTTAAAGTCATTAATATTCTTGCTTAGCTGTTGTTTCATACCATGAGAAAAGGGTAAGTAATACTGTTTACTCCTGTGCTACCTTCTGTCTTAAGAATGAAAGTGTTAGATACATACATGCCCCATATAAGCTCTGTTTACAAATGATAAAACTAAAATAAAGAGGGACTAAATAACTTCTTAAACATGATTCAAGAAGCCTGTGATAAACCGAAGAGTAACTTTGATCTCGTGACTGAAATAGTGCTTTTTCCATAGAATTACTTTGTTGTTGATGGCTTTTTGAAAGTCCTTGAGTAATTGAGTCCTTTCATACTTGAGTACTTACCATACTGGTTGGTGAAAGTGACTGGGAGAAGATTAAGAAAATTATATGTCATTTTGAATAAAGCAATAACAAAAAATCCAGTCATCCATTTGCAGGCAGGCCTGTAGGTACTATTTGGCATTTGAACTGTGGCTTTTCTTGTAGGCAAACTGAGATAGTCTATTGGTTACATCAGCTGAAATCAGTCACCCCCACAACTTCTCCAAAGGGAAAGATGGTTCCCTTGGTGGGGCACTGGATAAAATCTGCAGAGATTTGGGCTTAGGTCTGCATTGGTGAGACCCTGGATCAAGTCTGCAGCATGTCTTTCTATACCTCTGGTAACATGTGGATTGCACTTCTCTCCTGCCTTTTTTCTGTCTTACGTCTGACTATTAAGTACCTGAGGACCAGAATGATTTTTGCTCTGTCTATGAATGATGCCACCACAGGGCTTCTAGTTGCTACTGTATTACAGAGAGTAAGCATGTTGGTCCCACAGAGTGACAATAATTATCTAGAAAAGCCATGTTTAAAAAAAAATAGCCAAGTTGTTATGAACTCTTAAATTGCATGATTGAATTTTGGCATGCTCCAGGGAAGCACTGCATTTAAAGCTCCAGAAAAGAGGTACCTCCTCTGTCTCTGATATACTTTCCTGAGTAGGAAGAACAGCTTTCTCATGAAAAGATTTAGTACTTTCCCTTTTCCCACCTCATTTTACATCAGTCTTGCTTCATATCCTTCCCTTTGATTTTGAAAAGGCAAGTGTGCTGAATCCTGGTGCAGGTGGCAGTTTCTAATTGCCATGAGGACTGTGAGCATCTTTTGTCCTTGGAGGTGCTGTCACGCTTGCTGCTGGAGCACTGCGCCATGAGCAGAGGTCGAGAGGGAACTATCTGGGAGAAGAACAATGCTGTGCCCTGACAAAGTGTCACAGTCAGCTTGAACATAACTTACCGTGTCAGGGAGGGAGAGCAAGAAAAAATGTGAGGCATTCTAATAAAAGAACCAGTACAGTGGAGATTCATTTTTCTTAGAAAGAAACTTAAGAAGTTCTTTCTTTTTTTTCTTTTTTTTTTCCTGTCTGCATTATCAACTTCCTACCTGCTGTGTCTGTCTCTCTTTCTCTATTTCAGTATGCATTGCAACTTCTATTTCCTCCTTTGTTTGCATTAGCAGGATGGGTCTTTCTAGAGGAAGGAAAGGGGACCTTTTGCTGGCCTGGATATCAAATAATTTCTCACCTTGTGAATAGTGGATAGTGAATAGTGAAGGAGGCAGTCCAAATCCCATAGCTCTGAATCTTTCTTTCCTTTCTCTTGGATGGTACTTCGAAACAGGGATAGGGTGGTGTTGACTTTGCTGCTGCATATAGTTTGATAGATGCACACAAATCCAGGAAGTGATCTGAATCCTGTATGAATTCTTTTGTTCCCAAAAGGACTTCCTGGAAAGGAAACAAATAGGATGTTTTTTGTTGGCTTTGGGTTAAGGGAGAGGTTCAGATCAGAGGATCAGATTTCTTTCCTACTGGCATCTAAGAAACCAGTCCGTTAAGATTTCACATTCTGCGTGGATTCGTAAAGGAAGCTTAACTGAACAGACTTTTCTAGGGGATGAATAAAAGCCATTCATCATCAGCTACAGGTTAGCCAGGAGTAGTTGCATCAAGCTTGCTCTGGCAGTAAAAGCACCCGTATAACCTACTATGGGCTCCTGATGTTACTAGCAAACTGCAGCAGTCTGAAGTGCCATAAGCCCTTCTACAGGGAAACTTCCCAACTTCCTTCAGAACCACTGTTCTCTTATGCCATTATAATGTTCTTAAACTTGAAAGTCATTTTGGGGAGGGGACAGAGAGCATCAACCCTCAAATCTCCTTTTGCCCAAGACTGTTAGCCTTGAACAGATTATGCAGCAAACTGTTGTAATAAGGTGGTGTAAAACTGGAGTAATTTTGGTTACACTGACTGAGTGAATTTTTGCAAGTGAGCAAAATCTGGCCTTTTATGTTGACTGAAACATGTCTGCAAAGTTTGATTTGATCATAAATTGCCAGTTTGCTCTACTCACTGAAACAAAATGTTAGCTTAATTTAACTGCTGGTCAGTGGTGATTCTGACTATATTTCATCACCAGACCAAAACAAAGCAGTCTGTACAGACCTAGCTAATCTGCCCCTATATGGTTAGAAAATATAAACTGTTGGAAGGAACCAGGCCTTAATGCCAGTGTCAATGTTTGTGTCTACACAGAAGGGCAACTGCATCCCTCTGCCCTGCCCTCTCTTACCTAAACAAGGAAACCCATTGGTACATATTGCTATTCACTCCCTGCCTGTATACTCAGGTTTCTTTCCACTAGCTTCTGGAAAGAAAGGGGAGGAAGCCTCTGGAAGGAGAGGGGCTGACGGGAGAGAGTGCCTCACAACTGGTTTTTGTCCGTCTCTTGCCAAAGGCCAGAGATTGATCCTTATTGTATATAGCTAGCACGAGACTGGTTTATGTAAATATGTGTTAGCCTATTACATCTTACCTCCTCCACTCCTCCCTTGTTTTATGGCTCTTACACATTTTCTTCCTTTTTTGGAATTTGACATGTTTTGCTATGGCTTAAAAGGTGTGAGAAACCCTCTTCCAGAGAAGGAAGGAATGTGTGGTGTAGGGTAAGAGTGATAGATACCAAACAGATGCCGTATTACTTGTCAACTTGAAATAATTGCAGTGTACTTCTTGGCTATTTCATACTGTTTCAACCAAAAGATGGAGAAAGGGAGTTAAGGCAAGTGCACATGATAAAGTACATTACATACACAAGTGTATCTTGTAATGAAACGGGGGGGGGGGGAGGGGGCTGGCTGTTTGGGAGCAGCTCTGCTGACAAGGACCTGGTGGGCAGCAAGCTGTACATGGGCCAGCAGCGTGTGCTGGCAGTGGTGAAGGCTGACAGCACCCTGGGCTGCGTTGACAGGAGCACAGCTGGTAGGTCGAGAGAAGGGATTATCCCTAGCAGAGGCACCAGGGATGGCCAGGGGCTGGAGCCCTTGCCCTGTGAGGAGCGACTGAGGGACTGGGGCTTGTTCAGCCTGGGGAAGGGACAGGTTCAGGGGGGGGCCTGACAGCAGCCCCCCAGGGCCTGCAGGGAGCTCATCAAGGAGACAGAGCAAGGGTCTTTATTAAGATGCATGGTGGGAGGATGAACAACAATGGATATAAACTGAAATGTGAGAAGATGAGACTGGATATAAGGAGAAACTTTCTTCACCCTGAGGACAGTCCTGCATTAGAGCAGGTTGCCTAGGGAGGTTATGCAGTCTCCATCCTTGACAGGTTTCCAGATGCATCTAGATACAGCTCTGGCTGACCTGGTCTGAGCTGGACCTGGTTGAAGTTGACCCTGCTTTGAGCAGGAGGTGGGAGCAGGGACCTCCTGAGGTTCCTTATCACCTGAGGGGCTCTGTGAATCTCTGATAGTCTGAACTGATCTCTAACAACAAATGACTGCTGCACTTAACACATAGTGAGTGTGCATAGACATGTGGAAGTGCTGTCATGGAAAATTAAAAGCACTGTTTGTGTAGGTATACAAATTGTAGAACCAAGGTATTAATTGCAGCTTAAATATGTATTTATTTAGCCTGAGAATTAAATTAGGTGGTCATGACAGTGAAGCATTAGTATAAAATCCAGTGGCCTGGTGTGACTATGAGAAAACCTGCGTGTTTTTGCAGTATTAGAGGAGGCAAGGTGTGAATGATCCCTCCCACAGTGGCCTTCCCACTTGCCTGGACAGTCGGACAGAGACTTGGCTCAGCCTTCTGCTTGAAGCAGTTATGGAAAACTGACTTGAAGACCCAGTTTTGACTCTGGCCAAAGCAGGAGGACAGTAGGATATGTGATGTTTTCAGTATTGCAGCCTGGTATTTAAAATCAAATAAAGTAAATTTAAAAGCAGCTTAACATTGATAGCCAGTTCTGAATTTTTTATTTTAAGTGTGCCAATGTCAGAAGAACTTAATAGGCAGGAGTTTAATTCTACTTAATGTTAAAGTGGATCATTTCCAAAAGACTGGTCTGTATTTGAATTGTCAATGTCCTCAAAATTCAGGGACAATCACATTCAGAATTTGAACCTCTCTATGGTCTTTCAGGCTTTGTGTGCTCATACTTCCTGCTCTTTGTAGTTGTTTTCATTGTAGTAGTTGATGGGTAAAGGTTGAGAGTGAGTAGACTCATGCTTTTCTGTTGAGGTATACCTGAAACCTTTGAATCACAGACAGTAGACTGTCATGGGATGCTTTCAGTTTTTCACTGAAGTAGCATTAACCCCTGCCATATCACCGAGGGCCATGAAACAAACATTACAGGGCATCCACCGAATTTAGCACTCTTTGTTAGTATTGCCACGCAGAAAACAGATGCAGAAGAGTTGCACAAACTTAAGGAAAGTGTTGCTCTGGCAGAGAGAGTATAGTCTGAGGCCAAAAATGAATTCTTTCAAGGGAGAACTGAACGCTGCAGCCATGTGATAGATGGAGGAGACTGGTATAAATCACAGGATAAAATAACTGCTGTAAAGAATGCTCCTTGTCCTACAAATGTTGTGCAGTTATGCTCCCTCCTAGGATTTATAAACTATTTCAGTCATTTTTTTTGCGGAACCTCTCAATGGTGCTGAATTCTCTGAATCAGCTACTCGTGAGAGAATTGAAAATGGCAGTGCACTGATGCTGTAAAGGAAACCAGAAGATTCAGGGATGAATTAATCTCTGATTTAAACCAGAGCAATATACTTTGAAATTAGTGGGACTGCACTGAAGTTACTGTGAGCAAAACTTGTCCTTTGCAATTTAAGATTGGACCTGGTTCTGTGGTGGTGTAAATTACATCCCAGGCAGAAGTGTGCAAAGGTGTAATTAGAACAGATGTGACATTTTGTGGGTGTGAAATGCTGGTGAGAATAGGCAGGAGTATGACATGGAAATGACTCATGTTGATACATTCCTCTGAGGAGACCAGTTTTGCTTTTGCATACATGGCTGCAACCCTAAGGCAGCTAAGGGGATTTCCTGACCGAGAGCAGCCCAAGTTTGCTCATGGGAACGCTGGGAGGAATGTGAGCACATGCTCAAGTTAGGGTTTGCTTTAACTAACGCACAAGGCAGGCAAAAGCATGGTAACTCACAAACAGTTTGGACTCATGTAGAAAGCCTTGTGAGTACAACTCTCATTATTTCATCACTTGCACATGCATTTTGTTTTAACTTGTATCAGCAGTTTACTTTTGGAAACCACCTAGGATACCAGATTTGTCCCAGGGACTCATCGAAGCTGTGCAGGCCTAATATGCTTATGGCATTGACTTGCAAACGTCTTATGAAGTTTCACTGTCTGGGCCAAAATTAGCAATATTGCTTACCATTGGCATACATTCACATTGGTATCCTACTCTGTTGTTCCACCTGAAAAACTCCAGGCTCAGAAGAACACGCAAATGTCATGCTTCTGCACATCCATCGGCTTTGAAGAAATTTCTCCCACCTGAGCTTGATGCAAATGAGGTGGATTGGGTCCCCTCAAAAATTTTTTTTTTAGCAAATTCTGCAGTGACCATGAGTCACTGTTCTGTCATTCCAGTTTTGTGGTGGTGAACACAAATGCTTCTGATCGTGGCTGAATTCCTGGTAATGCTTCAGATGGGCAGGCAGAAGTGGTGAGAGCCAGGCTATGCCTGGGTTAGAGCTGAAGGAGAAAAGTCAGCCTGTGTGATGGCATGAAAATTGTGCAAGGATTTGTCTGGCAGGCTGGGAATCTTAGGTGTCATTTTACTTTAAGATTCAGGCAGAGCATAAAGCAAAAGTGCACATGACTTCAAATATTTCAACATACCCTTACTCTCCATCATCCCTGAAGTCAAATCTGGTTTGGGCTTGCCCATTTTTGGTCTATAATGGAAAAAAAACCCATTCATTTTGGTGATTTGTGCAGGTAAAAATGAATTGAACTTTTTCCCAAATCACCAAAAAATGTTGAGGGAAGGTTCAAGACCGTTCTGGCTCTATGCAAATAATTTATTGCACCATTAACACACACTGCTGTGGGATGATTGACCCAAGTATTTGGAAAACTTTATTAGTGTCTGGAACATATAAACTATAAAAAAAATAAAATTTTATCAAGCAATGAAATAGCAAATACAGGAAAATTTCTGAGTGTTCCAAAACAAAGAAACCTCTCTGCTTATCCCTATAGTTTGTCAAGTGCACATTACCCTGGCATTTTACTCCCCATATAAGCTTCCCACTTTTGGAGTATCTACTTCATGATCTCTGTTCCTGGTATGAGAGTTCCTCTTGGGGTGAGCAGTCCTTGTTTGAGAATTCTCTGTGCTGAAGGGAGTCTAGCTGAAATGAGCAAAGTTAAGAAGTTAAGCCTAATCTGTGCACAGCTCCTATTCAGCTGTGCTGGAGCCCTGGGTGTTTGAAATGTCCATGTGCTTTAAACAGCACTCTTTGATTAATTCATCTTTTCTGAAGATGAATCAGGAAAATTTTTCTGGCTTTCCTTCTTCAACTCTAAAACTGCCTTTAAAATTGAACCACTGGAAAATGCTGACCAGTGGGGACACTTAATGGGTACAACTCCAGAGGAGGAAGAGATGGATTACAGCACTTCTCCCTGTAAAAAGGAAGAAATAAAAACAAGACTTTCAGAATTAAAAGGCAATGCAATACCATTCTCTTAGATTTTTCCCTCAATTATTTGCTCACATGAAGGCTCATGCAATAGTCAGTGGTCCAATTTAAACTATTTCTCCTCTGTGTGGGAAAGATGAAAGAGTACTTCCAATTTGTAAATACTGTTGGAAAACTTGTAGAGTTTTTATTGCTGAATTTGTATTTTAATTGAAAAAGGCTTTATGGAGTGAAAATGAAAGGCTTTTTTTGGCAGAAAATTTACATGATTTTAAAAATGTTCTGGGTTTGAATGGAAAAAAAGAATCTGAGCAAGGAAATATGTTCTCATGATAGTTTATTTTTGTTAATAAGATTATTTGTTTTTAAAAAGTGATTTTTTAAATTGAAAGTGGTTATTTAATATCAAAGCATTTTCCTTTTTAGGTCTACTCACCCCCCCCCCCCAACTGACTACTAATGCTTACATTTTTTTTTTTAATTAAAAATTTTCATTTAAAAGGATGGTATTTAACAGAATCGTAGAATAGCTGGGGCTGGAAGGCACCTCTGGAGATTATCTCGTCCAATCCCTGTATTCAAGCAGGGTCAGCTAGAGCAGGTCACACAGGACCATGCCCAGTTGGGATTTGAATATCTCCAAGGATGGACACTCCACAACCTCTTTGGGAAACCTGCTCCAGTATTCAACCACCCCCTTAGTAAAGAATTGTTTTCTTGTGTTTAAGTGGAATTTCATGTGTTTCAGTCTGTGCCCATTGCCTGTTGTCCTGTTACTGGGTGCCACTGAGAAGAGTCTGGTCCTGTCCTTTTTACACCCTCCCTTCAGATATTTATACACATTGATAAGATCCTCCTGAGCCTTCTCTTCTCCAGACTGAACAGTCTCAGCTCTCTCAACATCTCTCCTCTCCTGGAGAGATGCTCCAGTCCCCCAATCATCTTTGCGGCCCTTTGCTGGACTTGCTCCAGCAGGTCCAGGTCTTCCGTGTACTGGGGAGCCCAGAACTGGACCCAGCACTCCAGATGTGGCCTCACCAGGGCTGAGTAGAGGGGAGGATCATCTCCCTTGACCTCCTGGCAATGCTCTGCCGAAAGCAGCCCAGGGTACCGGTGGTTATCTTTGCCACAAGGGTGCCTTGCTGGAGCCTGCTCAACTTGTTCTCCATCTGCTTCGTTTGAAACATTTTCAGATATTACAGTGATATGAATCTTATAAATGTTTAGCAAAGAAACAAAAGCTGTTATCTTAGCAGTTACCCTTTTATTGGAGTCAGTACCAAAACCTCTGCTAAATTCACTAGTTTGAGTCTGTGACAGAGGAAACAAACTGATGGGTTAACGAGAATTTGTTGAACTATTTATGCCCTGGAGGATAGTTCCCTTAAACATGTCTGTAAAGGAAAATTGTATTTGGTGGCCCTTCTTTCTGTGCTTCAGAATGTTCTTAAAACTTAAATGTGTTGTCACAGGAAAAAAACAGGATAAGCTTTTGTAGTTAGATATCCCTCAGATATACATGTGTGTTTATTCTCTGTGAGCACTACAGAATTTTAATTTAGGTCTATCTACCCAGACAGGTGCCTAACTTAGAGCCATAACTGATAGAAGGGCTTAAAAGAAACAAAAAAATATAAGGCATAAATAATACTTGCATCAGTAAACAACAGTCTGGGGCTGCATATATCTGCTGTCTGGGAAGGGAAAATGACTGGCTATCTTTGGGCTTGTCAATATATGAATTGAGAAATTCACCTCTAAGATAAGAATTTAAAATTTATTTTTTGACATGTGAGTGTCTAATGAGGGATTCTTTAGAGATACGTAGGAAGTGGTTGGCCTAGCACCTACTGCTTATAGAAAACTAGTAGCTTTCTGGTTAAGATGTTACTCTAAAAACTGGGAATCCCCACCTACCTGAATCTACCCAATATTTAATTTTTGTATGCCATGATTCTCCATTTATAAAATTAGGGTAATGATACATCCCTATTTGTGATGAGAAAAGTGAGACTGTAGACGTCAGTGGTTTTGCAAGTCACTAATATTACAATGATCTTGATAAGGAATTGAGAAATGCTGTAAGTAGCTGTTCATGACTTAAAAAACTGAGTAAAACTGGGGGGAAATATGGTTTATTTAAAATGCAGAGTAGGATATGTTTTCCTAAGTGCCTGGAAGTATCTCACTGTGTTGCATGTAAGTGTTGCTAGATTCATCAAGAGTAACAGCAAAATTCACCCCCTTTTTGATGAAGAATAAATTTTCTACCGGGTAAAGACAGAAGAGAACTGTGTGCACCACAGAATGAGGAAGTGCAAGAGCATGGGCCATTCTCTAGTATGGGATATACAGGAGTCTGTAGATTAAACAAGTCTTTGAACAACTCAGATCTGAGTTTAAATTTATCTTCTGTCACAGAAGCTGAGTTTTTCAAATATTTTTCTTCCTATGCAAAAACAAACTCAATGTGAGAACGTTGTAACTTACTCTCTGATATTTTTGGCCTACTCTAGTCCTGTAGATTTTTTGATCTTTCATTTTAAAATAAGTTTTATTAAATATTAAATTAGTGTTTCTCAATTATTTTCCTGAAAAAGATACCTTTCAAGGAAATACTTATATCTTCTTTGATATAGCTCAATTGGCTGTAGTTATTATAGGGAAGTCAAACCAGATGCGGCTGGAGTCCTCATCTGCTTCCACTAAGACTGACATGGACTTAATGTTGGAGTATAGCTTTGATGACAATTTGAATGGGAACTTGGAGACTGTATTTCAGGGTTTGAAGGGTTCAGTACTGATGGAGCCTTAAACTAGGTGGTTTTGTAATTTGAGATTTGAATTGTTCTCTAGAGCTGCATGAGATCAATGAAGTGCTGTAGATAAAATGAATTTAGCTGACAGATATGAAACATATGCAATATATTTTTATTATTTCTTTATAAAGGTAAAGCCAAATGCTGAAATATTTATTCATTTGTATCTCTGTCCTTATCCAGACTAAACTCCCATAACCTGTCTCTGATTTGTTGAAATAGGTGGAAATTTATCTCCATAAAGATTGTAGGATGTGATCCACTTTGTTTCAGCTTTGCAGGCCAGCATCATTCAGATTTTCATCATAATGCTGTCACAGATGCATGACAGTTGTGTGAGCTATGTGGGATTCTTGGGAGTATGTTTTCCCTAGTTTGTTAGCTCTCACATCAGTGATGTCAAAAGTTCTTAGTTTAACAGTTTCAGTCTCTGATTAGTTCTGCTGCTATTACTACATGAAGGTTTTTAAAGAAATATTTTCTGGATGTTTAAAAAGTTGTGGTTTTGCCTCTGGCCTGCTGTGTGACATTGGTCAGGTCACATTAGCTGTTTATGATCCTTTTTCCTTTCCCATCCATGTTTATCTCTAATTTTCAGGGACTATTTTGAATTTCACTCACTTTTCCTAGGTGGTTCTCTGAAACATAGGGAGATAAAATAACTTACCTATGTATTGTGCTCAGTGTTTCAGTCAGTTATGAGTTATATGTTTCTGTATTTTGTAGTAAATTCTAGAAGTGTCTTGCTATATTGTCTCAAGATGTGCAAGAAATATCTGACATGCATATACCATTTATTCTTTGACAGTCTCTTGCATCACAGTTTTTAATGTGCCACTTATGTGTAAAATTTGCACAGTGATGTTCCCAGCTCAGTCAAATGCAAACCTAGGTACCTTGGAAAGATGCATTGAAATATTTAATATAACTTACCTGTTATATTTACTATAGTTTATTATCTTGTAATGACAGACCAATGATTTTGGCCACTAGTTGTCTAGATAAGTAAATCTCCTCCCTCCAGTTCCTTCATTTTGACTCTGCAATTGATCTGTATTACAATCAAATTGTTTTTGAGAACCTATTTTTCATCCCTCACAGTCAGGTAAGACCATTGAATTCACTGGAATTCTTACTTGTTTTCACTAGTGTTCATTTGGATCTTGATGTGAAATAGTTTTTCTTTTTTTTCTTTCTTTTTTTTTTTTAAGAAGACCAAATTACAATTTGACCACTTTCATTATAGATGATCAAACAGAACTCCAAACACAATTTTCAGATTAACATCCATTATAGCATAAAGAATTCAGTGTCAGCCTTTGCCAAGAGCTGTCCAGAACCTAATTATTCATCATTAAACTGCAGCCTGAAGACACAAAATCAGACCAGAGGTCTGCTGTATAACATTGCCATACATGCACATAATAAAATGGAGGGATTGATCCACAAGGGACTTGGGTCTCCATTTCTGCTTCCTGCTCTTCACACTGTACACCAGTAGTTAAAATATATTAAGTGTTCACAGTGAATGGACTTTAACTGTTGTTGGTCACCTGCTTCCCTTCCCTGTGAATGCCATAACCACTAAGCTACAGTCATGCTCTCTGCCTTGTTCTCTTCAGCTCAGCAGTTCATTACGCCAGGCAAAGGATAACAGCTTTGGTAGGTAGGATAGAAAATGTTCCTGTGGGGTGCCTCAGGGGCTGGCATCTGGAAGGCTGTCCTAAAAGGTGGGAGGTGTGGGGATGAGTTCCCTCAGTAAGCAGAGGAAAATGATGATGCATGTGCAGAAGGGCACCTTTTCCTCCTTTTTGTGGTCCTTTTGTGGATGTCCCCCAGTGACATACCCATACCATACCAGTACCCCACCAAGTTGACAGCATGAACAGCCAGGATGGGTGAAGAGTGGGAAGGGAAGGAAGAGCACAGGGGCAGCAAGTGCTGTGCCCGGGCTTGCATAGCAGGTCGGGATGGAGGCAGGCAGGAAGGCAATGTGGGTTTCCCCATCCCACTGCAAGGTCTCATTTCCTGGAAAAGATTGCCCTTCTTATAACCTGATGTAACTCAGGTATGTTATTTGGCAATTTCAGTGACTGCTTTGAGATTCTGGAGTGCAGAAATGAACCTCAACATACCAAGGGTTTTTTTCTGTTTACATGTTAGAGAATGCTCCAGGCAGTGACAGGGAGCATGTGGGCATCACGTGACCTGACTCAGTGCATTGGTTCACATTCAGACAAATATCTCCACAGTAAAAAGAGCTCATGATTTACTGCCTGCCTTTTAAGTGGAGCTGAGCACCTGCAAACTCAGCATGACAAACGAAAGCTAGGGAAACTCAGCAGCTCTGAAAATCAGGCCCTCAGCAGTTAGTTTTCTACGCAGAATTATAATGAAGATATGAACAAACGACACAGAATTATAAAGAAAATATGAACAAATTGGTGTCCCCACTGCTTGATCTGACCAATGGCAGCTTCCAACTTCCCATTTATGCCCAGCACTCATATGTTTTACTGGACATGATTCCTTGTGATGAGAAACATGAAAATGTGTTAGGCTGTTGTTCTTTTCAAGAATGGTATGTGATGAATTTGAAGTAAGCATAAAAATTAAAACACTAACCACTCCATAAAATTGCATTCAATAAGCCTTTAAACTAATCACAGTGAAACTGTAATGTCTAGAGCTAAAACAATTGTGTTTAAAGCGACAAGGGAGACCCACATATAAACCTCCATTAAGATGTTGAGCCCTCTTCTTGTTGTCTGTTTGCTTTCTCCCTTCTTTTGAGCCTCAGTCTTCTACAATAACTGTGGAATATGGCCAAGTGACATGGAGAAGCCTATGTGCTGCTGCAAAAGTGAAATCTGCAGCAAAAGGAAACATGTCCTTGATAAACAGTTCAACTGCCTCTGCTAGATGGTCATGGTTCCTGCTGTTACTATGGGGGTGGTAAGCTGCAAAATTTCATGTCTCAGTCTTTTTCCCTCCTGGCATTAAAGACTTGAATTCAACAGTTTCTTTCTTCTTTCCTATTTTCTTTTTTGGGTAGCGCTGGAGAAGATACGAACTCTCTCACCTTTCTATATCCTCTGCTTTCTTTCTTTAGAGTATTGTATTGCCTTTTTCAGAATTATCTCCTTTTCTTTAAATCTTTAAAAGTTTGATTATAACAGCCCAACAAGACTTCTCAGCCAATGGACCTGGGGCTAGAGACCTATATGCCCTTTCCATTTCAAAAGTGTCAATATCGTCACAGTCCAAAATGGCTTTTAACTTTCCTTTCTTCCCTTTTTTTTATCTAATAAAATCAAGTCAGTAAAAGTAAGTTCCAGAAATTCCTCCCACCATTTCTTCTACCAAATATATGTAGATTATTTATATGACAGTGGATTTTCAACTATCTGTAACCTTCTTGAAATGTTTGCAGTTAGTTGTTTAGAAACCACATCTGCAATAAAAATGGATCTGAAATGCTGTTTTCAGCACTAGATGCTTTCACTGAAATTATTCTATTATGATTGAAGTGCTCACACTCTGAAAAAACAACAGAAAAGCATCAAGGGCTACAGGTACCTGACCCAACTCTCTTTCACCTCAGTTAGCACATTCATAGAATTTGTAAAAATGCATTTATGTCAGGATCCCATGCCTCTTCCCACCTTCCTTCTTTTGGGTCAAGACAGCTTTGCTTTTGGGAAGCTATCTTAGGGCTGGAAAAACATTGTTTTTCAGCTGTATTTCTCCCATTAGTCATCTCCATTTTTCCAAAATAGCCCTACATCCTCCTCTTTGTTCATAAATATTTGGATTACCTTCTCACCATCTTGTCCTGCTGTACATTGGCAAAATGTGACTAGCATCTTTTTCAGACTCTTGAGTTTCAGGAACTCAGCTCAAAATGATCTGGAAGCACCTGGCTTGAAAGGGCAGGTTCTCAACCTCTTCTGCAACTTGCCCTCTCATAGTGGTCCCCCTACTGTTGAGTGACCAGTCTGTGATTCTTGTCATGGCTGGTGGCTTGTGACGGAAGTGACCTGTTGGTCTCCCTGGGACTAAAGATCAGTTTGAATCCATGGTGGAACCAATTGCTCAGTACTAGGTCCTCAAAGCACAGCCAAGTGGTACCTATTTACATGAAGATCTATTTATGAGGGACTGGTGTTGTAGCTGTCCCACAGGATAATACTGCCTTTCACTTCTTGCTAGGGTTGCATCCAAGAAATGAATGGAGGATTGAGCATGCAATTCATACTAGGAGCAATAAACTCTGGCAGACTAGAGAGCAAGCAGGCTTCTTTAACCCTCAAGATTAAACCCTAGGGGCGGGCTGACTTAATGAATACTAGTTTTTGGCCTGTTTCATAAAGATTGTTGTCCTGGCGCTTATTCATGTCTATCTCTGACGATGCTTAAGGGTACTAGATGAAGAACTACATGATTCAAATTTTGACATAATAATGACTTTCTGGCTTAAAAGCCAAGCCTTAGTTCTGTTACCAGTAGTGGTAGATCCTCTTTCCTCCTTTTAAACATAGGCTTACCAAATGGAAGGTAAAGTTAAGCTAAATAAAATAATGTATATATTTGTTGCTGATCCAGACTGAGCAGGAAACTGATGCAACAGATGGAAAGATCTTTATTAAGGGACGATGAGATTTTTGAAAGTTCTTTTTGCTACTTTCCAGTATACTTTAAAAGGAAGTTGCAGTTTCTAATTCTCTTTTTTAAAGATGAGGAGGAACTTGGCTTAATTACACTGGGCTGATTACATCTTGAGGTAAACTTGAGCCATTCCAGTCATGTTACATGGTTTGCAGCCATCAGAAAACATGAATGTAACATGGATAGAAGCTGTTCATGAAGAGCTAATGAAATCAAGCCTTGTAGGTACACTGTATTCAGCAATAGCTGACATTTGTACTATGCATGGTCATCTGAAAGTTATCTGTATACATAAACTGTATTACTTTAGTTATACTGATATAGCTGAAGTGATACAATAACACCTAATCTCTCTTCACTGTCAATATAATTACATCAGGCCAAAGTGTAATGGTGCTTTATATATTTCATCAATAGCTGTATTGCAATGGAGGGAAGGAGTATAAGTTGTGTGTCTATAAATACTCTTTGAACTGACATTGCTGTATCAAGAAAAATAATTGGTGCCTTGTTTGTATTTCTCTTTTTTTAGTAAAAGGCTATAGTCATACATGGTCTTGGGGAATCAAGTTAGCCCAGCTAAACGATCTTTTTGTGCTCAGCTCTTCAGTACTGTCCCCCCAGCTGAGGAGCAGTAACTGGCTGCATGAGTGTTCCTAGTTTGTTTCAAAGCCAATAAAACAGGTTAGATTGAATTGCCATTATAAGAGCAGGGTAAATTAGCCAATGCTGGGCTCAGGGCTTTTATGCTTGGCCTGTGTCCAGGTCCAGGAGCGCCTTGTTAAAAAATGAGTTTGAATGTCTCTGCATTCCAGGCACTTCTGCGACTGGTGTGTACACATGCCCCATGGTAGTTTTACTGATTGGACAATGTTCATTTTTGTATTTAATCACCTAGAAACTTTTTCCTGTTAGGGTCCTTGCTGAGTATGCATGTAGCCATTCCTTTCTCTGATTTTATTTTTTTGGATTGTCATAGAAGATTGACCTTCTACTCTTTCAAATATTCTTGCCATTAGATACAAAGCATATGCATTGGCATAAAAACTACCATATATGGAATGAAAATTACTGGCAGTTCTTGAAACACATTCTGTGCATGAAAGCCTAATTGTATGTTGGACAGTGGCAATTGTAAAAAATAATCTTGAATACTTTACAGTATAAATCAGTGACCTTTACTTCTGTGAGTGGTTGCATTGATACCAAGGTTGTCAAGTGCTAAGCCAAGCTGAAACTGTATATTGTGTGAAAACAAAGGTGCATGCCAATACTTTGCACCAGCAAACAGCATGCCCTAAGTGAGGGTGAATTAGGAGACCGATGAGGAGATTAGCAGGTTAAGGTGCAAGAGTAAGAGCTTGTTTGTGTGAGTAAAGGTTGATTCCCACAATCGTCAAGGAAAAAGTTTACTGAGATGCATGTGATGCACCCAAAAGGCTTGAAGAATTCAAGATATTCCAGCATTCCAGATAACTGGAATATCTAAAACTTCTCCATCCAACTTCCACAGGTTGGAAATATTTTTAGGATAGAAATGTAGGAACTGGGCCAAATTCAGTTTCCAGGGTATTGATGTCATAGCCACTGATCTAAATGGAGATTCCTTGGGGTTTTTGTGGTATAGAGAGCAGAATTGGTTCCTCAGATACTACTAAAGGTTCAGTAATGAGTCTATGTCAATCTCGTCCTGGGTATAGAATGAAGTGAGGGTGATGTAAACTAGGGTGTAAATTCACGTTTAGGTGCCATGCAATAGCTTTCTGTCTGGCTGCTCTTGGTCACCTTGTGCTGCAGGGACACCTTGGAAGGGAAGCGCCCAGGGAGACCTTGTGAGGGTGGTATAGACATATGGGTGTATATGGGAAGAGAATCAGACTAGCATTGCTTTGCAGATGACTGTTGTTTTTCCTGCCTTATATAGTCTGTTCTGCAAATACAGTAACAAACCAAATACAATGAAAGCTGGTCTCATTTCTGCATTTTTGTGTGTTCTCTAATACTAGCGAGAGATGCGTTTGCTAGTGTTAGTGAGAGGTGTTGATGGATAGCTCAGAAAACTGAAGTCCTGTGCGTGTTTCCTACCTGGGCACAGGCATTCCCAGCTAGTCCCATAGTGCCTCAAGCAAGAAACCAGGGAGGGAAGAGGAACTGCTGTTCCAACAGACCCTCTGTGCCCCTCAGCTCTTCTGCCGAAAGCGGAAGCAAGCTTGGTAATTAGTAGCATCCATGCCATTGGCTTTGTAATGCTGGCATCTGTCCCTTGGGGATGGGACTGGTAACACCTAGTGGTTTGCACCTGTGCTGCACAACAGCAACCACAAGGCAGCGTGTTACTCTTCTCACCAAGCCCACCTGCATTGTCACCAGCAGGGCAGAGGCAGAGAATGGTTAGTCCCATCAGGGCTGGATTTACACACACACTCACAGAGCAATAGAGTATGCAACTCATGGCCAACAAAATGGCGTTTTCTAAGAATGAATGGGAAGCTCAGCAGACAGGCAATGTGGTTAGTCCCGTCTGGGAGCTCTGGGCTAACCTGTAGTGCTAATAAAGAAGTATATGAGTTACCAGTCCTCTGCACCATCAAATCACCTATGATTTGTTTTCTTTTGCACCAGTGTAGCTCCTGACTACCGCAGATTTAAACCAATGAGAGATGGCGCAGGGCCGAAGCCAATTTTGTTTTCAAGTTTCTTCTGCCAAAATTTGGCTCTGGAAGCTTGTACTTGGAGTTGTACAAAGTTTCATTTTATTATGGTATGTTTCCCCTTCTGTCCCCAAATTGGCGACTGCTTATACGAATTTTGGCAGGGAAGGAATGATCCTTCACACTCAGCCTGTAATTTACACTTACCTTTGGTTTTACACAATTTCAACTTTGTCTAACATTTCTTCATGTATTGCAGAAGACTTTCAGGTTTTATTAAACTGGCATATATAAATTGATTTTCCAGGTGGATGCAGCCACTTGGCAAACTTTGCACGTTCTAACTACATATGAGCTAAATTACACACTCTAATAGTGTGTTTGAATTATTTTATGTGCAACATATAGTTGCAGGAGCATGTGGCAGTTTCCCAGTGCTTTGCTTAACTAGAGTTTTGCTCCTAGCTGAAGGAACTGTAACAGAGATGCACATAAATATTTTAGTAAAACAACATGTAGACTGTGCTTTTCAGTAGAAGAGAATTTTCTACTGCTAATTTGCAGTTGCTGAGGAGAGGTGTTACTGTCTCACCATGATGTGAGGAAGTGGTACTTAGGGCAAGTGAAAGTCTGCAAAATTTGCCCTTAGGTTAGAGGGCTTTGCGAGTATGCAGAACAATAGAGCTAGACTGAGGCACCTTCAGTTTCAAAGGGATTTCTTACACAAATAAATGATCTGTAAGAGGAAGAAGACTTCTGCAGTCTGGCCCGCAACTGTTTCATGACTGCATTCTGGAAAACTTGAGCATATTGACTGGGTTTCCCCTTTGCTAAAATAGGTGAAGATGCCAAGTAAGGCACTACTCTGCTTTGATGTGCCAGCTTCCCAACTTTGCCATTCTTGCTCAGTGTGAGTAAGCTTTAATCCCTGTGTAGTGTCATGTTTGTATTATTATATAATTCACACAGGAGAATGCTTTTTTTATAAAGGGTAAGAATAGTCCTTAATCTCACACCACTTAGGTATCTGAAGACAAGGACTGGAGAGAGAACTGTGTTGAATTTTTGCTCATTGAAGACAGGCAGATGACTTCAATCCCAGTGTGTGTGTAGCTAGAGATTTATGGCTGAGTTTTGAACTGGAAAAATCATTTGGTATTAACCAGTTGATACCTAGAACACTTGGCCTGTCACAGGGGAGAACCACTAGAGCTGGGAATTTTTTTATAACAAAAAGCTCCAAATATCTCTGTCCCGAAGGTTATCCTACTCTGTGACAGAGTTTTCAACTTCGTGACAGATATCTCTGTCTTGCAGTGCCAATAGTCCTACTTTTAGGATGCTTTCTTGGAAGGTAGCTAGTGATGTTCTCACTCTTGTTCTGCTAGAATCAGCTCTTGAGGGTCACCCAAGCCTCAGACAGATACAGTAACTGAGAGCATGGTGAATGTGCTGGGGTGATCTGCCTTGGACTCTGCATTGTGTTTTTTTCCTCCTGAAAAATCTTGGTTTCACCTTGCATCAGAAACAATATCACAGCCTTTCTGTAAAATGGAATTTTTGGTTTTGAGCCTCTTTTGCATTCAGATGCTGCAGGAGTTTAGTGTCAGGCTGGGAATTCTCTGATGCATGCCTTCCTCTCCCACAGAAGGCATGGGGAAAGGAGTGTAGCACTGTAATGTTGTCACCAATAATCTTTTAATTCACCAGATATTTGAATTTTACTGGAGAGTGATGAGTTTCCTTATTTCCTGAGAGATGGAATTAGTACTGAATTCTGCCACTACTGCTCAGAATTTTGATTTTATAGCCCTTGCTCCTGTTACAGTTTTTACAGGTGTCAAATGTGCTATCTATTTACCACATGGATAAACACATAGCAAACATTATATTGCTTTATTAGGCCACTAATATCTAAGAACTTTGTCATATGACATGATATAATCAATAAATCACATGCTCATTGCAGTTATTCTGTATGTCAAACCTTATTTCTATATCCCAGATAGAATGAAGTGTTTGGTACAGTTTTCTTGTTATGTCTTTCTGCCTCCTCTGTTTTTATTCATATATGGTGCGTGTGATTCTTTTGCCAGGGAAGGTAATACGTGGTGAATTGTGGGCTCAGAGGAAGAAATCAGAAAGGAATGTCTCCGTTCTTACGTGGTATTGATGACTGTGATTTTGTTTAGGAGAGCTGAGTGAAACCAGTGCACTAAGGACCAGATAACCTAAGTTCTACCAAAACTGCCTATCCTAGTACTTCCTATTGACAAGGACACTCTAGAGCCAGCCAGCAGAGATCACACGTAGCATTTAGGACACCTAAATATGTCCCAGGATATCACCTTGGTCAAAAGTCCTCATCAAGGATTTGTTGTGATAGTTGATCACCTGTTGATGAATCCACTAATCTAAAAGCATGCTATATATCCCCAGACTATGTATTTCTGGCGGGATCATTAGGAAAAAGAACAGACTTTTATTTTAATGAAGAGATGTATAATTTTTACCACAAAAGAAGGAAAACGTATGTTATATTGTCACATCTACAACCATCTGTGGTGCAGCATCTACAGTTATTGTCTATCAGAGCTGTCTGTCTCGCCTTTAGTTTTCTAGCGCCAGGCAAGACCATACTCCCTGCTAGTCACATACCTCACTTCAGCTTATACCAGATCTCCAGCTTCCACAGCAGTAATCCTGGCTTAGCTGCAGTCTGTTGCTTTATTGACATCAGTTTTACTCTTTTGGAAGGAGTAGCAGGCAGCTCTTTCTTCTCCTTTCTCCTCTTCTACTGCAGCAGACCAGAAAAGAAAAAGCAGGGAGATGTCAGCTGCATGGATCCAGACAGCCTGCAGTATTAACTGCCAATCCTTTCACCTACAGCGAGTTTACTCCATGCTGTGAAGAGAACAACTCCTGCCTGTCCAAGCTGTCTGAGGCCTTCTGCATGATGTTCTTGGAGAGACCTCAGCCAAGTATTGTAACAAGTGGTGTTGACTTTACCTGACTCTTGTTTGAGAGAAAACTCCCATGATTGAGATTTCTGACCATAGTCATGGCCAAGAATATGTCTAGACAAATCTTCCCAAAACAGGATTCACTGCTAACACTGAAAGCCCTGAATGCCCATCTTTTCTGTTATTGATTGTCTGCCATTCTGTAGAGTAACCATACCACCTTGCATATCTCCCGAGCTTGATTGCTATCACACCTATCATGATTTTCCAACTGGCACCTTTAACCATACAGGAATACGGATATTCCTGGGAATCTAAAGGAATGTTTCATAATAACAAGCAGATGCCAAAGATCCCAGAACCTTTCTTGCCAAAGATGAACTCATCTTTGTAAGTCTTACAGGAGGCCATCAGCTCATTATGCTGTCCAAAGCCATGGCATCCTACCAAAAAAAAAAAAAATCATAGTTTGATCTGAATGTCATAGAGCATTAAAATCTATGTCAAAGTCTATTTCTCTGTATATAATTTCTGCTCAAGCTCCTTGTTTGTCACGTTTCACAGAAAGGTAGTTTAATACCTGAACTGTTTCTGGCCAAGGGGATTGATGTGTGTACCGTGGAGTCTTATCAGATAGAAAATGCTGTTTGATAGAATCAGCACACGTTTCCACAGAGACTAGACAGAACTGTTGCTTAAATGATACAGATCTACAAGGCAGCAACACAGTTCTCCATCTACATATTTATTTGGTATTAAAGGTTCATTTTTACCCATTACAGGATCATCTTTAAGAATGAAGATGAAGAATACTCTAAGCTACAGTGATCCTGTAGCAGATTTCTGTTGTAGTAAGGGTTTTGGAAGGATAGGAGAAGATGTGGGGTGAGTTTTTCTCTTATTTCCGTTGGCTCGTTACAATTTCCCATATGCATCTGGACTGTGGAATACAAACTTAAACTCTGTCACTTCTTTGCTAGCAGCATCTTTCACAGTTCTGTGTCTGCATGGCTGTTTGGCCAAGGGACAAAGTACGGTAGTGTAAATGCCTGAACTGAGCTTACTGTTTGGTTTGGAAGTTGTTCTGACTAACCACGTGCTCAGCTCTCTCTAATCAATACATGTTTGTGGAATGAATGAATGGAAAAGGAAGCAAGCTGATCACTCTGTTACAGTGTTGAACTAACTCAAGGCTGCACACAAGACCAGATTAGTCTGATATGTATCAGGACTGTAAGAGGTACACTGCAAGCAGACAGATTACTACTGGGGAGAGTTTTTCTGTTGCCTTCACTTATGTCTGCATGCAGCAGTTGTGGCAAAAGGGAAGAAAAAGGCTTCTCTTCAGAATAACATCTCCTGTCTGTGCCTGTAATTGGGATCGCCCATCCGGTCTTGCAAGTTCAGGGAAAGCAAGGACCATACTCTAGTGTGTAGATCTGGTCAGGCTGTTAAAATATTCCCTAATTCAAGACTCTATTCTCTTCTCAATTCATTCAGACAATACATCCTGTTTTCTGCAGCTTTTTGCCAGACAGGTTGGGTGGATGGGATTTCAACCTCTGCTTTGTCTGCAGACTACCCATTCCATGTGTTAGTTGCTGTTTGTGATGAGTGGTTTGTGGCCTAAATTGCATAAAGGCTTGTTCTTAGCAGGAATGAATCAGTACACAGCTATGCTATATTATCTCTTGAAAAACATCTGGCACATGGTTTTGCTCTTTGGTTGTTGCCTACATTTTTGGAGAAGAGAATAATAACCAAAGAATAGTAAACAGAGTAATCCATTGAATGCAGCTATTTTCCAAATAAAATCATCATTCTAATCATTTTTACCATGAAGAGAAGGGAGCATGGTGATACTGGGTGGCCACTGTCCATAAGCCATCATGGCTTTCCTGAAGCCAGTAACATACCTAGTCTTTATTTCCATAAGGCGTTACTTTATCCCACCCTTTTTGTGGGATTCATCATTTCTGGGCCAAACCATCTGAATGGTAAGAGTTAAGCTGTAGGAGAAGGTATGTGCGAAGTGAAGACTTTTCACTAAGAACCGCTGTAAATAAGAACAGAAGTTTTCCTCAGTTGTGGTTACAAGCAGATGAGAAAGTAGAGTATGTGACAGGGTACGTTCAGGCAGCAGCTCGCTCACTGGAAGCAAAGGATTAAGAGAGATGAAGGCAAATGCCACTTTGGTGACATCTGTTCACTGGAAGATGGTGAATGCTTTCCTTATCTTGCATAAATATGAACACGTCATGTGCTGGAGGGGACGGTAGGCTGAGAATATGAACGTGGGATCATTAAAGGCCACATCTGTCCAGTTTTTGCAGCTGCTTCTGGTCTAGTTTCCCCTCTTCCATTCCTCACCCTGCATCAAGGTGCCTCGTTGCCTTCCTTGCACTGCAGGGAGATGCCGACAATGTGGTATAGATCAGAATAAGCATTGGGAAAGGAAAAATTCGACATTGACTAATGCCCGATTAAATCATATGTTTGGGATCTCCTGGGTCATGAACTGTGAGAACTTTTCATGAAAATTATGAGCCATAACTCAAGGAGGCAGCTCTGTGACAGCTGCACAGCTGCATGAGGCATGCAAGCTACCCTTTTGTACTCAAGACTGTTTTTTTACCGTAACCCAATCTCTGACTTGCAGGTAAAGCTTGACATTTTTACTCCAGTACCCCGCTTTGCACATACGCAGTAGCTTTGCTGCCTTGCGAGGGAACATGCGGGCCTGAGTGCTGAGCCAGGGTGTACAAGCAGAGCTCTTTGGGAAAGCTGCCTCTTTTTCACCCCGCTCGATGCCTGCAGTCCTGGCTCCTGAGCAGAGCAAACCCTGGGGGCTGCACTTATGCTGTGAGGTGCATGAGCCCCTAGAGGGTGCTGACAGCACAACAGAGAGAGGCTTTGCCTGCACAGCTCGAGTGCTAGGGCAGGAATTGACTTTATCGTGCCTTTCAGATCTTTACCCTGTATCGCTCCCCAAACATCCTTAAATTGGATAGTCAACACAGCTTGCAGATTGCTTGTCAGCATCGTGCCTCCTGTATCAGGCTGAGAGAGGAATCAGCAGGCTCCACTTCACGCTGCTGTCTGGAGAGAGCTTTGCTCTGGGGGCTGGGGCAGAGGGGGGGGTGCTTTGGGGGGTGGATGAGGAGAACCCCCTTTCCTGCAGTGGATGGAGGCAAGTGGCAAACTTGGGGGGGCCACAACCAGGGCCTATATTGGGACCCCTTCTCCAAAAGGGCGGATGGACTTAAAAATGCCCAACTGTGTATAGCTGTGCCAAGGTGCAGACAGGTTTGCCAGGTTACAAGCCGTGCTTCAATGGTGGGAATGAATGGGAGGAGGAATGGGGTGCTCTGGTGGCACCCCATAACCTTTGTCACGGTTGCTGCACATCACGAGGGAAGGCAAGGCATACAGAGCTGCAACAAATGTGTTTAAATAATTTATTATTCCAGAAGACTTCCCAGCAGAAATGTGGTTTCAAAATCTCAAAGGGTTTTCTTGTTGAGACTTTTAAAAATAGAATAAAAAAATAGGATAGGGGAGCAAACAAAGCACTTTCTCTGTGCCTCGCTTCTTGCACACTGTTTATTAAGGGAAGGAGAAGCAGAGGAAATGGGCAAACACACATTAATCCCTTCCTGCCGAAATTTCTGTTAGAAAACATCTCCGTCTCCTTGCTTTACTGTTGGACCACTTGACTTCTTTGCTGGATTGATTTTATACATTGCAAGCTCTGCGATAATAGAATCAAAGAGTGAAAGAACGTGAAATATCATTTCCTAAAGAGCAGATTTCTTGGTCAAAAAAGATTCTTGCAGACTAGCAGCAGAAAGAGAGTGCTAGCAGGTATGCTAAATAAAAGCAGATACCAATCATAAACAATTACATATGTGCTTAAAAATTCTCCTTCTGACATCTTTACATTTGCTGGTAGAAGTCACCTGATGAATATCAGCAGATGAATTATTCTATATGAGTAAGGAGTTGAAAAAGCAAAGGACATCTCACTTTTTCCTTTAACCTTGGGGAATATAAAAGATCAGCTCTTGCATCTCTTTTGAGAATACAGTCACTACAAGGGAGAAACACATATGCATTGGAAGGGTTCTGAATACATCTAAATAACAGGCATATCAATGAAACGCCAGACTTTGGCTGAATGATAACTGGTATATAAATCATACAGCATGCTGTTTGCTTTGGATTTACAGTGAACTACAAATCTAGCTCTACTGGGAAGTTTGCAAAGACAAACCAAAGCAGACCGGCTAAGAAGTATGTCTTCCTCATCCATTTATATGAGTTGAACTAAACTGGCAATCTTAAATCTTCAATGGAAACTAAAGATCTTTTTATTTTCTGGCTAGAAGAAAATCCCTATTTATTTGTCTGCAATTAGAACTAATATCTCGTGGTCATCTGAACATTCATTTCAAGTAATATTTGTTAAGAAAGTAATGCCCTTTTGTAATAAAAATTCTCTTGCAAGTGGTCTGGGTTTTTGTGAAGGTTTTAATTATTCCTACTTCCTTGCTAAATAGTTTTGGTGCATAACTTTCAGCCTATGGTTTGATTGCAAACTTTCTCTTTTGAATATTCATTATGTTTCTTGAATATCTAAACATACAGCACGACATTGTTTTTGGCTGATGATTGTGTGACTCAGATTTTTAAACAGTAAACTGATAATTGGCAAGTAACAAGCTTTCAATACAAATTAGTCATCCTGGCATGATGGAAAATGCAAGATTCTCAAGGATTTCCAGAAATACCTACTGGCTATATGAATATTCTGAAATAATGAATAGTATTACTCACAGCCAACTGGAGTTTGGCAGTCTTGCAAAATATTTGTGAATAAGGTTTATGTCTGTTTGTTTTTGCTGTTCAGCTAGAACAAGTGCTATCACTTCCTAACTCATGTGATTAATTCAGTGTTGGCAAATTCTGTGATTTTTATCACAGGTCTCGTGATATTTGATGTTTTTCTCTAAGTTCCCACTCCCAGAGACATTGAATTAGGTGAGAATCTCAATTTTTGTTTTTATAAAAGTAAATTTTTAGTCCTCAGACTGTGAAGAAGCTTGAAAATATGACCCAAGGGCATTCTAAAGCCAGCCACAAACCCCAGAAAAAAAAAATCCAGATTTTTTTCTTTTTTGTCTCATGATTTTCAGATAATTCTTCAAATATTTGATTTCCATTTTGTAACTTTCAAATGTTTAGGGATGAGACTACCCTCAACTAATTTTTCCCTTTCCTAAATTTAAAATACTGATATATTTTACTCAAATGGGAAAGACTGATCATTGTGAAGCTAAAGTAAGGTCACACAAACAACTTCGAAAGCACTCCTTAGCCACCTGTACTGTTAGCTCAATCTAACTGCGATCTGAATGCATTTTTTGCTTTATGTTATTTTGCTCAGAGGTCAAATTCTTCGGTTGCCAAGTGCAATGAAATCCTTTATACATTGCGCTATTATGAAGGGACCGTCCCTACAGCCTGAAATAGGAGATACATTGCCTTCTCTGGATAACCTTCCATGAGCAGTAAAGGTTTGCATGACAAACCTTGTGTGATGTGTGTTTTCAGGAAGTGTGGGTTAGATGAGTGGACAGTGAGGTGGATTGAGAACTGGCTGAATGGCAGAGCTCAGAGAGTTGTGATCAGTGGCACAGAGTCTAGTTGGAGGCCTGTAGCTAGCGGTGTCCCCCAGGGGTCAGTACTGGGTCCAGTCTTGTTCAACTTCTTCATCAGTGACCTGGAAGAAGGGACAGAGTGCACCCTCAGCAAGTTTGCTGATGATACCAAACTGGGAGGAGTGGCGGATACACCAGAGGGCTGTGCTGCCATTCAAAGAGACTTGGACAGGCTGGAGAGGTGGGCGGAGAGGAACCTCCTGAAGTTCAACAAAGGCAAGTGCAGGGTCCTGCACCTGGGGAAGAATAACCCCATGCCCCAGTACAGGTTGGGGGTTGACCTGCTGGGAAGCAGCTCTGCCGAGAAGGACCTGGGAGTGCTGGTGGACACCAAGTTAACCATGAGGCAGCAATGTGCCCTTGTGGCCAAGAAGGCCAGTGGTATCCTGGGCTGCATCAGGAAGAGTGTTGCCAGCAGGTCGAGGGAGGTGATTCTCCCCCTCTCCTCAGCCCTGGTGAGGCCACATCTGGAGTACTGCGTCCAGTTCTGGGCTCCCCAGTACAAGAGGGATGTGGCACTACTGGAGCAAGTCCAGCGAAGGGCTACAAAGATGATTAGGAGACTGGAACATCTCTCTTATGAGGAAAGGCTGAGAGAGCTGGGCCTGTTCAGCCTGGAGAAGAGAAGGCTGAGAGGAGATCTTATCAATGTGTACAAGTATCTGAAGGGAGGGTGTCGAGAGGATGGGACCAGACTCTTTTCAGTGGTGCCCAGCGACAGGACGCGAGGCAACGGGCACAAACTGAAACACAGACACTTCCATCTGAACAGGAGGAAAAACTTTTTCACTGTGAGGGTGGCAGAGCACTGGAACAGGTTGCCCAGAGAGGTGGTGGAGTCTCCTTCTCTGGAGATATTCAAAACGCGCCTGGATGCAATCCTGTGCAATGTGCTGTAGGTGACCCTGCTTGAGCAGGGGGGTTGGACTTAGACGATCTCCAGAGGTCCCTTCCTCAACCATTCTGTGATTCTGTGTGTGAACATGCACACATTCATAAGTGAATGTTTCAGCTACAGCAACAGAAGAGAGAATCAGACTTTTCACAGACTAATCTTCCTTGAATATTCACCCCAATACTCCCCTCTCATCCCACTTTTTTACAGTCATGCATGAATGAGTCCCAATTTCTGTGAATGTATTTGTTATTTGTAAGTAGTTCCAAGAGAAAAGTATATATACTGTTAGAGTAAATAATGTATGGGTTGTTCAAACTGTTTGATTAGGTTTTCTCAAAGCTGGCTGAAAAGCAGGATTTCCATCTTGCGAGGATTTTTAGTGAGGATTTTTAATAGAAATATGAATTTGGTCCAATTGGCCTGAAAACTTTTTTTAATTTCCTATGAACTGAAAAAATGTACTCTGGAGACATTGGCAAAGGATGTCTCATGAGGCAACCAAGCTGAGGAGAAAGTCAGTCTGACTTTAACCTTCCTCCCACCCCATTTTTCCCTGCTCTGTTTCCCTGCTGTGATGCGGTAATGTTGCCATCCCTGTAACACAGCCCAGGCTTGCACTGGCACAGACAGTCCTGCTCTTCCTCTTCCTCCTCCCTTCTCCAACATCTCCATTGCGGGGTGTGAGGGGAATTAATCTAGAAACAAAAAATTCACTGTGTATCTGTCCCTTGGCAACTGGTGGCCACACAGGAAAGAAGGCAGCACCCAAGCAAGAGTAGGAGATGACTTCTTCCCTGGCCTTCAAGAAAAGTATTTTAGCAGAAACAAAGCATTTCATTCTTCCCCAGTGGGCACCTTCTGATGAAATTCATGATGCACTGAATGAGTGCTACTGTTCCTGCTATGTGTGCCTAATCTGAAGGAAAGAACCCTACCTATTGGGCTTTGGATTAAGCCTTTGCTAACAGGGCATGATTAAAATGGATAATGAAAGAAAAGAAAAAGTGCATAATACTACAATGGGGTCTGACCTAAACTGAATGTGAAGGGCTAGCCCATCTGTTTTCCCGACTGACATCTCTACTTTGATCTGCATGACGTTTTCTGCCTCCAGACTCTCCCTCATACTTGTGAAAAGTTTTGATCCTGATCTGGTCATTGTAGCTGAAATGGGAAGGGAAAAAAAAAATTGCCAGCAAAGGAAAGGCTCCACAAAATAGACTGTGGAAGGAAATTAAAGATAAGAAGAGCTATGAGAGACTCACTGTTGAAATGCGCATTTCACTGACAGGGCATTCGCAACAACGAATGATAAAAAGGAGGAGGACACATTCCCTGGACACATGGGAAGTCAGTGGGCTTTCTGCTATGCACAGGAAAAGATGCGGGGCACAAAAAAGGACTGGAGCCCTGTCCCCTGCCAAAATACCTCTAATGGATGGGTCTCATCTTGGGCTCCTTTGGCCATTCCCCAGCAGTTAACCAGAGTGCATGGTGGGGCTCTGTGATGAGGAAGAGATGCCCGTTCCCTTTTAGCGTGGTGTCACCATGGGACAACCACTGCCTGCAGGTCTACATGCTTGCATCCTGACTTGATGAGTCAGGAAATCCTCTCCAGTCCTGTGTTCATAAGTTTAAAAAGTACTGATTTAAGGCATTTTTAGATTTAACTGGAGTTTTTGGGAGGTTTCTTTCCAGTCAAAACAAAACAAAAAAAACCCCAAACCACATTGCCAGATGCTACGCTGCTAGTTTATCGTAAAACAAAGAAAGCAGTAATTTTATCACAGATACATATGGTACAGGGCTGATGGAGTTAGGCTGAGAAATCAGAGGCTTCAGAGAGGCCAGGAGACTGGCTGTGCAATAAGTGTACTTTTTTATGATGAGAGATGGTCAAAAAACTTGAATTTGTATCACAAAAGAAAGCTCCAGAATTTTCTTCCTGAACAGGGACAAAAAGGGATTTTTAAATGGGAAATGTTGAAAGCTGCTGGCCTGATCTTCAGTGTCCCATGAATCCACCGCAGTGACTCATGGAAGCTGCGGTTCTCATGATCTGCTCTCCTCCAGGGCTGGCGCTCCCCATTCAGATGACTCTTTCCATCACGAGCTGTAGGAGGCCAAATATAAAGAATACTGTGGTGCACTGTGGAAAATGTGCTCTAGCCCAAGAGCCAAAGAGGAAGGAGAAGGGGGGCTTGCAGCACTTGAATTACCACTCCCATGAGACAATAGGACTAAAAAGATGACTGGAAAATGAGGTTGAAATGAGACACTGTGATTTTTGTTATGACCACTTTTTGTGATTTGGGTTAGCACATTCTGAAGCTGGAAATTTTATTTTTTGTGATGGGAAATCAAAAGCTTCTGACAAAATCAAAACTTTCTCATGGAAAACATGTTTGGCAGAATTCACATTTTCTTTTAGCAAAAGCAGTGATGTTTCAATGGACTTTCTGATCTATTCTGCTTCCCATATTTAGCCCTGTTTCAAATGGGACTGCGCATGGGGAGCAATTGCTACATCCATAACTACACTTATGTAGGTGCCTAGTTAACCAGTTTGATCAACCGTCACTGGGCTTATATCTGCGAATGTACTTGTAATTCTTTTTGAAAATGTTGCTTTAAAAGTATTAGCTCCCAGGAGGCTGTATGATAATAATAGAATAATATTTACAGCGATGACATATGGTGTCCCTTCTCTTCACTGTAGCTGGAGCTCTGAGCCCACATACTTGGCAGCCTGATTCAGCAAACCTTAAGAGGTCTAGTGGAACGGATTTGCTAGAATTTCAGGCTTTTGTGTGCAAGCTCTCATGCTGAAAATATAGCTTGAGTGTTTGGTAGTTGTAACAGATCTTGTTCCGAAGTTGCATAGTTTCTAGAGTGAGACATACACACATGGTGTAAGAATGGGTCCCTTTATAAGTCCCAGGTCTAACAGACTCATCAAAATAATTAATAGGGTGTCCACCATGCATTACCTCTCTGCTTGTTCTGTGAAACATGCCAGCTCTTGCAGTTTTG
This sequence comes from Apteryx mantelli, assembly GCF_036417845.1. Taxonomy (NCBI): domain Eukaryota; kingdom Metazoa; phylum Chordata; class Aves; order Apterygiformes; family Apterygidae; genus Apteryx; species Apteryx mantelli. Next base: position 111,387,438 of record NC_089979.1, read on the forward strand.
TCAAGCTGGGTGGGATCTGGTGATTTTTCATAAGCCCCAGCCTGAAGACTACATGGGAATCTCCAATCCTATTTTGAGAAAAAATAAATTACTAACCCTTACAGAGATGCTCTGGAAAGTGGCTCAGATGAATTTGAAGGTTCAGAGTATTGAAAATATTTCCCTCTCTTCCCTGCGAGCAGTGGCAGAAGAGTGAGGAGAGCCCTTGTATAATGGGTGGCACAAAGTCCACCGACTACAACATGCCCTTTCCTCTCTGTAAGTGGCAGTCCCCTTCTGTATGGTTCCTTCCATGATGAGTGGCACCGGTCCAACCAGATGGGAGAGTGGGGTGCTATGGAAAATTAAGTTTTGCTACAGAACCAAGCTGCTTGGTAGAAACAAGCCATCTATCAAGTAGCCGGCTCAGCCATGGGAAGCAAAATACGACCCCATCTTTGCAAAAGGACTGGAGAGAATAACTCTCCATGTTACCATGTTGGCCTTTTTCTTGTGAAATTTAATGTATTGGGTATTATGCAGTATATTCTCTTCCTTGGGCAATAGCATCTTAAATATAAATCACTTTAAAGAGCAAAACACCATTGGACAGACAAAATTGTCTGGTTCATCTGAAAGCAGAAGAAATCTGTGTTATGCTGTCCCATAGTGTCTCTGATACATAGTCAGCAAGCCAGTAACAGTCATGGGAGGATATTAAACCTACCCTTTGTTACAGTTGTTGCATAGTCCTCCAAATCTGATATCATATTTACATATTTCAGATGGTCCTACAGAGTCTTCAGGAGCTTTATAAAATGACAAGGAGGAAGTGCCCTCAATGCAAAATTAGAAACAGAAAGTGACCAGTTCAACCATTGGGCTCTTGACCAAGAACAGCCTCCATGGGCAGGAGGGGACAGGACTCCCAGAATTTCCCAGGGACCAGAGAAGGCAAACAGGATAAAGCAGATAATTTGCATTGACCGACTACTTTGAGTGACTAGGAACACAGGCTGAAATGGCAAGTTGCTCATTTTATACATATATGGATTACTTAATCAGTGTAAATTAATAGTGGCATCTTAATGTTTTCTCTCTGCTGCATTGAGGAACCATGAAGAACATAAAACATATGGATGACATGCAAAACATAAAATAAACTTGCAAATAAGGGGGAGAAATTTGGAGTGGTTTATAGGAGACTGAGTGATTTTTGTCCTTTTAAAGGAAAGAAGTATGGCTTTCAGAGTTGTGGAATTGGGGGTTTGTTTTCTGTCCCTTGTACTGAAACTGTGAGTCTTACTCAGACCACAAAACCTGCTAAGGAAACAGTGAAATGCTACCACAAGAGTAAAGGTAGTGAAAACTGCAGACTTGAGAGGGGAAGAGCCCATTTTATGGGACTTTCTTTTACTAGCCTTTGTTTCAGAATGAATAACTAAAACTTGGAAAAGATAATTTGTTTAGCATTTCTTCAGTTCACAGTGAACATCCTCAAGGTCTCCAAGAGTTCTTTGAGATGAACTAGGGCACATCTGAGTTAACCATCTAGATATTTCTAAAAGAAAAATTCAAGAGTTAAATGCAAGTGAGAGGAATCAGGAAGCTGAACTGCTCAGGCTGCTTTTAAATGACATCAAAAAATCAAGCCAGTCACAATTCCAATACAGAAAACCCTTTGCAGATTCACCTTTGATAAATGATGAAGCCCTTTGAGGTAGGGAAGAGTTGCAGCTGGCAAGATAGGATGCCTGATCCACTACTAGAAGGGAGGTGTTCCTAATTTTTTTTTTTTTCCGGATCACTGGATTTCTCAATTTCAGGTGAAAAAGCATCAGACTAGAGAGCTTGCATTGCTATCTTCTGAGTGAGTGGAAGCAGTCTTTGGGAACCCCTAGCACTGGGTAGCCCTAGAATATTAAACAACATTCAGATTTTTTTCCTGTTTAGAAGCGATTTCATCCTGTCATTCCTTAGTTTGTTAAGTCACTCACTGTTTTCTTTGCAGAGTTGCCTTTGATTTTATTGTTCTGTCCAGGGGCTTGTTTGGTGCTGCAGAGATAAAAGGTACCACTGAGGAAGAGAAAGAATGAAGAAGTCACCCAGTCTTTTCAAAAATAGCTCTGTTTTATCAGCTCTGTTTTAATAGCTCTGTTTTAGAACCGAAAGTTTGATGAGGTGAGAATGTCAGGCATGGAAAGAATCTGGAGCCGGCATATTTCGGTGGCAAGCAGGAGGGGCCAGGGCGCTGTGCTCAGGTGTTATGTGGGGTCTGTTGCCTATATGCATGCTATCACATACATCATCCAGAAGAAAACAGGGCTGTGACTTGATCAGCAAAATTAGCTACATGACCAGCAGCAAAACTTTTTGCATTCTCTCTGCCCTTCCCCTTTTACATGAGTTTCCATGTTTTGGGGAGGAAAGGGAAAAGAATAGCTAATTGCCTTGAGTGGCTCATTCTGTAGCAGAGAATGGTAATTAAGCATGTAGGAGAGTTTGGCGCTCAGAGAACAGAGGATGCAAAGGGGACTGAAACACACGGCTTATTTTGATTCAAAACCTGTGAGGATTGAAGGCTCTCATTTTGTGTCATTGTTTTTCTTGCTTGCAGGGGAAAAATAAATGAGGCCCAGACAGCTGTCTGAGTTGTCCTACTCTGAGTACCCAGAGGAGTCCCGTGGGAACAGGGCTTGCTCTTGCTACCTCCGCTGTCACCCACAGCTGGTCCTTCACACCCCTCTGCTCCTTCTACCCCCTTTCCTGTCACTTGTCTCCATGCCGAAACTGCTCGAGGGGCATTAGACCTTTTCTCCTCATACATGTAGAAGAGGGGGGAAAAGGAGCTGGACTGGTGATTTTCATTCTTTTCCTCAGTCCTGAAGATGGAGAGGCAGATAGGGGTCTTCACCTGTCCTCTCCCTCAGCGTAAGGTGGAAGATGGGAGCACAACTGGCTTCTCTGGCTTGCCGGAGAATGCCATTCCCAGCGCTTAGCTTTGATGGTGCTTTTCCTTGTTATCGCTGCTGAGAGAGCTGGGAGTGAGGGGTGTGTGCCCCACAGCTCCTGCTGGGTTGGGGTCCTGGCTCCAGTGCCTGCCGAGCTTCAGTGGAGAAGCCATGCATGGGGACCAGTCTGCATGTGGCCAGGTGGGGATGCAGGGAAGTCTGCCACCAAGTTAACTGCTGTTCATGCACTTCAATTCACATATTCAATAGTCCTGGAAAGCACAGATACAGCCTCAGTACCAAGCTGTCCCTTTTTGTGTCAGGTAATTTAATTTCTTCCTGGAGGGACCAACGTTCAGATGATGAAAAGCCTTTGTCTTTGCAAGGGGCTGCGTGAGATGGCAGCAGATGAAATCTCCCAGAATCAAAGAAAACATGACCACCAACTAGGTCCAAGTTACCATCCTTTGGATTTCCATACAGACTGCAGCTGTCCTGCTGGTGCCCTTTCCAAAATCAAAGCCCTCCACTCCGACAGCCAGTTAGCGGGACTACAGCTGCCTCTTGGAGAGGAGTGAAACAAGCTGGCATGAGTTATCTTGTGTTCTCTCAATGGAAAGTTACATTTTCCTTCTATGACAGCATCCAATTGGGATACTAAAATAACTTTCCAGTTCTTAATTAAGCTTTTACTTCCTTATTGGGAATAAATGATGGTACAGAAAGGTCGAGATCTGCCCATTACAAATAAACAGATAGGGGATATGAACAAAGAATCCTGACTCCTAGGTCCGCCCAGGCTAATACCAGACAATCCCAATTCGTCTTGATGTGTATACAGACACTTACCTTTAGCGGACTGAGATTTTATTTGGAGACTGAGGCTCCAACCTAAGGAAAGCTAACGGAAATAAAAAATGCTACCAAATGTTGTTTCTGTAATTCTCTCTCTGATTTTTCCATTTTCAATTAAATAAGTATTTTTAAATGTTTCTTTCTTTTCCTTTCTGATACAGGGACAGGAAAAGCACGACAATATTCCTAAAAATATATACATGTGTGTGTGACTGTGTGTGTGTATATATACACATATATTATATATATTTCCAGAGACTAGGGAAGAAAATTCTGCAAAGTTTACAGGCTAATAGCAGCTCTCTGTTATGATTCTAGTCAATGTATGGGAAATGACAACGAAGTTCAATCCAAAATTCTGAATTTACATTTCTAGTTTGGTGATCCAAGTGGTTTAAAATAGTCATTCTCTTCTCCCACTAACCCTCCTCACTTCCATTCCATTCTCATTTGCCATTCTTGGAAATGGTATCATGACTTTGTTTAATTGACCGGAAAAATCACTGCTTGCAGCAGAACTTGTAAAAGAGAACTTCCCTCTGGCTTTGCCTACAAACAGTTCAAAAAGAAACCAAATAAATAAACGGGATTTGCTGTCAATCACTATAAGCCGTAATATTATTTGTAATATGCACAGTGGTTACATTCATACCTGTTCTGTGAGTATATGAATATATGTAGGACTTCAAGTATAATCTCCAAAGAGCTAATTTTTCAGACATATTTATTTATTTGCAGATAAGCCCTTATGTATGACTCTTCAGTCATACACTTTGCTTTTATACAAATGTTTCTTCACTGAAGTTGATGGAGTTAATCTTGATATGTACCCAGTGCATGTTAGGATCCCTGAGTTTAAATGGCCCTGAAATACTGGATTTTGTAGAGCTAACCGGATGATCCTTCCAAAACATGTGATAAATACTATCCTCATCTGGGAAGAAGGAAAAGAAAAGCACAGCTTTTGTTGCTAGCTTGCTGTTGTGTATCTTTCTCATACTCATGATATTATTTTATGATCGTATTTTTATGGTGGTTTATAACTGATGTCACTGGAACATCCTGACAGCAGAATGCCTGTTATAAGTTAAAACGCTGTTGGATGAACAGTGACACAGTCATATCAAGGCTACAAGTAACTTCTTAAATTGTGAGCATCATGAGGCTCCTGAGCTGAACCTTGGGGGAACTGAACTGTGGAAACTGGGCTCACTTTAGAGGTATAGGACTGATTATGTTTATGGGTAGAAAAGATAAACATGGGGATAGGTGACCTTGCAAAAGTAGTGTTTAAGTTAAATAAAATCACTCCAACAAGACCATTTGGTCTCCCCTCTCCCTTTCAAAAAAATAAAATAAAATTTCAAATCTGTGTTAACAGAGGCCCTGACCAGAAATGCATTGTAAGCTGTTAATTCATCAGAATAGCTGAATTGTTCCTTTTTTAAATTAATTTTAGCATTTTAAATCTTGTTTGTGTGCTATTTTGTACCAAAAGTACCAGAATGAAATTAAATACTGGAGTGAGGGAGTCTGTTCTGGCTACTGGTGGAACAATTCTGTGCTTGAGTGAGCCTAATTTCTTACTGAATTAAGAAATACAAAAAATTCCTTATCAAAAGCTAAGGAATTTGTATACTTTTCTGAAGCAAACTGCAAATCAAATACCAAGAAAGTCAGGCCACTTTGCTGAGCAAGATTTTCATTTCTCCTAAGAGGTTTCCTTGAGTTGTGTGTCACTTGGCAACAGTATTTTTCATCTTGCCAGGAGATGTTTCCAGTGCATTACATGTGACAGGAATTTAGGTGGCAATAAAATGAAACCTTACAAATAAGCCCTGTATTTCCTTTGCGATGTTATTCTTCACAACCAGTCAGTATTGAATACATGCTGTATTTAGAAGACCAAATTGTCTACTGATTAGGGTGTAGGGCTTCGATCTAGGAAAGGAGTGATGTCCTGGGCTCAGTGACTTTGCTGCAACTGGGTTTAGGATTTTCACCCTGGCTGAATGTTTTTAAGCAACTTACTCTGGGTTGTGTCTACAGAAGGATGTATTTACTTGACCCCTGGTGTCTAGACTTTTTGGAGCCTGGGAGAAGGTCTGGAGCCATGGGATCTAATTCTGAGACATCTATCCTGAGCAGCGACGGATGACAAATGAAAGTGAGGTGTCTTAAATTTCCCCCCTCTCTGTGCACCGAGCACAGGCTGACGTGGAAGGACCTATGTCAGGTTGGGATTTACAGCCCTGTGGCCTTTTCTGGAGTTCAGCATCTGTACTGTTCCTTCCCCAAACTGAGGCAAAGTCACTCTTTTCTCCTTTGTTTTTTAAATACTTTTTTTTTTTTTTTTAATATAGCAATAGGTTCAGCTGGTCCCACCTTCTTGCCCCTTCACATAAACCACTAGTGGCTGGATCTCTTACCAAAAGCCTCACACCACAAACATCTCCCACTTTCCGGGAAGTGCCTTAACTGCCTGGCTATCGGCTGTTCTGGGAAGGGCACTCTCCAGTCCTCCTGCTGGAGTTGCCCTGCTAGGTAGGAAAGGGTTCAGGTCCATGGGGGAAGAGAAAGAAAAAGAGAGAATAGGGAAAAATGAGTGTGGCTCTATAGATTAGTGGGAAGAACACTCATCCGTGGAGGTGGGCAGCTCATCTCCTATCCTGGTGAAATTGCTGGGGAAGGCATTGGATTTGAGTCATGTGCTCGAATCCTACTCTCCTATTCTGAGTGATAGGCAGATGCATAAAAGGCGGGCATAGCCTTTGACTGTGCTTTTAACTGTTTGCAGCACTACAGGTTTGCTCTGATCATACCTGTGGGATCAAGCTTTTCGTGGGAAATCAGCAGAGCAGTGCCTGCATGAAGGGTGCTGATGGGGCTTGGGCAGAGTTAGCAGCAGCCTGGAGCTGGCTCCAGGTGCGTGCAGAGGTGGCAGGCACCTCAGAAAACGTTACTGGCAGAGATGTCGTCATCTACAGACTTGAGAAATCTGTGGTCTAAACATGGGTTTGGAGATTCAACCTTCTGTCTCTGGGTGTCTAAACCCAGTGTGGTGCCTAGCTTCATTTGTGGATCTGGTCTTAACCTGTGTGTGCCTCTGTTTTCATATCTGTAAAATTTGGAAACTTCTGCACCTAAGACATGAGGCTAAATAAATATGGTTTAAGCCAGACCTTCTTGCAGTTAATGGAAAGACACTTGTGAGCTTGCGCAGGCCCTGGAGAAACTCTTGTAAATCCTTGCGAAAGCACATTAGGATTCCTCCAATGGAAGGTGCTATAGACATGGTGAGTATTTAAGATATTTATTCTAGTAAAAAATCCATATTAAAATTAGATGGGTAGCCTATTTTATTTATGATAAGAAAATAATTGTGCGGAGCTTAATCAAAATAGCATGAGAAACAGGGAGATATAACAGTACTGTCTGTTTTCAGTACTGTGGTAGCGGCTACAGTGTTTACCAAATATGTATGCATTTGTGTAAACTCATGTGACATTATTACAGAAATAGTCACTTTCTTCAGAAGAGTGTCCTGTTGCTAATGCTGCTCAGTGAACCTGGCATTGCCAGAATCCAGGACGTCAGTGCTCTGGTGCCAGCTCAGTTGCTGGGTTGCTAAATGGCCTCAGAGAAATCGCTTCTCTTTGCTCCTCCAACCTTCAGTGAAATGGAATTAGATTTAGTATTTTTCCTGAAGTGCTTTTCCAGGGTGCTTCGTAAGGGCAGACTGTTTGCTTGGTTTGCAAGAGAACGAGAGCTCCCCATCCAGGCACAGCAGGAATCCTTGAAGGATGTTAGAAACACAGCCCCATATAGCCCGGGTTCCACAGAGTGTGGGGGCGTGGGTACAGCCCTAAGCGTGTGAAGGGTTTCACTGATTTCAGGGCATCACATTTTGCTGCTGCTGAAGATTTTTTTTTCAGGTAGGGTGCTATCTCCTTAGACAGCAGAAATAAGAGCAGACATACTCTCAGACCAAAAAGGGGTTGAGAGTAACTTCCTACCTAGTCGCAGGGAGACGTGTTATGAGGCATTTTACAAATGTGCAAAGATAGGGTTACTGGTCTAGAAAGTTCAAAGGTAGGCACAGCCAGAGAGTGGAATAAAGTTAGCTTGGAAAGAAAATCAAGAAAATGTGGGACTTGTAACAACAATAGCACTTGCTTTTTTTCACATGCTTTCATAGGATATGCTAAGACTTTCCCTTCAATTTTTGGATATGTTAGTTCCTGCAGAGCTTAACTGGAAATTTTTGGGGTACAACAGTGACTGGAGAGGGAATCAGAGAATCACAGAATTACAGAATCACTGAGGCTGGAAGGGACCTCTGGAGATCATCTAGTCCAACCCCCCTGCTCAAGCAGGGTCACCTAGAGCACGTTGCACAGGATTGCATCCAGGCGCGTTTTGAATATCTCCAGAGAAGGAGACTCCACCACCTCTCTGGGCAACCTGTGCCAGTGCTCTGTCACCCTCACAGTGAAAAAGTTTTTCCTCCTGTTCAGATGGAAGTGTCTGTGTTTCAGTTTGTGCCCGTTGCCTCGCGTCCTGTCGCTGGGCACCACTGAAAAGAGTCTGGTCCCATCCTCTCGACACCCTCCCTTCAGATACTTGTACACATTGATAAGATCTCCTCTCAGCCTTCTCTTCTCCAGGCTGAACAGGCCCAGCTCTCTCAGCCTTTCCTCATAAGAGAGATGTTCCAGTCCCCTAATCATCTTTGTAGCCCTTCGCTGGACTTGCTCCAGTAGTGCCACATCCCTCTTGTACTGGGGAGCCCAGAACTGGACGCAGTACTCCAGATGTGGCCTCACCAGGGCTGAGGAGAGGGGGAGAATCACCTCCCTCGACCTGCTGGCAACACTCTTCCTGATGCAGCCCAGGATACCACTGGCCTTCTTGGCCACAAGGGCACATTGCTGCCTCATGGTTAACTTGGTGTCCACCAGCACTCCCAGGTCCTTCTCGGCAGAGCTGCTTCCCAGCAGGTCAACCCCCAACCTGTACTGGGGCATGGGGTTATTCTTCCCCAGGTGCAGGACCCTGCACTTGCCTTTGTTGAACTTCAGGAGGTTCCTCTCCGCCCACCTCTCCAGCCTGTCCAAGTCTCTTTGAATGGCAGCACAGCCCTCTGGTGTATCCGCCACTCCTCCCAGTTTGGTATCATCAGCAAACTTGCTGAGGGTGCACTCTGTCCCTTCATCCAGGTCATTGATGAAGAAGTTGAACAAGACTGGACCCAGTACTGACCCCTGGGGGACACCGCTAGCTACAGGCCTCCAACTAGACTCTGCACTGCTGATCACAACCCTCTGAGCTCTGCCATTCAGCCAGTTCTCAATCCACCTCACTGTCCACTCATCTAACCCACACTTCCTGAGCTTGTCTATGAGGATGTTATGGGAGACAGTGTCAAAAGCCTTGCTGAAGGGAAGAGTTATCTCAGGTTGAAAAAAATACAATATTTCTCCTTACTGCATCCTGCTGTATCAAAAATATCTTTGAATTCCTCTGGCTTCTTATTGTCTGTTTAGATCATACACAGCACCCATTGTATGTTCTAACCAGTCTTAATTCTTTGCAAATGTTCAACCCTGAAACTGCCTGTGTTTCCAGTCCCACTGTCATAAAAGCAATTGACTTCATAGGGTTCTTATGCATTTGCCTAGTTACTGATATTTCTCTCCACTGTATGATGCTAATTTAACTTTTACTTTTTTCCATCTCAGATTTATTCCTGATTTTCTGTATACATTTTTTTTTTGTCCTGGCAGTATGTTGGCCCGGGCTCCAAGTATCAAATTTAACTGTGACAGGGTCTCTATTCAATTCCAAAGTTATTTTCCATTCTTTATTTTCCTCAGTATTGACATGGGACACAGTTCCAATAAACAGTTCGTATAGCATAGTATCTCTGACTGCATACACATTTCTGCAAGCTGGGCTTTGGGATTTTTCCATCTCTGCATATATTCCCATATGCAGAACATGTATTTGTGGGATATTTAGTAATACGTCTCCCATAAACCAAATTTTGCCGGAGTTTATTGCTCACTGGTTGCACAATTGTTCTTTATTAAAAAAAACCTCCTCCTAGTTCTTAAAAAAGCATTCTGTGCACTTCACCTTCAGTTATTTTTACTATGTGACCTTGCATAATGAAACCCCTCCAATACCTCAGATAAACAGCAGTGTGCAACTTTTCAACTTCCAGAAGGGTGTTGTGAGATTTAATACGCTATCTTTGGGATATGCAAACAGCCCTGCTTAGCTCAAAGATAATATGGCCCAAATAATTCAAAGATAAGGAAATACTAAAAGGAGGTTCCTACTAGCAACATACTGTTGTAAATTAAAATGAGTGGATCTTGCCTTTTGTTCTTAAATGTGCTACCTAGAAATTTTTTCTTGGAGGAGACTGTTGGCTTTTTTGTTTGTATTTTCAAAAGTATATAAATACATGTGAATACTATAGTCATCTGTGAATTGGTACTTGACACGTTCTGTAGCCATCTCTAAGGTTTGCAGAGGCTCTAATAATAATGTATTCAGGAGCTTGTGAATTCTGTGCTCAGTCTCACAGAGGTAAAGTTGAGTAAGCATTGCACATTTCAGTCTTGTATATTGAAGGTGTAAGCAGGATTTAACTGATGCAAGAGCCCTGTGTTGGACCTCTGCACAGGGATCAAGAAGAGGGTAGTGAGCTATCTGAAGCTTGAATGAAGAATATCTTCTGAATGCTGTCACTTTCTCAGTGAATATGTGCACTTACATCATTTACTTGCTACTTTTGAACAAGGGAAAAAAAAAACTAGTAAAAATACAAGTCTGTTCATGAACAATCATAAATACAAAAGGGACATAAAATCTTATTAAATAAGCGACACCAAATAATTTGCTCCATCCAGATTTTTCTAGTAACATACTTAACTCAGTTGAATTGCATTTCCTGACATTTAATGACACACTGAGTAATTTCTGGTATATACATTTAACCAGGAAAAACAGGAAATTCACCTCTATGCAGAAAGCCAACAAAAGACCTGCGTGTTGTGTCAAAGTTAAAACCGCAGTAGGAACTTTAACATATTCATTTCCTGATTTCTTGTTATATTAATTATGCATCCTTTGCCTGTCATTAATTGAGGCCCAAGACTTTCACAACAGGTGTGTGAAGTTAGGCTCATGTCCTTGTCAGACAGACACTCAATTAAATAGTCTGATTTTTCAGAAACACTGGATATAGTTCAGCTCCCTTTTGCTGAAAAGCTGCACTTTCAAAAATCACATCATAGGTATTGAATTTAATTCCCCAAATGGCATCTAGTTTTAAGCAGTGAGACTGCAAAAAACAGTAAGTTGAGGTTATTTTGTGAAAACAGAATATGTTCCTTTTCTCTGGTTTATTAACACCTCTACGGTCAACCTGGTAGCAGAGCTTGTCTTTGCCGTGGCTACCAGTACATGCTTTGGAGACAGGGCAATAACAGGGGCAACAAACTAGACAACGATAGAATACCTTATTCCTTTGCCAGTTTATGTATCTAACTGCTCTCAGCCGGTGATGGGTCTGTACTATGTAGCATGAGGGCAGTAACTCCTCCAAACAGATTTGGTTATTGGTTTGATTACAGCGTGAAAATACACTGTGAAAATATTTTTCATTCACCTGGTCCCTAGGCTTCAGACAGTGAGCTACATGTGGGACACTAGAGGGGTCATCACCAAATCCCCATGAAACACCTCACAAACCGTTTTCTCGGGGTGTTTTCTGTGCATAGGTGCTTTGTGAGTAGTAAAATCAGTGGTCCAGAACAGGAAGAATGACTTGTGTCTTTTGCTGTACAACTACAAAGGACTTGAATTCATGTGAAAGGCTGTTGTTACCTGCTAGTGTTGCTGAGTACTTCTGGCGTCAAAGGCCAGAATATTACCAGGCAGACAATGAGGAATCTGTACCCATGACTGTCTCCATGAAATACAGGGAAGAGGTCAAAAAACACATCTTCAGCCCTCAAGAGCTAAACTGCTCTGATTTACTGATAGCATTCATGAGGCAGACACTGAAAAGCTCTTGGTACTGGCTGCAGCAGAGCTTGCTTGGTAAAATATGCTGGATTTAGTGGTCTCAGGAAATGATGCAAATACCATGAGATTTAAAGAAAACAAGAACCATGATAAAATTATTAAGCTAAGTGGTACAAGTTTAAATGGGTCTCAACAGTTTCTGTTTCAGGGTGAAGTTGCAGCGAGGACTGTTAAGCATTGGAGGAGTGAAGTCCTCAAGCAGACTCTTGATGCGGGTAGAGGGGCAAGGAAGCAAGGTCATCTTCCTGCCAGTCTTGGTAAACTTATGATAGGAATTCTTTAACAAAGATGGAGTGATCCTGGATTTAGGATTTTTTTTTTCAGTGTGTTGATATCCCCCAAAAGATGCTGAAATGAAACTTGGGCGCTTCCTGCTTGTTGACAAATCATATTGGTATTGTAAGAGCTGCCTTGGTTGGTTTTACCAAGAGCCAAGAAGATACATTTATCTCCTTAAGGCATAATTTGTGAAGCTTTTTCACATTCCTTTGAAGAATGGCCAAAAATGATGGTGGGAAAGGGCAGGTCACTCCTGGTGATGCTGGGAAACCACTCAGGTTCATGGTTTGTGCGATTCCCCCCAGCGCGCAAAGGTAGTCAGCTTGTCAGATGTATGTCCAAGTCAGACTGAGAGGAGCTGCTGGAGCTATTCTGGCCATGCAGGACACCGTCTGCTTCCTGCAATTGTCCAAGCACTTTCACTCCACACATTTCCTGCTCCTGCAGGGAGCTGGAGCGCCGGTGGTTTTGTCCTGCTTGTTTTGGGGACACTGTGTGAATTATGGTGTGCATAGAAGGAGTCTTTTGTATCCTTGCGAGCAGTTATATGGTTCCTTGTGATTTCAGGAGACCAGATGTGATGATCCAGCCATTCTCTGCCCATCACATGCTCCTAAATTAAAAAAGCTTTCATACCTGTTCAAACAGTCAAAAATTGGGGTGAAGATTTTCCTAGCACAACTATGAAAAATCTCATCATTGTTTGTCATTTAAACAAAAAGTTGCCCACCTCTGTTTTGCTGAATGAAAGTAAAACACTATATAATTCTTAGAAGTTAGAGGGATGAGCTGGAATTAATAGAATGAAATTCAGCAATAGGAAGATGTTAAGTAATTTATAGCTACAGAAACAGCCAGATATTTGATCTGTAGAAAATGAGTAGGTCATGCAGCTGAAACTGAAAAAAGTATGTATTTCAATGTAACTAGTGTGTTACTTTTGAGTCATTAATACAAGACTTGTTTAAATTAATTAGAAATCCCAACAAAACTGTAATTCTGTACACTGAGTTGTATGAATGGGAATATTGCTTGTACTGCAGTCTTCCATTGTCCTTGGCTGGAAAGAACATTTATTTGTTTTGGAGCAGCATAATTCTTTTAAAAGGAGATACTGAGAAAAATTGTGGAGAATGAACAACTAAAATGACAAGTTTGAAAGATAAGAGCTAGAATAGTGATTAAAAACAGGCAGGGTTCAGTGCAGAACAGAAGCCTGGGAGGAGACATGCAAATACCCCTTAAAACAGGAAAGAATGCCTTAGGGGGATTAGGACTCAGTTTTTCTCCTCAGGTAATGAGGGCAGAAGAAAGTTACATTAATCAACACTTGGTCAGGGATGGTATAGCGGTAACAAGCCGGATTCACACCACTTTCCATGACCTCCGCAGAGTTGTCCTCATTACGCTTAACAGTGAGTTTGGTGCAGTGCAAGAGAGAGCAGGGAACGGGTAGGGAAGTGCAGAGGAGGCAGAGTAGTGGTCAGGGAGGTCTGAGCGTGCCAAATCAGTCAGCTTTAAAATGCTCTTACCAGACTGATCCGTGGTCCCTTTGGCCCCAGATGACCCCTGCATTGGGACATGCTTTCTCTTCTAATACGTATAAAATGTCTCCTAAAATGTTGTGACGGAGAGACCCTGCTGTCAGACAAAGTCTGTGAGGCAGGGTTATCATTGTATCTTTATCATTAAGCCTTGTGGATCCAAGTTAAACCTTTTCACTGCACATGCCACAACTGAGTTGAGATGCTCTGTCTTCCCTCCTTCTGTTCTTTTGTTCTCCTTCTCTTCTTTGTTTCAATAAAAGCTACTGCAGCATACGCATATCAAAAACCTGAAAGTTGTCTGGCACTTCAGATCAAGGAGTGGATTCAAATTCACTGCCTCAGGATATGTGTCAAGTCACTGTGCTTATCTTGTTCTTATATTTCTGACTTTCCAGTTTTCACTGGGGTAGCTTTCTGCTCCTACTTATTGGTGTTCAAACCACGAGCACCAGAACCTAGTGGAGGATAGCACCTCAATGCTGAAATTGGGCAGGCTTCCCTCCTTTACTTGAGCTGCAGGAGGAAGAAAAAGGAGATTGGGAGCCCTGGGAGGTTAGAGTGAAACTGGCCTGATGTCTGCCTGGTAGCGATAATCCATTATTATTATTATTATTATTATTAGCTATTATGAATGAGGGGTACTGTAGATTCCTTTAAATGACTATTGAAATCTACAGTAGTAACAAAAGCACAGGCCAATGTGTGAGGGAACATGCTGGTGTCAATAATATTTTCCCAAGAGTTAATTTTTCTGCCCTAAATGTAAATGTGTTATGTGACTTCCAGCATTTATTTCTGCAATCTACAGAACTATATTTTTGTCCTCTTTCTCCAGAGTTACTTTGATAAGTCTTTCAGAACCCCTTTGGAAAATCTAACAAAACAAAATAATTTATGAAATGTCTAAATCCAGCAGACCTGTAGAAAGAAAAATTAATGTTCTGAAAATCCTTCTACCAACCCAGCAAAACATGTTGACTAACAAAATATTTAATCAGACATATTGCATGCAGAGGGGGTATGCATGTCTGTGTTTATATTGTGATTCAGGTCTGGTTAGAAGCAGTGGGTAGGCTGCTCTGTTTTTGACATAGTCTGCATTTATATATCTATATATATCTAAATATATAAGCTTGGGAAGATTCCACTTGTATTCGCTTAAAAGGCTTGATAATATTTTTTTCTGTGTGTGTTCATTTTTAACTTATATGTATTTGTATAAAGTAGCAGGAAGTATTAAAAAGAAAAAAAGAACACAGAAAACCCGTGAGGAATTAAGGTTTCATGAGATTTCCTAATATTACTCTGTCAATGAGAGGCCAGATTCTGGATTCTGGCTTTTGACATAGCACGATACCCCAGCCTATAAAAGTCATTTTGAATTCTGCAGGTGTCTCCACCTTGTGCACTGTTGTGCTGTATGGAATTACCAGGACTAAGTACCGAATATTAGCTGTGGGGTCCGAAGCCAGGTCGGGTAACCCTGGCCCCATGTTCAGGTGGCTATCTCTGTTGTAGGGACCCCAGTAGTGTCTCTGCATAGCAGTGTGTTGAGCTGTGATGGTGGACTGGCTCATTTGGAGGTGGCTTGAAGATTCCCGCGTGGCACTTATTTGCACAGTGCAGATGTGCATTTCAGCACCCATCACTGGTGGAACAAATATGTTGGCAATACTGATGTCAGCTCTGTCTTTAGGGACCTTGTGAGGTCTGCTCTGGAAGCAAGGATTCAACTTCTCCATTACCAGTGAGAAGTACAGCATCTGCTTGCAGTACTTTTTGCACGCTGAATGAAGATACAGAAGATTTAAATGTAGATCAGTTAGTAATTTGGAGTGAAAAATGAACAGAAGGAAGCACAGCGTGTTCTGGAAAATGAATAAAGGGTTAAAAGTCTGGAGTTAGAAGTCAGGAGGCTTCTGACCCTGCCATGATCTCTCTGTGAGACCTTGTGCAACTCCTGTTACCTTTCTGCCTCTGTTTCTCCATTTATAAATTATTTCCTGCTCTGTGTCATATGAAGCAGTTCATGCTTGGGCAGTTTTGAACATTAAACGCTCTTAAAAAGGCTAGGTTGTATTATATAATAATACTTTTTTCCCTGGTGTGATGAAGCCAGCGTCTGTTCTCTGACTTGATGGCAGGAAGGAAGGCTCACTCTGAACAGAGCAAAGTACATGAGGGATTGATTAA
Organism: Apteryx mantelli; assembly: GCF_036417845.1. Classification (NCBI taxonomy): domain Eukaryota; kingdom Metazoa; phylum Chordata; class Aves; order Apterygiformes; family Apterygidae; genus Apteryx; species Apteryx mantelli. Next base: position 111,403,342 of record NC_089979.1, read on the forward strand.
AAAAAAGAAGTGGGGGAAGGAGGGAGGAGAAAGGCAGTTGATGGGGAGAGGCAAGCAGTGCAGCAATGTCGATTAATAGACACATCTTAACATGGTGGAAAGCCAAGTCTGACCTTAAATATGATAACATGAGCCTCATATGCAGCAGGATAGCCTAAAAGCAGTTTACTTCAGGAGTTACCATGAGGCTTTAGTAACAGAAACAGCAGGAGGAGGGAGGTTCCGGTATGATGAGGTTAGTCAACCACTGACCTAACTAGCTGCTGTTCCAAAAATGCACCAGAACACTTCACGGAAGATGCTCATTAAAGCAAATGTGCATCTCCCCTGGAGAGCCATACAGAGCTCTTAGTTTTACCAGATCTCCCAGCTGAAGAAGAGCAAAGTACACAAGCAGAGTCACTGGTACGTGCTGGCTGGCCCTGTAAGGTAAGTTAGACCTGCTAAGGGTTTGTGCCATGCATCTTCCCCAGGAGATTTTCATGTTTCAGAAAAAGGGTAAGGTTTTCTTGGGCATGTTTTATAAGAAAATGTGATCTGCATTATTGTAGGAATTGCAAAAATTACTTAAGTATAATAAATAAGGAGGGTTCTTGAGGCACATTTTCATTTTGGTAAATTTAAAACTGCAGGAACATCAGTTTACAAATACATAATATACTAGCAGTGTAAATTGTGTGTGATTAGGAGTGTAAACACACACACACACACACACACACATTTTGCACATGAAATTACAACAGATAAAGACCCATGGCTGAGGGAGGAAGGGGTTACAAGATAACAACCTAGAGTAAGTAACTGGGAGAGTTGTGAATCACTTTGAAGATCAAGACTGAAAGGTTGAACCTCATGCAGTGAAAAAAGGGCAGCCAGTGAAGGGATTTGGAGAGACTGATCGTATTTAGGGCAACAGGCAAAGAAGATAATGTTTCCAACTCTGTTTTACATGGGTGTCAGCCTGGGGAGAGAGGACGAAGTTGTGGCTGTCAGGAGAGAAATTGCTGAAGGTGTAGGCAGATGAAGAGACAGGAAGAAGTCAGATTTTAGTATTATGGAAGGAGTAAGGGGAAGATTCACAATGCAGGAAACAACTGAAACGTTAGAGGCCTGATTTAAATGGAGGACTGCAGGTGAAAAAGGGAGGAGCTGGAGCCTTTCAGATATTTAAGTGGGAGTTTGCTTTTGGTCTTGCTAAATTTTGAGTTGATGGTGAGATGGCAAAGACAGGAAAGCATGATGGCTCTGAAGATAAGGAAACTTACTTGAATATTTTAGGGTGGTTGAAATAGAGGAAACTTGAGATTACCCGAAGCAGCCACTGGTTTACTACTAATCTGCTGCTTCAGGAAATTACCAACAAGAGTAAATAGCCAGGTCTAAGTAAATACATTGAATGAAAGCATGAGGAAAAATACAGAAATTCAGGTCTGAATGTAATGTGTGAGAAACTATTTTGAAGGAAGAAAGTTTAATCTAACCCTAACTCAAACCATGTGTGTCTGGCTTTACTTTCACTACTTTTATCTCTGATCAGTGTACTATCACAACATTAAAATTCGGGATCTGAATCAAAAATTCAATTAACACTGACCTCACATTCTATGTAATTGCTTAAATTCCAGGTTTTTATCTTCACCCGTGTATACATCCTCCCTTCCCCCTCTGCAAAGCCAAGCCGTGTGTGCATACCTGGCTGATTTCCATCCACAGGATTCAAATAAATTTCTGCTTGTTTTGCTTTCCTTGCTGTTACTGGACACCAGTGAGGCAGAGTTTCTTAAAGGTCAACTGTTGCTACTCTCCAGCTTTAAGAAAAGGGAAGAAATTATGCATTTTCAGTACAGATGCAATTGTGACAGTAGTAGCCTGAGCTAGGTGGAATGACATCACTGCATCTGGTACAGTAGTAGCAAATCCGTTGCTGTGGCAATGAGTATGAAGTCTTTTTTCCCCATTTTCAGAGGACATTTTGCAGTCACACAGTCTAGCATAGTTTCCTTGCACAGATACCACCAGACTGCTAAAAGCAGACCAGGTGGGAGATCTGGTGACCCTCTAGACCTTTTGGGACTGGAAACAGACCAGTTACTGTTTCTGGCTCTGGCTGTGTAGGGCATACCTGGGTAGGGACAGAGCTTCTCTGGGCTTTTCCTGTGCATTTGAGACCCTGAGAGCAGAGTCTCAGACCTCCTGAATGCTCCAGCCACCACCCTCAGGGTCCTTTTGAGGTTGTGGGCGTACAGAGCTCCTAGACTGACTGTGTCAGGGTAAATGAGAAGGATACTCATTTCAAGGAGTGCTGGTATAGCCAAATAATTCTTAGCCACAACCATTTACTCTTGTGTTGAAGTGCTATAGGCCTTTGTAAAACTCATGGCCCTGGAAAGCTCCTAGTCCCATCTTCCACCTGGTCAGTCTGAGGTTCACTAAGCAAGACGGGGCCATTTTTTTCTTCTGCTTGTCCCAATGTCTTGTGCCTTACTCAAAGCAGCAACACATGCTGACATAGTCTTTGCCCAGAGTTTCTTTCACATGTGTTGGCTTCCTCCCTAGTCATACTGGCATTTCTTCTGTGGAAAACCATTTTTTACAGGATTCAGAAATTGAATCATTCAAAGTCGAGAGCTACAGGCTGCTGTCTTAATGCATTCTTAGTCACAGTCCTTCACCAGGGTGTCAAGCAGCTTTTCTGGGCAGATTTGTTCTCTGGCACATAATTCAACAGGTTTATGTTTCTGTTACATTTGGACATGCAATCAGTAGAACATGAGGCAGATTTGCCAGTTTAACACAGGCACGTCTTGCTCTGTCATACCACCTTTTGAGAGCGTGTCAGCAGGGATGAGTAGATAGAGCAGTAGAAAGGGACCCCAGGTTGCTTTTTATTCCTAGCTCTTGCTATTGACCCTGTGACTTGACTCCATAAAATCACTTTAGTTTCCACTGCCACTCTCTATCCATTTGTCTTCCTCACCCACTGTGTCTGTCACGTTTACATATTTGTACAATGTCCAGCATTGCAACTGGTCCTGGTACATCAGCCAGGACCTCTAGGCCCCTGTGACACTGCTGCAAAGAATAATTCTCTCTATCACCAGACTTTATAATTGCTAACAGGCTGAGTATGGGCATGTATGAGAGAAGAGGGCTGTGGAGCCAGATGCATGGCCTCTCCTATCTGTTGCATCCCAGGGCCTGCAGGGCCATGCATGTGGGCATACTTGCATGCCCATCACATGCACGTTTTTCTGGTAGTGCTATCATTGGCTAACACTAAATAAAGACTGTTGTAGGAAAATATACTATTTACTTAGATGGAGAGAAGGAAATAAGAGAGAGGCATATAAAGTCCTAGTGATTTTCGTGTGGCCTATAAAGCAAATGCAGGCACAGCATAGAAACTGTTCTCTCTTGCTTATACTACCTCCCTTTCTCATCATCTGCTCCCAAGTCATCAGCTCATTTTTCCTTTTCATGTGCCTTCCCCCCAACATGCTGTTGTGACAGCCCCATTTAAAGTCTGTCCCTTGAAATTTGGCGGAGGGAGAAGAGCTGTAACTCTAAAATGGCTGGATCTTGCTTACTGTATCTTCACCTATGAAAGGCCGGGAGTGTTCTTAAATTGTGGAATGTTTTCCATTCCTTATGTTGACAGAGGTAAAACAGTCTCCTATTGTGATTTGCCTTGTCAAAGAATCTTCTTTTATCCTACTTACTTCTCTGTGCTTCCTTAAGTCAGCCAAAATGCAACAAGCCTGATTTTAATAAGTTTGAACAATAACTTTGCAAGCAGCTTGTAGAGAGTGAGATCTCTCCAAAGTCCCTTCTGGACTAAGGTAGCATCACCTCATGTTGCTACCTTGTTTGTCTTCCTTCACTTCATAAGAGGGTGAAGGATTTTAATGTTTATGAAGGGTGCTGGTTTACTTGACTTCAGAGAGTTGAAGTAATCGTGGTCCTTGAAGCAGCCCTTGTGCAAAAATGAAAGCCCAGGCTCTCAGAAGGGGTGGGAGCTTGAGATTAAAAGCCACCTCTAGCCATGACATGTGCTGTCCTCCAGCTGTACTGAGAATAGCAGCTTCAGAGTGCAAGTGTCTAGCACTCAGAGCATATTATATTTTGCACATTTGTTTAGTTCTAATCTTTTCCACAGTTCCCTGCTTGTATTTTCTGAGCATGTGGACTAAGTTTAGCTGAGCATTTTTCTTAGGCATCTTTTTGGTCCTTTAGACAGGGTCCAGCACTGGGAAGCTCTCAGTGCTGAAATGGTTTAGCCACTACAGTAACTGAAGTTACTGAGACCGGGAATGGTTATTAGAACTGTTTCTTGATCCAGAGTCCAAGGAAATAAATTGAAAGATTTAATGGATGTTTATTCAGGCATTCTGATGGCAATTTTTTTCATTGTCATTTTCCCCTACTGTCAGGTTTGTCTGGACCGTGGGGCTCTGTCCCAGGCCCCACATAACATCAACTGTAATAAATAAATGGAGAAGGTATTCACACTTAACACGTGAGAATGTGCCTTCATGTTACAGCCCATCTATCAAACATACACATACTTCAGCTTGGGTATGGATGCAAACCAGGAGGATTTATGATCCCAACTCCCTAAACACAGCTTTAATAAGTGCTACTACAAATATTGCAATAATATAATACATTCTAATGTGTTGGAATGCTGTCCTTGGGGGGCTGTGGGCACTTAAAAAACCCAACCCAAACAACTAAAGCCAATGTTTTAATGAAACAGCTAAAAATCCTTGGACTGAGAGCATCTAAAAGCATTAAACTAGGCATTCATACAGGAACAACTTGTTGATTTAGGGTTCTAAAGAAGCTGTTCACAGGTAGACAGATTTTTACCAAGATGGAAACCATTTTAGCCACATGCAACGTAAAAGGATCCGAAAGTTTTGGCAGAAGTAATTCGGGTCTCCTTTGTCATTTGTCAGATTCAGGTGTAGATTCGGTTGAGTAAAGCAGTTACAAGGAGGTGGAGAGCATCTCTGTTGCTATAAAGAGATGCTTTTTTTTTTAATGAACAAGTGAAACAGAGAAGATGAGTGAGAGGATTAAGAAAGACTATTTGTAGGAGTTGATGCAAGAAGGGCTTCTAGAGCCTCATAACCTACCAAGGTCCCCACAGTGAAGCACTGCTCCCTAAACAGTATGTTGGAGGGAGGCTTGCAGTGTTGCTGTCAGAGCCTGCTCTGCAGCAGGCAATAGCATTACCTTTTCTTGGTGGCACCAAGCAGGAGTTTGGCTTATTAGTTTGGGGTGCTGTAGTGCTTCTAGACTTAAGGTGCCATATCTGCGTAGTGTATCTGTGCATTGAACGGATATACATTTTGGATAAAAAGCACCTTCTTGAGAATCTCTGTGCCATCATATGGTGCAGACATACCTTGTGTGTGGCACCAACTGAGAATGAGAGACACTGTGGTTAGGCCTCTGTGACTCTGGTATAACTCTCCTTCATCAGTACAAGTAAAACAAAAAGATTGCTGGGGACCGTTCTTTCAGGGCTAAATGGGGTCACCTCTGAGTTGGGCAAGAAATAGAAGTTTTATCTCATGGTGTTTAAAGAATTTGGGCTTGTCTCAAATTGGCGTTAAAAGTCATAATAAGCAGTAGAACAAAAACTTTGAAATACTGAATTCTGAAAACATTTTAGAAAGGTTGCTGAGGTGTTTTATTTTGGTAATCAAAATACCTTGCTAAATACTATTTAACAGAGTGCATTTAAAAATAACAAACATTTCCAAAAATATAAGTAAAAAGAGAATGATACTGAAGCTGAACAAAATGAGACCTGAACTTATATGTTCCATTTAGATTCAAATTGTTCTTTCCCCCACCCCCATCAAAACCGATGTTCCTGTTGATGCGAAAGCAATATCCAGTGGGAAATTCTTTTGAGGAACTGTAGTTATGTTCCTTAAAATGAGGCTCTTGTGTAATGGGTTTGTAAACTGTCACCCCCTGACTTTCTCTCTGAGCTTCACCACACCTTGGGAAAGAGGTGCTGTCAAAAAGGAGGAGGTGATAAAATTTGATTCCTTTTGGGAACACTGTTAAAACTCTAAAGCACTTTTACAGGACTCTGAAGAGATTCAGTTAGTGTTATTCTACCCCATAATTGAAAGCGTGAATACGCAGAAGTTGGTCAAACTGGCAGTAACCTCTCTTCATGTGTTAGGGAACACCAGAGGGCTATAAAGTTGCACTGTGTGGAAAATTAAATTCTAGCAGAAATTACATGGGTATAGCCAACAACACCAAGGAGATTGGAAAATGACCAAAATATTAGAAAAACAAGTGACCACAAACCACAGAGAATTCTCAGACCCACAGCACACTAAAAAGTGCTCTAAAGGCTTGGAAAGGAGAATTTATTAAAGACATATGCTTTTGTATATGCATAAAGTGCACAACTATTTTGAAGAGCTTTTAGTACATTTAGCATTTTACAGAGTATCAGGCCAAACAAACCTATGGTGAATTTGCTGTAACACATCCGATTCATCTCCCTCTGCAGTATCGCTTGGTGGTTTAGCAAATATACTGACCGAATGCAGCAAAAAGGATCCACAGAAGTCGGTAAGGTCTGGAGAAACAGGGGAGATGCTGAAGTAGGGAAGGATCCTCCAGTGTTATACTTATTCTTCTTTACTTGTTAAGAGCCTGATTCTGAGACTACCAGTATGTTTTCTCTGATGCAGAGGAGGGCATTTGTGTGAACCAACTGCTCCCCAGTGCAAACCTCTTGCATTGCTGCCCTCACTGTCAAGTTTCAGTTTCCTGCATAGAGTGAATCATTTGATCAGAACAACCCTCTGCCATTGCTTCTTCTCCTTGTTGTTCTCTGTTGACAAGAACCAGGCTCATTTCATTTTCTTTTTACTCCTTGCGCACCTGTCTGCCTCGGAGAGCTCTTCCAGCACCGTATGATGGGCTGCAATGATGGTCGCAGTGGGGGTCTGAACCACACGGTTATCATGGCTTTACATGTAGGATCTCAGTCTCCTGCTTTCTCTCCCCTCTGGGATATTTTCAGATGCTGTGGTCTAAAGTAGCAGCCATGGCTTCCAAAATTTGAGCGGGGAGATTGAAATCATGTGTGTGCGCCTGTGGAGAACAACAAGATTTGCTTTGTACGCTGCTGAACGCTCCCTGGCTCCTCGTAAATGGGCAGGGGGAAGAGCAAACTCCCTTCGCTTGGGAAGGTGTGGTACTGAAAATAGTATGTAAGGGTTAGGAGCAATGATAAAGATTTCTATACTTAAGAAGCTACTGCTAAAAGTGCATATGCCAAATAAGGCTGGGATAATGCCAGATATGGTCTAGCTTATCCAAAAAGCAATGTGCTTGTTTCTAAGAGAGAGGGTCAAAGGTGCAATATCGAAAAGCCTCTTTTGAAATATTGCACTGGGGGTAGGGGGAGTGTCAGGCATTTTAAAAAGGCATTTTTGGAGGCTGTTTTTAAAGAGGCTTCAAACATATTTGTATAATCAGGGTGGGAAGATAGAGAACTTCGTGAGCGCTGCTGCTCTCTATGGCCTTGCCTTTATTAGCACGTTAACCACTGTGAAATCTAGCTCAGTGTGTCCTAAAAGGAACAGAAATCACTGATTCTGTGGCTGGTATTTTGTGGGTCATCCCAACTCAATGAGCATAACATACTTTTCTGTCCTGTTGGTGTTAATGCTAAAGTTACTGTTTTGTGTCCAGGGAGTTTTGCTAAGGCTTCTCTACAGTAGTAATGGGCTATCCCATAGCCTTGCTCCTAATGTTACTGCCACATAGTCCTGACTGCCATCATTACAGTTGTGTCAGCATTTCAGTCAAGAATCCCTATGATCAGAGTTTTATATAGCTGAACAAACACCTCCCCCCCCACACACACACACCAAACTGCTAGGAAATTGAACTTGGCAGGCAAAGCTTGGGGAATGAATTTTTATTTCTTCTTTTTATTTTGGTAACATGTTTAATAGAATCATCTGCAGTTTACTTAAGCAAGGATTTCTCTGCTTATTCCATTTTTTTGCTTTGGGTGGTGGCTACAGAAGAAGAATGATTAAGTGATAGAAACGGGGAAAGGAGTATGTTAGTTTGGGTGTGCTAAAAAAGATCTTCCATGTATAGGCACTGGGCCAACTGATATTGCATGAGTCTTGATTTCAAGGCTCTGTGTCTGCCTAGGATAAGTGAGAGGCATGTCTTAAGCTCTTCTAAATAAATAAATGTCATTTAGGTATGCAGTTGCCACCCTCAAAATCTTTCCAATGTTTTGTTTTGCAATTAGATATTATCTAAACTTCCCTGCACTTAATACAGAGAATACTGAAGCAACTTGTGAATAACGAAATATCAATATTTAGTTACCTCAGACAACTGAAAAGATTTTAAAGGTGGCTGCTGTAGTACAATGGCTGCTATATATTAATGAAATAACCTGTCATTATTACGAGCCTTTGCTGAGGTCAGGGAGCAGAAACTGTCAATCTTGAGCATATAACATCAGGAGTTTCAAAAATAAATCATAAGATTGCTTTTAAAATAATGAGATTTTAGAAAGTATATAATTTCATTTCTTTTTCTTGGATACTGTGTTTGGAGCCCTTAGATACCACATTTTCAGGATTTTTCTGCACCTACCAGGGCCAGAAATTTCTTCTTTTAAAATGAAAACCGAGATCTTCATATAGCAAGATGACTTCTTAAATTGAGGACTTTAAAGAAAACATCACACATCTCAGTATGAACTTGGCGATCATCAACAATGATCAGTAGCACCAAAGACGTCAAAGTCCTACAAGCCCTCAAAAAACCCTTCAGCAGCCATGTGGTAGGTAAGTCCACCAGTCTCATCTGTGGACTGATAGCATGACGTGAGCTATTCACAAGTGATCAAGCAGCTTTGTTTTCCCTAGTATGTGAACTCGTGTTAGAAACCCAGACGTTTTTCTCCTGAGCATGTTGACTGAGAGTATAAACCACTGTTTTATTGTCCCACCTTTTACTCTCCATGACAGTTTGGTTATGAGAGGGCACAACAGTTAGTCTTCCTAAGTCCCCATAGCCTGTAGAAATATCAGTGTTCCTACAGGCTACCATCTAACTTGATGAAAAGTTTGTAACAAAAGTTTTCTCAATGGAAATTGGCTGATTTCACATTTGTGAAATGAAAGAAGGCATATACTGTGGAAAGAAACGATTAACAATGGCAAATAGGCTTGTGAGTACATTCATCTCTTTTATTGGTAGGTGACTGACAATGGCTGCAGTAGCTAATCATTTCCCTTTCAATTCAGACCTTGTCTGGCGGGTGGGAATTGTTTCATCAATAGCTCTCATATATTCTGCTTCTCTGACTGGCTGGGCATGTTTGTTGTCATTGTGAGTGTCACCAGAAGGTATCTGACTGATCTTTGGAGAGCATGGCTGCATGGTGGGTGCCCAACCAAGCTGACTTAAAAACTGTTAGTAAAAAGGGAATGTGTGTTGCTCCTTGGAATTTGGTAATGATGGTGATATGTTCGCTTCCTCCTTGAAAGTCTGTACAGGAGGTCCATGGGGAGGAGAGAGGAAGCATCTGGGCTGATGGCCAAAAAAAAAAGAGCAGGCAAGATTTTCCCAGAAAGCAGGAATAGGAATTATTAGAAGACAAAGCATGGATTTTCCTTCAGTGCCTATAGTTTGGATAACCCTTTAGGGCTCCCCATCAAAAATCCAAAGATATGTTGAGGCAAGTTTCATGTTGGATATATCAACGAAATGTTGAGCTTTCAGAACTTTCAAAAATATATTAAGGGCTTATAAATTACACAGAATGAATTATAGTACACTGGAAATTTCAGGAAACCATACTGCTTTCATTATGCTTTTGTTACAGGATCCTCAAGTTTTTCCTGATCAATAGCTAATCTTCAGCACCATTTGATTACCTAAATGTGAATTCTGGATTGCTTCTGTGCATTTCAAATCTGGAAATGACTTAGAATATCCAAAGAAACTGCTGAAAAATTTGTCTGGAGTTTTGTGAAAAGTAGATAGTGGATACTTCTCATCACTCTGCCCCATGTGCTTTTCAGTTTGGAATTTCTGTCTGAACATAGTAGAGCTGGGACTACTGTAAATTTGCACTGTGGTAAAGCAGTGATAGCCAGATTACCATGGAAAGTCAGGGCACCATCAGATTTTGGAGTCCACCACCCAAATCCAGCCTATGGGGCTCCCTTGAAGATAAAAGTCAGAAAAGTTTCGGAAAGGTTTGGTTTGAACTCAATTTTCTGACACCTACTCAGCCTGGGATACTTGAAACCACACAGCTTAGGGGTGTCTCATACTCGCTTGAGCTCAAACACTTGACAATGTACAAAGGTTGCCAGGAGAGAGCTCCAGCACTGATGTTTTTGGTCCCAAATCCAACTGTTTGGGTAGGGCTATGGAGATCTCTCATGGGGAAGTTGCATCAAGGTGATGGATTGAGATGCAGAGATTAGGCAAAACAGGATGCTTGAAAGCTGGCCTAGTAAAGGCCAGACAGGATTTGAACTTTAAACAAATGGTTCTCATTTTCTTTTAGTAACTTAAATTTACACATAATCTGGATAGAGTCAAAAAGATCTTCCTAAAATATTCTTCCTTTTGGCAGGGTGCTTTCTTCTGAACCTTGTTTTCTTCTTTACATCTTCAGAAACATGAGCTGGGAGGGATGACTTGTAACTGAAGTTCCCTACTGCCTGTATTAATAACAAAAGCCGGACGTGTAGTGTCTCCAACTCCCACCCGCTTCTGACAGAATCAGGCCCCAACACTGCTTAGGGACAGATGTTCTAGGAAGTCTCAAGTTGCTTAATATTATTTGTTCACACATCCCAGCTGATGCTAAATCTTGTTAGGGAGGTGTTAAATGTCTGAAGATGACAGAGGCACTATCCATTCCCAGAATGAGTCACCAGGACTAGAGTCCAACCAAATCCAACTGTTACCACCCGCCAGGGCTCCCGAGACTTCCCCCCTTTACTCCCCCTTTTTCATTTTAATAGAGTTATTAATTCCATTCCCATGAATTGGAATTTGGTCACATTCCCTGCTTTTCTTATGACATATTAATAGCAAAATTGGAAAGGCACAGGATTTTTAAAAAAAAATGGTGCATGGTCATAAATGTACAATAAGAACAGAAATCTCAATTTTTCTACAAGGGAGGGAGCTATCCTTCCTCCTTATAAGTGTAGTTTTAAATTAAAAACTCTTCTAAAAATATATGATAGCTCCTTGAATACAAAGAAGTGGTTCTATGTGGGGAACTTGAAACACTTTCCAAATTATATATGCCTTCCCTGAGAAAAAGGTACCAAATTTGTTTATTCTCCTGATTTCGCAGACTGAGAAGCAGAAGCACGGAAGTGAAGTGACTTGCCCATTGTCAGCTGTGGTCAGGCATAAATCCAAGCAGTCCCGATTTCCAGGCTTTGCTCTAACCCATCAAATAGATTCCCGTTCTTGTCTCCTCCTCGGCAAAGTCCTTAATGGTTCTGCTGCCCCCCTCCCTGTAATCTTAGGCTTAAAATAAGGCCAAATGTCTATCCAGCATTGTGCATAAGGGAGCAGCACGCTGTACAGCTTCCTGGTACAGAAAGTAAACGTGAAAATGCCGTTCTCCCAGACATCAGCCTTATGCACACATGGTTCTCAGCCCCACTGAAACCCATTTAATGTGTTTAATATGCATTATCCATGACTTATAGGTTGGATGCAGGAAAAGAAAAACAAAACATCACTGTAAAACAAACGATGATTTCAGAGAGTTGCTGAAAACGAAAAGCAGGAACAGGCACCAGGGATCTTTCAACAAATGTAATTTAAAGAGCTCACTTTCAGCTCTCTGGGCACTTTGACAAGCATTTAGTGGGATTCAAGCAACTACTGAGTAGTAATGGGCAGCTGTCTCTGTGCAGTGTGGCTATGCCGGGGAGAGCGGGAGCAGGACGAGTAGGAGCGAGAAGTGGGAGTGAAGGGAGGGGAGTGAGCAGGGCTGGAGTGATGTGCACTGGGGTCCACGGTGCACCGAGCCCGGAGCATGTGTGACCGCCTGTCACGACTTTCACAAGTCGGGGAGTGAACACCCTTCTCAGTAATAAGCCTGATAGTAAAACCGCCCTTGCCAAGCTAAACAGCATGCCGTTTCCAAGGCCGTGGAGGACCTGAGGGAAGGGCTGCAGCTCCAGGTGGCTGAAGTATGGGAGAAAGTGTGGAGGGGGGAGGCAGGACTGTGCCGACAGGAGAGCGCGGCTTGGCAAAAGCTGCAGCAGTGGTGACCTTGTGTTACCGAGCGTGATTGAGGTCTGGGCTGAGGTTCGCCCAGACCTGCAAGGTTTCTCGCAGCCACACGTTCCTTGCAGGAAAGCTGCTCCTTTCTGCCTCCCAGAAGGGATATCTTCCCAGAAGCCAGCACTGGGCTGCCTAGCTCCCCAACCAGCCATTCGCGGCTTGACAAGAATGATTGCGGACACTGGGGTCGCGGTCCTGAAGACCATCCTACTCACAGCTTTATTTGCCATCTCTGCAGAGACACTGTTGTTATATTGGGTCAACCTTCATCCACCTTCTTCCCCTCCCCAGGACCTCACAGCATCAATAGGGGAAATCTTTCCCTTCCTTGGCTAAGCTCTGCACGGCCTGCATTTCAACCTTCCTCCACAAATATTCCTTAAAATCAGGAGTTGAATACAAATCCAGTTACCTCTGGATTTATCACAGGATCACAGAGGTCAACAGGGACCTCTGGAGACCCTCCAGTCCAACCCCTCCACTCAAAGCGGGGTCAACCAGAGCAGGTTGCTCAGGGCTGTGTCTGCAGTTTGGGTTTGAATATCGCCAAGGATGGAGACTCCACAGTCTCTCTGGGCTGCCTGCTCCAGTGTTTGGCCACCTTCCATTTATCTGAAGCCAGGCACAGCAGGTACCAAGTTACTTCTCTGTTTGCTCCACAGTGTGAATCATGCAAATGCTCTTGTGGCTTTTTCTGGGACTGGGAACTTTGACCCCATAGGGGCTATAACTCTCCATGTCTACTAGCTGATTCCCCCCATCTCCCCTTTGATAAACCTGGGTTGTGCATTTTAGGTCCACTTGGAGCTAGAAATGGACAGAACTAAATATTATTACCGTACATCAGTTATGCATATGTGATTATGTGATATGCATATGTGATTATGTTATATACATATGTCATAGATACGTGATTTGTGATTTATTTTCATTTTCCTATAGAGATCTTGCACGACACATTTGGACATCAGTGGCTTTTGGCTGGTTATACTCAATTTCCCTGCCTGCTTATGTTTCTGTGTCATAAACAAGCTTGAAGTTTTTGTGGAAGATTATTCATGTCTCATAATGGCTCAAAATTTTCTTAGAAGAAAAATATTCTCCTTTGTTATCTAATTAATAATAGAATTAGATGGTGTTTGATTAGGTGGTAATATAGTTTCTAAGCAAGGAAACTTTGACCGCAAGGAGATCAAATAGTTTCTGCCCTGGATGAACTAGACTATTTCCTAGTAAACTGAAGCTTGCGTTCCTGCTTCTGTTGCATTTAGAAATGGGCTCCATGGTGTACCTCTTGCTGCGGAGTCAAACCACCCCACGTTTGGCTCCATGTGCCCCATACCCCAGGGGCTCCTCTTGCACTGCGGGTGCGGAGCAGCTTCCATTTCGCTCTCTCTCCAAAGCAGGAAATACCCCCCATGCACTGACTTTCCTCACCTAGTTATTCCCTGAGATAGGGATCCTTTCCCCTGTTTGAGAGGAGCTACGGCTTTTAGGAATGAGCTGGGAGTGCCAAAAAACCACCCCCTCAGCCAGCCAGCAGAAAAGCTCTGTTAGAGGCCTTGTCGCCTCCAAGCGTCATTTGGGATTGTTTCCTTTGAATTTGGAGCGGTGGGGGGCGGGCGGGTGGTTTTACCATTTTGTGCCAGCACAGCAAAGCAATGATGACACATGGTCTCCCAGGGTATCGGGCAGCTGAGGTCACAGCCTCACAAAAAAAAGCAGCTCTGGAGTTTTCTGTGTGATTTCCATGAACCAAAACCACGCCCTGCTCACACTGAATTCGGCTCCAGCTCTGACTGGGACGCAGCCTCACTGGGCCAAATGGTGTAAGGCAGAGGCCTAGTCCCCCTGCGTTTTAAATTAAATGGCTGTGGGCGATGGAAAGAAAGATGTGGGGCACCAAGCACACTGGGCAGAAGAGGTCTTCCTGGCCTCGCGTCTCTGTACTGACACGGGGTGGGTGGAGGTTAGTCATAGCCAAGGGCAGAGCAGAGGCTCTGTCCCTGTGTCCAAGAAATAACTTCATTTTTAGCCCTTGCTGTTGACCCTTCTGATTAAAAGAAGGCACCAGATCCTTTTGAGAAAGTGATTAGACAGAGACTATGAAACGATGTGGAGGAAGAGATGAAACTGGCCTTATTAAAAACTTGGTGTGAACGTGGGCCAGGCCAGAAATAGAGGGACAATAACCTTGATGGAACCATGCATGGTTGTTTTGTGTCGAGGAGCGACAAAATCAAAAAGTTTCTGGGGGCATGAATTACATGCATAGGACCATTTAGTGCTGAAGATGTGTTGAAGATACTTTAAGTGATTCAGAAGAACAAACTTTAGGCAGTGCGTGAACCCAGGGCAAAATCTCCCTGTTGTTGAAAATAGGTATGGTCATGGCCCTCCTAGATATGTAAATTAATTCAGGGAGAGAAAGCATGCAGTGGGGATTGTATGCATGTATGTGCATTTATCAAGATACTTAAAGAGACATGACAGATTTTCAACATGTGCAACATACTGCATGTTGGATATCATTAAAATGATGTCTCTGAAAATAATGCTTGCACAGGACACTCTGAAAATACATTAATCATGTTTATAGCCATATGTTAGGTTGAAAGTACTATATATTTTTCCTGCTCAGGACATAAGGTAATCAATGTCAGATTTGTAAGTCTTCCGTTGCTTGATTGAGTTAAAAAATCATCAGAATATATTAATTTTATATATCTAAGGATAGCTTACATTGGCTAAGAAATAAGTCCTACAATTATTCATTGAATTCAGAACCTAAAGATATGGCAAGATAGTTTATGCACAAAATCAGTAAATTAAATTCCATTTAATTTCATGTTTCAAGCACAACAAACAGCTCCCATTCAATATATAAGCCAAAAGCTCTTTGCATATAGAATTTTAATTGTGGATATCTTCAGGTACTGAATAAATCTGAGAAAAGCATACCGTAAAAGCATACTGTGAAAAATCTGAGAAAAGGGAAGGAGGAAAAAGGAAAAATATATGAAGTATTTGCTATGAATTATTGCTTTGTTATTGAACCTGCATTGCCACCTCTAGTGATGTTACTTTTGGAATTAAGGTGCTCACTTCAGCTTTAATGTGCATATTTGTATCAGATAATCACATGGAGGATGCAGATTATTTGAGGAAGTATCTTTACCATGAAAGAGTAAACTGGCTCCTGTATATTGCAAAGTCAGCTTCAGTTTCAGCTTCAAGAAGGAAGGGGCTCAATTAGTGATAGCCCAAAGAGGAAAAATCATGAATATTCAGAGGTCTAGAAAGCATGACCTCTTGAGGAAAAGTTGAAAGATTTGGGTTTGTAAAGAGGGGAAGACTTAGAGGGAAAGATGATAAGAGTCTTGAAGTACATCAAAATTTGCTCCAAAGAGGAAGGGAATGAGCAGCTTTCCGTGTCCTCTCTGGATAGAGTGAGAAGTGATGGGCTTACACTGAAGCCAGGACAGTTTGGTTAGGGTTTGGGAAGAGGCGCCAATGCAGGGGACAGTGAAGCACTGGAATACATTGTTTACAGAAGTGCTGGAATTACATGTTTTGGGGAACAGGTTAGACCAGTGCTGGAAATGATGCAGATATTGTTCTTCCTGCTTTAATAGTGATCCTTCTGGTTGGATTAGATGCTCTCTTTAAATCCTGTTCTCAAAAGTATTCCTCTTTTTGAAATCCCTGTTTTCTAAGATCCTGTCTCTTTGTAACAAAGGAATGGCTGAATCCACATAAATTCCTACCTGGACGTTGTGCAGTATTAGGCTGTGAACCCATGCATCTACTCCCTATTTTAAGTTTTTTCACTGTGAACAAACTCAGGACAGTTATACAACCAATACATAATTGGAAAAACTATAAATGTGAGCCAATGTTTTGTTCTTACCATATTTTTGAAGTGTTGAGATTTCCAGGAACAAATGTCAGTAGCTAGAGAGATACATGAGCTTTGACAGAGTGGGAGACTTGACAAGATGCAATGACCATGCACACAAACATATGATCATTTGATCCAACTAAAATTTAGAGGGACACTTTTCATCAGCTAATTTTAATGAAAAATCTATTTTCTCATAGTACTGTCTTGTACCATATGGTCAGTTGTTGGCTGTATAAAACCAAGCAAATGGACTGTGCTGTCCGTTAATGAATTAGTTTTTTTCCCCTACTTTAATTGATAGATTCCAAAAGATTTATAACGAACCTTTTACTTGTGGCCTGAAGTTCAAATTGCTATGGAAACACAAGTCCACAGAGTAATGGAATCCGCAACCTAACCCCAGCAAAGCATTTGTTTATAAATAGGAAGAGAATATTCTAATAACAGGAGGCAGATGTTAAACATCTTGATTCATTTCAAATGTACTTGGTCTAACTCAGTGAGCTCAAAATCAAGCAACAGTGGACAAGCACAGCTTTATTTTTATCCTAGAGGGTCACATTAAAATATATGTTGTGTTTTTTGCAGCTTATGAGCTGACTATGAAATAGTTTGAACAAATTTTGGAGAGAAACTTTCAGGATTGATTGTTAAAGCTATTTAATCATATCCTGATTTTCATGATTATTGTTTGTTTAATATTTTAAACATTCTGCTTATTAAAATCTTCTGGAGTGCCTTGGGGTTTGTTAGTTTGTTGATTATAGTACACATAGTTTCCCCAGCACCATCCCTATTAAAGCCAGTGTTACAACATCATAAATAGTTGGATTTTTATATTGTCAGTGGTTTTGGTGACAGCAATTTAAAAATATTCCAAAGTGTTCTTTTTCAGCTTGGCCATGTGTATTCTCTCAGTGCTGTTCATACACAAATAAACAATTGGGATAATACTGTAAAGTTATTTTTGAACCGCTGCCCTGCGCTTTAAAAAGCTCGATGCGCAAAACTCACCAAGGTGAAAGGAAACAGTCCAACATATTTCAGTGAGCTTTGGATCAGGCTCATGAGTACAACCCAGTTTCACAGCATTTTTTTTTTTAACATATTGTAATAGGCTATATTTACTGAACATATCTAAGGTTTCCAGTGATTAATATACATTAGCTCCAACGTGTTTTGACTGACTGATGATTGGATATCACAGGACAGTTTCTTAGGGCTTTTTTATTCTGCCCTTCACAGCCATTACACAAAACTGCTCCAGCTGTCCTGATGTCCAGATGTTTGCTGTAAAGCTCTCTAAATTTAATATAGCATGCAATCCCCCCGTTTTTATTATTATTTTTTTCCCAAACTGGATGGAGCTGCAATGTCTGTGTTAGCTCTGTTTTCTTACAAGGATTGTTTTGAGGCACCTATTACTCCAGTGTGGTTTGGAAGAAGTTCAGATTTCATCCAAACCTGCGTGCAATCACTTCATTTGTTTGAAGCTATCTTTCTCATTCAAGGTGAAAGAGCTTTCTGAACAAGCACGAGGCATTTTGTTCCTGCATCGGCTTGAGAGTCAAATGCCTTACATTTCTATATTATTAGCCCGCACCCTTACCACCATCCCTACTTAATTTTAGCATTACAAAACAAGCACTGCGCTTCTGGTTGGGACCCTACACAGGAAACACCCTGTCTTTGTTTTAACAACTTCTGTCATGTTAGAGTGAACAATTTCTTCCAACTGGATATTTTGCAGCCTATTGCACATCCTTTCTTTGCTTTCCTCTATGCTTTCTCTTGCATGCCAGTTGTGCCTGCCAGCTGAGCAGCTCAGAGACCATTACAGGTGCTAATCAGTCTTCACAACTGCTTTGTTAATTAGGTAGGTATTGTTATTTCCATTTGGAGCTTTTTGGATAACTGAGGGATGGGTAGTTGTGCAGACTTACCCAAGAAAGTATGTGGCAAAAGAGCCATTTCTTCCTTTCAGTGAATGTTTCTTAACTATACTTGCAAGCTGTTTGCTAAAAGTGTATCTGTTTGGGAGCAAAGCAGTTAATTGTCCCCAGATATTTGACAATGCTTTTTGGTGTTGGCAAGGGGCATGTACTTTCAGTCACTGCGTACCACTTAGTGCTTTGCAAATCTCTTGAGAGCCCAAAGAGGGTTGAAAAATATTGCTAATTCCTCTAATCTTTCAGCATAGAGTTGAGATGGAGCATGAAGTATGTCATTCAAAGGATACTTGAGCAATATGATTGGCTAATGGGGAGTCTTAGCAGCAGGTACAACATTTTAAATATGCACTGCCAGAACACAGGCTTTTAAAAAGCATTTCTCCTCGCCCTCACCTCAATGTTTGCCACACTGTAGATAGCTTTTCTAATTGTAATAAGTCACAACAGGGCATGCCTTGTTGGGCCATAATCATACTTCTCAGGCTGTTGATAGCACTCCTCCTTCAGGTTCATGGCTTGCGTACACCCGAGGAGTGCAATTATGGCACAACAATGATTGCCCTGTTGTGCCTTATTATTCAAGCAAGGCACTGAAGCAAGTGTTTGTGTGTGTGCACATGCAGAGAGAGTACATCTGAGCAGGTCCTTACCAGATAATTAACAAACTTGCATTAACCCTCTCCCAATGTTTCTTTTATTTGCATGTTCCTTTTATAGCTGCCATTTTATCCTACTTGCTGTTGATCCCAGCAAGCCCACCAACGGCTCTCTTTTCCTTTACCTTTTTCAATTTTTGTTATTTTAGCATGAATTCAGGTTCTGAAGAAAGATGGCACCTTGCCAGCCTTGGAATAGGACGGTGTCCACTCAGCTAAAGGGCATGTAAATCCCAACCCATAATAGCAGGAGGTCCCCTAAAAGCACCCTCTGCTTCCTGGAGTCAGGAAGGCTTGAAGTGACCTTTTGCATCCTGATGGCCCATTCAGGCTTTGTTTGCCCAAATCACCAACAGCATGCCCTGTTAGTGCTAATACAATAACCATGGTGGGTTTCCAGAAGTGGGCACCTTCTTTGCTCAGACCCAGACCAGGAAAGCCAAGATGTCATTTCACAGAAATTCCCTACTTTTTGATGGGTGGGCCTGAACTGACAACATAAAAATGAAAATTATGGCAACTCTACCAAACTCCTGAGCCATCCAATCCCTCTTAAAACTTTTTTTGTGTTATTCTTTAAATTTAGATGTATTTGGTTACACAAAATATGAAATGTATTCATGCCATGTAGAAGTGTGACATATAACAAGTGATGTCCTACTCCTGCAATAATGTCTGTAGCAGTGGACTGCTGCACACGCTTGGAGGACACCCTGGGATCAGTGCACAATCATTTGTCACTGGAATTTTGAATGAAGGAAGCTGTTTAAAAGACAGTCAGGAAAGAGGCCATTCTCTCAGTTTTCTAGGCTTATGCTCTCAAATTTTTAAGTCATAAGAACGGAATGAGTTCTATTATCCGCATGTTTTTTTGGAAGAGCTCTTCCTACCCTGAACAGTTTTAATTGCAGATGTTGTTAAGATGTCATTTTCAATGGCCTTATAAAAAAGTTCTGCCATTTCCAAATTCCTGAGCTTTGAGGAGCGTGGACTCTTCAGCAGCTCAACAATAACAGCATATCTCCCTTGCTCCCAAGGATGCTGAGAGTAGGAACACTCTATCTTTGCAGATGAGCTCGTGTTTGTCATTGCACCAGGGCACTTCCCCAGTTCACAGGGCTGTAAATTTCCCTTAGAGGTGCAGCTTTGCTAGAACTGGTCACAAGCGAAACTCTGTGAAAGTTAATGCAATGTTTCCTGAGATTAGAGATTGCTAGGCAGGAGTCAGTGTTAGGACCACAAACATAAGGTGTTTGAGCTATAAATATTTTACAGCTTCTGCCAAACTGGTGAAATTTTCCATATTTGCTGCTGTGTTCTGTTCTTGTAATGGTTACAGAGGATCTTGGCTCCCTCTTTATCCTCCCTTGATAGCAAAAGTTAATCACTTGCACATGGACTCACTTGAAAAAAATATGTAATGTTTACTTGTTTTTCTCTTTCGTGTTAAATTTCATTTCCTCTGCTCCTACCATTTCTCCATGCTGTGAACCTATTGTTCATTGGGATATAAAACACAGAGCTGTTTTTCCTGAAAAGAGGAGTGATAATATTTTTTTCTTTTGGAAAGGCCACTCTGCCCATCCAAAGGCAGAATCTCTCACCTGATCCCTACCGCTCTCCTGGAATCTCTCTGTTTTAGTCAAGAAGAGTAAAACTTGAAGAGAGCAAAAATAATGCTGTGAAGCTGCCCAATACCTGTAAGCCATTATTGCACAGGGGTACAGAAGGAGCGCAGCCTGGGACACCAGGTTCACTTAGCACCATCCTTGCATTCCCTGGTGAGTGACCTGGTGTGGCTCCTGGGATTTATGTCCAGCTGCAGAACACTACCAGGAGGGATCCTCATGAGGGGGCTGTGGGACCCAGAGGGCTTTGGCCAAACCACTGTTGGTCCTGGCTGTGGGGTGCTGGTCTGAGAAAAAGTGGTACGACATCCCTTAGGAGCCCTTCTGTCCCGGGGAACCCTCAGAAGCCCAGTTTCAGACAACCTCCTTTCACCACCAGCAGGATAAGATTCCTCCCCTGACTTCATTGTAGTCCCCTAATGTGCTGTTTCAAAATGTTTTGGCTCTTCCTGACTGTGTTTGGTGATGAGGTCTCTCCACAGTTCCTCAAGGGCAATCACCTCTGATCTACATGCTTTTCATTCCCAATTATAGGATTTCAGGGCTCAACCTGGCATACACCATTCAGGATGGTCTTTTAAATGAAATCTCTATCTATCACATATACCTCATCATCAAATTAATCTCCCCTCCCCTCTGGATTTGCATGCTGACCCTGCTGCTTTGATGTTACAGCACTGAAGAATTTATGAGACATGGTATTTTTTTCCAGCAAGAAAACATGAGCAAATCATCTATTATGATAATTACTGAAACTGATTTACATCTTGTGAAAAGATTAGGCGACTGCTGCTACCGCCTTGGAAATGTCCCATAATGATATCAAACTTCAGGCCTAAGGAGAAGTACAGAAAGGCAGCTTGAAAACCTCTGGATCTATATCTTCTGATGTCTCCATGGATTTTCTGATAAGGTGCCACTTGAAGCATTCTTGCTTCTGGTTCTCTCACTAGGCACAGGAATTTTCCTATCTTTACAGTAGCACTTCCAATGAGCTTTTGAATTTGGTAGGATGTTAAAGAATGACAACTAGAGAAAAATTAGATTCAGACACTGACTAACATTTCAGTTGGTTTTCCAGCATTAGCCAACAAGTCACACTGAGAGCTCTTCCACAAACAAATCTGGAAAATGTGGTTTTGGAGAAAAGTCTGTCTAACGGGGTCCTTCAGTATTTTCTCTTCTCTCTCCTCCAGCTTTTGGAACTTCATCTTGCAGACAGATTTATGCAAATTAATAGCTTCACATAAATACTTTTTTACCACTGTGTAAAATCTTGCAGCATCCTGAGCCTGTGTCATAGAAATTAAGGCAGGAATTTTCTCTCTGGCTCCAATTGATGTAGGACAGCTAAGGTTCATAGCTTGCTTCCTTTTCCCCCCTGCCACACTTAGACATCTCTCAGGTAAGTCTTATGTAGAGTTGGGTGAATTATGCAAAATATTTTGGGCACATGCATTCATTCCCGCTGCTGTTTGCATGCTGAGGTTTCATAAGCAAATGATTTTAACTTTCAAAAATAACTGAATTTCAAAGTCGAAGTGATGAGTGTTTATTGAAAATTAAATTGTTGCTAAGAAAGCCAGAACTCATGCAATCTTAAAAAAAAAGCCCAGCAATATCAGATGAGTTGATTTGGTGTTATTATCTGATAGGGAAAACAAATATATGAAGAGATGGTAAAAAACTATAATGAAGTACAGTGGGTAGTTAGGGCATTTTTGTATTCTAATAGTTTAAAACATTATGAATAGAAGACTGAATGAAACTGAAGGCCTCTTCAACATTTTAGCATACAAAACTTGTGAAATATTGAGGTTCATTCCAGTGTCAGGAGTCTAGTAGGATTTAAAAAAATAGTATGAAAATTAATCTGGACTATGATAGGATCCCCAAATTGCAATATTATGTATTGAGCAAGCACACTAGTTTGCTTCCTCTCTCTTCCCCTTCCCTCCCAACCCTCATTAAAAAAACAGTTTTTGTATAGAACACAAGTACTTTGGAATGGGCATATGGCACGGTCTGGGGGAGATTCAGTGGAAAGCTTTAATGTACTCAAATGTTAACATAAGCATTGCTGGATTTTGCCTACATTCTTTTGAGCTCTCCGGTACCTTCAGGCTTTGCAGGCTGAAGAAGATGGACAATAGTCTGGCATGTTATGAAATTTTCCATGTTCATGTGAGTGACTGGGAAAACCCAAGTGCTAGAGGCGATTTTGGAATATTTAGGATCCCTCCACTGAGGGGAAAATATGAAGAATATACATTTAGTAATTTTAAACACCACTAAAGTGAAGGCAATGGAGACATACAAAATGGATCTTCCGTGGGCAAAAAGAAGTAAATTGATGATATAGTTTACTGTGTAACGATGCTTTATGGGGTCGTTATAATCCAACATAGCTTGTCCACTGCTCTTACAATGGGTCGAAGGAGAGCTAGGAACATGGCTACCTTTTGTAAAGTACCTAATTCTACACACATAAATTGCACAAGCCAGTACACAAGTACTATTCAGTGAGGAAAAGAGACTTGAAAAAAAAGTTTTGGTAGCATTTTGACTGAAGGCAGTGGTTGGTGTCCACATCCCTTGGAAACTATTTTTTAAAAGGGCTTCCAGCCACTGGTATCCCAGGATGTTTTGTCCTACCTCATGCAGCTACATTTGTTATTGTAGTCTCAGTCCAAAATAAAGGTCATTCTTTGTGTTCAGATATTACATCTATGCATCCCGTTAAGATCCGGTCCGTGTAAAGAAGAAAGGTTGTTTTAAGTGGTCATGACCATGTGCTTGCAGGAGCACCAGGACGGAAAGTCTCTTTCAAATCCTCAATTTCCCTGGGCACTATTTCTAACCTCATGGAGGCTCACAGAGCTGCTGCAGAGCTTCAGAACTTGATCTAATGCAGATTATCAGAATTACTTGTCTTGTTTGCTTAGGAGCTCACTGGCACCAGGTTTTCCCTGATGGCTGCTAGGATCCGTGTGGAAAAGCCCTACAGGATGTAATAGGAATCTTTGCAGAAACATTAAAAGGCACTATTTAAACTACTCTGCAACCTGTAGAGTTTAATAGAGAGTAATATCCTTTCTATTGTTGTTTTTAACTGTCCTATATAATTCTATATTAAATTCTTGAGAAAGGCTGTAATTCTCTATTAAATTCTTTCAGGCTTTTCCACAAGGGTTCAGTAACATTTTTCATCTTTCCCAGAAGTCAATCACTTCAAGCCGCTAACCATGTGTATACATTCATTTTTTATATATAAGTATATATGTGTGTGTGACTTCTCTGGAGTCCCTCGCTCAGAGTCAGATTTAGTTCCCTGGGAAGTGAGAGCCCCAGATCACCCTTCTTGCTGCCTTTGAACGGCAAAGACCATGAGAGACTGAGACAGAGCATGATACACCACTGATACTTGGGATCAAAACACCCTTGTTGGGCAGAGAGATGCTCCCGGAGAGATTTTCGGCATTCACCTCCGCTACCTCTGCAAGAAAGCCTGGCAGGTAACGGCTCGGCCCCCTCCAAGGGCACTTGCATTCTTGCCAGGGAAAGGCTTTGGGGGGGTAAGAAAAGTGCGTTTGCGGGAGGCAAGCAGATGAAATAGGCAGTCAAACACAGGTTCCAGCTGAGCTGGCTGCCTCACATGAATTAATATCCCCCTTTTAAAACATTCGCACGCTGATCTGATTTTGACTGCTCCTCTTGCCCAAGCAACTTTACGGCTCGGTGTGGTTTAAAGGGAAATACCGACGGTGCTTTTTCTGCAGATTCATTTTTTTCCAGTGCTGGCGCTCAGACCACCTGATGTGCACATTATGTTTGTTTATTTTGCTGATACCCTGAGAAGGTCGTTGGCAGTCTGTTTCCCACTCTTTGGATAGATATGCCACTGCAATCGCTCTGCTCAGTGTACAGTAGGCAGGAAATGTAAAGTTCAGTAAACAAAACAAACACGCACAATTTGTGAATTGGAGAACATTTTCTTCTTCCTTCTGGATTGCAGTTTTACTCCCATGTGGTGGGTATTAAAAGGTCACTGAGCCTTCTTGTGAGAAGTCTAGATGGGCCAGACTGCAGTGCTCACAACTGTGTTCTCTTCCGCCAAACAGTGGGTCTGATACAAAGCCCTAGATCTGCCTGTTTTTCAGGGTTTGATGGCACTGAGGTCTTCGTTTTTGTGTTACTGCACATAGAGCCGAGGAAAGCAAACGCTCCTTTGGTGTGCGAAAGTTGCTAGTGAGGTGTTCATCACAGGAAACCCACAGCTTTGTAGCTTCTTTCCCTCTCATAACACAGTATGGCCAAATAGATATGGTCATCTTGGGTGAGGACCATTCCACCATAGGTGCGATGGGAAACTAACCTCTGGGGCACATAGGAAACCTGGTGCCCAAGCACAGCTGGAGGCTTGTATACAGCCTACAACCTGCCTATGTAGCACCCACAAGTGCTCAGGAGATCAGAGGGGTAATGCTGTACTTATATACACTTTTTAGTCAGCTCTCATGTAGCTGTAGCCCAGATGGTGGTGTTGAAGCACGTAAGAGAAAGCATGTCTCCTTTAGCAGGCGCAAGAAGAGGGCTGGATTCTGGGAGCCTCCGGTGGGACCATGATTCTTTTAGCTGGAGGAATTAGCGTTCTGCAGGAATTTGGGGGGTGATTAGGTTTGGGTCGTTACTTAGGCTGTTTTCCTGCAGAGAAAAGCCATTTGGCTTGCTACTGCTGTTCTCATCATGGCTTGATAATATGATTAATCTGCAAGGGTGCCTAAGCCCTGGGCTAGGAATTCTTTTAATACCTGGAGGCCCAAATCAAAGTGCATAAATAAAAATAAATATATGTATATTTGTATATGTATATATACATACATATGTACATACATATGTATAAATAAATAGGGCATTTAATATGGGCTTGTATGTATAGCTGTTCATGTAGACCCATCTGCAGAGACTGTTCCTGCAAGAGTTGGAAAGTAAAGTGCGTGAGATATGGAGCAGCTGGGAATATACACACTAAAATACACTTATCAAGCCCCCTGACAGCTATGCTGGAGAAATTCCCAGACCTGTGGAGTGTGAATGTCTTGAAATTTGGGGGAGCAGGAATAGAGCACCAAAGTTTACCCATTGGGAACTTCTGCTCCAGCAGTGGTGAAAGTCTGTGGAGACTCCAGTAAAATTAATGGAGTTACAGTAATGCAAAACTGTTGTGAGATCGGCATCAAGCACTTTGCTTTTCTAGGAGATATTAATCAAAGTTCTGACCTTTTCCCTGGGAAGTTTTATTTCTTTTTAACTCTGTCCATAGGGTTACCAGATGTGCCGTGTTACTGGGATTGTCTTAGTTGTGCAAGGCATTCTTGGGGTCCCAGATGATTTGCTGAAACTGGGATCTGTCCTGATTTCAATAAAACACTAGGATTTCCCAAGGGCTTTCCTGACTATTTTTTCCATTCTAGCAGCATGTCCTATGTAGCTGAGCATGTCTTCTGCTTCTCCAGCATCCTCAAATCCCAGCTGCTGGTCAGCTGAAAGCCCTGAACAGGCGGTCATATTTCTGCCTTTACGGTGGAAACCTGCCTTAACAGCAGGAACACAGCAACAGCAACATTTCCAAGCCTGACACATGGGGAAGAAACATCTTCATCCCTGTTTGCAGGCACCCACAGCAGGGAGGTGAAAGGGGCAGATGGAGTCCACCAACTGGGGAAGGAATGAAGAAAAGTACTAGAAAACGAAGGAGAAGGAAAGCTAGTAGGAATAGGAAATCAGGAAGGACTGGGAAATGAAGGGTAAGAGGAATTATAAATGGCAGATCTTTTTGCTCTTTTTCTGCAAATGCATGGTAATATTAGAAAGAAATAAAGGAGATCATTTATACAAATGATCTGAACTGGCAACACAGGTTTAAAATTTAAAGCCAGGATTTTCTGACAAATCAAGGGAGTTGATCTTTAGGCTTGATATGAGACTTTAGACCAGGAATATTTGGCATGATTTAGCATTTCCTAATAAAAGCTCACAGTGCCTGACATAGCATCCTACTCTTGTTAAAACAGCAGTAGAATTTTTAATGAGCAAATGTTCAAGAAATTGCTTTAATGTCCTCTTCAAAAAACAGCCCCTCATGTCACAGCACTCCTTAACACCATGCACAGGATTGTAACATTACAGCCTGCCTTAAGCAATACACAGTGCTTAGCTGTCCCAGACCAGAACAAGGAAGGAGCTCTAACTTGGTCACAGATCCTTTGCTTCATCTCCTCACCCCCTGGTTCTAGCAGAAAGTGAGTACCTTTTACCTCTTTAAGTGAAATAAGCCATTACACCTCATTTTGCATTCTGGGTGAGAACAAGAACGCTCCAAGCTCAGAATATTAAACAGGCTCTTTACATGTTAGATGATGCAGGTGCAGGCAAACCAGCTTCCAGGTGCTCCCCATGAGCTCCTCCAGGTGACAACTCATGCTCCTCTGTCCCACCTCCAAGCAGGTTGCTATGTATAACCACAGTAACACAAAAAAGTGGGCCTGGAAGAGAACTTCAGTGGTCACCCTTTCCAGCTCCTTGAGCCCTCTTTCTTCCTTCCCCCCCCCCCCATGTGTTAGCTGTTGGGACAAAGAATGACGAGCTCAGCCTATGTAACGCACCACTGCAGCTGTTGAGTACGTTGGTCTCTGAAGCTGCTTTGTATTAGAGCTGCTGGCCAGGGACTTGCTTCGCTCTTGTTGCCAGCTGGATTCTGTTGAGTCAAAACTTTTTGGCCTGTAATTCTGCAACAAAACCCCTTTTCTTAATCTTGTGCTGTAGACTGAGGCTTGTGCCATGCCCCCCAGCCTTGGTTTTATTTGCCCTCCTGTGCTGGATGTCTGCTATTCCTTTGCTGTTGCCTCTTGTCATACCATCCTGAATCTGTAGCTACTTTGTTTAATAGGTATTCCAGTGCAACTTGGACACTGCATTTTGCCCTTATTTTATGTAGCTATTTGACAGCTGGGTAAAAATCCAGGTGATCCCAGGTTTTTTGCTTTTTTGTTACAAACAGGCTGCTGGCTCTCCTTCTGTCCCATTTCTCTGTGGGCTTTGTACTGTTCCTTCTCTGGGCCCTTCATGAGAAACAGTTTTGTTTCTCTGGCCCTTCAGTCAATATTGAGTAACCATCTAGTCCTTGGGAAAATGCCACATGTTGGCATGTGATGGTTCACACTGTCTGATAAGCAACATACTTCTGTCCTCTGTGCCTTTGACATCGATCTCTGGGCTGTCTCTGCTGCTGATGTTACTTCTGCAGGAAGATGCATTGCACTTGAATTCCCATTTGGCACTGAATTGAATTCTGCTGCAAGGCATAGTGGACAGTTGGCTGAGCTCAGTGTGTAAGGTTTCCCCCTACTGCAGAACACAGCTTTAGCTCCCTGATCTCAGCTCTTGCCCTGGTGTCCCCCAGAAGGCCTTCCTCACGGGAATGGGAGCAGCAATCTGCTGTGACCATATAGTTCCAGTTACTGACAGCAATGAGCTGCCTTTCAGTGTGTCCCTAGGTTTGGGTTTTCTGAAGTCACAGTCTCTTTCTGTTGTCACTATCCTTTTTGAAAATCACAAACTATGCCTTTAAATTCTGTTTTCGTGAACATCATGCAGCAAACATTTTTTGGATCACCTCATATAGGACTCCAGCCCCAGGTGTGAAACACGTCCCAGTCTCATGAGATAACTCAAGATCTTCTGGGATGATTGCCAGTCACCTTGAGGCAATGTTACTTTTCACAGTTCAGCTGGAAGTATGGAGTTACTTCTTGTGTCAGTTGTTTCATATGATCTGATCAGCCCTGAATTTGACTCTTTTGTATCACTTGGGGTTTCTTAGCAAAGGAGCAAAGATGTTGCAGCACATTCATGCCATGGTGTGTAGGAGATTTGACCTCTGATGGACAAATGCCTCGATGTTGTCTCAGAAATGCTTGTGGAGATCAGAGACGGGAGGGATGTTTCTAGGGGGTGTTTGCATCTTGCATGGTAAAGCTGGATTCAGTCACACACATTTTAGGTACATGCACGCCTCCTAAGTCTCTGCCTGAAACCTCCTGTAGTAGTTCCCCCTGCGTGTTGACTTCAGGACAGTTCCTGCTTACAGTTTCTCTTACTTTTCCAATATCATGAGGTTGGACCTACCCAGACAGTATCACTGTCTCACAGCTCTCAGTCTTTTGTCTGTTATGCAGCCTCTGGAAAGATGGCTTTGGGTTTCTATATCCCTGGGTTTCTTTCACAACCCTTGCTCTGGTGATTTCCTTAATGCTTATCCTAATCCTCTCAGGATGTTTTGATATCATAATCCTGAATGGCTTCTCTGTTGTCAGCTTCTTCTGTAATAGCAATGTCATTAGCTACAGCCTTGGTGGCTGGGAGTCTCTCTAATGAATGGCTCAGTTTACCCAGCAGGCTGGGTTGATGCCAAAGGTATTTGCGACCAGTGATACTTGCCAAAAGGTGCAACAGCGGTTGTCAGGAGAGCTCTTCCAACACAGTATGTCTGGGTTCACTTTTTGGTATTGCTAGGAGTGAATGCTTTTGCCCCAAAGACCCTGTAGAATCTGTTTATAACAACACTGGTTCTCAAACTCCATGTAATGGTGCGAGTCTGGCATACCTGGAGATTTCCTTGCCACTGCTAGGCTGGAAGTTACAGTGGGAATAAAAATGTAGCTTTGCCAGCCCTCTCCTTGGAGACTCCATCATGAGCAATGGAGCTCCAAATTTCAGCAGTCCAGGCTGTCACCAGGGATCTGTTTCTAATCTTAGTTTACTCAAGGTGTCCATCCTTGACATATGTCTGTATATTCAGCCAGAAAGCTGCACAATGACTCTTTTCACTTTCCTTTCATGTTGAGAATATCTGGGCATCAAACTACAGTCCCATCCAAGGCTTGCCCTGTTCTGCAGTGAAGCCCTTACCTCATGGTACCCCAGTACATCTCTTTCTGTAAACTCCAAGCGATAACATCTCCTGCTTGATGGGTTTCTCACAACAGTTGGAATTTGCCCAGTGGCCTTTCAGTGTTTTCCCTGTACATTACTAATGCCTGGTCACATTTTTTCAGTTGGGTATTGTTGCTTATCACTGTTTGCAGGATTGCATTGCAGCTGATTTCACCTTTTGACTGGAAACAAACTGGTTTAACAGTACTATTGCAAATATGGTAAGTTAAATGCTTTGCTACCTCATTCTGTAATGTGCGTGCACTGATTATCTTTAATGTCTGCTAAGATCATGCTGCAATTATCAGAAAAGCTCCTAAGGACACATCTGCCCAGAAAACAAGAGGGTAACTGCATTACAACTGCAGAAGAAACAATACCAGTGAAGACCTGGACACACAGAATTCAGCATAGGCTGGGGACGCAAGTTGTGCAGTGGCTTGTACAGCCCACTGGAGGTCTACAGCATGCATATTCAAACGGCTAGCAAAATTAGAGCTGGCATGAAATCATGGGTTGTCATATACAACCTACAATCACTCTTTTCTTTGCTGTATAGACATATATGAAGTCGTCCCTCCCCCACCCCCCTGTGGTAGTGGTTTGCCCTGACAGTTGGGTTGGTTATTTCTCATTTCTTTCAGCTGTCCTTGCTAGCTGGAAGCATTTCTCTGGATTAGATCCTTTTCCCTCAATAGCTTCCTTGGGATACTTGAATCTCATGTTTCATGGAAGACTGCATCTTCATGAGGGAATCCAGATTCACGTGTGGACACCATTATTCTCAGTCTGTAATCTATTCACTCCTCACTTTCTTGATGGGAAGGATTGGTAGGAAGGGGATGAGAGAGGACCACTGTCTTTGCACCAACTCACTCCTCCTGAGGTCAGAACCTGCTAATGCCTTTCCCAGCCACCACAGTGCTGTCAGGATTGATCTTGACAACAGTGTCTCACTCGGGCCTTGTTGTTTTTCAGAAAGGAGATAGTCAGATGCTTTCCATTCTCTTCCTTATCCTCCACCCTGTGTACAGATTCAGTTCTTGGTTCCTCTACTTCAGGGCTTGTACAGTGATACCTATCTAGAAATTCACCTCTTTGGCAATCTGTCTCTCCATGCTACTTACTTGCCTCCTTTTTATGTGCTGTATCATTTACCTTGTAAACACACGTTTTTATTTGCTATTGGTCACACTGAAATAACTACTGCCACAATAATTTACGTACAGTATTTATGGTGCAAAGCTAGAGTGATTTAAAAATTTCAGAAGAAACGCAATTGGAATTTGTGAAGGTCTGTGGCTTTGATAATGTTTTCCTCTGAAAAACACTATCTACAATATGTAAAATGAAAGAGGCTTTTATTAAAATAATTGATTTCAGAAGTGCTAGGGCAGTAGCTAACATTTTAGTTGAATACATGCAGACTGATTTCCCTGTGCTTTCTCTAAACTCTTCCTTTCTGCACTCCACGCTCCGTCCTCCAGCATCCAGGAGGGTTGTGACTGTGTCTTGCTGAGCCACCAGCTCACTACACTGTTGATGGGAAGGGAAAGGGCTATTTACTATGCTGTCGATAGGAAGGAGAAGAAGGAGAGTTGCTTCTGCCCCCTGCTTTGCTCAGGAGCGCCAAGCGAACAGACCTGGCTCATTACGGCCAGTCCGGGCCCTACTGGCAAGGTAGAGCACAAGGATCAATTTAAGTGGCAAGAGGAGACTGAAGGCTGTTCTCTTCCATTTTCTCCCTTATACCCGGAGCCTGAAAGTTTAGCCTTGTAATACTGTGACATATTTCATGTTGATGTGTATTCCCAATACTATGAGGCATTATGTAAAACCCACAAATCTTTTCTGTTATATCTGGTTGTCTTTCAGAACTGATCAGTGAAACCACATGGCTGTGATCCTAGGCCCCCTCAAGTCCACTAGAAAGCTCTTGTTTTCCTGGCACGTGCAGGATAAGGCCACTAGCACGGCTGCAGCACTAAACCCATTTCAGTTTCTTCCTTGTGTGTGTTACAACACTGGAACCAGTGAGTGCAGATTAATTTTTACTCTGTGTTCAATCCCTTCGAATGTATTATTGTTAAATATACAGTGTTTGATTATCCTGAGTGCACAATAACGGCAAGTAGAATTGCATTAACTGCTCTGAACGAAAGTTATTTGATAGCTAATTACACAGGAGGGAAATGAACAGACCCTGAGTTAGCTAGGAATTTCTGCGAAAAAACAGGTATTCTGGATGGATTTAGATATAGAATTTTGCTTATTTGACACAACAATGCATCATGCTACTTTTATAGCCTGCATTATAAGAGTACAACTGGCAGGGGAATAATGAGTCTCCAAATTCATGATTTCCAGTTTAATTATACTTTAAATTAATATTTGTTCATTGGAATTTAGAGCCTGGAGGCAATTTTCTGGGAGAATCTTAAGAAAACAAACCTCAGCAGTAGAAGGCCTGTCCTTTATGGGGGCACTTTGATAAAGACCCACCTAGAAGAACCACTTTATTGTTTTAGCCTTTATTCTCCAACTGAGTTTCTTGCTTTTGGGATACAAAGATCTTTTGTAGTTTATACTAAAATTGGTAATAAGTGACTGGCCCATGTGGAATCATGTTTAGTGAGTAGCTGTGAGTACAGATTTGGGACATGATCTTCCCTTAGCCTGGACCAATCAGAGTTTTTTCTAGAAATGGAGAATTGCCATTACTGCTGAAGTTCTTAAGCAATCAAAACTTCTCATATGTGACTGTTTTTCTCAGAGTATCTCAACTTTGATCCAAATTTTAGGTTTCTGGTTTAGAGAGTCTTGCTTTTAGTCAATTTCTCTTGCAGTTTGTATGAATTTTCACGCCAGGCCAGGAAAGAGAAAAATATCACAACAGTCACAACAGTTGTCCAGATAAATCAGAGCAGATGCAGCATTTTGAAATTTTTCATTGATAATGTTTCCTGGTTTTTGAGAAGCAGATGACAAATTATTAGGTAGACTTTTAAAGGCCTTTGAGATACACACGCCAGTTGGAAAAAGGCCCAGATACAGGAAAACAACCTTGAACGGGAATATTCCCAAGGCTTGCAAAGCTCACATGTGGCTATAAACTCTGGGCAGTACTCCGGCCTCTTGCTGTGATGCTGAAGACAGACTTCAGGGCTGCTCTGGAGTTTACATTTGCGAGAGCACTGAATGATTCAAGGTTGCCTCTTCTCCCAGGTTTCCAGAACTCACTCCCAGGGAAGGGCGGTGGGTGGGATGCCCACTGAGGGCAGACCAAGGGCCGCCCCTGCCTGTCCCTGCAGAACTCCTTGTTGCCCTCCTGCACCCGGTTGCAGTCAGGGCAGCCTTTGGACCAAATCCGCATTTGTGCCGATTAGCATATTGGTGTGAAACTTGACTTCGTTGGAGTTACTCTGGAGTCACAGCAGTGTAATTGAGAGTGGAATCAGGCATCAGAGCCCCCTTTATTCCTTTAGCTGAGAGGAACTGAGTTATCAATGTGAAAATTTGAATGTGAATAAAGCTACAGAAATGAAATTCTGTAGCCAAAGGCTTCAGCTAAATGCCTTCACCAGAGTTTAACATAGGCTGACGATTCTCTTTTATTCATAAATTCAATACCGAGGAGGAGTACACCCTGTCACTTAGTGTATAAAATCACAATTAATGTCCTGTAATGGACTTTTAAGGGACAACTCTGTAAAACTGATTTGCATCTCATAAAATATTATATTAAACCCTTCTCATTCTCCTGACACTTCTGTTCTATTTCCACTCCCTTCCTATGTTTTAAATGCAACTCTGTTTTTTGTTTCATACTTGTGCAGAGATGCAGAAAAGTGGAGACAATGTAGGAGAAGGAGAATTTGGGCAAAGCATAGACATCTTGCAGTGACTGTGGTCCTGTCCATGAAGCATATAATTTTCTATTTGTGACCAGCTTTTAAAGAAAAGTGATATAGTGAGGGATGGTGGAGGAAAGATCAAGAAGGAAGCTGGGATCACCCAACCTTTTTCTTGCGCTTTCCTTCTTTCTCTGGCAGATATGACAGGAAAACTGCAAAGTGTCACAAACACATGCAATAGCTATCAGAGGCACAGCCTGTGGTTGTTAAATGTGTGTAATCCCATCAAACATGTGGCAGTCAAACAGCATGCAGCAATGGGTCAGCAGGGCCAGCTGGGTTGAAAAGAGTGCAAAAGTAGAAGTTCATAATTACCTACCCCAGCATAATCCACAAAGGTCCACAAAGAGATTCCGACATTTGGTGCAATGCAACTGTATGTCTAACTGCAGTGTATTTGCCCCAGTTGTAATCAGAGCTTCTTCTAATGGTGTATTCACTGGTAATTTATGAGGGGAACCTGGAATTTTTACCCACATCGTTGGTACAGATTAAGAGGCTGAAGCTCTTGCATTCAGGAGTACAGGAAATCAGTCTGTCAAGGTCAGTCCACATCTGTCAAATGTTATCCTGTCTTTATCATATATGAAGTAATGCTTATTTGGAGGGGCATTGCTAAAACCCTTATTGGGTAAGAGCGGTAGACACAATGAGCCAATCCTATGTCTAAAACTGTTTGTCCATGGTAAAGAAAGAACAGGAGTTGCATGTCAAAGAGCAGGAGCTCTGATGATTCTGTTATTAAACGAAAATTATGTCACATTTTAACTCTGCTGTTCAGCTTTAAAAGACTAAAACAAATCAAACTGAATTTTGATCTAAATAAATGAGAATCCCAGCTGGGAGAGTTAAATAACTTCCTCTCAGGCCTTTCTAGACAGGATCAAGGCCATCTTCCCCTCTCATGGTTCTTCAAACAGGAATATTCATAGTTCTTAAAAATCTTCTTGCTCTGTGTGTGTGTATAGGGGCATATGTATTCTGACATTACAAACAGAAAGAAGAAAGAGAAAACAATATAGGGTGATGTGAAATTCAGGGTTGAGAGGAGGAAAGTAGAACACTGGTTCAGGAAGTTTTTTTTCCCTTCAGTGGTCACTATATCGTAGTTGAAATCAAAACCCTATAGCAAACTCCCTGAAGGTCTTTAAGGTCTTTTCTGAATGACATGGAATGAATGCCCCTCTCTTTCCCCTTCTCTCCACCCAAGGTAGAATTAGAAAATGATTCTCCACGTACAGATATGTGATCTGTGCTAATGTTAGTAAATGAGAATGCCAGCTGCTGTTTTACCCTCTCTCGCACCCCTGGCCTGCCCCCACCTCCCCACAATCGCTCTGGTAGTAGTTTCATGCTTTATTTCAGGCTTAAAGTTTGAATAATGATAATAATGCCTTGCACTCCTGTAGTGTCTTTCATCTGAGGACTACAAAGCGTTTTTACAAATGTCAGCTCTGTAGGGGTTCATTCTGCAATGAACTAAAGATGATCGCATAAAGGACATATAGTCATACAGTCACACAGTTGATTATTTACCTCTTGCAAATCAATAGCTATATCGTCTACATCTATATCTATACCCATCCCAGAGCAGAAAAATCATTACTGTCTTTACAAGGTACAATGCATAATATATGCATGCATAATGCATAAATGAAAATTCAAAGGAAAACTTATTCCAGTGTTCCCAAGAGAAGGAGACCTATCATATTTATCCAGTCCTGACTATGTTACGAAAAATGGAAAGTCCTAAGCTATTTGTGCTTCATTATCTAAGGCAGGATTGTCTCAGTTCCATCAGGAAGTTGCGTTCTCTGCAACCTGAATTAAAACTTCTGTGGTCTTGCTCCAAAGCACCAGATCCAAATAACCCTGAGCTGTAGTGATACAGGAGAGGCTGAACTCACACCCTTGAACTGAGTTCCTCAGTATTCTTGGAAAGTTTGGGATTTCTGATCTGAGCTATGCAGCTTACAGTTCCCATCTAATCTAAACGGCACATGATGGTTTTTGCTTTGTTTTCCTATTATTTTCGTGCAGGGTAAGGCCAAATTCTACCCTTCTTGCTGTTGATAAGCAAATTTTACTACTTAACAGTTTGCTTAAACAAGTATGATTCTGCTTGCTATCTTTACCTCCAGAAGCCTCAAATTTTTCTTGGAAGATTCCAGACCTAGACTTTTTCTAATCAATTGCAGTACTTCTTTTACATCAGTATAACAGGATCTCTCATGGTATGTCAAAATTTTAATTTGTCCTGTCTTCATCTCAGCAGGAAAGGAGCTGAGTAGAAATGAGAAATAGGCTAGCCAGACATTTTAGAACTCAAATTCAAAAAAGGGAGTTGAGGTAGGAAAAAAAGCACATAACTCAGTAGCGTATCTTTCTTGCAGCTCAGCTGTTGACTCACTTGATTTTGACCAAGTCACTTAGGTCAACCTTTTCAAAAGAATCTATCAGTTTTGGCTCCCTCCACTTCTAGTGCCCAATTAAAGACACACTAGACCTGATTTTCATCATGACTGTTCCAGATTATTGTATGCTCAACATCCATAACATGGCACTGTATTTTAAGAGTATCCTGTGCCCACTTAGCCATCTAAATAAAGCCTAATTAAAGCATATGGTCCTTAAAATAAATTATGGGTACTTTGATTCCTTGGTGATAAGACCAGTTCCATAAAGACTTCTACCATTCTAATGTGTTTTGAAACAGGCCATGCCTTTTTCTTGGATTATTGAACTGTATTTTGATAAGATCATTCACAAAAATTTTCTGGAAAAAGCAGACATGAGGAAAAGTATACTACAATAACTTATCCCTTTCAAAATATTTGAGAAGCTGTAGGAGACAGAATCACCAGCCTTGAAGACTGTCATTTGGTCTTGGATTGCCCTTTGATCAGATGAATCAAGCTGAGATATGCAGGAGAATTTAGCAAGGCTCGGAGGAGATCCTTTCTCAAGACACAGCTGACAGTTGCCAGGAGGAAGCAAAACTGAGCCGGGACAGCTGTGCAGGGTATTTGAACGTTTATGATGATAATTATGATTGGAGATGATAATTCTCTAGACAAATGGACATCCATGTAGAGTATTTGTTATTTTAAAATTCATTTCTCTAAAAGATTAGTTATTCCAATATACTTTTACTTTTAGAGTGATGACTTGGCCACTTTATTCCTGCAGTCACACTCTACCAGTAGTGTTGGGGACTCAGACTCAGTCAGACTTACTGGGTAAGGACAGGTTTTACAAAGGGCACTGCAGTTAGATCCCAGCCTAGGAATGAAGAGATTTCAACCCCAGGGAAGGTGCAGACTTCATATCTGGAAGAAGAAAAGGTAAGCTCTGGCAAAACAGAAAAGGAACAGAGCTTTAGCTAGCCTGGTAACCATGCAAATACCATAACCAAGCTATGTAGGATGCTGTTATGATGAAATATAAAGCTTTCTTAGTTGGATGGTCAAAACTGGATTAGTAACTGGGGCTGACACTATGTGCCAAGGGCATACTAGCAAAGTGCTCTTTGCATTTATCAAAAACCTTTATAATTTGTGGTTCTGTCTGTTGAATGAATTCTGCATGTTTGCTGCCCCCAGAAAAAAACTCAAAACAAGGCCAAAAATAACCCGTCCAAAGTTAGTACTGGATCTGTGCTGATCCAGCCAGGAAAACCAACAGGAAAACCATTTCAGGCTTCTCTCTGCTGGATATGAGTCAGCCTAACCTACCTTCTCAGGGTCCTGGGTGTGACAGCTAGTAGGCCTTTTCAGAAGGTGAATGAATTTTCATAGAAAAGGCCCCCAAATTCCCACTTGAAAATATGTCTCATGGCCATGTGATGCTTAATCCACCAGTGTGGTATGTGCTCCTTGCCCCACGATGTTTGCCTGGGTTCCAGCCATTTTTGATTTGTGGACCTATAAAAAATTTTCCAAGTGGGTGTGGACCCCTGTGTAGGCACATTAAGTCTGGTGACGGTGGCTGGCTTTTCAAAAAGCATATCTGTCTTTCAGCTTGGTGTTCCCTAGGGGCTGTAATTTCCAGCTTGTCCACGCTTCCTACACGTCTGCAGCTGGGTAACACCTTGAGGTGCATTAAATGATTCCCTGGTTGGAGACATCCAGATACAAAGGAGAAAGATAGTGTGAACTGGTTCTGGTCCCTACTCGCTGTATGGGCATAAGCCAGGCTGTACTACTTGAGTGGGGAGCTATATGGGACTCAGCTGTGTAGGTGGACCTGAGTTACGTTTGAGAGACCCTTAGGAGTTGTCCACGAGGGTGCAAGCTGTCCCCCAGGAGTCCACAACCACATGATCAGTAACCCGAAGTCATCTTTCAGCACTAAAGCTGGGTCCCATACGTACTTCTCTGTCAGTCCAGGGCTGGATTTTGCTAATGATGGGAAAATGAAAGGTCTCTCCTGCTTGAAACTCTCCCCAGATCCTCTCAGCTCTTCCTAAACTAGCCACTATCTTCTAATCTCCCTTGTGCAGGAATCACCTTTTCCCTCTCTCTGTTTGGACAGTACATAGTGCAGTGTGCTTTGCTCTCTGCCCAGAGCCCCTAGGTATTCCTGCAATATAACTATTTCTAAGGAGGAGAATGGTTTGTTTCTCTCCCACACACCAGGCTCAAGGCTTCCTGGGCCTGACTCTGGCTGTCTGAGTCCTGCTGGTTTCAGTGGGAGGTGGGAATGACCTGCACCTTTTTGAACAGACTTAAAATATCCCCCTGGCAAAGGATATCATGAAACATGTGCTTTTTACCATTGCAAAATGATTCAAAATTAGCCTTTAAAAGCCATAAATTACCACAGTAAGCCAAGGAATTTGCATTTGTAAAGTACATGCCTGAGGTGCAAAACACATTAACAGAGTACACAAATAAACAAAGCTGTTCAAAACCAAATGCAATTATACATTCAGGGCAAAGTGCCATGGAAATCCATGTCAGTTGTGCATGTATGTTTGAAGGCAACATTTGCCCTGAGTTCAAACTATTTTGTTTTCCCCTTAGGGAAAATATACCAGAAAATATTGGCACTATCCTGTTGTTTACAGGGTAGCAGTAGCTAAGGAAATGAGTAGCTTGAATGCATTATTCACTGGACATGGCTTGTGCGTGAAGATACACATCTGAGAAAAGCTGTACTTTTCTGCCTGAGATGCGTTTCTTTAAGTGCACATCTCTGTCTGTGACTGTATTAAATGATATTATTTGTGCAGATAAGATGCCAGCAGGCACCTTGAGGCTCTTTAGGTACTGAACCTCCCATTTCTGTGCACAACTGTGCAGCCTGCTCAGGCATTTAGTGTAATTTGATGCATCTGTGCTATTATGCACAGATGTCACCCAACTTCTCTGTAGTTGCACTTCTAAAATGCTGAGAAGCTAGTGATGGTCCAAGAACATTAAAACGGTATGGAGATTCGTTTTAGTCGTCTTCCCCAGCATCCTGGAAACTGACCTGTGGACGCAAGTGTGACCATGGAGCTCTGGTGCAGATTCTTTTTTCAGGTGTCTATCCTGATATGCCAAAGTTGGCTTTGATTCTGGCACAGCTCAGCCACAAACAGCATTTTGCTTTGCCCTTATGCCTTTCTAGCAAGGATTGTAGGGCCTTCCTGAAGGTACTGGAAGAATAAAACTTCACAGCCCCTGCAGCAAGCAGAGGAGAATTAACTCCAAGTTGTAGATGGGTAAATAAGACAAAGGAACGTCTCCAGATTTCTTCAGAGATGTGGTATGAAATCTAAATCAGATCCCTGAATTTCTCTCCTGTTTCTTGACCATGCAGCAGCCTTCCAGCCACTATGCAATTTCACTTCTCAGTGGGGAAGGAGCGGGCAGACTTCTGGCCTGAAAAACTGCTCTAAGTGTATTGCAGCTCTGTTGAACTGAATGTATTTGCACAAGTGTTTTGTAACAAAACTGGGTCCAAGATAGCCTGTGTCACACAGTGTTTGTTTTTATTTGTATAACTGCTTCCTGAGACAAAAACATTCTATTTTAAATTGAACTATTCAAGAAATGGGGATTTTTTTGTTTAATTGTTTGTTTAAGAAATAAAGAAATGGGAAAGGAAAGGTTGCTTAGTTTTTAAAAGAGTCACTGAGGTTTCAGAGCTGTACCAAATCTTGAGGTTAATTTTCAAAATGAGGTCTTTATAAAAATAGCTTTCTAATAAAATTTTAAAATTTGGAAGCCACCATTCTCTGGAGTTTTTAGGGAACTTGGTTTATTAAGGAATTTTAACACTAATATTTCTTGGCATTGACTATACTGACATATGAAAAGGGCCTTGCAAAGAAAATGAATTGTACTGGTTCCCTTTGCAGCTAAGGACCAAAGGGTCAGAGAAGGTGCTTCAGTGGCTTTGTTTATCCATTCTGTTTTGTTATGAGAAAGTTGCTTTAAGCCAGCTCTGCTCAGCCCAAAGCCCTGTTTAGATATAAGAGTCATATCTCACTGATCCAGCTACTCCCAGCTTGCATTAGCTTTACCTTGCACTGGTGTCTTGTGCTTGTGAAATGAATCGCTGAGACTCATGCTGTTTTGACAGAGAGCTTAAAGAAGCTCAGCAAGTCAGAGTTAGACTAAGTGTGTTAGGGCACGTGGGGTCTGATGTGTTAAACTTTTGGCTGTGCAGCTCAGCATAATTGTGCTCTTTCTCTTTACAAGCTGCTAGATTGCTTGAATGGGTTGCTTATATATACTTTTTTCTCCCTATCTGACTAATAAGATTTTTCAAGGCTCAAAAGCCACACAGCCTTGAGAGAAATCCTTTCTTAGCTGCTTAACAAAGATATGTCTTGCTTTTCTGCAGTCAATGTGGGCAGCTGTCACATTAACCTGTGCAACTGTTGTCGGGGTTGCTGGTTTTCTCTAGGGGAGGGCAGAGAAAAGTAGTGCCTTGCCCTTCTAAGAGCAACACTCACTCAAAGAGGTATTGAAATGTTAAAATTACAATTTGTGATATTTGTAAGGCTTGGGGGCTTATTCACCTCAGAAGGCTTCTCAGTTGATACCATCTTTGTTTCATGTGGAGGAAAATGAAGGATGGGAGATGCTGAGTTGCTGTAGCAGATCGGTGCACGGTGCCACGGTGAGAATCTACTCTCTCGGGCCAGGAGATCAAACCCAGACCACCTGCCTCTGAGTCATGCTCTAGACCCAGGGCTATGCTTCCTCCTCTCTCCAAGGCCTGCGGAAAAGTTGTGTTTCATTTCCTCCTGTTTGGAAGTGGGTACACAGACATAAATAATCTGCAAGATCGTACAGGAACGCCTCAGTTCTCCCCTGAAACCTATAGGGATCCCACAGAGGCAGTGTTTCTGCTGAAACATAAAAGCCGTCCACAGACTTACTACAATTCACCAGCCTGCTCCCCTCTAAGCCTAGGTGAAATAGGTGAATAAAATGTGAAATGTAAAGTGGTAAACTTTTAAGGATGCACTGCTACTTTGGGAGTCCTGTAACATGTTGCCAAGTGGCTTTCCACATCCAGTGGAAAACTATTTCTAATGGTCAAGGTTTTATTCCTAGATGTAAAAGAAAATGCTGTCCTTGATGATGCAAGAGCTGGATGCCACTGATGGTGTAAGGAGCTGTAATAGTGGTTAATAATAAAACATAATTTCAATGCAAAACCATTCCTTTCTCTCTTTTCTTGTTTCTCCTTCACTGGAAACTAGAAGTAGAAGAAACTAAGTAGATATACATCCTTAAACATGGATAAAATGAAAGTAAAAACAGTTCCAGAAGCTAGCCTAAAGCTTGGTTGCCCACGTGCTTTATAGATACAAAGCTCAGTACATCCAGAATCATATCTCCTGAAGCTTCAAGTGTAACTCTTGGCGTAGCATAGATTGTGGATCTGTAGAATAATAAACTCAGAGATAACAAGGCACCCTTATCCCAGCTTTGAACAGAAGCAGTAGCTGCTGACAGTGTTCACCAGCACCTGATGCTGATCCGGACTTCTTAGATTTCCAGCTTTACTCACATTCAGCCTTCCAAGAGGGGATCATCGTAAAGTCACACTGCTGATTTTTACCTAGCAAACTGTGCTTAAGACTGAGAATAAGACATACACGCAGCGTACTAAGTTAAGATAACTCTAGCAGTCTGGAAAGGCAAAAAAATCTAGGAAATTCAGTGTTAAGGCTCAAAGACTGTCTTAAATCCCATCATTTGGGCTGTATGTTTTCTACACTTGCTAGGTGATCTGTAGTGATTTTGAGAGTCCCTGATACTGTGGGAGCTGCCAGCTCTTTTTACCCAGGTTGAGCTTGTTGATAAAAGATGTGGTAATCACTACTGTGAAAGAATTAATGGTAAATATTCAGGGCAAGAATCTTATATACATTAGAGGTTTCTATACATCTCTTTAGTACTGCACAGAATCATTAGTGTAAATAAGAATCAGGATGATATTAATTTTGATTTCCTTTTTTTTGAAGGGTGAGGGAGTAGAGACTAATTTGGATACTCACTAATATTTAATCTTAAAGTTTGTTTTTTTATTTAAAATAATAGCATAAAACCTCTATTTAAAAAGTATTTAATCAGAATACTGACACCATTGTAAATTTCTTTCTTCTATAAAATTGTATTTTAGCAGTTTATTATAAGTAGGATAACAATTTATGCATAATGTAATAATTTATTATGTAGAAGACTTCAGAAGCAATTTCTGTATAAGGATATTGCACTGTTTTAAACTGTGTGATATCTGCTTAATATATTCAAGCCAGGAAGTTTGTCTTTCCCTCTCTTTCTCCCCTCCCCAATATGCCAAGTGTAGGTGTTCAGCTGTGGTGTACACTGTGGAAAGGGATGGATTGATTTGAATTTTGTGCTGTTTCACACCAACTGAGAATCTGTTCCGGTCTCTCTTTGTGTGCTCTGTGTCATCATTACTCAGTAGTTTATGAATCTTCAGGCTCTACAGATCATCAGTGGGAAAGTCCTAAGATTTCTAATCCATCTCTCCACCAATGCAGAATGTTCCTGCTGTGCTTTTACCTCCCTCTTTACAATCCAAAACATCCCAAGTAATGATGCTCTGGTGGCCATTCCCCAGCCTAACTTATCCCACTGTCAGGAAACTCTTCCATAACTTTTATCTCAGATTTTTTTGCAACATTTCATTGTCCTTTTGTGATATGGCACCATGCTGTCTGCTGTCTCCTGTCTACTTGTTGTTGACATCCTGTGGCTTGCTGCGCTCTCCTATTTTGTGCAGTCTGTGCCTCCACACTCATTGCTTAATCAGGATATACTATTAGAGTTTAGTCTCTCTTTCCTCAGTAGTTTTGCTACCCTTCTCAGAATTCATTCCAGTTAGTTAGTCTTTCAGGTAATAACATGCCCAGAAATTAAGCCCACATTCCAGCAGCTGAAACGAAGCTTCTGTTGACTCAAACCAAAACTGCTTCGGTGTCTTTCACTACTGTATTACTCTTTACTGCATGTCCAATTTGCTGCACACTATTACTATTAAATCTCTGTTGACATTACTGCTTTCCAGGTTTCTCCCTCCCATTGTGTGACTATTTCCCATTTGAACTTTTCTCATGCGGGAAATATTCATGCAAATTCAAGACTTTAGCAGACCTTCCCAGCTGCATTAGGCATTTTACCAATAAATCACCATTTCCTGTGGCGGAAGAGCAAACTGACTGAAACTGGGCCTTTCAAATCCCACATGCCGTGATACCTCACCCTATTCCCTTACTTCCAAAGCCTGTATAATATCACAACCAAAATTTTAAACAGAAAATTGAATCAGGCAGGATTTCAGGGAGGATTCAAAGTTTCAGTGCTAACAGTTGGTGAGGGTCCACATGCTACCTCCAAAAAGCAAAGCATTAAAAAGCTAACTACAAAAAAAAAATCAAGTTCATTTTCACTGTGTTAACCCAGGGTTATGATCTACTGTACAGCCACC
The DNA here is from genome assembly GCF_036417845.1 of Apteryx mantelli. Classification (NCBI taxonomy): domain Eukaryota; kingdom Metazoa; phylum Chordata; class Aves; order Apterygiformes; family Apterygidae; genus Apteryx; species Apteryx mantelli. The sequence goes on from NC_089979.1 coordinate 111,446,698, forward strand.
AGACTCGGTCCCCTGTTCCTTATGTTTTGGTTAAGGTGGTGCTGTGATTCAGTGTAGTTCAACTGTAGTAGTTAATTGAGACATCCGAGCGTTCTGCAGCATAATTGCAGGTGATAAGGAGTGCTTGGGGGTGGCAGCCTCTTCCCAGTGGTGTGCAAGGCCAGGGGCCCTTCCTGCCCAGGCCCCACAGAGGCTTGGACAGACAGGTCAGCCTTGAGCTCCGTACACAGGACAGCATTTGTTTAGAAAACAGAACAATTCCCATAAGGACATTGCAAGTGTGATTTCAGCCCCAGTTATGAAGGGAGAGTATTTCATCCACCATCCATTTGTGTCATTAGCAAGAACATAAAAATGGCCAAGCTGACTCAGACCCCTGGACCATCTAGCCCAGTGCCCTGTTCCCAGCAGTGGCCCTAAGAAGGCAAGGGCGAGAACAGGGCAAGCACACATGATAATTTTCTCCCTAATGAGCTTCCATACTCTATTTTCAGCTCATGGGATTTCCTGGCCCTAATGGAGTTGCTGGGCTTTGTAACCCAGGAGATATCTATTTGTCTACTTGTCCTGTCTCCCCTTAAGCCTATGTAAAACTTTTTGCATCCACAGAGCTCTTTGGTAAAAGCTCTACAGGTCTTCTGATTGCTGGGTGAAGAAAGACTTCTCTCTGGGGCAAACCTGGCTCCTATTAACTTCATCTGATGGCTCTAGTTCTTGCATTGGAAGAGAGAGCAAGCAGTCAGTCACAGTCCACCCACTCTGCCACTCATGATTTTATAGACCTTCATCCTACCCCCGCCAAGTCCAGGCAGAACAGTCTCAGCCACTCAGTGCCTCCTCGTATGAAAGCCATTTCATGCCTTTGATCATTCTTGTTTCCTTTCTTTGAATCCCTTGTCCGGTTCTAATGTAGCCTGTCGTTAAATGAGCTGGACCAGAGTTGGGTATACAATTGAACGTAGGAGTGAACGATGAAATTGTACAGTGGCATAAGGATGTTTCCTGTTTTGCTTTCTCATTGCTTTTCTAGGCTTCTGCTGACTTGAATTGCCTTTGGATTAAGCATTCAGACTCTTTTAGCTCTAAATTAACAGCCTGTGCTGCTGGAAAAGAAAGGTTTTACTGTCTGGTCACTGCTAGAATGAAGTTTATTAGCAATAGACCAGATCTAAGATGAAAGATTACTAATGTAATTCAAACCAATTCCTGCTTTTCTTAGCTACATGTAGAGTTGTAAATTAAGTAGTCACAAAGTCAGTTAGTCACTGACACCTTTGTTAATGTGCTTCTAGGCACGGTTTTGGCTTGCACCAACTAGCACTCTCCCAAACAACTCCTGAGCGAGCTTCAGGGGTTAACACAGGCCAGGAGTCACTTCCAAAGTCATTTTCCAGTCTGCTTGCAGCTCAGCTACTGCTAGATCCTTTCCCCCCGATTTAGAGGATAAAAGAGAGCAACAATATAGATATGGCCAAACTGTCCCTTCTGAACTCAGAGTCAGAGAATGGGCTTTTGACTTATTTAAAAGCTTCCTAGTGCAGCTGTAGCTGTTGGTGTTCATGGCAGCGAGGGCAAAATCTAGAATGGGCTGGACCTGCCTGTGGGGTACAAAGAAGTTTGTACAGCTGTTGATCATGTTCTGTTTATTCACGGATAAACAGTGAGCTGCTGTCTCCAGAATTTTCTATCTGCCACTTTTCTCAAGCATCCAAAATTTGAGATGATTGAATTATTCTTGATGAAAAGATATACACTTTTATTTTACTGCAGGGCACGAAAGAATCCATGCTGGTGGGGAGATGTTGATTTAACTAATTTGCTTCCTAAACCAATTTATGGAAAGCCATATAAAACCTGTGTGAAAAGCAGCCCTGAGTTTCGATCATTTACAACTGGAGAGCACCTATCTATGTACATTACGAAAGAAAACACTGCTTGAATGTAGAAAGGTGCAAATCTTCTTCATTCACCTCAGTGGTGTGTTACCCCAAAGTATTTCAACTGCTTTAGCTGTTGTTACTGCCGTACTCCCTTTGCTGATCTAACCAAGTGTATCTCTTTTGATCTCTTTTACTTACAGGAGTACTGGTAGCATAAAAATATACTTCCATTTAAATTTTTTTACCATGTGGGGTAACAAATAATACATAAGGTAACTGTAGTGGAAAACAATGAGGGACGGGAAGTTTCTAATTTATTTCAGATGGTTTGCTCTGTGCATCAAGAGTATTAACACAGAGTTAATGCACTGTTGTTGCTGGTTCCCCCATTGCTTGTATGATCTTTCACACAGCCACAGGGATATAAGAATATTTGAACAGATAAAAGAATTATGTCCAGGGAGCAGAGGTTCAGGTGTAGTATGTAAAACTACAAGTGCTAGGAAAGATTAAGGTAAATCTTCTAGAGGAGATCTCATTGAATGTTTTGTGAAGAGCTGTTTTTTAAAAACTGGTGAAATAATGACTATTTTATATATGGATACCAATTCAGCAAGGAGAGGCAAACGTTTTCAGTGAATGATTTGTTTGCATTAGTCATCAGTCATTTATTTTATAGCTTGTTATACTTTATAATGTACAAAGAAGTTAAAAGAATATTTAAGATCTAAAATCAAGCACTCAGGAGTTGGGAAATGCTAAAACTGAGGTTATGGATGGGAAACACGGGTACAATGGAACAACTGGGATATGGTGGAGGCAACGTGCACTGCAAGAACAGTAAGAAATGAGTATTTCCTCCTCATATAAAGTGATGCTTGCCTTTCTACAGGCTCAAATGTTAGTCTTATAATCCACAAACTCTTTTGTCAGTCTGAGCCTAAAAAGTTATTTCTTTTATGTGTATATTTTAATAAAGAAATCTGAAGATTATATTAAACGAGAGGAACTTCCTCTCTCCTCATGTCACCTTTACCTAAAACAAGTGCAGCACGATTTTCTGTTACCTTTAGACTCTGTATCCTTGCAAAAATCTCAGAAGCTCTCAGACCATCATGTCCTTTTAGTCCTCCCTTTCCAAGGGGCTGGAGTTCTTGAAGTCATTAGCTTCACTTATTGCCAGTAAACTGCATGTTGCATCTATATTTCTGAGATATATCCCTAACTGCACAGAGGATATCTCTGTACCGCAGGACATCTCTAATACCATCCAGAGGACGCTATTATGAGTTACAGATACATTGACTAGGACTAGTCAGGCTGTGATTGTCCTGATCTTTCCTGTCCTGGGGCTTTTGTCTTCTCTGCTCTGCTCTGAGCAATGCCTGCCTCCTGCTGATGTCTACCAAGTTAATTATGGATAGCCAAAAATCAGCCAGCCCCAGTTCTCCTTTCCTGAAAGCCACCAGTGCTTATGTAGTCCTCAAGCCCCCTGGCAACATACATATATAACATCTTCTCTGATGCCTTTCAGGCCCAGAAAGAAAATGAACTCACAAAAATTTATGGAAGAAGTTTGTTTCTGGGAAAAAAAAGGTTGTAGTTTCATTCTGTGATGTATGAAGCATTTACATGAAGTAAAGACTGGTGTATGTAAAGATCTTCCCCTTCAGAAAGCTGAATTCAGAGCATAGAAGAAAGGACACTGATGCTGAGACTATGTGGCAGGACTGGGAACAACATATGGACCGGGGAGGGCATTACACAGACCCATCTTCACACAGTCGCCAAGCAAATTCACGTGATGCAAACAACAGCAGCAACTAAATTCGCTTGAAACAGTATAATAAAAATAGTAGTGAGAACACCCCTGCTTTGCAGGAAGTACTTTTGTGTTGCAAGAAAGTTAGGAAGGTCTATTGGTAACAGCAACTTTCTCTACCTGAGAGGAAACCAATTGACCTCAGTACATGTATTGGAGGCCTTAGGCTTTGTGAGAGAGCTCCAAGACAGAGGAGAACAAGCTTCCTGCCTCCCCTCTAAGACAGAGTTCAAAATCTTAGTGTCTGACTGCTTTCAGCACAGGAAGCACATCCAGAGCAAAACACCTCTCTCAGAAGCTTTGCCCTAGGAAGACATGTTGGGATAAGTTCTCCAGCGTGGTGGTTTAGTATCAGTTACTTCTCAACTGTAGGGGGGAAAAAACGAAAGGGGGGGAATTGATTGTTTTATCTAGGGAAAAGGAGAAACTATGTGGTGCATGAAGAAAATAAGTTGGAGGGACACTTGTTGACTTTGTGAAGATGAAAGCAGACTTACCTTCTGCCCAAGCTCCTTCCCATTTTGGCTGTCGGGTCCCTTATTGCTGTGAAATTCAGCTGCCACAGAAGGTCGTCATCCCAGTGCACTAAGGTGTAAGAGCTAGCCAGAGAGAAGGTACTTCCCTGGAGAGCCAGCTCCAGTGTGTGGACCACCAGCAAATGGCAGCACAAAGCAGACAGGCTGCAACGCATCCCTCAGTTAGAAGTTGTGCAGGGCACAAAGCCTTGCTCCGATAACGTATCCGCAGCACTAGAACAACAGCTCCTAAATCATGTGGATGCATCTGGTACTTTTCATATCCATATCTTGGATGATTTCTAGTGATAGATACCCTTACATGCTGTATGGAGCAATGTGTCTGAGCAGGTGAATGATAGTATAGGGGCCAATTTATTTGATCTGCATCGGAGTGAAGTTCTTCTTTGTTCTTTCCTTTCCATTCTTTCTGTTTGATCATCAGTTAGCTCCATGAAAGCGAAATGGGCTCTGAGACTTTAAGTTATCTTCATTTGCAATAAGTATTCTAGCTGTAATATGTAGTATATCTAGCCTTATGCATTTTGAAATTATAATTGAAGCCCTGAAAACTTGTGTGCTTACATTTTTTTTTAAATCATGTTTTTGAAGTACTTTTTATTTTCTTTCTAAGTTTTTTCAGGCTTTAGGTTCACATTTTCAGACTTTTCTCTGCAGGCACAAAAGTTACTTTTTCTTCTAATGAAAGCTGAGATTTTCACATAATCACAAACTCCAGAACCTGGAGCTCTGCGCGAAACAAATATTAATTAAAATTACGGGAATTGGCAGTAATGAGAAGGCAAGGTCTTAAAAATGCCTTCTTGTCTCTACTAGCAAAACCTTTCTCATGCTGGAATCAGTATTACTAGCTGTTCTTCATCTAGATGGTCATTTAAGTTATTGCAGGACAGCTAGACATGATGCAGAGGGTAGCTCATGGTGAGACATGGACATCAGCACAATTTATGTGTTGGCGGCTGTACAGAGTCCAAAGCACACATATGATTACGTGTTTCTGGGGAGAGGCAGAAGAGGAAGCGCACCTTGAGAAGCTTTAGAAACAAGTTTTGTTACTGGAGGAACAATTCTGGACTGTAAGAACTCATCCTGATACTTTCTAAAATCATCTGGTTCTTACTATCATCCACTTGAAACTGAGAATATTTGCTGACTGAGGCAACAGATGCCTTAGAAAGGTTTAGAAAGAAAAGCATCCATTCCCTTCTTCAATGGTTACTGCCTTTTGTGTTTTTCATATTGCAGATGTATTTAGAAACTGCAGTCCAGTTTCGGACCACCCTTGGGCTAAACACTGTGCAGGCATATAACAAATATGTACTCTGAGCGTAAATCTGTGGAAAGAAAGTGGTTATTCACTAGAATAAAGACTGACCACCTATCTCCTTAGTCTTCTACAAATCCTTACTTGTACTCTTATGAAAGTCACAGAATTGGTTATCCAGTTATGCATCTATGACCTTCTCCAGTTGGCTGTGTTATTTAAAGAAATCAAAAGCAAGGAAAAGATCTTATTTAAAAATCTATGCTTATTCAAATATCGTTTTAATTCAGCCCAGAAATATTTAAAGAATTTATTTGCAAGGTTAATTCTAAAATTTCACTCGTATTCAGAGGTGCAGCAGTTCAGTGGAGACTAGTCTGTTCAGAGATATGATTATTGATAAAAACCTATATCCTGCACTACAGCTATTATTCATGAGTGACACAATTAGAGGGTTTTATCTTACGAAGTAAAGAGTGTAATAAATTTGTAAGATCCTCAGTTTAGCCTCTGCAAATATCTCTAGGGAGATATTCCTCCCCACAGAAACAGTCTTTCATTGTGTTTATGTAGGGTTTATGTCTGATAAACTAATTGAGTCACAGGTGGTAACTGTGCTTATCAGCTGGTATGCTGTTTATCTCCTGTAGTGGTACTAACGTTTCTGCCAGCGTAAGATGTATTTCTTTTAGTTTCAGAGGCAGCGAGTAAAGGATCGTGAACGTTAAACATATATATATATACATGTATGTGTGTGTGTGTGTATGTGTATATGTGTGGGCATATATATTTATATACATATATATACATATACATACATATACGTGTGTGTGTGTGTGTGTGTGTGTGTGTGTGTATGAAAGTCTTTCAGAAAGCCTGAAGAAATTGGTGATCCTGGCAGGCTTTTCTGGCATCTTCCCAAGCCTAAAGCATGTGTGGAAAGTCCCAGAATTGCCAATCTAAGTGTAACTTAATCTCATCTTCCTGCACTCCCCATTTCCACAGTCACCCGCCCCACCCCACGCACCCCACTTCCATTTGCAGCCGCAGCTCCCAGCGAGCAGATCCTGTCCCAACTCTGGCGTCAAGCCCTCATCGCAGATTCCTTCGGAGACACTGAGTTCCTAACCTTTTTTAGAAAGACTGGGCTTGTAACTCTTCCAGCTGCAAATACACAATAGATGGATACCAGGCACCTGTTACCTAGTTCCTTGCCAAGTTTTTCAGTCTTAAATTGCATTAGATTCTTGTTCTTTGTAACTTATTAGCTGCTGAATGTATGGGAAAGCACCGGCCACGTATGGTAATGACAAAAAAATGCTTTCTGAGGTATCAGAGAAAAGCAATACCACACACTTTCAGTGTAAATATGAAGCACTATCTGGTATTAATTATTGCTGAGGAACGTATGTATATCATGCATGGAAATTATATCCATCAGAGGAAATTCCTCTCAGTAATATACCAATGTAATTCAACTGAATCCACAGGTTTACTCCAGAGTCACCTTGCTGTAACTAAGAGTTGAGCTGGATCCATTGACTAACTGTTATGATCCTATGCAAGGAAGAACATATAACACAAATATGTAGCATACATTTAAACTGGTCATTGCCCAGCTTATACATCAGCAGGGAAATACAAATGAAACGGACAAGCATATCAAGGACCTACTTCAATAATACGTTGCTGTCTGAAATGATCACTTTAAATCTCAGGAAGAGTTATTAATATTTATTATTTGCATTTTAGTTGTGTCTGTAGGTCTCAGCTGAGAAAGATAACTCTGAGATGTAAATCCCCGTGTTTCCGCAATGTCCATTAGAGGATCCCTGTAGCAGTCACTGACATTTTGAAAGCTCTGTGGATCGCCAGCATTCAAAGGAAAAAATCCAAGATGGTAGCCAGAGGGAAATACACAAGGCTTTTTTAAGAGATACTGTAGAAATTCTCAGAGTCAGACCCAGTACTTCCCAAATAATAATCCTTTTAAATATCTGTCTATATATACATATATATATAAAATGACCTCTCTTATTTAATTCTGCTTCTCTTGTATATGCTGTCAAAAACAAGGCACCTGTTTGCATCATGTAGTGAAGAAGAGAGTTAATTCATATGCTATATATTTTACATAATTCATATGCTATATATTTTACATATTATTGTGCAAAGATATGCATAATTTTTTCATTAACTAATTTGACAAACTCAGTCTGCAATCTGAACCTTTGTAATATTCCTCATGGATGCAGGGATTTTTCTACCACTGCATTACAGCAATTTGTACACACACCAAAACCTTGTAAGACTGATTATTCTACCATTGCAGCTCACTGTGGTATATGAGAAACCACAGTTGTTTATGATTTTCCCTTAGTTTCTTCCTTGTGTTTTTGTCTATGGCAGAATGTATTTAACTGCCATTAAAATACCTCCGTTATGGTCCAAAAGTGTTTTCTGCTTGCCTAAATAAAATTAGTTGTTTTCAGCTTTATAAAAGTGATCTATGTAATCCCTAGATGCTCTGCAAAATTTTTAAGCTTCACTGTGTTGGCAAATAGGCCATCTGCAGGCAATGCCAACCCAAGAGGAAACTTTGATTAGCCATAATGGAATCTCAGACAGATTCCATTTTTCCCCACTCATAGGTAAGTTTTACATTTCACGGTAACAAACCATACTTCGTGTATTATTTAGAACTCATTTTTCTAAATGGACAATATTTCTAGAACAAAGAGGGTCTTTCCATACTGCCTTAGCTGCAACCTATGTGCTGACCAGGAGATCTGACAGATGAACAAATCTACATCAACATATCTATACCTTCATCTCACTATGGTCCTGACCTATGAAAATAAAGCAAATAGAACCAATGCTTGAGTTTCCCTTGCCTCAGCTTCTCAGAGATATGACAGATATGACATAACTTTTGTAGTGTTTTTCAGATTAGAGAATGTAGACTGTCTTTTAAGTCTGTAGTGTGAAGCTTGGCAGGAACGAACAGACCTTCCAGTGAACAAAGCTTTGTTTGTGGCTTTCTTTCAGCAAAGCACTCCATGAAAACAGTGGTGGAATGGTTCCCATGCATTTTTGAAAGAGGTCTGTGAAACTACTTTGAGGTCTTTAACCCGTATTTTTTCTAGTCACTCCTGAGTAGACATTCCCAGCCTCTCTGATGCTTTGTTTAGCAGATATACTGCAGAATGGGATGTCCCAATAAGCATAAGTTCCTTTTTAATTTTTCACTGATTATTTTCCTCCCCTAGGGATGGCTAACTGCATTCTACATCTCACTATGAATCAACCTTCTTCTGCAGTGATGACTGAGACCTACATCTTATTGCAAAGAAGGGACTGTAAAAGGGAAAATCCTATGAATTGTCTTTTTTTGGACCTCTGTATTAGACAAGCTGAGCTTATGACAGGAGAGCGCTTTGTCTCCAGGATCATTTCTGCATCTCATTAAGTAATTTAGAAAAAAAAAAGACTGTGTTTCTTCAGGAAATCCATGAATTTCATTTAAAGGTTCCGCTGCAAATAGTTTAAGATTAATAGCATTTTTAATCTTGCAGGTAGCTAGAATTGTTCACCTTCTGCAGTTTATGTACTAAGTTTTTCTGAAAGGTGGAGGGCAATCCTTAATTAACACCAATGATCTAGCCTGTCACCTGTGGCCTTGAAGACAGGGAAGGCTGACCATGGAGGGTGCTTGGAAGAAAATTGTCATGAAAATTTCCCTTCTCAGGCACCATGGTTTGGCAACTGTTGCTAACTGTGGACACCTAAAAATGGAAACTGTTTCCACAGATTGGAATATTTGTCAGGGAAAGGGGTTTATGGTTGGCTTTGCCGTTTTTACGATCATGCGTAATGATATATTACAATTTACAGAAGCATAATTTATTCTGTGCCTTGTGCCCAAATCCTATTGACTTTTGTCCCTAAGATGCATTGTATTCTAAAACTAGGACAGTTGGAAAAATACAGTAAGTCAATAAAAAAGGGTATGTTAATAAAAAAAATGCATACAGTTGTTATATTTAGAATACAAAAAATTACATGGTGACTGATTTCTATTGCTGCAGAAGATTTCTACAACTGTGTTAACTGTATTTAACATATGTTTTAATTTCTTAATTTTATTTTTACTTATGGCACATTTCAATGCCTAACCTGTGATCTTCCTTTAAACGCTTTATGGAAAAATTAGGACATTTACTCTGGAAACTATGAGTGTTCTGTTCCAGTAATGAGGAGTTCCTTGTTTCCTGTCCCACACAGCTCCCGGTCTGTACCTGTCTTGAGCCTTTGCCTCCTTTAGCAGGAATTAAAGGGGAACTCTATTTATTTATTTATATGAATATATTGTTTTTAATGATATGGCAGTTACTGGGCCTTTTAATCTCTCTGAGCAAATGCAAAATTGACTGTGCTAACAAAGAATGCAAGGTATCTTTGGTAATCAGTTGAAATATCTACTGCTCAAATTGCAGGTTTCCTTTGATTTATCAATGTCACATTTCACATTAAGGCACCCCACTGTCCATTTTCTTCATTTCCTTTCTAATTGCGGCTCCTCCGCTCAGTAATTTGCAGTTGCACCTCTTTTGAAGTCTTGTTTTTAGTTTATTCAGCAAAGTGTGATAGTAACATGAAGGGTAGCCTTTCTGATAGCAAAGTAGTACCCAAAGCTTTCTTCTCCTTCATCTCGCAGTTGTGGATCAGTGCTGAAAAGGTGGATTGCTTAATTTTGCACATGGTAAAAAGGGTCTAGTCTGTATTTGTGTTGTTGTTGATTCTTGCATGAATAGTAGATCTTCTGAATGAGTAATTGTGACCGTAAAAGTGACCTCTAGTCATGTGAACGGACAAGCAATGCTTTCATTCAGGGATGTTTAATAGGCTGAAAATTGGACTGGGAAATGAAAATTTTGTGCAGATAACTTCTGTTGTGCTTCCCTAAAATTTCTTTACGGCTTTTCTAATCTTACTATTTAATGTTTATCTCTAATCTGAGGTATAATAATCAAACCCAATGTTTCAATTATGTAAAGAAATCATGAGCTGACTACCTAAGCCCACTGAAACATCCTTAGACATGCTATGGAAATATACTCAAATGTTCTTTTTCACTTTTTTTAAAAACAAAGTGCATATGTTTCCCTGATGCCTATTCACATTCCTCAGAGGATTCTTCATGGATACAGAAACAAGCTGTTACATAAACAATGAAAGTAACGAAGCCTGGTTTCCTAAAGATTAGTGTTCTTTGTCCTTAAATCCTCTACCCGTCCCCTCCACTACTACTACCCCAGCTCCTTCTCTCCTCCTACATCCTTTTTGATATTCCCCTTGGGCAAGCGGCATCTCATGCTGTGGTTAATCTGGAGCTATGTGTGTGTGGATCAGGCAGATTGCCCCTGCCTTTTAAAGTGGATTAAAAGCCAAGGTGTACCTATTTCTCCACCAATGAAAACACTAATTTGAGTCTCTTTCCTTGAACTGGTCACTGTTTTTTCAAAATTTGTAGGGGCTTCGTTGTCATTCAGACTTCTAAAGTCTGTCTTTTACTTGGTGTCAAATGAAGCTGAAACCGGTCTAAGGTTATTGTGTGAGAGATACTGACAGAAAGACTGTGATTGTCACAAATATTCACGAGAACAGGTTTTCCTGGGGTGGTGGAAGGAGAAGAATGGGGAAGGCTGTGGCTTCCTACTGGTTTTCCAGTTGACCATCCAGCACAATGCATATGCTGGACGGAGGGGTAGCTGGGCAGCCATGCGCTCAGTCCTCTGCTGCCTGGCAGGTCACAGGACCTTGCATAAAGAAACATAATAAATGGATGTAGAGTAATATTGATAAGACCAAAATCTAATAATGCTTTTCACAGTAGATCTCAAAAGGCTTTTTCTCTTTTGCATACGTTTTCTTATGTTTGCATTCATACATACTTGCACATAAACACATGCCTCCTACTTGATAATGCAACACAACAGAGTTTACATTTAATCTGCATGCATGCTGATTTTCATATCTAAATCTTAGCAATCCTATTGGACTTGTTAGGAATTTACTAGTGTAAGTGTAGATTGAGGACACTCATTTTAAGTAATTAAAAAGAGCTATCATAAACACCATAGAAATTCTCTATATCCACTTCACTTTTTTACTCCTCTACAAGGTAGAATACAGTACCTGGAGGTTAGCAACTGGTCCAGTGTATCTGAGTAAAACAATTCAGTTCCCTTTGAGTTTCCAGTAAAGATGACACATCCATTATGAATAATACTAGCAGCAAGACAGGGCATAAAGAAAGCCATGTTCCTGCAGTATGGCATGGCAATATTTGTTAAATCTATGCAGGAAATTCCTACTTAATCATCCTACATGCAGAACTGGGTAGTACTGTTTAAAATCAGAAGAATCCAAACTCCATTTTTCATCATCTGTAGTAGGTAACTGCCAAGTTGGCAAAGCTGATCCTATTCATTCTGCAGTCTACAGAGTGAATGGTGCAAAACCATTGCATTTCTTTGTTTGGCAGTACCAGATTCATAGTAAAATGGCAGAAATAAGGTAAATGTTTGCATATTTCTGCATCCAGAAAAGTTAGTGTAAATCATATCAACATGACAGAAGTTAGCAATATGTCCTGCAAGATCTGCAACAGTCCATGAAGCGGATCAAGAGTGGAAATCTTCAGGATTGGCTTGGAGAACAAGAATTCTTCCAGATCCACCAAACTAAGGCTGAGGGGAAAAAGGAGGGGGAGAGTGAAGTTTTCATTTCCCTGCAGATTATTGAGTAACTTCTGTACATTGCTTTACTTCACAGAAAACAGTCCCCTCACATGGTCAACAGACCTGTGCAAAGCAGTTACTCCAGGACCAGGTTCAGGTCATTCTCTGCGTGTTGCTGTGGGTGAACAAGTGCTGTCAAGGGACATCTGCAAAAAAGCTCCTTGGGCTCTGGCACTTACCTGGAAGATATATAGGTTTGCATTAGGAATATGGCTGATATTTAAAGGGAGAAAATGGGAAAAGATGAGCCCATTTGCAAGTGCTATCTCTTCTGCCTGTTTTGTGCTTGAGTGTTATGGAATTTCCATATCATGGAATTACTGCTGATTTACACCAAAGTGCTGAGATCACAGCTAGGCTCAGTCTTTTAAGGATGTCAATATGCCTGCCATCCTTAGATGCATACATGTCTAGTCATTGATGTAAATAGAGATTCGCTGTCTTTACACAGGCAATGTTAGAAGACCTCTGACAAGGGATGAGTCTCAAACAGATCCCGAGTGAAGATCATTGCAAAGCCCATTGAAATAGTGGAAGGAAGAAAAGCAAAGGGAGCTAAGCACAGCAACACTTACATTTGTAATGCTTACTTTTCAGGAGCCCAACCCCTTCAGGGCTGCTGTTCTTTCTTGCACAGGAAGAATTAAGGTGTGATCCCAAGCAAGCCCCTTGTGAAAAGGCAACCTGCTTGGAACTAGCTCCCAGGAAAAACAGAGGACTTGGTGTCTGCTCATCTCTAGAGCTTCCACAGAGATGCTGGATGGCATATTAGTCAGGCTGCAGAATATGAAATCTTTCTCTTATGAAGGTATCAAAACTCTTTCTTTCAAAACTGAAGGACAGATCTCTTCCCGTAGTCGTCCAAGGTCCCTTTCTGCCAGCGTCCATTTTTCCTAGAGGGTACAGTACTCATCTACAGAGTGGAGGCCCTTGGTTCAAGTCTCTCCTTTTCTTAGAGGGATTCAGCATGACCCCAGCCCAATATAAAGAACTTTGACCACTAGACTAGAGAGTGTTTTGGATAGCATACTCTTTACTCTTCCTGGTACAGCTGTATGCCTTTGCAGAAAATTGGTTAAGGCTCAACCCAGCAGAGAGACAGCAAGCAACCTGGGTACTCTGCAATGCAGTCTAGTGTTATGGTCCTGGGCTGAGCACTGAGAGAACTCAGTTCAGGAACTTGGTACTGAGAAAGTTTCAGTGTTTTGTGGAAGGGCCATTCCCTATAACACAGGTGGGGGAGGAAAAAGGGGAAGGCGTGCGTTCACATTTCATTGGACAGGAGAGAGAACTGAATCCCAGCCTCTGAGAACTGGCATAAAGTGGGGGTGGGAACAGAGAGGGTGGGAGCACAGGCATGGTCACCACATGCTTTCCACAGGCTGTGTCATCAAAGTGGGTGCTGACACACGTGGTGTGGAGTGCAGGCCTGTTCGCAGTCACAAAAGTCTCCACTGCTGCCCTGCAAGGAACCTTGAAGGGAAGTTGCACCCGCAAGGGAGACACATGAGGAAACACACCTCCTGGAGCCCAGCCATGTGCAGACATGAGTTATGTACCCAGCTGCTCTTCCTGGCAAGACAGGTATTCTGGAGACTGTGGAAAAGGATAGTTTTCAGGAGCAGGCCTGAATTTAAAACTAAGGTCTGAGGAACCTGTAAAGTACAGGCACCAGTGTTAGACAGTAGCTGGGTAGACCTGTGAGCACTGCCTATACTAGGACTCATCCTAATCCTTAATAAGATAGCTTACAGCTTGGCACAACCTCTTCTCTGGCCAAGGAAACGGAGATAAAAACCTGCTTATCAAAACTATGTTCAAACTTGATGTTGGCTTGATAACAATAGGTGTATGGGCCAAGCTTAACTGTCTGCTCTAACTGAAGTAGCAGTGAACGAGGAGAGGTTGGAAATGTATCTCTTAGGAAACAGGCATAGCAAGAGACACTCTTTAGACACAAGTTAGAGACAAGACGTCTTCCTGTGGTTTCTTCATGTTCATTCTTCATTTTTAATTTCTTGTCTGGAGTTGCCATTCCTCTGGGGGAGAAGGAAATGCTAACGGATGTCTGAGATCTCGTCTCACATCATGTCTTCTCATTTTGCCCTCTCAGTAACACTAATAATGAGTCTGGCTTCAACACCCCTTTTATTTCCAGCTCACACTCCCATTTCTATTAGTTTTTCCCTTGATGACTTTGTGTGTATTTCCAGAACACCTAGCAAATGGTCCACAGATCCTGATTACAGCTCTTTGCACTAAATCATGAATAACAGCAGTACTCAAACTAAATGAGTGTATTAATCAGATATTTTAAAAGCTGCCAATCCCCATCTCTGAGTTTCCTGGTGTGTTTTGTCCTTCATGTGTCTGTTTTTTAGATTGCTATCTTTTATGATAGAAACTACTTTTACTTAGTGCATTACCCACTGCCAAGAATAGCACTGATACTAAACAAATAGGTAATATTCTTTAGTCTTGATTAATACCCTAGGATAATAAAAATAAATAATACATTTAGCAGTTTACAAATCCTGATTGCCAGATGCTTTCTTCTGCCCTTACTGGACTCTTTGTGATCTTTGGCATTATATATGTCCCATGAAGTTTGTGTGTGCATTATTACATCTTTGCTTTTTAACCACTATTAGTATAAGAATGAAATAAGCAGAAGGCTCAGAATGTTAGTCTAATAAAACTGGATGAAGATGGATCATGAGAATGACCTGAATGCATAGGGGATTTATCATATGACTATGAGAAAATATGTTGGACTATTTGTGCCTAATATTTTTGTTTGATTTATGGATTCTGTCATCTTTTATAATCTTCAAATTAATAAAAATCACAAGACCTTTTAGGCTCTACTAAAACCAAATGATTTTTCCATTGGTAACCTTTATTTACTTGAACTTTTCAAGCATTTGTAAAATCCAAAGTTCCTGAAAATTTCAAGCTAAGTTATGATTTGCTGAAGTAGTAAAGGATCCTACGGGAAGGTTATTTTTTTCTTCCATTTCATTTGCCATAATCTGCATTTTTTAGCTTGGTTTTCAATTCTGGGCCTGAACCAACACAAATTCTCCCCTTAAAATGTAAAAATTTGTTCTCTTTTTCAAAAATATCAAAGAATATGCAGTGTCTGACAAGTGTTTTGATTACCTAACCATAGTATCGTAAGAATCAGTAATATAGGCTTTCTAGGAATAACTCACTCATTTCTAGTCAGAAAACATTTAAAAAACACAGAGATCAGAAGAGTTCTATTCAAGGAGAACTCCTAGAATGACTGAAGAAAAAGATGAAGAAAGGGAAGGGGAAATAAAATCTATAATTGAAGGAAAAACTGTTATTTAAAGCATAAACATATGTGTATGTATACAAATATACTATATAAAATGTTTAGTTTTTAGAACTAGATCAAATTTTTTGAACGTTTTTCATCTTAAGGCATGTGCAAAAGCTGCAAAACCATATACCCCAATTGGCTTCTTTCTGTCTGGCAGGTGAGCTGTTTGGGGTGTCAGCATTATAAATTACGGGGATACTGCACAGAGCTGAGATGGGCTCTGGTGTTGAGCCATCAGTGAACTCTTTCATAGATACTTACAGTCCTGGTTGAAGCCGACGGGTCTGCTGGTCAGATCCAGGTGTCTTCCATTCCTTCTCATGGTTTTCCCCAGTGAGGATTGTTTTTTTGCTTTCTGCTGCCTACCACATTTCCAGGAATGAGAGCACTCATAGGATGCAGTGTTCAGAAGTGAACATGCTGAGTGCATACAGATAAACACACAATGAAATACAAAGCTGACTGCAAGGCCTTACTTGGCTTGCGTCAAAGGGGTTGTAGGCTTCCAAAGAAGCTTAAAATGGAACTGGATTTTTTTTCAAGTGATTTTAAAAGTTTGTGGATAAGATGAAAATCAACTGTGTTTTCACCTGGGGTAAAAAATACCACTGATATACTCTTTCAAAATGTTTAAGAACATAGGCCAGTCATTATTCAGTGTTAGGAAGACATTCATCCTATGAACAGATTACTCTGTCATATTACCTATTGTCGGGGTTCTTTTATTTTCACCTGAAGAAACTGGTACAAGACCCTGTGGGGACTGAACACTGCTGTTCTCCTGGTATAATCTTGCAATTTCCAAATTCCTATGATATAACAGTATACGATATCTGTAAAATATATTGGTCCTGAAATTCCTAACAAAATGTTGAAGTACAAAATAATGCTCCTTGGAAGAACAATTTAGCATATTTGCTACTGTTGAGTATTGAACTAGTAATGAGTGGCTGAGTAACATAAAATACCATTTGGAAACAACTTTCAGCCCAATAATAATGAATTTTGATTCAGCCTTTCTTCATCCCGTTACTACGTGCTGTTGAGGTGAATCAGTAAGGGAAGAATTTTGACTGTCCAAACATTCATAGACATTTCAGACTTGTTGGCTAACTAAATAAGTGTAAGAATGAAATTCCTTTTGGGCAGAAACTTTGTATGAATCTCAATCGGCCAAGAGAAACAGCACCACATGAATTAAGTGGCCAACAATTCCTCTAGGAGATAGCATTCAGTTCATTGATTATGCTTGGGCTGTCATTAGTTCTTATACCTGAATTGATAAATAAATTCTAAGTAATGAATTTGCCTGGCGAAACTTTCATTATTAGTAGATATTTTGCAGTAAGAGAGGGCTGTCTTTATTTACAAAAGTGTTATGTGTCTTTGTGCTTGATGTAGTTATTTTCTTTTAGAAAAAAATGATTAGCTTTAATGTCAACACATCAGTAAGGATATCTGCTAAATATGAAATTGTAGTTCAAAAAGAAAACCCAATCAAAAGCAATGAATAATTCTGCTTTAGGAAGAGAGGGGAAAATAACATGGAAAATATTATAAGACCATTATATAATTAGCTGCGTGGTGTGTGCTCCCTTAGCATGTGGAATACTGTGCCTGTATGTGGTGACTTCAGACAAGTCCAGACCCAGTGAAAGTAGGAAAAATTCAGAGAAGGAAAATATTAATAGCATATGGAGAGAAGGAGCAGCTCCTCTAACGGGAAGGAATACAGAACCTACTTGTTGCATGAAATACTTGCAGTTATCTGAAGGGAAAGGACACAGTTAAGGACACTTCATCTTTCCAAAGCCCCATCATGATTTTGTGCTCTTGTCACTGACTGGGAACAATTTGGTTATCTGAAGTACTATGCCCCAGGACAGCCCACCTGGAAAGACAGTCAGAGTTGCTATCTACAGAGGGCTCAGATTCTGCACCACCACTAAATCAGAGGATTAATGTCACTTGGAAAAAAGAGTGTATGATCTGTGAGAGAAGTAGACAAAATAGTGGCTGGGTGCATCTGTGCTTTTTCAGCAATAAAAAGCAAAAGACAGTGAAGTGAACAGGAAGGCCATGAGCTCCCTTGTCAGCCAAAATCAACAGGCAGACCTCAGCTGATTTCAGTGACTGTTCATTTCAGTCACTTACACCAATTAAGAATATAACCCGGAAAATAAAATGAATGAGAATCAGTGCTAAGTATATTATCTAAGTTGCTCTGCACTGCAAAGCTAGATATGGTAGTCAAACACATGGGTTTTGGTTCTTCCTTACTCTGAAGACCTGAAATAGGATGGAAAATGATGACAGCGCTGGGCAGTTTTTCTCAGCCTACTTTTTTTTTTAAGAAGTAGAGGAGGTTCAGACTCAGTACATGTAATACAGAGAAGATCATAGACTCTGCTTCTGCTTTGGCCCCAGGAACTTCTCCTGCAGCCTTTTGTTGTTGTGGTGGTCTGGTAGCAGTCTACACTCACTTTGCATGGGCAAAAATGACAAGATGATGTACAGGTACTGAAAGATCAAACTTTAAAAGTTCATTCCTATTCTCAGGGTATTACTGGCTCCAGCAATATTTCCCATAGTTAATACAGGAAATATTTCAATGAAAGGTTATTCTATCTAAGATTACATTTTATAATAAAGAACAAAATAATCAGAACTACATAGTGATAGATAAAAGATTAGAATACATTGTGAAAACAATATTTATAATGACTTTCAGGTGTCACGCTTCATGGATTCATTTGTGGCAGCGCATTGTACATGTTATCTAGTTATATAGTGGTGCCCTTCGGCCCAAACGAACATTTGGGGTTCTGTGTGGCAGGGGTTGGACCTGTGTGTAATGACATGACTGTTCCTACTGCAGAGATCCTTCAGCCTCAGCACTGAGAAAAAGAGGAAATCATTTCCATTTCTTGTCACAGCATAGGTATAATAATGAAAAAGGATGAGGATGACAAGTAATTCTAAGCTTTCCTTTAAAATAGAGATCATCAACAGCCCTGAAAGAATTTTGCAAGGCTTGTGAGAGACCATGAAAGACATGAGAAAAAATGAGCTTTGCTTAGATACTGGAAAACTATCTGCCGGCAAGTATGTCCTATCCTTTGCATTTCCTAGAGGATGTGCATGAGGCCGGTCTTCATGTACCTAGTGAGACATTTACTAGTGGCTCAGGCATCCCATCCTGAAGTGCCCAGCATTGGTCACTGCCTTGGAGAAGACCCAGAACAAGGTGAATCTCTGGGGTGTCCTCATCTGTATCAGGCAAAGTTTAATAATTTTTTTGTTGCTTACCGGTAATTTGTAAATCAGCTTCTGACCCCAGCTTAACTCCAGTGCTTCTGATTTCCTCTCCCTTGTTTAATCTTAACTTGTGTATCTCAAGCACCTTATTTAGGCCATGAAAGATCTGCCTGGTGACTAATTTGGAGAACATGTAGGAAAGCGTTGGCTGGAGGTACAGCAGTATGTGCCACTCTCCAAGTTGCAGCCTGGCCTGGACTTGACCCCTTTGCGCTTTGCTGTGTGTTTTTGTTTTTGATTTCAGAACATTTTGATGATGATGCTATTCAGGAAACAGAGCAAAAGCACATTGTTTTCCCAGATTATCTCCTCAGATGCACTCCTAAACTATATTGCTTTGTCCGACTGCAGATCAACCACAAATGCTAAAGTAAATAATACTGTGGGAGCCTGAAAGTGCAAATGCCATTCAGAGTAGTCACAGATACTTTGATGTGGGCACTTGCTTTTATATTTCCTGCATTTTTTTTCTCTAAACATAGCTTTGGCTTTAACTGTTTTTACCCAGTCCCCCAGGTCAGGTCTCTGTGCCATTAAAGGAGGGTGTATAAATGCCATGCACCTGAGGATTTGGTTGGTAGTGTTTGGAGGTGGGAGAACTCTTTCTAATGTCAAGATGTGGGAGCTGCAGGCTACCATGTTGAAATAAATGAGCCATAACCTAGGCCACCAGTATCTAAAATGAAGGCATGGATTTGGAAGTATTCAAATCTCAAGTACTTATGTGGTCACCAGGGAGTTTGAACCGCAAGGACTATTTTGTCTGATTATAGAGGCAGGTACTACCTGGTATTCCAAACCTCCCAACTCAGAAAATTAAATCCCTGACTCTGGGTTTTGAATTTGGCACATCTGTAATTTGAGCCAATGTAACAGGTTTGTTATGTCAGAGAAGCTGGCGATAAAGGAGTGGGAAATGACTTGTTTTAAGGATAGCATAATGCCTTTGTGGTGGAGGAACTGGAAATATTTGCCATCCCTCATACTGGACCATTTTCTTCATCTCTCTACTGACACAGTTAGAAAACATATTGTAAATCTATTTATGCAGCAGAAATGATGATACCTAAAAAGTTATTAATAGCATATGTGCACCAATTCTTGACATGTTCTTGCCAGGTCTACAGTAGTCATTAATATCTCCCATACCTTAGGCATTATTCTCTCTTCTTCTCTCTCTGAGAGAACAGTTTCATTTCTTATTTCATGCACCATAAATATTTATCATTCACACAGTTATTTCTTCCTTTTGTTAACCCCACTTCTAAGTTGCACCAGCCAGATGGATTGAGATGGTCTTCAAAAATACTGTGCAGAGGATAAGAGAATTGAAAAATCCTGAGCACAAAAAACATGGCTAGGACTTGCAGAGTCTGCCTCTTTGATTTAGTTAATTCTTATCATCTATGTGAAAGCAAGAATAAAGCTTGTGTGGAAAATGGATGAGTACTATTCCAGCTGTGTGTGCAAGCGTAGCATAGCTAGATGTTTTTACCACAGTGGCCAGCAGTGCAAAGCTTGAGATAGGCACTTAAATTGCCTCCTTCTTCCCCACCTTCCAAATGGTCACCAGACAGGAGGGAGATTTCTTACATGTCAAGGCCATGGTGCCAGCGCAGATACCTGCAGACCCAGCAGCTCCATGTTTGGACTCTATTCTCTCCATCTATAGAGGCAAGTAAAACCAAGAGGTAAAAATCAAGAGGTAAAATCAAGGTTGTTTGGGGTGAATAGTAGAATTCATGAAAGCTTAAAATTGAGAAAAAGTGGAAGGACCATCAGAAAAGTGTGAGAATGACACAGCAGAGTCATTCTGGCTCAAGCCCAACTCCTTCTAGCAAATCTCCTTGATCACTCTGAAACCCTCTAGGAAATGTTTCAAGGAAAATGTGGAAGACCTGGGGGATGGTCTTTCAAAAACTTCCACAGTGCTTTTGAGTAAAACAGCTGATGGATGATTTGGTGGGTACGTAGTGTGAAGCAGCATGTGAACCACAGCAGTAACCTGGAAGACAGAGTCCCTGACACATAGCAAATGGGTATGCTGGTAGGAGAAGAGGACCACAGTCCACAGAAGGAAAGGGAGGGGGGAGGCAAGAAAGTCAGAAGTAGACTCAGTATGTGGAAAACAATGTAGAATATGGAGAAAAATATTTCATGAAAGGAGAGACACCCCTAGTGAGACACTGGATGCCCCAACATAAGGATGTTGGTGTAAGTCAGGGCAGAATAGAAAGTACTTTGCTTTGCTTTGCACTTGCTTGTTCATTGGGTGCCTTCACTGGGCAGATTCAATGGGTGTCTCTTACTTTTTATTGTAATAACAATACAGAACAGTAGTGCACACCATTCTTTACTTTGTTGATTTCCATCATACCCGCTCACAGTCATCTCCTTTACGGAGATGAAGAGTCCTAGTCTATTTAGTCCCTCTTTGTCTGGAAGCCACTCTGTATCTCTGATCCTCCTCCTCATCTTATTTTTGTATGTTTTCTAGCTCCTTTTCTGAAATTGCTGAGGGACAAGGAGAAGAAAGGACAGGGAGACCAGAACTGCATTCTATATCATGAATATTCAATGCCATAATGATTCCCTTCATTCCTTTCCTAATACTTCTCAATTATTTAGAGGTCAATTATGCCCTCACCTCTTCCAGTAATGCCAAAGAAAAATTTTTGACTGAGTCAAAAAAAAAAACAAAAACAAAACCCAAACCCAAGAAATACAACCCATGAAAAAATATTGCTTTGATTCTGGAGAAAATATTATGTGTTCAAAACCATGCAGCCATTTCCCACAAAAATGATGATCACACATCCATTTTTGTGAAAAAGAAAAAAAAAAAGAAGAAGAAAACAGCAGGGTTTTGAGTTAATTAAATGGCATGATGTCAGTAGTGATGCATAGCAACAAGGAAAGGAGAATCTGATACAGAACTTACCGCACTAGTTGTCTGCTTTGTCCATAGCAGACTTTTGGACAGAAATTAAAGCACCTGTATTGCAGCTAATAATGAAGGACAGATTTCATAGCAGTGGAAATGGACTCAAACTATCTAATTCCTAACATTTCAGGGAGTGTTTGGATGTAGATTTTTTGCTCAGGTGTGGTTTGGAACAGTTTCCGGCTTGGGCTTTTGTCTTGTGTTTCAAGGCGTTTGGGTTCTATTTTGCAGGAGACTTTGTAGACCTGCATATGCTACAAGAACAAGCAAAGTATAAATATATATATGTATATAATAAAAAATTGATCATGCTCTTAAATTCATAGTAAATACCTCAGAGTAAATATCTCATATTTTTTCCTGAGCTACAAAAAATATTATAATAATTTCCTCTCCTTCTAAGGAAGGACATGCAAAAAAGCAATCCCAGTAAATACATAATACTTCATAAAGTTTATCCTAAGTTTGTTTTCCTTCCTTTGCAAAACCATGTGCAACATTTATAAAATCCATAATAATGCAGAGAAAGTACTCTTGTGCATACTGTTTATACTAAAAAAATGTTTGCCTGTGTATTTTGGCACCTGGTTTATCTATGATCTTCCTCTTGTTCTTTGAACATATGCCATTATTCTGGTCAGCCATGTGTTAAGCACGTATCTTCTCCTGTGATGTCTTTGAAAAACTGTGTTCTTGTTATTTGCCCTGAATCTGCTGCAGGTCTGTCTCCCAAGAGACACGATGCAGTTCAGATTCATTGGATATCTCCTGGGTCAGGGTGTCCATGGAACATAGCCTCTGAGTTGGGTGTTCTCGGGTATTCAGTCTGGAACCTCATGGCCTAAAAGGAAGCCTCTTCCTGTAGACTGCAGACTTCACCTGTTAGTTAAGAAACTGCAAAGACAGAGAGTCAAATGCACAATGTACTCGCTAAGGTGGGAGACTGAATGGCATGGGTTGGGGGAGGAAAGAGCCATACAGTCCATAGCTCATTTGGAAATCAGCGTGTTTGCAGTGTGTGAAGATGACCCCTGGAAGTGAGCACATTCCTAGTCTCCCAAACTCCACCCATAGAATAAACATCTGATACCATGTTCCCAGTAGTAAAAATAAGATGGGGAGCAGGTGCCAGACAGTCAGGAGCACAAGCATTTGTCCGCATGTATGTGTGAGAGAGAGAAAAGAGAGAAGATGGGAAGAGGACAGCTTAGTCCTCTTCCCTTCAGAAAGAGGACTGTGATTAGAGATGCCCAGGTGGAGAGAGGGGAGAAGGTGCCCATAGTACTCCTCATTCCTCCAATACCCTCCTAGCCAATGGCTTTTTTCTTTCTTTTCACCAACCCATTCAATAGCCCCCCAACTCTTTCTAACCCCCCCCAAAACCCCCAAATCCTCTGTCATCCAAATCCCAATCCACCTTAAAGTCCCCTCCCAAATCTCCCATTCCTGCTAATATGGAAACCCTCTCCGAATCTGCAGCCTCGCACCTCAGACACCTCCTTGGCAGATGCTCTAGGCCTCTTGCCTGCTCCAGTGCCTGCTTTTTCTCTTGCTCTTGGGGTGATTTCCATAAGCTGAACACCAGTTGCACATAACAAAAAAATAGAGAAAAAAGAGGAGACTGAAACAGGGACATGTCCAGAATAAAATATACGTGCTGTAACTCAGTGTTGTGAAAAATGGCTTCCTCCCCATGGGGCTCCAATTTGCATTTGACATCTGTTAGGCTACTTAGCCCTTCAGTGGACACTGCATCATTGCCTAACCAAAAAGGATATCTTAGCAACATTAAAAACAGGGCTATATTACAGTAATGCTTGCCCAATATTTCTGCCTTCTGTCTGGCAGTCAGCAACTTAGGCACTTATTGAGCAAGTGGTTATGCCTGTACCTTCATGTATAATAGCTCCTTGTGGACTTCCATTAATTTTTCTAATTGTTTTTTAAAAACCCCTTTGATATTTTAGCCCATATAACATGCTGTGGGAGGAAGTTCCACAGTTTTTTCCTAAGCTCAGAAATCACTTCAGTGAGGTTTGTGAATGTGGCCTCCTTCGTGAAATTAGAACCAAGACTGTGATGAATGTATGAGAGGAAGCAGAGTTCATTTTTGGCAATTTGGGGACCAGGCTCCAGACTATGAAATCAAACTCACACGATACAGGACTGGTAAGTGCCGGGATATCTGTTGAAAGGGAGACACGGGTCACAATCTTTTATTAAAAAAATTACCCTGTAGCTTAACAGTATTTATCATGCTGTCTCACAGCTACACTTAGCTGACTCCAAAAGCCTGTTGTAGAAGGAAAACAAATGTTTCTCTTCTCCAAAAGTGAGATCGGGAAAAGGAAATGTCAGCTCAAGGCATGGCTCAAATGAATGCCTCTCTGGTGGGGTAGCGCAGTCATAGCAGCCACGTTAAGTTCTTTCTTAAATAATAGTATAAAAGTGGCTTTTGTCAGTCACTTGGAGAATGTAGCTGCCTTGTCAAACACTGGTGGAGCTAATAAAAGGGGAGGAGGAGAAGGGGTATGCTGGAATTCCTCAAAAATCCCTCCAAATATTTGCTTTATTGCCTTTCGGATGGATTCCTTTTAAAGTTCCCTGCTTGACCGCCCAGAGCATTTCAGTCAGACACTCCTCTAGCCCCTCGAATAATGGTTCAAATAGGAAACTTGGACCTCGAAAGTCCTTTGCTGTTTTTTCTAAGTGAAAATGTGAAGACAAACAAGTATGTGGGGTAAGTTGCTGCTTATCTTCATTTTGTAAAACTCCTCCAGGAAAACTAATTAGAATATGTAAGGCAAGGCAAAGAAGCACCTGAAAAGGAAAGGGAAAAAAAACTCAAAACCCACAGGCAGTCGGAGGAAAGTACAGGCCTTTATAGCTACCCTTGACAGCCAGAGGAGCTGAGGGAAAGGTCGAACAGTGAAACCTATGGCTCTGTGATTCATAACTTCCGGGGGAGATTGAGCATAGCGCGGGAGCCTGGAGCCACCCAGCCTCGCAGTGGTCCGACGGCGCTCCGGGGTTACCGTCTTTCACGTGGGACAGGTGTTAAGGGCTGACCCTTTTTGGAAAGAGCCAAGTGCTGCTCCTCCTTGGGACGGCTGACGCGGCTTTGCTGCCCACATGGCTCCCGCTATCCGGCAGCACCTTTGCCCTTGCCGGCCTCCCTGGGCCAGTGCGGCGGCAGCTGGGAAGCGTGGCATACCCTGGCAGCAAATAAAACCACAGGGTCGATTCCTATTGCTGCCAGCAATACGGTGATAATTGCAGTAAGTGTAGGGGAGCCGTCCTCCAGGAAGTTTCTGAGCTGCATGAATGGGTTTCAGTTGAGTTTCCTGCCTGGCAATTAGCTGAGATGGAATTGCGATGTGGCATTATTTCCATCTGTATCTTTGAAACCTCAGATGAATGCAAGACTTCTATTTGTACAGGGAGATAAATGGTGGTGATTTTTGAAAACTGGCTTGTTCCAAGGGTGACCCTGGAGGAAGTCACCCTGAGTCTCCCTGGGGTGCCTCCTGGCACTTGGGACTGGAGCCAGAGCAAGCAGATAGGTAGGTAAGCTTCAACAGACAAATCCCCAGGGAGGAGAAATCAGTGTGATTCCCTCCTCTCAGCAGAACTCCGCTGACACAAGATCTGCCCCCAAAATTTGAAACATGCTTATTTTAAAACAAAGTATTGAAAAAATGTTTTCACTTTCATTTACCTGCCAGGATCTGATTCCCAGGTTCTGCGTTTCTCCTGCGAGCATTGCTGACGTGCCAGACAGCTGAAGTAGGAGGTGTGAGCTTGGGCAAGCCATTAATACTGCAGTGCTTCTGTTTTCCCTCTTGTAAAAAAGACTGTAGCAATCCTTACCTAACTTACAGTGCATTGAGAGGCTTATTATTTGCCAAACACTTTGAAATCCTTGGCAATACAGTGCTATCCCATATCGCTGCAGAGTACTGTAAAAAAAAGTGATGTGGTGATGTTGATCACCATCTGCTGAATCAATAACAAGCCTTCCTCTTTCTTTCTTTTTCTTTTTTTTTTTTTGGGGGGGGGGAGTTCATTCCTGGTTTTTTTCCTTCCAGCCAGCTCAAGTTCCTGCAGTGCTCTGTGTAGCCCTCTTTCAACTTCAAAATTTTCCATTTTAGGTTGTCTTCTGTAATCTGTCCTTTAGCCCATATTCAGTCCAAATGTGCTGAGTCTTCTCCAGTTCCATAAACTCCATGCCTTGCCCATTAATTACCACTGCAGAGCTTGTCAAACCACTCTCAGAAATTCCCAGCCCTGGCAACGCTGTGCACCGTAGCCGCCTTCCCTACCCCAGCAGTAACATCCGCAAAGAATTCCCCTCTGCTAGTGAGCCGTGATGACCTTCTCTTCCTGTAGCCACGCTGGCTATTTTCAGTTAATCTGTGCTTTTCCAAATGTTCTCCCTTTTGACTCTTAAAAGAATTTCAAAGGCTTTTGCTCACAACTCATGTCAAACTGACTAGTGTGTAGTTTCCTACTATGTCTCTATAGGTTCACTTTTAAAGTTATGGCATTATGTATTAGTCATCCTTTTCCTCTGAGACCTCTCCTGAGCTCAGTAAACTTAGGAAAACATCTACCAAAGTCTCTCCAGTTCCTACTGTTATTCCGTTCAGCATCCTCTGAAGTCCTCAGCACCAAAGACCCCAAGCCTGGTCCTTTGGAAATCCCCTGGCCCACTTCTCTGTTTGTTACACCCCTGTAATTCAACAGTAAGTCTAGAGAAGCCAGAGGAGTCAAAGTCTGACCAGATAACATTTGAAAAAAGTTTCTGATATTATGAACACTAGTAACCTCAGGAGAGGTACTGTCATTTGCTATAGGCCTTTCGAATCTGCAACTGTAAGTCAACAGCTAAATTTCAGTTCCTTACCAGGACTCCTATGTTACTTTTTCTGTCCAAGTAATTCATCTACCATGTTCTATCTTAATTATTTATATCCCTGACAACCTTAACTCTGCCCTTTGGTTTCCTCAAAAAGAGGAAAAACAAGAGACAAAAATATTGAGTGTGTTATCATCTGATACCATTTTGGGGCAGAGCTAAGGTTGTTTGATTTCTCCACCTCTGCACTTTTCTATTGCATGTTCCATTTCTTTTACATTTAATATCCGCTATGAATTTCCTGAGTTTATTACAACGGTTTTGAAGTAATTACCATTCCTATAATATATTTTGCCCTACACTAGTGACTTGTTCTCTTGCCCTTCATTCAAATGTACTTTCTGTCTAGGATTTCTATAGCAATGTGTTTGCTCATTTTAGTGTTTACATTTCTATTTTTACAGATAAACATTTCTGTTCAACAAAAGGTATGATTATTGCCCAAATATTTTAGAATCTTAATTAGATGAACATCTAGAGCAAGAAGGAGATATAATACACTTGTAAACTTTATGGTCATGGATAAGGGGTAAAAGAATGCGTTTTAAATTTAGGAATCAAAAGGAGAAATGAAGACAGGTGGAATGTACTCTTGTAGAGGCCAGTCTTAAAAAATGAGTTTGAAGGTAGGCTCTTTTACCAAAGGATTATCAGGGAGGCATAGAGAATGTTTAAGGAATCTGATTTTCCATCTTTAGATAGTGCAATAGCCCTTTTTCATTGCTTAATGTGGGTAAACAATAACATCATGTAATTCCTTATAGGTCTTCAGAATTTAACAATCGGCCAATATTTTCCTGGTGATGTACTAGGGTGGTCTTAGGCATTCTTCATCTGCCTGCATGGGGTCATCTTGGGAATCAATGGATGTTTAGGAGCTCTACCTGTAACATCTATGTCATGACATCATTTTTTAGCAGAAAATATTTTGAAATTGTTTCTGCTCTGTCACTTCGTTTGTCTTTTACTAATCCACCAATGATTGAAGCTGTCAGTGCTTGCATGTCTTTAAAGTCTTTAAAGACTTTTTCTGTTTTGAATATATTTCTATACTGCTAGGTGGTTGGGGAAGGGAGGATGTTTTCCTTTTTTTTGCTTCTGTTTTTGGTAAAAGTCAGTATGAGTCCAAGAGAAGACTGAACAAGGCCTTGGAAGAGAAACCCAGTGAGGATTATTAAATACCTAGGCGCCTCATCTTAATCAGGAAGTCCTGAGCTGAAAATAGCTGGAAAGTTGGAGATTATTGAGGGGAAGTTTCATATATGTTTGTCACATTCTTAGCCTTCTCTAAGCATCTATTTAACGATCACTGTTGGAGAGAGTGTAATGGGCTCGATGGACCTTTGGTCCAATATATTATGTCTTACTGTCTTTCCTAGAATGCAAAAAAAAATTTTTAATGACACAGGACAGATTTGATTTTACCTGGCATCAGGGGAGCAATTCAGATACCTGGCACCACTGTAGCTCCCTGGGGGTATTCAAGACTGGCAAATATAGCATAAGTCATCTTATATAAGACAGAATTTATAACATAGGATCCACAGGAGACCTGTGCCTTTCTGGAGTGGCAGTAAAAGGCCAGGTCGGACACCCTAGGTACCTAGAATAGTGTGATGTATCCATGTTTAGGCAATGAATCTCCCCTTATTGACCTAAAAACTAGGTGTTCAGGCACTCGGTATAGTTAAGGAGGACATTTACCCTAAAAAGAAGGATTTACCCAGGGTGTCTTAAAAATACATCAAGATGGGAGTGACTCACCCAGTTTGTATGTCTGTCACTCACCGTTAGTGGAAATAGAAGGCTCCTAGGTGACTAGCTAGATACCCAAAGTTATGTGACACAAATACCACAAAGTTATGTGACATGAACACCATGCACTGTCACTTTTGCTTCTATCCATGTCGAATCTGTGTAGAGAAGAGAACGAAAGAGGGATCTGCATCTCAGGCCAGACCTATGCATTGCTTCCTGCTGTAGCTGCACCAGCTGCAGGAGGTATAAAGCCCCATGCGAGTCCCAGCTGATCTTGGAAGCCCTCTCTGGCTGGCCAGCTGAGCTGCTTGTGGGATGCTCCTTTACTCCTTGCTGTTAAAATGAATAGGTGTGAAATCCTACCAGGTAGTACTGATCAGTAGAAAATACTTGTTTTGGCAGCATGTTGCACTCACTGGTACGAGTAACTGCAGAAGGTGCAGAATACAAGCATTTGCAGGCAGACTTTAATTCTCGCAATGGGAGCAGCTCTAAAAACATATTTACTTCCCAGCACCCATGCACTGACAAGAGACAAGTTGGGAGTATCAGATAGTACCTGAATACTTTGCAACCATGGTAGATATAACCACATATATATAACTCCCTGAGTTGTTACGTAAAAACATGATATTGAACTCTTGTCAAGGTTCCTGCATGTAGTGTTTGTTATGTGTTGCTATTTATTAAGCTGACTTCTGTGTTAAGTCATTATCTTCTTCATAATCCTCTCTCTATATATATATTCAGAAGAGATTTTTCCTCCCTCTTTCCAGAAGCTGAATCGAGACAAATAATAGAACAGAGACCTTAAGGCACTTTTAATGCACTGCACGCTACCCACAGCCACCTCTTCAATTAAACTGAAATCTGCTTCTGGATTGTATCCTTATGTGGAGTTCCAGTTTTCAAATCCTCCTTTCAGAGGCTCCCTGAACCTGGGATGCTCACATTTTCTGTTGCTAACCATTCCAAATTCGCCATCTGGCAGTTCTCATGGCTGGAGAGTGAAGACAGTTGTCAGTAGCAATGCAAATCGTTGTTGTTTTGTTAAACTAACATATAGTACATCCCCTGATTTTTTTCTCTTGCTTCCACAGGGTATAAATAATAATGTTTAAAAATGAATAAACACTCATGCAAAGACATATAATGTCTCAACCACATTCCAAAGCCCTTGCTCAGGTTTTTCATTTACTTCCCATGCCAGTAAAACTCTGACTGAAGTGAATATGATTTTTGGTAGACTACAAATTGAGTAAAATTTGCACAAGAAATTTAGCAGAAATTTGCAACAGCAGCACTGGCAATTTGACTTTGAATGCTTATTAAAAGTCCATGGACAGTGACAGCTGAGCTGCCATTTGTGGCTTGGAAAAAATGTCTATTTTGAGGATTTAGCTTTTTGTTCCGCCCTCACTCTACTCTGTCTCACTAGCTGTGTAATTATTAATGCTTACAGGTGAAATTCTGAAAGTATTCCTGTATCTGCTACTGTTTACAGCATTAATGGGAACTCTACCTCTGGTAGAGCAGTAACAGTTAGCTAGTATGAGACATACAAGCAGCCTAAGAGCGTCTTTGCTTTTAGTCATTTTGATGAGCCGTGAGCCAGCTGTTTAATTAATTGCTTGGTTTAGTTAAACAGCAGTCATTTGGAATGCTAGGTTTGTCAACTCCTATCCTCTGCGCCGTTGCCAAGGAAAATCTCAGCTCAGGCTGAGTCACAAAATGTCTAATAGAGGTTGTAGCTAGTGCCAGCGGGCTCCTGCGGCCTGTGATACTGTGAACTGGCTGGATGAGGATGCTGTGGGGCGATGGAGCTGCCACCCTTTGTCCCCTGAGATTGTCACTGTGCAAAGTTTTGATCTCCTCCTACCTGACAGGCAGAGGAGATCATTTTTTCAGATACGAGTCTTTGTTAATTATTAGTGGAGATATTTTTTAAAATTTAAATAACAAAATGTAATCTTGAAGAAGAGAGCACCGTAACTGTGCCACAGAAGCAGTTAAGGATCTGTCTGGAGATCTTTGAAATTTCCTGTTAGTGGGATTTCCATGCTGATACAATCTAACACTTTTTTGGGACTGCGTACTTCTGTTCTGCTAAGATATCCAAATTATCAATCTCTTGATTATAATATTCATGATGCTCAAACAGACCAGAAACAGCACTAAAACATAATTTAATTTAACCATTTCCACTTTACTATTTCTAAAGTTGCTGATAAATTATTGTGGCAAAGTATTTCCTCCAAACCCTTTTTGTTTAGAAACACTGCATTTCTGCTGTTGCGTACTGCCATGTTCACTGTTTTTCCCTTTCTACCTTTTTCAGACCTTTAGGTCACATCCTGACCTAAGGTGCACCACTAGAAATTCAGAGTACTGCCATTCAGTTGTCATTATGTGGCTGTAGTTTGCACAGGTACAAATCACAGCAGCATCTGACCCTTTAGGCTGAGGAATATTCTTCATGGTGGGCGGCGTGTTGGCTGGTCCAATTCAGCGTAGTTCCAAAAGAGGCTTAGCGACTCGCTTTTTTCACCCAGCTGTGAGACCCCCTGTCTAGCTCTGGCACTACAGAGGACCCCAGTGATTTTTCAGCTGCAATCTTGGTGAACTCTGTGCACCACAGGTAACTGCAATTCAGACCTGCCAGATTCCCGGGTTCCTCGACTGGAGCCATCCTCTAATGATGCTCCTGTTAAAGAAGGATGGATGTGGCAGACTGCCCTCTGTCTCTGCTCCCTGCCTCTGCCCCAGCCCCCAAAAGGGAAACCTTGAAAAGGAAAACAATAAAAAGCATGAGAGAGAGAGAGAGCGTGCGACAGAGTGCCTGAGGTTCAACAGCACCAAACTAATCTGTCAACAAAATCTCATTACAGTAATATACGATAAGTCTTTCATTGTGCTACCAAGGCAAGCCTCTCCTTGCCCCACATTGCTTTGCTACCAGAACTTTTTCCTGGATCCTGCCACCTCTTTCATACTGCTGTTTGATGAGTCCCAGTTAGGGCTAGATCATCTCAGGTGCCTTGTGGCTGCGAGGGGAGGGGGAGCGGCAGGGGGGTCCTCATAGTCCCATGCCTAATTCTGATGAGTTTGTGACTCCAGCCGGAGAGAGGAGGGAAGTGAGGGTTAATTACTGCGTCAGTTTTTTGAGCTGGGCACAATGCAGACAGTGCTCTTAGCTTGCGTTCAGGTAGCTCTCGGTGCCGAGTAATACGTGAAGTTTCATGTCACCACAGCTACAGATTTAGCAGCTGCCCTTGCAGCTTCAGACCAGAGTATACGGACTTCCTGGCAACTCGGAAAGGAAGGGATTTGGCTGCTCTTCAGTGGCAGAGTATCTTTGATAACAAATTTATTGTCACACGCCTTATCCTAAACGCGTACCAGACTTTGCGAAAGCAAAGGCCTGCAGCAGAATATCTTGCAACTCATAGGAAAACTTTCTCTGTCTGGAAGGAGCCTTGGGTTGTTGTGGGACCATAACTGGGAAAATGCTGCAAGGAAAATCTCCTGGGCCAGCATGCCTGAGACTCTCCTTTCCTGAGAGGGAGCTACCTGCTTCTCTGAGACCAAAAATGCAAGTGTAAACCTGATGACGCCCAGAAGCTAAAGGATTTCTTCCCTTGCCTGCAAGTCTTATTGAATCCCTGATATCTGATGGTGGATTTTTTTCACTTAGCAAAATCTGTGAGTATCAGAGGACAAGCCGTAATGGATCAGAAATACTGTTCTCCTTTAAAGTTCAGGAAAATTAGCTCAGTGGGATTTATAACACTGGCAAGCCCCAAAAAGGAGTGAGCTGGACAATTAAAAAAAAAAAAGTTAACTAGACTTATTCTGTTCATGTTCCAAATGACCTTTGAGGAAGAAGGAAAGAAATGGATGAAAACAGCCCTTGCTCTTTGCGTTCAGTCTGCATTGCTAGTTTTCTATGGACTGTAATCCCAAAGAGAAGATGCATGTTGTAACCCATTCATTTGGTATAAGAATTTATTAATCTTTTATTTGGGGGTTCTGCATCCATGAAATACATGAATTCACTATTCAGTGAAAGTACAACTTTCATTGAAAGTTTACGAACTGGGTTTATGAAAGAGGTAATAGTTTTTGAACCTTGCATTACCTAATGGTTAGAGCTAATCCAGAGCATTACTAAATATGTCTGAAGCCACAGATAAAGTTGTTTTTATGTCTGGCCCTTTTGGAAAGGTAGACTGACTTGTTTTTTAGACTAAACTGTATAGCAAAACCTCTTTCCACATGTGAGATTTGGATGGACAGTTCTCCTTTTTCTTTTACTGCTGTTGTCTTAGGTTAGAGAAAGAATTTTTCAAAACAAAACAATGAAAAAAACCAAAAAATCCTCTGGATCCTTCAATACAAGCAAAAGAGAGCCTAA